>NW_027363519.1:0-708466 GCF_046119375.1 Phyllobates terribilis | reverse complement strand
GTTCGCTGTTGGTGACATGGTTTGGTTGTCCTCTAGGAATCTGCGGTTGAGGATTCCTTCTAAGAAATTGGGTCCCAAGTTTGTAGGGCCCTTTAAGGTGCTTCAGGTTGTCAACCAATCTACTGTTAGGTTGGAGGTTCCTACCTCCTGGAGAATTAATCCGGTATTTCATGTCTCTCTGTTGAAAAAAGCTGTTGTTTCGGATTGTGACGCCTCTGCCTCTGTTCCTCCGGTGGTGGAGGACGGGGAATATGAAATTTCTCGCATCCTTAACTCTAGACTGTATAGAGGTAGTTTGCAGTATCTAGTGGCCTGGAAAGGTTTCGGACCCGAGGATAACTCTTGGGTGAGGTCGGATGATGTTTCCGCGTCCAGACTTATCAGAGCGTTTCACAGGAGATTTCCTGATAAGCCTGGTCCTAGGGGATCCGGAGGATCCTCTTAGAAGGGGGGGTACTGTTAGAACCTTGCTCTTAGTTTTTTTTTCCTTTGCTGGTCACATGACCTTGTTGGCCTATTTAAGCCTGCTCCGCCCTTCTGGCTTTGCTGGACTTCATTGTATATCTACTTTCTAGCTAGCCTGTGCTCTGTGTCTTGCTCTGTTAGTTTGCTTGGTCTACTGACCTCTATGTTCTATATATTTTGTTTGTTCGTCTGTCTGCTACTATTTCTGTTAGGAGGTGTCCCATATTCCTCCCAGTCCTTAGTACTTGTAGGGATTCCTTCCCCACATCTATAGGTCTCCGTACAGACTAGCTTAGGACTTTAGCAGGTCTGATCGCAGGATCAGGTCCCCTGTTACATCGTAGGGATTAAGCTGAGTTCTATCGTAGGGACAGATCTCCTCTCTTTCCTTAGCTCTGGTAGCAGAACATAACACATGCTCACTCATCAGGTCTTATGAGTGGAGGCTGACCTGAATATCAATGGGCGTGTTGAAGCTGGTACTCAACAACTGCCCTCTGCTGCCCACAAATCATTCCCAACATATGCAACCAATGTGTGGTGACATCACTTACCAGTTGGTGAGCTGGAAGCTGCAAACGCTGCTTAAGTACGGCAAGGGCTGCGGAAACTGTTGCTGACTTTCTGAAATGGGCACACATGTGCGTACTTTCACAAGCAGCTCAGGCAGATCCAGGTAGGTTTTGCAAAACTGCTGAACTACTATGTTGAGCATATGGGCCAGGCATGGTATGTGTGCGAGGTTGCCAAGCCTCAGAGCAGCCACCAGGTTCCGGCCATTGTTACACACGACCATGCCTGGCTGTAGGTTCAGTGGTGAGAACCACAGATCATCCTGCTGTTACAGCTTTCAACAACTCTGCAGAGGTGTGTGCTTGTCAACTAAGCATACTGTCCAGCTCATTGTTATTGTAACCCCAAAAAGATACAGCAAATTATGTGCTCTCAAATCCAAATGACCCAATCCCTTCTGAGCCCCACAGTGTGACTAAACCACATATAGCATCCATGTTTTTGGCAGGGGTATAATTTACAAAATTGGGTCACTGGAGTTGGAATTCTTCTCTTCTAATACTTAGGGGCTTTGTACATGAAGTAAGCAAACAATTCAAAGAATATCAGCGCTCGAAGAGGCAAATAGCGCTCCTTCTCTTCCGATTCTCACCGTGTGGCTATGCAGTACTGTACAGCCACATCTGGGGTATTGCCACATTCAGCAGAAATAGTGTGACAAATTTTGGTGCCAATTTTACCCATTTCCTCTTTTTAAAATGTAAAATCTGGGGTTGAAACAAAATTTTTGTGTTAAAAATGTTATTATTCTTTCTTCACCACCGAACGGTATAAATTTTTGTGAGGCTCATATGGCGTCAATATGATCAGTGCACCCCTAGATGAAATAATTGAAAAGTGTAGCATGTAAAATGACATCACTTATAGGGTTGTTCTACTGTTCTGACACCTCAGGGGCTCTGCCAATGTGACATGGCACCCTCAAACTATTCCAGCAAAATCTGTTGTGCAATTTCTCATGCATGTGCCAATATGGCGCTCCTTCCCTTCTGAGCTTTGCACCTTGCCTCAAAAGTAGTTTTGCCCCGCACATGGGGTATTGGCAAATGCATGAGAAATTGCACAGCAAATTTAGGGTCCATTTTCTCCTGCTACCCTTGTGAATAAAAAAATTGGGGCTAAAAGATAATTTTTGTGGAAAAAATTTGATTTTATTTATTTTCTCTGTTCTACGTCATAAACTTCTGTGAAGCATCTGGGGGTTCAAGGTGCTCACCACACATCTTCATAAGTTCCTTGTGGGGTTTAGTTTCCAAAATGGGGTCAACTGTGGGGGCTATGCACTGTTTAAGCACATAAGGGGCAATCCAAGTGCACCATGGCGTCCACTCTCAATTCCAGCAAATTTTGCATTCAAAAAGTCAAATGTTGCTCCTTCCTTTCCGATCCCTGCAGCGTACTCAGGAAAAATTGTACAACAATTTTTGGGGTACATTATCTCTTGTTACAATGTTAAAATAAAAAGATTGGGTCTAATGTATTTTTTTTGTGAAAGAGTAAAAAGTTAATTTTTTCCTTCCACATTGCTTCAGTTCCTGTGAAGCACCTGAAGGGTTAATAAACTTCTTGAATGTGGTTTTGAGCACCTTGAGGGGTGCAGTTTTTAGAATGCTGTCACTTTTGGGTATTTCTGTCATACAAACCTCTCAAACTCACTTTAAATGAGATGCGGTCCCTAAAAAAATAGTTTTATAAATTTTGTTGGAAAAATTAGAAATCGCTCATCAACTTTTAACCCTTATAACTTCCTAACAAAAAAAAAATTCTATTTCAAAAATTGTGCTGATGTAAAGTAGACATATGGGAAATGCTATTTATTAACTATTTTGCATGACACAAGGGCTCTTTCACACGTCAGTGTCTCCAGTGTGTGTAGTGACAGCTTTCACACGCATCGGAGACACATACACAAGCAGATGACCAAATGAATGGGTCTGCGCACATGTCAGTGTTTCCACAGACCGTGACCGTGGTCAAAACACATTGACATGTCCGTTTTTTTTCGCGCTGCACAGACCACAAAACGTCCCACACTGATAAGGATGACATCAGTACTGGCGCCTGGGAATCAGTGTACAGTTAGTGCTATTCTCAAGCACCGGATGCTGAATGCTGTCCTCATCATAGTTCCCTGCTTGTGCTGCGAGATACGCCAGCAGGGGACAATGATGAGTGTAGTATTCTGTTCCCTCTGTGTCCTGGTGTAAAAAATAAAATAAAAAATCCTTATACTCACAGAGATGTCCCCCACTGTAATTCATGTGTCCGCTCATGCCAAGGAGTCAAGGTAAATGACTCGCTCCAGTGAGCAGGCCCCGGTCCTTAAGGGGTTAAAGGGAATCTGTCACCAGTAGGGATGAGCGAGCACTAAAATGCTCATTGCTCGGGTTCAGCAAATTGTAATGCTCAGGAGCTTGACCCGGGCAATGGGTCCAATGTATGTCTATGGGAAACTGAAGCATTTTTCCAGAGGTCTGCAGGGAGCCTAAAAATTCCCCAAATCTATGGGAACAGCATGGGGAAGACCCCTGGAAGCATCTCTGACTCCCAGGTTACTGCTGTGAACAATGTTGTCAGAGTATTTTGCCACTTTTACAGGGTCACAATAAAACATACAAAAACTAAACCAAAGTGGATTTTCATGGGAAAAATGTTAAAGATCATCCTTTCCATTATAATGACTTGTATATAAAGTAAAATACACTGCTCAAAAAAATAAAGGGAACACTCAAATAACACATCCTAGATCCGAATGAATGAAATATTCTCATTGAATACTTTGTTCTGTACAAAGTTGAATGTGCTAACAACAAAATCACACAAAAATCACCAATGGAAATCAAATTTATTAACCAATGGCGGCATGGATTTCGAGTCACCCCCAAAATTAAAGTGGAAAAACACACTATAGGCTTATCCGACTTTGATGTAATGTCCTTAAAACAAGTCAAAATGAGGCTCAGTATTGTGTGTGGCCTCCACTTGCCTGTGTGACCTCCCTACAACACCTGGGCATGCTCCTGATGAGGTTGCGGTTGGTCTCCTGTGGGATCTCCCCCCAGACCTGGACTAAAGCATCCGCCAACTCCTGGACAGTCTGTGGTGCAACGTGACATTGGTGCATGGAGCGAGACATTATGTACCAGATGTACTCAATCGGATTCAGGTCTGGGGAACAGGCGGGCCAGTCCATAGCTTCAATACCTTCATCTTGCAGGAACTGCTGACACACTCCAGCCACATGAGGTCTGGCATTGTCCTGCATTAGGAGGAACCCAGGGCCAACCTCACCAGCATATGGTCTCACAAGGGTTCTTCATCATCCACCACCTCGTCTTCGATTTCCGCACTCTGGTCCTCCTGCTGACTTTCTGGCAATTGTGTCTCATCATCATCCTCCTCTTGTGACAGTAATTGCACTCTCCCACCGTCGCCTTCGTGTGACCGTGGCTGCTTAAATATGTGGGCATCGCTACATGCGATCTCCTCTTGCCCGCTTGAAGCTGGCCGGAAGAGAGGCCCGAATCTATAAATGGAAAAGTGAACAGCTCTTCAGAGTGTCCAAGTGTGAGATCATTTGTCTTCGGTCACTCGGCATGGTGGGAGGAAGGAGGATCAGGGTGAGGAATTTGCGGTCTCACTACTGAGACTTGACCATGTGGAAGAGAGGATGGTGGTGGTGGCAAAGTCACTGAAAGCATTATCTGCTATCCAACCAACAACCTTTTGACACTGCTCTGGGTTCAATAGTGGAGTGCTGCAGTACCCTAGTAATTGGGACAGGAAGGTCGGGAAACAAGATTCATATCCCGTGAACTTTTCCACATTTTTTTCACATCTCCCCCACAAAATTAAATATATTTTATTTGCATTTTATATGCTATACCAACACAAAGTAGAAAGTATTTGTGAAGTGCAAGGGAATGTGCACACGTTAAGTATTTGGAGCAGAAATTTCTGCACCTCTTGGCAGGAAAGACACGTCATCAAAGACTTGCTTTTTTGCGGTGTTTTTTACATGAATTTTTTGGTGCAGATTTTTTCCAAACTCAGTAGAATGAGTGAAATCTGCAGCAAAAAGCTGAAAGAATTGACATGCTGCAGATTTAAATCTGCCCCGATCTCTGCAAGTCACAAATACGGTGGCATGTAAAAGTTTGGGCACCACTGGTCAAAATTACTGTTTTTGTGAACAGTTAAGCAAGTTGAAGATGAAATGATCTCTAAAATGCCTAAAGTTAAAGATGATGGATTTCCTTTGTTTTTTAGGCAAAATATATATTATCATATTTTACATTTTAAAAATTACAAAAAGGTAAATGGTCCAATGTAAAAGTTAGGGCACTCTGAATGGTTAGTACCTAGTAGCACCCCCTTTTGCAAGTATCACAGCTTGAAAACGCTTTTTGTAGCCAGTTAAGAGTCTTTCAATTCTTGTTTGAGGGATTTTCATCAATTCTTCCTTGGAAAATTCTTCCAGTTCTGTGAGATTCCTGGGTTGTCTTGCCTGCACTGCTATTTTAAGGTCTAACCACATATTTTCAATGATGTTCAGATCAGGGGATTGTGATACCTTCAGCTTGCGCCTTTTGAGGTAGTCTATTATGGATTTTACCCTGTGTTTAGAATCATTATCCATTTGTAGAAGAAATCCTCTTTTCAACTTTAGCTTTATTACAAATGGTGTTATGTTTGCATCATGAATTTGTTGAAATTTCATTGAATCCATTTTTCCCTCTAACCGTGAACTGTTCCTCGTACCATTGGTGTATGGTGCACAGGGCAGTAGTCATGGGTGAGGGGCTGCTGTGTTCACACACCCTGGCACCCTACAAATAAACAGTGTCCTGATTCACCTGTGCTATGCGTGTGGTGCGTAACACTCACATTTTGGTCACAGGCCTCTGCTGTCTCCGGTTCTTCAACTTCAGAAACCTTCGCACACACATTAGGGGACATCAAATTCATATTATAATAAAGAAGTTTCCTTAACTCTCCATTTTCATCATATTGAAACAGTATTGGGCACAAACTTTTCTGTTTTCAAAGTCCATAGCACAGCACGTTCTGATGTCCACTGTTCGCTTGCCCTGAGCTAACCCTTTCCTGTCTGGCATCTCTGACCTCTGGGAATCTCTGACCGGTTCTGCATCTTTCATGAGTCCAGTCCCAAGTCCCCTAGGCATTTACCCCTACGACTGCCTCTCATAGGAAGATATTCAGACACACTTCTCAGTGCCTCAGTTCGATTGCAGGCCCCCGGATGTTCCAGGAATGTCCGCTCTAAATTTATGGCTGACGTTCTCTTGCTGCTAAACAACCCGTGTTCCTCGTGCCCTCAGACCTCCAAATACTGCTCTCTCCATTTAATCTCCTACTCTTGACTGTGTAACATTGCACCAGGTGGTAGTTGTAGGCACGTGTCATGACTTTGACACTCCGGCATGCTACTGAAAACAGTGGTCTGTTTCCAGTGTGTCTGTTGCTGTTGTGGCTGTGGACACTTCTTGCCCACTCTGGTCTGCCTTAGCGTGGCTGTGATTTCCCGCGACCCCACAAATGGGAGACCACCACAGTGTACAGGAACATTTTAAACTTTACACAAAGTACAGCAGGAGACATCTTTCTTTAGGTTGCAGTACAGAGACAAACTATTGGAATTAGTAGCTTTCAAGCTTCCTAGACAGCCTCTTTGGCTGCTTCTTCCTACTTTCTCAAGCTTAAGCCACATTCAAGAACCACGTAAAGAAAGAGTCTGTGGCTAACTTCTTAACTGTATGTGCCCCCAATCTCGCTAACTAGTCTCTTCTTAGACCCACAGCTCTCAAGCTTTGGCTGACCCTTAGCATTCACGGAGTCCCATAGGATCTCTCCTAAGTTGCTGAATCAGAGTTCACTTCCCCAACTCGCCTACAAGGAGTATTCCACAGTCACCACTCAAGCTCTTCTTAGTCGCTTTCCTTCTCTGTCTGTCTGCTTCTCTGTTTTCCTCTTCCACACATACACTCACCGCTGCAGATCACCTTGACCAGAGGGTGTCCTGACTTCTTTCCTTGTCTGCGTTCACTCTTAGGCTATGTGCACACTGTACATTTTTTATGTGTTTTTGCAGCGTTTTTTCCATGCGGAAATGCACCAAAAGTGCTAGGTAATCGGTGTGCCTGCTAATGCAACGACAATCCTGTCAGAATTATCACTGCGTATAGATTGGCAGCTTGTCAATTCTTTGTGCGTTTTTGCGGCATTGTTCACCCATAGACTTGAATTGAGTCAGTCAAGTCCGCAGCAAAAATGCAGGTATAAAAATATTTGTGGATTTGCTGCGGAGGTTTGCTTCATATTTGACTGACTCAATTTAAGTCAATGAGTCAAAACTGTGGCATAAAAGCACAAAGAATTGCCTGGGGGAGGCTACTCCTCCCATGATCCGACGGCCGCTCCCGTTGACAATAGCGTGATCAGGTGCGGCTGAGGGGATGAGTAGTCTGTGTAAAAAAATAAAATAAATCAATATTAAAATAAAAACACCTGTCTGCTATACCCAGGGTGTACTACGGCAATCTGATCATCCGGCGATACACTGACGGGAGCGTGATCGCTCCCGGCAGTGTACAGCGCTGCTGGAACTGAGTTCACCGGAGTTCATCAGCTGAAAACCAGCTGACGAGCTCCGGAGACCTCACTTGTGGCACCGATGCTGCGTGTGAATTTTGTCACGCAACACTGATGCAGTAAGTGAGGTCACTGGAGCTCTCAGCTAATCATCGGCTGATTGAACTCCAGCGACCTCTATCCTGCAGCACAGCAATGTACACTGTGATTACACTCCTGTCAGTGTATTGCAGCGCTGTCTTCTACAACAGCCACATTGGTGATTGCTCATGTGGCTGCTGTAGAAGTGACCCGGATCATTGTGGGACACTGTTGATTACATCATCATGGCGGGTTAGGGTGTTTTTTTATTTTTGCTTTCTTACAGGAGATGAGGGCATCAGCAATTAGGAGTTAAGTGAGTATACAGTGTTTTTTTATTTTTAAATAAAAGATTAAAAACCGTGTGGAATTTTATTTAAAATAAAAGACTTCATTCTGGCCGTGTCTATTTAAAAAATGTCAAAAACTGTACTACGGGGTTATTAAGGGGGTGTCTTATAGACACCATCCATTATTAACCTGGGCTTCATGTCAGCTGCCAATACACGGCCTACATGAACCTCAACCATATTACTACACTTGCCACCGCACCAGGGCAAGTTGGCGAGCATAGACTAAGCGCCAGATTTGGTGCATCTCATGGACGTGTCAGTAGTGGGGCTGCTGAGAGCTGATATTATTAGCCTCAGCGGGGACTAGTATACATGGCCCCTTCTCTCGCTATTAAAATCAGCTCACAGCTGTCTGCTGGTTAGATTCTATAGGGGTACCCTATGTCAATTTTATTCTGGGGTCCTCTGTAATCTAGCCAGTAAAGACGGATTTTGGTAAGACCTTACCTGTAAAATCCTTTTCAGCGAAGGAAGGAAGGGAGACACAGATCCATTACTAGTGGATAGGCGGAGCCCCACAGGATAGTTCACCTCAGATTTATAAAAAGTGACGACCGGCCCCTCCAGCTTAGGCTCCTCCTACTCCCATGTTCTTCAGTCCGTACACAAGCTAAGGAAGAGCAGACAACACCAGCGGAACAACACCACCCCTTCCGAAAATTCAGAAATGCAAGAGAACAGGTTATGCATATAACAGAAAAAAAACACACAGTCCCAGGCACTACTCACTGGACCTGACAACTGCGATGAGCTGGCAATACTGGAACAGAGCCCTAGCGCGCCGACCCCAGCCCAGATGACCGCCATCAGAGAGGAGTCGCGCCGCATCTGGAAAACAATAATGCACTTCTGCCATGGGAGGGTGCTGTGTCTCCCTTCCTTCCTTCGCTGAAAAGGATTTTACAGGTAAGGTCTTACCAAAATCCGTCTTTCAGCAGCAGAAGGGAAGGAAGGGAGACACAGATTCATTACTAGTGGGACGTCCCAAAGCAGTCCAGAACTCAAGGGTGGGAAACAGTGGCAGAATCGCCAACACCCCAACAACTTAGTAAAGCGAGCAACAAGCGCCAAAACTAGATAAAGAGATAACCTAAACCACCGCCGCCTGCAGGACCCTGCGTCCCAAGGCCGCATCGGCGGAAGCACTCACGTCCACTTTATAAAATTTAGTAAAGGTGTGAATGGAGCGCCAGGTAGCCGCCCGGCAGAGCTGCGCTGCCGAGGCCCCCTGATGAAAAGCCCACGACGAACCAACAGCTCTCGTGGAATGAGCTCGAACCTTAACCGGACAAGGCTTGCCCTTGAGCCGGTACGCTTCCAGGATAGCCGAATGTATCCACTAAGCTATAGTGTCCTTGGAGGCCCGCTGACCACGCCGACGACCAGCAGAAATCACAAAAAGAGAGTCCGACTTCCGAAACCGTTGTGTGATTGAAAGATAGAACTTCAAAGCCCGCACCAAATCCAACGAGTGCAAGGCTCGCTCCTTTGGACTTTTCGGATTCGGACAGAGGGAGGGCAACACGATGTCCTGATTGACGTGGAAACGCGACACCACTTTAGGCAGAAAATCGCCACGGGTACGAAGCACCACGCAATCCGAGTGGAACTCGAGAAAAGGGGGCGAGCAAGACAGTGCCGCCAACTCAGAAACCCTTCTGAAAAGAGGTGACCGCCATCAGGAAGGCCACCTTCCAAGAAAGCAAGTAAAGCGTAGTTGAATCCATAGGCTCAAACAGCCCATGCTGAAGAGCCTCCAAGACTAGATTGAGCTGCCAAGGAGCCACAAACGCCCTCCGAGGCGGAAACTGACGTGCTACCCCACGAAAAAAAGAGCGCACATCCCTGCGCGAGGCAATCGCCTTCCGAAAAAGCAAGATACCTGACCCCGCAAGGTACCAACCGCCAGACCCTTGGCCAAACCGCATTGCAGAAAAGCCAAGAAGTTGGGAATGGAAAAAACCCTCGGGTTCCTTGACAATCCAGAACACCATGAATAGAAGGCCTCCCAAGTTCTGTGATAAATCCTAGTCGTAGCTGGACCTCTGGCTGCCCGCAAGGTGGCAATGACCTCGGCCAAAAACCCACGACGGGTCAAGATCTCGGTCTCAAGTGCCACGCCGTCAAACAAAGCGACTTCAGGTCCGGATGACAAATGGGCCCTTGGGTTAACAGGTCCGGGCGAAGAGGCAGTGGAAACAGAGGCGCCGCCAGGAGAGACACCAGCGTTGAATACCACGCCCTCCGTGGACAATCCGGCGCCACCAAAATTGACGGAATTCGTTCGAGTTTGATCCGCCGGATGACCAGAGGAAGTAAGGATACCGGCGGAATCAGTTCGAACTGGTCCCACGGGGCCACTAGAGCATCTACCGCCACAGCCTCCGGGTCCCTGTACCTGGACATGAACGTCGGAATCCTGGCGTTCAGCCTGGATGCCATCAAGTCCCCCAACGGGAGCACAGCAGTGCAAAAACATCCGGATGAAGACTCCATTTTCCGGGATCCACCTGCTCGCGACTGAGGAAGTCCGTCATGGTATTCAGCACTCCTGGGATTTGAATCGCGGAAATGGCTGGAACCCTGGACTCAGCCCAAACCAGGATCCGAGAGACCTCCATCATGAGTCTGGAACTCCTCGTCCCGCCCTGATGGTTGATATACGCGACAGCTGTCGCATTGTCTGTCTGAATCCGGACCGGCAGACCGCTCAAAGGGACCGTCCAATGTCGGAGGCAGAGAAATATCGCTTTCAACTCCAGGATGTTGATCGGCAGAGAAGACTCCTCTGACGACCAGACCCCCTGAACCCAGAGATCGTTCCAAACCCCCCCCAGCCAGTCAGGCTGGCATCGGTGGTAATGACCGACATCCGTGGGAGGAGGAAGGATTTCCCCAGGGATAAAGCCTCCGGACGTAAACACCATCCAAGAGATTCTCGCACCCTGCGGGAGATACCGATACAGCGATCCAGCGATCAATCCCAACGGGTCAGAATAAGATCTTGGAGACCCCGGGAATGAAATTGTGCAAACGGTACCGCTTTCATTGCCGCCACCATCAGACCCAGAAGGCGCATACACTTCCGAAGGGACATCGCCATCGCCGACCTCATAGCCTGGACATGGTGACGCAGGTTCGCTTGTTTGTCCGGAGGCAGGGACACCACTGCCCCTAAAGTGTCGAAATGCATCCCCAAGAACAGGATTGACTGCGACGGCTCCAATGACGACTTCTTCCAATTGACCAGCCACCCGAAGTCCTCCAGGTGCTGAAGGGAGAGATCGCGAGCTGTCACCGCCTCCTCCGCTGTGGGCGACACAATTAACAGGTCGTCCAGGTAGGGGAGAATCGTAACTCCTTGCCTTCGAAGGAGCGCCATGAGCGGCGCCAGAATCTTTGTAAAAACCCTGGGAACCGAGGCCAACCCGAATGGTAGGGCCACAAATTGGTAATGGGCCTGAACTATGGCGAAACGTAGGAAGCGCTGGTGAGCCCTGCCGATAGGGACATGCAAATAGGCGTCGAGGATGTCGATCGACACCAAGAAATCGTACTGTGACAGGGCCGCCACGAACAGAGCGAAGAGACTCCATACGGAATTTCCGGGTCCATACATGAACATTCAATTCTTTTAGGTCCAGAATGGGGCGAAACTTGTACTCCTTTTTGGGAACCACAAAAAGGTTGGAGTAAAACCCCCTTCCCTGGTCCTCCGGTGGAACCGGAACCACCACACCCTGCTGCAGAAGAGAGTCGACCTCCCGCAGCAGTGCGGCAGCTAGCTTGGGCTCGGACGGGATACATGACTGACGAAACCTGTCCGGGGGTCGAGAATGAAACTCTATGAAATAGCCTGCCAACATAACCCGCGTCACCCAGGCGTCCGATACGTGGGACGCCCAAATCGACCCGAATTGTAGCAGACGACCTCCCACCCGAGAGCCTTCGAGAGGGTTCCTGGCGTCAGTCCGCCTTAGCGGGCTTTTTGTCAACCTCCCGTTTGTCCTGACGGAAATGTTGTTTCCAGGGAGTACGGGATTTCTGGGTGGTCTTTTTCCCGGAAGACGAGGGACGACCCGATCTCCAAGAGGGCTGACCGAACCGTCCCCTGGGCCGAAAGGACCAATGACCACTACCGGAACTTGACTTGCCAGACGTAGAAACCGCTGCTTTCCGCTGCGGCAAAGCCGAATCCTTGGCCTTGGCCTTAGCAATCAGCTCCATGAGGTCCGAACCAAAAAGCTGACCGCCCTTGTACGCCAGACTCAGCAGACCTTGTTTGGATACTGCATCTCCAGTCCACTGTTTAAGCCACAGTGCTCTCCTGACTGTGACGGCCGAGGATTGAGTCCTGGACAGAACCGAAGTAGTATCCAGCACTGCGTCCCTGCCATATCAGGCCGCCTCTTCCAACAGCTGGAAAAGCCTTTCCACCTCAGACAGCGGAGTCCCATCTTGCCACGCCGTCCGCAGCTGAGCCAACCACCGCAGAGAAGCCTCACTAGCCCACATGGCCCCCAAGGCCGCTCGAAATCCATGACCCGCGGCCTCGTAGATGGACTTCGCCGCTAACTCCGTCCTTCTGTCCAGCGGTTCCTGTAGACTCGCCTTCCCTTTAACAGGAAGCAAAGAGGATTTGCTCAGCTGAGACAATGGCACGTCCACTTCCGGAGAGGGGACCCAATTAGCGATCGTCTCCGTGGAGCAGGGATACACGGCATCAAAACACCGCATCCCCTGGAAGCGTTTATCCGGACACAGGCGTTCCTTCTCCACCACCTCGTTAAGTTCGTCGTGCGCTGGCAGCATCGAGCGAGCCCGACACGACTCCTGATACAGCCGGGCCGACTTGCCAGGGCGCCTCTTCAGACAGCTGTAACGCTTCCCGCATAGCTCCAATAAAGGCGTCCACGCGGCCCGAAAGCGAAGCAGAGCGACCCTGCCGATCCTCTTCATCAGAATCGGAGATCTCACCAGCAAAGTCTGTCAGTGATTCCGTAGCCTCCGACGCACTGCGCGGAGGAGACAGCGCCACCACAGGCCTGTGGCGCTTCTTGCCTCGTGACGTCGGTTGGGACTTAGCTGATACCCAATGACCCAGGAGGTCAGACTGTCAATGGAGCGAGTGAGCGCCTCCACTTTAACATCACTGAGACCCCCGACCAGTGTCGAACCTGACGCCGAAGACCCCGGCGTATCAGTTACGCGTGACCGATCCTGAAGCGGGCCGGGAGAGAGGTCCGCGCCCCCTGATCCGACATGCCGCCACACAGTTGCGAGCGTCGCGGATAAGGCGGTAATAACCCCTTACAATGGGTACAGGAACCGAGGATGTGTGATTCTGCTACCACAGCTGGGTCAGCTCCAGCGCGCGCTTTCCTGGCACTTCCTGTCTGAGGCTATGATGACAGGCAGCAGAGAGGCGCGAAGCCACGCCCCCTGCTGCCGCTACTAACGGAGCCCGCGCTCCTCTGTCCCCGCTCCCCTGCCGATAACACAAACGCCTGCAGCGGAGATATCCTCCTGCAGGGACAAAAAAAGCAGTCACCACATGAAACAGTAACAGCGGCTGCCGCAGCAGCCGCTGAAGCCCTCAGACCACAGAGAGCACTTACCCAGCTGAGCGCCACAGGGACCCCCAGGGATGTGTGGATCCGTGGCCCTTTGCTCCCCCCCACGGCGGAGCGCGCAGGGACCCCACAGAAGCGGTGTGCGTCTCCGCCAGGGAGCGCCCTGTATCCCCCGGGGCCGGCAGGCTTCTGCGGGGACCTCCTTAGGGGGTACACAGATCTGCCAGGGGAGGGTCAGGGGTCCCAGCAGCACCGAGACCCCCTGAGACCTCTAGACCACGGGGAGTCCAGGTCTCCGGAGTAAAATAAAAAATTCTTCTGAGGAGCTGCAAAGGCAGCGACTATCCTCTGCGACCTCAAATTTTAGACTGAAGAACATGGGAGTAGGAGGAGCCTAAGCTGGAGGGGCCGGTCGTCACTTTTTCTAATCTGAGGGGAACTATCCTGTGGGGCTCCGCCTACCCACTAGTAATGGATCTGTGTCTCCCTTTCTTCCCTTCTGCTGCTGAAAGGCTAAGCAAATAGCTGTGGGCTGTTATTAATAGCCAGGGAACATTTTTGGCTAATGGCCCCTTTCCCGGCTACTAATATCAGCTCCCAGCAGTCGGCTTTCCCTCTACTGGCTATGAAAATGTGGGAGCACAAGTCATTTCTTTTAATTTTAGGCTATGTGCCCACGATCCAGACATGGCAGCGCTTTGGACGCAGCATATTTTTTTGTGTCCAAAATGCTGCGTTCTAGTGAACACAGATAAATCTGCATGTGTTCACGGATGCAGATTTACAGCATTCAATACATTAAAGTTGCTAAATTTCTGTTGCAGAGATTAGCGACTCGGCAAGTAAATTTTACATGCTGTGGTCCTGAGAGACACGAGCACGTCAGTTTCCACGGGTGCTCCGCAGCCTCAGATGCATGCATAGTGGACATGGAATTTACAGAAATTCCATCCACTATGTTGTAACATCTGGCCGCTGCAGAACTGATGCTGCATCTTCAAACTTGCAGCATTTCCTGATCATGGGCACATACCCAAACTCACTCACAGCAGATCAATTTCTGTAGCGGAGACGTTACTCTCCACTGCAGATTATGACTGATTGAAATGTCATTACATGCGGTGGATCCGCATGTATTGACAAAACAATATGCAGCATAATAACACAGCTTTTTGGATGCAGCAAAAATATGCTGCATCCAAAGTGCTGCTGGTTGCTAATCATGGGGATAGTGGCTGAACATGTTTGCCTTCCTAGGTTAAAAATAGCAGCTCGCAGCTGCCCCAGAAATGACATTTGTATTCAGCCCCCCTGAGTCAATACTTTGTAGGATGCAATTACTGTTACAAGTCGTTTGGGGTAGTTCTCTACCAGCATTGAACATTTAGAGACTATGTTTGCCCATTCTTTGCAAACTAGCTCTAGCTCATGGAAGGAGAACAAAAAGGAGTGCGGCACTTCCATCCAGCGATTTACTAAAATGGGAACTTTATTGAAAAACTTTGCAACCCAAATCACATGTTAAAAGTCCGATGCGTTTCTGGTGCACAGTGGCCGTAGTCTGGAAACGCATCAGGAATTTAACATGTGATTTGGATTCCAAAGTTTTAATGTTATTTCAATAAAATTTCCATTTTACTAAATCGTTAGTTGGAAGTGCCGCACTCTTTCAATTCTCCTGCCATTGGCTGTGCTCTACTAGCAGTATCAGGCACCCTCCACACAGTCTACAACCGGGATATAGTGACTACACAGAGTGGTGAGCTCTTCCCCCTCTTTCCTTCCTTACTAGCTCTAGCTCAGTGAGATTGGATGGAGAGTGTTTGTGAACAGAAATTTTCACATCTTGCCTTAGATTCTCAATGGGATGTAGGTCTGGACTTTGACTGGGCCATTCACACACAAGAATATGCTTAGATCTAAACCATACCATTGTAAGTCTGGCAGTATGTTTAGGATCGTTGTCCTGCTGGAAAGTGAACCTACGCCTCAGTATCAAGTGTTTTTCACCTTGAAACAGGTTTTCCTCCAGGATTGTTCTGTATTTAACTCCATCCATCTTCTCTCCCTGCTGAAAAAAAGCCTCTTTCCACTCCACATCATAATGCTGCCACCATCATGTTTGATAGTGGGGATGGTGTTTACAGGGTGATGTGTAGTGTTAGTTTTCCACCTCGCAGTGATTTGAATTTAGCCCAACATTTTCTACTTTGATCTCATCTGCCCAGAGCACCTTCTTACATATGCTAGCTGTGGCACCTACATGACTTTTTGCAAACTGTAAATGGGATTTCTTATGGTTTGCTTTCAAAAATGGCTTTCTTTTTACAGTAGAACACAGGCAAGAAATTGTGAAGTTAATGCTGGATAAAGGTGGCCATAGTTACTATTTATGGAGTTCTACTATGTCCTCTGTGGTCTATTTGTATACACCTGTATAGGATGTGATTAACATCAGCGTGTGATATTGGGCGGATATAAAGGGACGTGTTTTGGATGACGAGAGGTAGTAACTGCACATGTGCATTATGTATACTGAGATTATTTGTAAAATACACATGGGTACAGGGTGTATGGGAGTCCTAAGGTGTCTTACATATAGATAGTATTCCTCTGCCAAGTATTTGGGTGGTGCATGCATAAGGAGTATGTCACAGATTGGAAAGTGGTGTTCGTATCGAGAATATGACTTTTAGAGGTAGAAGAGGAAGGGAGAGGAATATATGGATGCATTAAACAGAGAAATAAAAAAAGAGAGGATAGAGGAGAAAGATTATAAGTTGAAAGATAAAAAGGCCCATATTGTAAAGAAAGGGGAAATAAGGAAAAAAGATAATGAGGAATAGAAACTGTTATAAGGAAAGGAATATACCAATAATATGGATGATCTGTGTCCTAGCCATTCTGTAGAAAGAGGGATGTGAGTAAACCCATATAGTAATCAATTTATAAGCGATGGGAAAAAATTTGTGTATAAAACTGGAAATGTGATACTCCCCATAAGACCCTTAGGGTGAAGAGTTTGTAACCGATGGATCTATAATGCTTCCTTTCGCTTTAAATCCTGTTGATAATTACCAACTCGTCTAAGCGTTGTGTTGTGAATGTGTTCCAATACCTGAAATCTAAATTGAGCAATGGTGTAATTAGCTTGATGGAAATGGCATAGAGCTGAAAGACCTTTTTACCGGGAGTCTATAGGCAGCACAGTATGGGAAAACGTGCTGGCGACGGACTATATGAAAATTGCATCTATTCTTTTTTTTTGCAACTTTTGCAGGATATGCAGTCCCTTATGTGTTAGGTACTTAATAAATCTGTTATCATTTATAAATCAGTCCACATAGATATTTTATGGCATATAACAAAAAGGATGATTCACATGTGAAGCATTCTTTTATTGGGATGCCCTCCCGTGTGTGTGGATGGCACATTTTGTCACTTTTCATGATGTTGTTACACTGGACAAAATTTACTATCCACTGAAAGGTGGCTAATGGTCGCATAGTCGATGGGAGGTATGTGTCATAGAGATGGCTGCCCTACGTGATGCAGCCCGGAGTGTTTCTCTAGTGCACGTAAGCACTAAGAAGATTATTTGGTGCACCTGGGACCGGGTTATTGGTAGCTATGAGAGTTGGACGGGTCTAGCTACCGACATACCTCACCTCTAGGTGTGGTCAACAGCCTATATAATGGAGGCTGTTGTTTGGCACATTGTCTGTGTATCTGGAGGGAGAAGGCCTCCTGTGTGTGGTTGTTTCCCGACTGAGCTGTGTACTGGATGCTATCCAGCCTGTGTGACCACAGGACCGGTTTACTAGAGACTTTTCTTAAAGTACTGTTTTCTTTGTTTTTGCCTACACTAAAGGCTTTTTGTTTGCATTTTGCTTTTGACCGGTTTATGAAGTAAATAAACCGCTATGGACATTTAAATGAAAACGCTTCCTGTTTGCCTTCGACGCTCCCAAGTGGGTAACATCCCTTCACCACACATAGAGGTTCAGGCCAAAAACTGTTACTACATTTTCTGTAAGGAGATATTACAGCTGATGGTACAACAAGAATACCTGTGTTCCCAATATAAGGCTGACCCAATATATCTAGTTTATTAAGCAATAACACTTTGACATTTTTGTACTAAAAAAAGGCCAAAAAAAGTGAAATCTCTGTTTCTAGCTTGGCTGATTGGATTAGAATTCAATGAGGGTCCTCATAGCTATTGGAGGGATAACCCGTAGTTGGTGTAGCTTTTGGGGGGAGAGAGGGGGGTTTGCAAAGTTAGAAGTTGCTGTCAGGCCCTCCTACCATATAAGAAGACATCAACATTAGGCTATGCTCACACAGTGCGTTTTTTTTTCTGCAGCAAAGCCTGATCTCTTGTCAGGAAGGTTTGTTCAGGATTTTGCTACAGAAAGCTGCTGAGACCATGCCCACAGTATGGTCTCAGTAGCTTTCACTATAGGTATAATGCATTACAATCTAGTGCACTGCAATACATTGTACCTGTGATCAAAGGAAAAAAAGTGAAAGTCCCATAAAGATACAAAGTAAAAAAGTAAAAAAAATATTACAAAATAATAATAATAAAAATATTACACTAATAAATACACATTTTTAAGTAAAAAATAAATAAATAAATGAAATACAAATATTTGGTATCGCCACTTCCAGAACGACCCAACCTATAAAAGTGTCACACTAGTTAACCCCTTCAGTGAACGCCGAAAAAAAAAAAAAAAAAAAACAAAGAGGCAAACAATGCTTTATCATCATACCATTGGAAAAAAAGTGGAATAAAACGAGATAAAAAAACGAATATAATACAATGTTGGTACTGGTGAAAATGTCATCTTGTCCCGCAAATAACAAGCTGCCATACAGCTCCATCATCTGAAAAATGAAAAAGTTATAGCTCTCAGAATAAAGCGATGCAAAAAAAAAAAAAATTTTTATAAAAGGTTTTATTGTGTAAAAGCGCCAAAACATAAAAAAAGCTATAAATGTGGTACCCATGTAATCGCACCAACCTGAAAAATGAAGCTGCCTGATCAATTTTACCACACGCAGAACAGCATAAAAAAAAAACAATTCCTGAATTGCCGGTTTTTGTTCATTCTCCCTCCTTAAAATTTGGAATAGGAAGCGATCAAAAAATGTCATGTGCCCGAAAATGGTACAAATAAAAACATCAACTCATTCCGCAAAAAACAAGCCTTCACACGACTGTCCCCAAGGAAGATTCCCTATAATGAGGCAGATGGAGGCACTGTGTACTCCGTCTGACCTGTGATCCGGCGGCGTCTGTCTTTATGCGTGCATGAAAACGCGGTCGGCCACAGTTTTGGGCACCTCTGAAAAGAAGGACAACGCTGAACAGAGGCCAGACAGAGTCCAGAGTAACTCTGCTACCTCGTTAGAGTGAATGGATCCCTGCAGGGGTGTTATTTGAATCACGTCACTCAGAGATTAGGATGGAAGCCCCAAAGCAATTGCCCAGCATAGAGCGCAGGATAAATGTGATCCCAAATGTCATGTAAAATGTTCCCAATAAAAGCTTCAACTCAATCCACAAAAAATCCATCTATAAATGGAAACACAGGGGGCTTCCACGTCACTGGTAGCACAAAGGATCTGGAAAAGTGAAATTGCCCCCAAAAGAAATTCAGCAAATTCTGCACTCTGAAATTCTAATCCCCCCCCCCACTTCTGAGCTCCAGTGTGTGCCTAAACCACAGTTAGCATCCACATGTTTGGCAGGGGTATAATTTCCAAAATAGGGTCACCTGAGGGGGGGATTCTGCTCTTCTAGCATTTAGGGGCTCTGTATATTGAGTCCGCAAACTATTCTAGGAAAATCTACACTCCAGCAGGCAGATAGCGTTCCGTCCCTCCCGAGTGTCGCCGTGTGGCTAAGCAGTACTGTACAGCCACATATGGGGGGGTATTGCCAAGTTCAGAAGAAATTGTGGTACACACTTTGGTGCCAGTTTTATCCATTAAAATGTAAAATCTGGGGCTAAAGCAAAACTTTTGCGATAAAAATGTAATTATTTTTTGATCACTGCCCAATGGTATAAAATTCTGTGACATCTGTGGTGTCAATATGATCATAGTTTGTAAAATGGGGTCACTTACGGGTAATTCTGCTGTTATGGCACCTCAAGGAATCTCCCAGTGGGTGATGGCACCTGCAAACCATAACAGTAAAATCTGCACTACAATATAATGCTCCTTCCATTCTGACCTTTGCACTATGCCTCAAAATTAGTTCCTAATTACATGTAGGGTATTGGCAAACTCAGAAGAAATTGCACAACAAAATGAGAGGTCCATTTTCTTCTGTTACCCTTGTGAAAATAAAAAATTTGGGGCTAAACATTTTTGTTGGTGGAAAAAAAATGATCTTTTCATTTTCATGGCTCTATGTCATAAAGTTCTGTGAAGCACCTGGGGGTTCAAAGTGCTCACCACACATTTAGATAAGTTCCTTGAGCGGTGTAGTCTCCAAAATGGGGTCACTTGTGGGGGGTTTCCACTGTTTAGGCGCATTAGGGGCTCTCCAAAATGTGACATGGGGTCTGCTCTCAATTCCAGCCAATTTTGCGATCAAAAAGTCAAACGGTGCTCCTTCCATTCCGAGCCTTGTGGTGTGCCCAAACAGTGATTTTCCCCCACATATGGGGTATCAGCGTACTCGGGAGAAATTGCACAACTTTTTCAGTCAATTTTCTCCTGGTATGCTTGTGAAAATAAAAATATTGGACCTAATTACATGTAGGGTATTGGCAAACTCAGAAGAAATTGCACAACAAAATGAGAGGTCCATTTTCTTCTGTTACCCTTGTGAAAATAAAAAATTTGGGGCTAAACATTTTTGTTGATGGAAAAAATTAGATTTTTTATTTTCACGGCTTTACGTTACAAACTTCTGTGAAGCACCTGGGAGTTCAAAGTGCTCACCACACATCTAGATAAGTTTATTGAGGGGTCTAGTTTCCAAAATGGGGTCACATGTGGGGGTTTTCCACGGTTTTGGCACATCAGGACCTCTCCAAATGCGACATGGTGTCGACTAATTATTCCAGCAAATTTTGAATTCAAAAAGTCAAATGGCACTTCGTCCCCTCCAAGCCCTGCCGTGTGCCCAAACAGAGGTTTTCCCTCACATATGGGGTATCAGTGTGCTCAGGAGAAATGACACAATACATTTTGGGGTCCATTTTTATCTGTTACCCTTGTGAAAATAAAAAAAATTGGGTCTAAATTCAATTTTTTGTGAGAAAAAGTTAAGTGTTCATTTTTTTCTTCCTCATTGCTTTAGTTCCTGTGAAGCACCTGAAGGGTTAATAAACTTCTTGATTGTGGTTTTGAGCTCCATGAGGGGTGCAGTTTTTAGAATGGTGTCACTTTTGGGTATTTTCTGTCATAAACGCCCCTCAAAGTCACTTCAAATGTGATGTGGTCCCTAAAAATTGGTTTTATAAATTTTGTTGGAAAAATGAGAAATCGCTGGTCAACTTTTAACCCTTATAACTTTATAACGAAAAAAATTTTGGTTCCAAAATTGTGCTGATGTAAAGTAGACATGTGGGAAATGTTATTTATTAACTATTTTGTGTGACATATCGCTCTGATTTAACGGTATAACAATTCTAAATTTGAAAATTTCCATTTTTTCACAAATGAACGCAAGTCATATCTAATAAATTTTACAACTATCATGAAGTACAATATGTCACGAAAAAACAATCTCAGAATAAGTGGGATCCGTTGAAGAGTTCTAGAGTCATTAACTCATAAAGTGACAGTGGTCAGATTTAAAAAAATAAGGCCTGGTCATTAACCTACAAAGTGGCTTGGTCCTTAAGGGGTTAACCATAATTTCAAATGTAAAAGTGGGGGAGGTGAATTGTTTAAGAATAGTTTAACTAAAACACTGGCAGTGCATTGAGTTTGTATGATACTATTTATTTTCACATTATGATCTGTCAATGAATTGCTCAGGCATTATTCAATTTCACACGTATACTGTGAAAATTTACATGGGCCACAGGAATAGTTCAATCTTACACCTAGCTGAGCCAATGTTTACGCATCACTAATTTAATTAAACTGTACAATCCAAACTGCCATCTCAGGTGACCAAGACAAGATGGTAAAACCACAAAAATAAATGAGTTTCACATACTGCTCTACTTGCTTTTTTCACTAAAAACGCAGAAAAACCTGATAGCTATGTTCACACTAGGTGTTTTTTCAGCACCCATTAGTTCCAATGGATGAAAAATGCTGAAAAAACGCTGAAAGTAGTGACATGCTCTGTTCTCAAAAAAAAAAAACATGCAAAGCACAATATACTGATCAAACAAAAAACAAGGTGTGTGCACGAGATTTCTGGAATCTTACAGACTTTGCTGGTACTGTAAAATACAGCATAAAAAAACTCTTAAAAAATGCCATGTGTGAACATAGCCTTATAGGTACCACAAGTGAAGCACACAGTTCCAGATTTCCCATTGGTGCTCATGTCACTTATGTTTGTCTCTTCTCAGTGAGAGGATTGTTTAGTATATTCTTCAGCAGGTCCTTCCTCCATACCGGGGTACTCCCGTACCTCGGTTATCACTGTATCTGTCTGCACGGCTCAGCTATGGAGTAGTGTGTTCATCACCGACAATGTAACCTGCTTATAGGTAAGACAGCTTTGTACTTTGCACACTGTATGCCACATAATATTACTCATGTATTATAGACATCATAGACATCTACTTCATCCCACATTTTGTTCGGTTGAACTTCTATTGTGTGTCACTTGAATTACAGTTCTATGTAAATATGTAGGCATCTCTGGTAAAATTGTGCTATCGATTTTCACAATGTAAAGCATACAACACAACCAGCACACAACAGTGGCCCATGAGTCGCAGCCCATCGGTATCATATTTACATGACTTCTTCATAAATTAGAGGTAACAAGGTTATTGGGATTCAGCTATGCAATTACAGATAAATGTTGCTGTCTGTACCAGTGCAATCATGTAGGTGAACAGAGGTCAGTGATAAAGGATCAATATAACTAGTTATCTTAGCTGTTAAACATCAGCATGTACTCAGTGTGAGGCTGGGGAGAAAAATGCTCCAATTTTGCTAATCAGAGTGGGATCTGATTTTCTCAGAGGTGGAGAGAAAACTAAAGTTTCTACACCTTCACCAGTATGTTAGTCTGGATAATCTGAGTCCGGTCCCATTTTTTTCACAGACGCATAGACTAGAATGGTCAACCGCCATCCGATTTTCTGTGGCAAATCATGCGTGCTGCCAACATGGGAATGAGTGCTAGCCTTCAAAACCACAGACAGCGCTCGTTTCATTTAAACAGTTGTGTGCATGAGCCCTAAAGGTGGTCATAAGTATAGTAGTGTTACACCTGACCATTGTAATCCATGATTCTGCAAAGCGGTAACTCTGAATAGCTTTTTGTGTTTTTTTCAAACTTACTCACTTGGACAAGATATCAATGCACGCCTGAACTCTAGAACATGAAAAATGGTCATAGAGTGAAATATCACATATTAGGGCTCATGCAGACAAATGTGGATCACGAACCACAATGCACGGACTGGTCAAAGTTCCAGCTTCATATATTTCTGTTCTGGTTGGTAGACCCGTGGCCAGTCCGTGCATTGTGGTCCGTGATCGGACTGATATCCACAGACGTCTGCATGAACCCTTATGCTGTATGTAACATCTGATGCTCATCCAGTATACAGGAGAATATGTGTCTGGTGTATGATATACTGACACCCCATGTCACATACAGGATAATATGTGATTGTATATAAAGGCATAGAATATGAGATATTCTACCAGCTGCATTTTATCCTGAATATAACCTCTGTAGTCCGTATATCATGCACCAGCCACAATATACCACATACAGTGCACAGGATAATATGTGACTGGTATATGATATAATATGATGGTGTACTAATATGATGATATACAAATATCAGATGTGATAGAGTATAGTATCTGATGGTATATATTATACTAAGAGTACAGAACATCAGATATTATACCAGCCACATCTTATTTAGTATATGCAACCTGATGTCAGTACACATAATATATTCCAATAGAGAGAAGATGATGAAAAGCTGCACTCGCCGTTTATGTAAAAATAAGAGTCCTTTATTTCATATTCCGATAAAATGAATGGAAAGCAGGGAGTGCGGGGAGGAGGTGGAGGACAGCTGTGTCACATGGACCCGCAGAAGCGCTAGTCAGAGCGTGAAACAGCTGTCCTCCACCTCCTCCCCGCACTCCCTGCTTTCCATTCATTTTATTTGAATATGAAATAAAGGACTCTTATTTTTACATAAACGGTGAGTGTAGCTTTTCATCATCTTCTCTCTATTGGACTATTGTTTCTGCATTTTAAAGCTGGCACCGCAGGTTTATGCGATGTGAATTTGCCGTTAAGATTCAGGTGCGGTCATTATGCGCTTAGAAGGTGGTGCAGGCTCATTCTCCATTTAGCTACACATAATATATTACATACAGGAGAATAATATGTGACTGGTATATGTCATAATGTGGCTACAGCCATCACACGGTATAATATACAATAGTCACATATTATCCTATGATTACAGACATCATATATTACACCAGCCACATTTTATCCTCTATATAACAGGATGTCTGTGCACGTCCAGTATATGGAACAATATGTCACTGGTATATCATATACTGTGGCTACCGACATCAGACGGCATATACAGGATAAGATGTGATGGCATATATCAGGGGTGGGCATTTAATTTTCCTGAGGGTCCACATGAGAGACTGTGACTGATCTTGATGGCCAAACCAATAGGCTGGAATTAATTATGCTCAATATTAATATTAACATATTAATTATAATTATATTAATATTCTCCCTTAATATTGAGCAGAATTAAGTATGCGGAAAACCCCCTACATCCCACATGAGCCTCCACACGGCCTCTTGAATACAGTATGAGCCCCCATATAGCCCCTCTGTATACAGTATGAGCACTCACATAGCCCCTTTATATACAGTACAAGCACAAACATAACCCACTTTATTCAGTATGAGCCCCACACAGCCTCATAAACAATATGAACCCCCACATAGCCCCACTATATAAAGTATAAGCATCTACATAGCCCCTCTATATACCACATAAGCACCCACACAACCCTCTATATTTAGTATGATCCCTACATAGTCCCCTATATACAGCATGAGCCCTGCATAGCCTCCTATATACAGTATGAGCCCCCACATAGCCTCCTATATACAGTATGAGCCCCCACATAGCCTCCTATATACACTGCTCAAAAAAATAAAGGGAACACTTAAACAACACAATGTAACTCCAAGTCAATAACACTTCTGTGAAATCTACCTGTCCAGTTATGAAGCCACACCGATTGTGAATCAATTTTTCCTGCTGTTGTGCAAATGGAGCAGACAACTGGTGGAAATGATAAGCAATTAGCAAGATACCCCCTATAAAGGAGTGGTTCTGCAGGTGGTGACCACAGACCATTTCTCTGTTCTCATCCTTTTTGGCTGTTGTTTTGGTCACTTTTTTCATTTTTCACACCCCTAGATGTACAGTAGCATTAGGTGGTGTCTACAGTACAACCCACAGAAGTTGCTCAGGTAGTGAAGTTCATCCAGGATGGCACATCAGTGTGAGCTGTGGCAAGAAGGGTAGCTGTGTGTGTCAGCACAGTGTCCAGAGCATGGAGCAGATACCAGGAGATGTGGAGGGAGCCATAGGAGGGCAACAACCCAGCAGCAGGACCGTTACCTCTGCCTGTTGCACAGCCAATAAGCATGCGGGGATTGCCTGTGAGTCACTGTAATGCTGTAGCGATCTTGGTTGTGGCATTACTGTGATTGGCTAGCCATCTAACACCATTAGGCATTATAAAAGGACAGGCGGTGCCCGGCACACTGACACCATTGCACAGACACACTGAGAAGCTCTTTACAACATGATTTCTTGATTGTGGCCTCTCAACCTGCATGTTCCAAGAGGGACATGCTGTTTAGTGATGCACTTACCTTACAGCAGTCATGGCCACAAAAAATGACCCTGGATTTGGGATAAGTAGGAAGATGATGATGAGACACAGTAGCTGTTAAGTCTTGTTGTTAAGTCACGATATTAAGAGAACCAAGGTGCAATGCTGGAAGTCGAGGTGGTGGATGACAAAGTCATCATCCTTACCTAGGAAGCTGGCATGCACAGCGAGGCCAGCAACGCTGAGGGAGAGAGATTGGCAACATTGAAACAGACAGGAAGAGGCAGTGGGGTGACCAGAGGGAGAAGGCGGGCAACTGTTCCGCAGAACACCGACACTTCTGAATTTCTCCGTCAAAGACTTAGGTGTTCCCCAGTCTGGGACTCTTTTTAAAGAGTTCTAAGACAAACAAAATGGCCATTTGCAACCTATGACATGCAAAGATCAGCAGGGGCCTAACCACTAAAAATGTAACCACCACCAGCATGATCAGGCACATGTCATCTAAGCACCTGACTCGGTGGGCCGACACCTGGGTGACACCTCTGCCTCTTCCCTTATGCTAGGCGATTCCCAATCCCCTGTCCAAAACACTGACCTATCTTTGCACTTTGTGACTTATAATAAACAGGCACTTCCAAATCTTTCTCCCAGCCTAGCGTTTAGCTGTCCCTACCTCAGTGCTTGGAACGAAAATGAAAGTTTCTAGTGTTGCCATTTCGGCTGGCAGAGGATTTACGCCAATTTATGGCGGTGGTCGTTCCTTGGTTCCCAGCCGCCAATTTTTCTTTCAATTTGGCGTCCCCGCCTTGCATCAGCATGTGTACAGGAACATCAACTGCGCCCTTACCAACGTACTTACTAACATTGTCCACTTAATGACCGACATGTGGACATGCGCTTGTGGCCAGGGATGCTATATTTTCGTAACAGCCTACTGGGTGAACATTGTGAAGGCTGGGGCCAAGTCACACCTTGGCACGGCGCATGTGCTCCCAATCCCGAGGATTGCTGGCCCTACTTCTCTCAGGGTTTCCTCCACCTTCTACACCAGTTCCTGCATCCCCTCCTACTCCTTCTCATCCTCCACCTCTGATGTGCTATCTCAGAGCACATCATCCACATATCAGCAGGAAGCTCTGTAGCACTGCCTCTGCAAAACAGCAACAGCCTCTGCTGAAGCTAGTTTGTCTAGGAAACAAACCGCACACTGCGGCAGAGTTACTTAAAGGAATAACAGACCAGACAGATCTGTGGTTTTTGAAGCTGAACCGTCAAACAGGCACGGTCGTATGTGATAATGTGCACAACTTGGTGGCAGGTGTGAAGCTTGGCAAGCTCACACATGTACCATGCTTGGCACACATGCTCAACGTGGTAGTTCAGCGGTTTCTGAAAACATACCCAGATTTGCCAGAGCTTCTGGGCAAGGTAAACCGCGTCAGCGCCCGTTTATGCAAGTCATATATAGCTGCCACCTCTCTGGCAGTTCTGCAGCAGTGCATGGAAGTGCCAGCTCATTGACTGGTTTGCAATGTGCCCACTTGCTGGAACTCCGTACTGCACTTGCTGGCAAGGCTTTGTGAGCAGCAGAGACTAGTGGTTGAGTACCAGCTCCAACACTCCCATCGTTATTCTGGTTAGCCTCCACACATAATAACTGAAGAGTAGGCATGGATGTCTGACAGATGTGCAGTTCTCCAAGACTTTGAGGACTCCACAAAGATGGTGAGCAGCGATGACGCCATAGTCAGTGCAACAATCCCGCTTCTGTGCCTACTTAAACAGTCGCTGCTCACAATTACACATGAAGCTATACATGCGGATCATTGAGTGACAGGACACAGCTCAGTGAGCTCAGCGCAGTTCAGGGGCCCGCTCGCTGTAGCGAATCATTCTACTCAGCTCCTCAGCGTGTGCGGCCGCCTCACGGCGCCGATCACACTGATGAAGAAATGTCAGTCAGATGGATTACAGGGTGGCACACTTATTTAATCTTCAGACAGGTGAGTATAAGGATTTTTTTATTTTATTCTTATTTTTACACTTGGAGTCAGCGGGAGCAGAATATTACTCTCAACATTGTCTGTTGCTAGCGCTGATCGCTCCCCAACCAGGGGACTATGATGAGACGTGCCTTCAACACCCAGCGCTTGGGAACAGCGGGAACTGTACCACTGATTCCTAGGCGCGGGTAAGTGTCACACTGATGACACAAGGATGCCATCAGTGTGTCATCAATGTGCACAGGTGTGGGACATTTTGCGGCCCGTGCTGCATGTAAAAAACGGACATGTCAGTGTGTTTTGCCCACGGACACATGGTCCGTGAAAACACACTGACATGTGCAAAGACCCATTCATTTGAATGGTTCTAGATGTGTAAGTACCTCCAGTACGTGTGAAAACTGGCACCACACGTACTGGAGATACCAACGTGGGAATGATGCCTAAGATAGGGTATACGCCACCAGGCAGATATCGCACTTAATTTTTTCACCTGTGGTCAAGCCTCCTAGTGGAAGGAGGTACAATCATGATCCTGTGTCCCCAATGCTAACATAGAGAAACATACAATTAGATAAAAAAAATATTTTCTGTGCCTTCATATTCTGAGAGTCATATCTTATATATATTTTAGTCTACAGAGCTGTGCAAGGCTATGTTCACTAGATGCGTTTTGATGTGTTTCTTTCTGCAGGAAAAACCTGCTCTATTGGCAGTAAAGAAGCAAGTAAAAAAAAGCAGGTTTTGCTGAGTTTTTGACAGCATTTTCTGTGGCGTTTTTGTCAGTGTACATTTGTTTCTTCTGCATGCTGATAAAGTTTAGTGCATAAAAAAATAATTGACTCAAAGTCATGAGGTTTTGGCACCAAAAAACGAAGCAAAACCTGATACTTGCGTTTTTTGCTCTACCCATTTCTTTCAACTAAGTAAAAAACGCGGCAAAAACGCTGAAAGAAGTGACATGCTACATTTTGCAAAAACGCATTTCTTTGACAAAACAGTCAGGAAAAAAAACAAGGTGTGTGCATGGGATTTCTGAAATCTCATAGACTTTGCTGGTACTGTAAAAAAAAAGCTGAAAATTTGCACTAAAAAAAGCATAAAAAACGCTGCAAAAATGCGTGAACATAGCCTAAGGGATTTTTTAGCATAATGAACTGTAGATTTAATTGACACCATTGTGTATTGTTCCGTATAGCAGACATGTTATATCTATTCTGCTGGACAATGTCATTTTTTTATTATCTTTATTTGGTCACCGGCTTAATACACTGTGTTCCAAATTATTATGCAAATAATATTTTCTCAGATTTTCCCAAATTACCTATATGAATTGCAGTCATTGTAATTTTCCAGTCAAATAACTATTAGAGTACAATTGAAAGGTTTTTGTACAAACTGCCTATGATAACAGTATAGTTTTAAAAAAATAAAAAACTCAAACTGCACTCAAAGCTTATAGCAGCCAGAGATGCAGATGTGTTATGTGCAGCATGAGACGGGGCATTATCATGCATTGAATGATCTCGATGGTCCAGATGGATGGAGTGGAGGATGGCTGGTTGATGGACACCCCATGCAAACACGGCTACGGCGCTAACAAGGAGGAGGTGGAGTAATGTTTTGGGCTGGAATCATGGGGAGAGAGATTGTCGGCCCCTTTTAGGATCCCTGAAGGGGTAAAGATAAACTCCATAATGTATGTTGAGTTTCTCAAACAGCACTTCCTTCCATGGTTCAAGAAGAAGAACCGTGCATTCCGCAGGAACATCATTTTCATGCATGATAATGCCCCGTCTCATGCTGCACATAACACATCTGCATCTCTGGCTGCTATGGGCATAAAAGGGGACAAACTTATGGTGTGGCACCCATGCTCCCCAGACCTCAACCCCATTGAGAGCCTCTGGAGCATCATCAAAAGGAGTGTCTATGATGGCGGGAGGCAGTTCACATCTAAGTAACAGCTCTGGGAGGGTATTCTGTCCTCATGCAAAACAATTGGAAGCAGAAACCATCCAAAACCTGACAAATTCAATGGACGAGAGAGTTCAGAAGCTCCTTGCGAACAAGGGGTCCTATGAGCAAATGTAACATCACCTAGAATAAAGTTTTGAGTTGAAAACTGTTTTATTTCAGTTTGTAATAACCTGCTAATGCTTATAATTTCAAAAATGACCATTTTTTTGTTCTTTATTAAAATGAAAAGTTTGAAAACTCTGCTGTGCATAATAATTTGGAACATGCATTTTGAGTGCAGTTGAGTTTTTTATTTTTTAAAACTATACTGTTATCATAGGCAGTTTGTACAAAAACCTTTCAATTGTACTCTAAGGCTGAGTTCACACGATGCATTTTTCATGCGTTTCCGCGGCGTTTTTGCAGTTGCGTAAACGCCGCGGAAACGCATGAAAAACGCATGGTAGAAGGGCAGCAATGTTCCCCAATGGAAATCCGCATGTGCTGTCAATTAATTTTGCGGAAACGCTGCTCTTTTGCCGCCATTGACTTGCATTAGACCGCATGGAATCCGCATCACTGTATATGTTGATGCGCTTTTCATGCGGTCTAATGTGCGGATGGTACCCGGGTGTGGATGAGAGGACTCTCATCCAGACCCAGGTACCATTAAAAAAAAAAGAATAAAATAAAAAATATATATATTCTCACCTTCTGACGGCCCGCGCTGCGTCCTGCTGGCTTCCCGGGCACTTCGCGGTTGAATGAAGGACCTTCGCTGACGTCAGAGTCATGTGACGGTTCACGTGACGCTGACGTCGGAAGGTCCTAAAGTCTTCACTGCCGGCAGCCGGGACCGATGAAGCAGGACACCGGGGGCCATCAGAGGGTAAAGTATAGATTTATTTTTTATTTTTTGACATTCACACACTATATAAATCCATGCCGGTTGCATGGATTTATATAGTGTGAAGTTGACAAGCACTTTCCAAGTGATGCTAAAATCTCTTGGGAAGCGCTTGTCAACCCGCATGCGGAAATGCATGTGAAGAACGCTTCATTTCCGCATGTCCCTGGCAGGAAACCGCATGTACAATCCGCATGCGTTTTTTCCTGCCAGAGAGATGCAGAAACGCTCAGGAAAAAATCCTGAGCATTTCTGCATCGTGTGCACATACCCTAATAGTTATTTGACTGGAAAATTACAATGACTGCAATTCATATAGGTAATTTGGGAAAATCTGAGAAAATATTATTTGCACAATAATTTGGAACACAGTGTATTTGCCGAATAGGATAATAATAATCTTTATTTTTATATAGCGCTAACATATTCCACAGTGTTTTACATACATTATCATCACTGTGCCCATCAGGGTTCACAATCTACATTCCCTTTCAGTATGTCTTTAGAGCATAGGAGGAAACTGGAGAACCCGGAGGAAACCCACGCAAACACGGGGAGAACATACAAACTCCTTGGTGGGATCTGAACCCAGGACCCCAGCGCTGCAAGGCTGCAGTACTAAACACCGAGCCAGTGTGCTGTATGTATTTTTTACTAGTATTTTGGGGTATTTTCTCATTTTTAATCAATTTTGTTAGCAAGGATGAACAAAACAAAGAATAAATGTGCAATTGTTCTTAATGTTTATTGTGTTCACCATGCAGTATAATGTTCATGCTATTATTTTGGTTCAATATGATTACGGAGACACTCAATTTACACTGTCTTTTTTGTTGTTTTCATTGTGTGGGATAAATAATGACATTATTATCTATCAAGTCATTACAGATGCAGCAACATACTTTTTTAAAAACATTTTATGGAGTTTTTCTCCAAAAGTGACCCACATTAAGTTAAAGGGGCTCTAAATCCCTCTTACAGTTATATGAAAAAGTTTGGGCACCCCTATTAATCTTAAGCTTAATGTTTTATAAAAATTGGTGTTTTTGCAACAGCTATTTCAGTTTGATATATGTAATAACTGTTGGACACAGTAATGTTTCTGCCTTGAAATGAGGTTTATTGTACTGTTGTAAGTTCTCTCATGCGAGAGAATCGGGCTGATTATGCTAAGGACACTCGGCTCACACTCTGTCATTTTGATCTGGGTGTCATGTTAGTGTGATCCCATTCTCTCACATGAGAGAATCTCAGCACAGGTGTGGAGAAGACGGAGAACTTAATTTCTCAATCTTCTCCATTGTCTCTGTGCGCATACATCACACTGCACTCAGATTAAGTCCGAGTGCAGTCCGATATTTCACACACACCCATTGACTCGTAGCGAAATCATAGTGAAATCATAGTGATTTGCCCTGTGATTCACGGTCCAGGAATACCTGTCCTTTCATCTCTGGATACACTTGCAGATACACCTGATTCAGAACATGAAGAGCAGGATTCTGACGAAGGTTTCATACTAGTCCCAATGAGCCACAGCTTTTTCTTCACACTTTGAATAAAATGATTTAGTCAAGGACTTCCTAAATATTCTGCACAACTTTTAGGCTCTAGACTAAAGGAAAAGAACCCACTATTCCTGTTAACTGTTAATTCTTGGTACAGAAGCAGAGAAAAGGAATTCCTTCCATACTTTACTCAAGACGGTGCTCTAGTGTATTGCAGTGATATTCCTAGGCTGATGGAAAAATGTAACATTGAGTACAATGTGAGCAAGTGGAGATTCTTTATTGATTCATGAAAAAGTATGAAAGCTGTGCTACTGCACAATGGCAGCAAGTATGCTTTAGTGCCTGTAGAGCATTCTATGCACTTGAAGAAATGCTATGAGAATTTTGACTTTATTCTAAAGAAACTTAAAGAAGTTGTCCACTACTTTCACATTGATGCCCGTAGGAAAGGGCATCCATGTATGATCGGCCGGGGAACCCTCGCCGACCAGCTGTTATCGGTCCCAGCCGAAAGTCCTTACCTGCAGTGCTTGGCTGTCCATCTGTAGTGGCCGCCGGGGGGTACTGCACATTCAATTGAATGGGAGGTGGATGAGCAGTAACAAGCGCCAGCCACTACAACTTGACTGCCAAGCACCGCAGGTAAGGACTTCCGAAAGGCACCGATATCAGCTGATCGACGGGGGTGCCGCGTTCAGGACCCCAGCCGATCATACATTCATGCCCTATCCTAAAGATAGGGTATCAATGTGAAAGTAGTGGACAACCGCTTTAATTACAAGGATCAAGGAAGGTCAATATGTGGTGATCTGAAAGTTCCTGCTCCTTAAGCAGCAAGAAGGATGCGTGAAGTACCAATGCTTTTGTGAGAATGGCACAGCCGGGATAGGACTCATTACTGGAGCCAAAACAGTGGGTCAATAAGAACATCTTTGCAATCTGGGATTCAAGAACATAGTTGCGGAATGTTTAGTTAATTCCACTAAAGTTCTCCTGCCACCACTCCACATTAACATGGAGAGGAGAACTGAAGAGAAAAAGAAAAGGAATAAGAATTAATTTGCAATAAAGTTGCAGAATGAATGTTCAATAAATTTAAATTATAATATTGTTTGCATTTTTGCCTACAGTAAAAATTTTCCTTGTTCATCTCACTTGTAGGTAATTTCATGCGCATTTTGTGCATTATCCATATGTGATGGTTAAATTTATTAAAACAGTCATTGAATTTGAAAACATTTTCATAAACCCAATCGCTGCATACCTGTGCAGGCTGCAATTGTTTTTTCATACTGAATTGGCATGAGAAAATAGTCGGTGCTATGTACTGCCCCTTAGTATAATATTGGGTTGAGTGCTATTCGATAAAATATTGGATAGCTCAAGGCCGTGTTTTACGCCAGTGTGAGTGAGCCCTAAACATTACTCCCCGATTCAGCACTTCATAGGAAAACATACGTACAAACGTGTACAACAAAACACACACAAATATACACCTTACCATCAGTAAAATAGTAGTCGGGGTACTTCTCCTCAAACACGTAGATGGGTTTAGGCTTCCCTTTCAGCCTCTCGCTGACTCTCCTTACAAGCTCATACCTGCCAGCAAGCAAAATGCGAAATATAGTTACTAACATTTACTACATGTCTACTTTACGTCAGCAACATTTCTGACATCCCTTTTCTTAACATGTTTAAATGTTCAGCAGCAATTTTTCAATAACATTTCCAAATCTTTTTTTTTTTTTTTTTAGAATGGATCACTTCGGTTCTGAAGTGACTGAGGGGCCTATATTTCAGAAACCCCACAATCAAGACCACATTTTAATAACGGCACCCTTCAAGGTATTAAAAACCACATTCAAAAGTTTGTTAACCTTTCAAGTATAGAAATTGGAGCCCAAAATTTGTTGTGCAATTTCTCCTGCATATGCCGGCACCCGATGTGTGGCCGGAAACTACTGTTTGGGCACACCATAACCATAGGGCTCGGAAGAAAAGGAGGGCTACTTGACTTCTGATGCAGAATTTTGGCAAAAATGCTTTGAGACTGCCATGTAACATTTGAGAAGCCTCGAGGTTGCCAAAACAGCAGAAACCTGCTGCAAGTGAAGCCATTTTGGAAATTACACCCTCTCAGTTGCGGTTGGACTGCACAGGTGTTCTCCAGAAATCAGAATGCAATTGGTGTTGCAGAGTGAAATCTGTATATTTCAACTGCATGATGATGAAACTGAGTGAAAACTTGTTTTTTGTGAGTTGAGTGGCAGCTTTTCTTGGTACCATTTTGCAGTAGATAACATTTTGCTTTTAAGGCTAAGTTCACAATTATCCCATGCTCTGCGCTGAGCACTTATGTCACAGCTTCCATTTAACAGACTTTACTTTAACCCCTTCACGACCTTCGATGTATCCATAAGTCCAGGTTGGTAAGTACTTCCAGATTTGTCACGCACAGACTCTGTGGGAGCACGAACACCGCCGGGTGTTCAGCGATTCTGACAGCTGACACCCAGCTCTCACTGAAGGGCAGTTTAACCCCCTACACACTGCGATCAATATCGATCGCGGCATTTACAAGGCAGGGGCCGATCATTGCCATGGTGACTCGACGTTGTCATGATGACATCTGGGTCACGAGTGCTAGCAAGCCAATTAGATCAAGAGCAGTGCATGATCTAACTAGCACTGACAGTTTATAAATCACTGCAATGCTTGTGCATTGCTATGCTTTAGAATCTTTATTATGGTGATCAGAGCTGCGAAAGTCCCATAGAGAGATTAAGTAAAAAGGTTTAAAAAAATATTGTAAATTATTTTTTATTCCCTTCACCCAGAACCTGTTTTCACCTTCCTAACCAGGCCATTTTTTTCAATTCTGACCATTGTCACTTTATGAGGTAATAACCTTGGAACGCTTCAACGGATCCCACTGATTCTCAGATTCTTTTTTTCATGACATATTCTGCTTTATAATAATGTTAAAATTTCTTCGATATGACTTGTATTTATTTGAGAGAAAAAAATCTGAAAACTGGCGAAAATTTTGCAATTTTTAAAATTGTAATTTTTATACCTTTAAATCAGAGCGATATGTCACACAAAACATTTAATAAATAACATTTCCCACATGTCTACTTTACATCTGCATCATTTTTAAAACATATTTTTTTTCTGTTTGAAAGTTAGAAAAGTTAAAAGTTGACCAGCGATTTCTCATTTTTAGGGACCACATCAGATTTGAAGTGACTTTGAGAGGTCTATATGACAGAAAATACCTAAAAGTGACACTATTCTAAAAACTGCACCCCTCAAGGTGCTCAAAACCACATTCAAGTATATTAACCCTTCCTTCAATTGTTTCACAGGAACTAAAGGAATGTGGAAGGAAAAAATTAACATTTAACTATTTTCACAAAAAATTTACTTTAGACCCAAATGTTTTTATTTTCACAAGGGTAACAGGAGAAAATGGACCCCAAACACTGTAAAATTTCCCAAGAGTACAACATAGATGGGGGAAAACTACTGTGTGGGCGCACAGCAGGGCTCAGAACGGAAGGAGTGCTATTTAACTTTTGAAATGCAAAATGTGCTGAAATCATTGGAGGACATCATGTCACATTTGGAGAGCCCCTGATGTGCCTACAGAGTGGAAACCCACCACAAGAGACCCCATTTTGTTAACTAGACCCCTTAAGGAATTTATCTAGATGTGTGTTGAGCACCTTGAACCCCCAGGTACTTCACTGAATTTTTCAACACTGATCTGTGAAAATTAAAAAAAATATATATATTTTTCTCACAAAAATATTGCTTTAACCGCAAGTTTTTTCATTTTTACAAGGATAGCAGGAGAGAATGGACCCCAAAATGTGTTGTGCAATTTCTCCTGAGTACGCAGATACCCTATATGTGGTCCAAAACTACTTTTGAGGCACAGTGCAAAGCTCTGAAGGGAAATTTATACCGTAAATTTATCACTTAAACATGAGCCATGTATGAGGGTGTCAGAGCCGGAGTCGTGGAGTCGAAGGTGGAGTCGGTGTCATGGAAATTGAGGAGTCGAAGGTTTGGCTTACCGACTCCACATACCATTGGGCAGTGAAGAAAAATAATTAAATTTTTACCACCAAAATTTTGTTTTAGCCCCAGATTTTACACTTTCACACTGGGCAAAAATGGCACAAAAAAAATTGTCCCACAATTTTAGCTGAATGTAGAAATACCCCATATGGGTCATTTTCTGTCAAGTGATCCAAATCTGAATATTTTTTTTACCTAATGTCTTCGGATTTTTTTTTTCTTTGTTTTTTTTTCAGTGCTAATTTAGTGAATTTCAAAATAAGGTAGTTAATTTTATATAGATTTCTAAAGTTTTGAAAAAGTTAGAATTTTGGGCTTGCATAATGATAAATTTTTGATATGTCATATCTCGGGTTAGAAATAAGATAAAGAGATCTCCCACCGTTCTGTTTAGAAAGGTACAAGCTTTAATTTGACATGTCACAAGATTATGTTTGCTAATATTTTGTTTTTGAGGAGTCAAATTAAAAAGGAGCCATTACAGGTAAGAGGAGTGTATGGCGCCGGAGATCGCGGTAAGCGTAAGCACTGAACGCATACCGCGATCTAGGGCGCCATACTTTCATACTTACCTAACCGGGAGGTGTGTTGCCCCGGCGCCTCTGTTCTGGCCGGAGACTGGGTCAGGAATGCGGGGTCGGAACCGGCGCATGCACATAGCGCGCTATCCGGCGCCATTTTACTGAAGACACATTTGCCATGCATACCAGGACTGGGGATGAGGGGTACCATACATACCAGGATACGGATGAGGGGTACCATACATACCAGGATTGAGGATGAGGGATACCATACATACCAGGATTGGTGATGAGGGGTGCCATGAATACCAGGATTGGGAATGAGGGGTATCATGCATACCAGGATGAGGGATGGGATGCCATGCATTCCAGGATGGGGATGAGGGGTACCATGCATACCAGCATAAGGCTGAGGGGCCATACATACAAGGATTGGGGATGAGGGAGCCATGCATACCAGAATTGATATGAGGGGTGCCAAGCATACCAGGATTGGAGATGAGGGGTGCCATGCTTACCAGGACTGAGGATGAGGGGAACATACATACCAGGATTGGGGATGAGGGGGGCCATGCATACCAGGATTGGGGATGAGGGGTCCCAAGTATACCAGGATTGAAGATGAGGGGTGGCACGCATACCAGGATAGGGATGAGGGGATACCATGCATACAAGGATAGGGATGAAGGGGTACCATGCATACCAGGATAGGGATGAGGGGCCATGCATACCAGGATACGAATGAGGGGCCATGCATACCAGGATAGGGATGAAGGGGTACCATGCATACCAGGATAGGGATGAGGGGCCATGCATACCAGGATACGAATGAGGGGCCATGCATACCAGGATGGGGATGAGGGGGTACCATACATACCAAGATAGGGATGAGGGATGGGGTACCATGCATACCAGGATAGGGATGAGGGGTACCAAGCACACCAGGATGAGGGATGGTGTGCCATGAATACCAAGATTGGGGATGAGGAGTGCCATGCATACCAGGATGGGGGTAAGGGGCCCATGCATGCCAGGATAAGGCTAAGGAGGCCATACATACCAGCATTGGGGATGAGGGAGCCATGCATACCAAGATGAGGGATGGGGTGCCATGTATACCAGGATTGGGATGAGGGGTGCCATGCATACCAGGATTGGTATAAGGGCTGCCATGCATACCAGGATTGGGGATGAGGGGTGCCATTCATACCAGGATAGGGATGAGGGGTACCATGCATACCAGGATAGGGATGAGGGGGTACCATGCATACCAGGATAGGGATGAGGGGTATCATGCATACCAGGATAAGATGGGGCAGCACATAACAGGATGGGGGAACAGGATTGGGTAGCACAAATACCAAAATGGGGAGCCACAAATACCAGGATGGGGGCTGCACAAATACCAGGATGGGGACAGCACAAATATCAGGATGGGGACAGCACATAACAGGATGGGGGCGCAGAATAGGGGCAGCACATAACAGGATGGGGGACCATATACCAATAAAAATGCTCGCCACCCGGGCGTAGAACAGGTTCAATAGCTACTATGTTATAAAAAATTTTAAATAGGTATAAGTGTTACCTGTGTTTTTGGTTACATTTGTACAAGGACTCAAGTTGGGATCTCTCCTTGGGACAATACTTTTATATGTTTAATACTAAAGTAAAAGAAGCAATATTAACCCCTTTAAAGGCTGTTTGCACGTTAATGACCAGGCTAATTTTTACAATTCTGACCAGTGTCACTTTACGAGGTAATAACTCTGGAACGCTTTAACGGATCCCACTGATTCTGAGAAAGTGTCTGGCTGTGACGGCATAAAGATGAGCCGAGGTCATGTCCAATGAACTCAGCTCACCTCATGCACGTCACTGACAGCGTGGGAGAATTCTACTGCGCATGCGGTGAGCGTGAGAGAATTCTCCCATGCTGTCAGTGACGTGCATGAGGTGAGCTCATGTCCAATGAACTCAGCTCACCTCATGCACGTCATTGACAGCGTGGGAGAATTCTCCTGCACTCAGCTCTTGAGCAGGAGAATTCTCCCACGCTGGGATGGCATTGAGATGACAGGCTGGATCGCAGCTGAACGCTGCCATCCAGCTTTTCATCCTTCAGAGACACTGCAGAGTGCAAGCATGCCTGCGCTCTGCAGTGTCTATGAAGGATGGCATGCTGGATGGCAGCGCTCAGCAGCGATCCAGCCTGTCATCTCAATGCCATCCCAGCATGGGAGAATTCTCCTGCTCAAGCGCTGAGTGCAGGAGAATTCTCCCACGCTGTCAATGACGTGCATGAGGTGAGCTGAGTTCATTGGACATGAGCTCACCTCATGCACGTCACTGACACCTTGGGAGAATTCTCTCACGCTCACCGCATGCGCAGTAGAATTCTCCGACGCTGTCAGTGACGTGCATGAGGTGAGCTGAGTTCATTGGACATGACCTCGGCTCATCTTTATGCCGTCACAGCCAGACACTGAGGAGCGCAAGCATGCCTGCGCTTCTCAGTGTCTGCGGCATGGCAAGCTGGATGGCAGCTTTCGGCTGCGATCCAGCCTGTCATGTGAATGTAGCAGAGCTGGAGCCATCCTGGGAACCATCGAAAGGTAAGGATGAAGTTGCTTTATTATTTTACTTTTATTGCAGGAGATCGTTGGCTTTAGCTGGAATGGGCGTGATGGTAAGTATGGTTTAATTTAGAACAATAAAGAATTGTGTGTTTATTTCAATTAAAGGACTTTATTCTGGGTGTTTGTGTTTTTTTTTTTAACTTTGACTATGGGGTTAGTAATGGGGGTGTCTTACAGACGCCTTTCCATTACTAACCTGGGCTTGATGTCAGCTGGCATTATAAGCTGACATCAACCCCAGCCCTATTACCCCACTGCCACCGCTACAGGGCAGTGGGAAGAGCGAGGCTAAGTGCCAGAATTGGCGCATCCTATGGATGCGCCATTTCTGGGGCGGCTGACGGCTGGTGTTTCTAGCCTGGGAGGGGGCCAATATTCATGGCACCCTTCCTGGGCTACTAATATCAGCCCCCAGCTGTCTGCCTAGCCTTTGCTAGCTATTAAAATAGGGGATTCCCCACATCATTTTTTTGGGGGTCCCCCATTTTAATAGCTAGTAAAGGCTAGGTATTCAGCTGGGGGCTGATATTAGTAGCCTGGGAAGCTCCGTGGGTATTACCCCCTTCCCAGGCTTCAAACATCTGCCCCAGCCATCCGCTTAACCTCCGCTAAAGACTAAAATTACAGGGAACCCCACGCCAATTTTTTTTTTAATAAATCCTTTATTTTAACACTAAATGACAAGCACAGTAACCAACACTATCACTGTACTTCTTATATATGTGACTGACATGTTTCTATCTATCTAATCTATGTGTGATGCTCTATTCTTTCTATTCTAAATTGTCGGGTACCGATGCTGAATTGCCGGCCGACTTTTTTAAAGAGACTGTGCATGAAAACACTATTATTTTTTTTAATAAATCCTTTAACACTAAATGACAAGTACAGTAAGCAACACTGTCACTGTACTTCTTATATATGTGACTGACATGTTTCTATCTATCTAATCTATGTGTGATGCTCTATTCTTTCTGTTCTAAATTGTCAGGTACCGTTGTATGCCGCTGCTGAATTGCCGGCTTTTCATGTAATACATTCTACATTATTCTTAGTTGTTTTCCTTCATGTAGAATTAACCTACAAGGAAAGAAAGGGTTTATTTTCATTTCGATATTTGTGTCCCATTGACTTGCATTGGTTTCCAGTATCGGAATCGGCGATATCCAATATTTTTTGGGTATCGGTCCGATCCAATCCGATATTTCGCGATATCGGAAGGTATCGCTCAACACTAGTTGTCATATATCAGTTGTGTAAGTCAGAAATGAATTTAGTAGCCCATGGATGTGTGGTACAGGCTGAAGCATTCTTTCATACACAGGACAGGTTTGTCAGTGCAGGTGTCGCATTCCGTAGCACACTCAGCACCTCTTTTGTGACTTACCTTTTTTTCTGCTTTGAGGGACTTCCCCCGGGAAATGTTGGCATTGTACTATACGAGCACCTTCAGTTCCGGAATTACTGGGGCCTGCTCCTTCCTCACTGCCAAATAACAGGGCCTTGATCACTACCTCCTGGAACCGAAAATACGATGTAGCGGTCTGGCCTGCACATCGTGATAAAAGAAAAGTGTTATGCATTGCCATCTGTACGATGTGCACGGCCACCTTCTTGTACCACACCTTGGCCTTTCTCAAAGCACTGTACGGCTGGTGGACTTGATCAGAGAGATCAACTCCCCCCCCCAGTACACAATCTGGTTTGACGACCTGTGTAGAGGTACCTCGTACAGTGCTGGGAGTGCTGCCATCACCATGTATGGTGGTCAAGAGAAGGACATCCCTCTTGTCCTAGTACTTGACCACCAGCATGTGGTTGCTGCATTGGGCTCTGCTCTCACCCCTTCTGAGCAGCTGCCCAATTAGCATCTTCGAGAGGCATCTGATTTTTGCGGACAGTATTTCAAGGCTGCGGTACCTCACACAAAGAGGGACTTAAAGAGTGGGATGTTGGTATAAAAGTTATCCACGTAGAGGTGATAAACTTGATCCAGCAGTGGGCGCACCAAATCCAACACAATTTTACCACTCACTCTCAGGACAGGGGGGCATTCAGTGGGCTCAATGCAGGAGTCCTTTCCTTCATAAACCCTAAACTTGTGGGTGTACCATGAGGTACTCTCACACAGTTTGTACAGCTTCATTTCGTACCTGGCCCTCTTAGTGCGCAGGTACTGCCAGAATTTAAGCCTCCCCTTAAGATGAATTTGGGACTCATCCACGTAGATGTCATTTTGAGGCATGTACATTTCAGTAGACTTGTTGTTGAAGTTCTTCGATGACCGGCCGAACTTTGAAAAGATGATTGGGATCATCTCGGTGAGAACAACGTACATTATCATTTAATGCAAGAATTTGTGGATGGTCTCAAAACGTGTCTGGATCATGACCATTCGGAACAATGGAGTGTTATACAAAACGTTAACACTCCAATGAACTTCTAGCTTCTTCAGTATCCCCATGTGAAGGACCAGGCCCCAAAACTTCTAACTTCAAGTTAGAAAATGATGAGTGGTTTTGTGACAAAAATTGTTGAGCGTACAAATTAGTTTCGCCCACCATCAGGTTTAAAAAATCCTCAGAGAAAAAGACTTTGAAAAAGTCTATTTCTGTGAGGCGGGTGGTGTCAAACTTGATTCCTTATTGCACCAGAATATGCGGAATCTGTGGCTCATAATTTTCGAGGGTCTAGGTCCACATGGGGTCAATAATGGCTGGCGCTGGTTCAGCTTTTGTCCTAGGGCGTCTTTTTGGCGGTTCAGAATCACCCGAGGAGGAAGAGGGGGACGAGGATGAGGAAAAATAAAGAAAGGTGGGATCCTCTCCCTTACTGTCAGTGTTGAAGGCAAGGAAAGTAGTGTATGGCTCCTTCACTGAATACCGTGTGTGGGACAAGTGGGACAACATTTTTTTTTTCATGTATGTGGTGTTTGTATCAGTACTTTATTCAGTTGTGTGTGTGAGAGTGCTTGGTGTAAACTTTTTTTTTTTTAAAGAAAAAAAGCAATAACAGGAGGTGGTGCAAAGGGGGGGGGGAGAAAAAAAAGTCTATGAAACAAAACAGTGGAAAACAGCAAGCATGAGTGCGGATCAGAGATGTGCGCCACTGATCAACACTTGGCGGCTGCTGGATGTGCGCACGGAGGTGGTGCAAAGGGAGGGGGAGTGCAAAACAGCAAACACGAGTGTGAATCAGTGATCTGCATCACTGACTAACGCTCGATGGCTGATGGATGTGCACAAGGAGGTGGTGCAAAGGGAGGGGAGAAAAAAAGTGTAATGCTCGGCAGCTGCTGGATGTGCGCACAGAGGTAGTGCAAAGGAGGGGGGGAATGGACAGAGACAAAAAAAAGTCCTGGAAAACAGCGAGCACAGACGTTGATCAGTGATTTGCGTCATTGATCCATGCTCAGCCGCTGCAGGACGCACGAAAAAAAAAATCTGCCAAAAATCAAGTACTGATCATCACTCGGTGGCAGAAAGGGGGAGGTGGGGAGTTTGATAAAAAGAGGGGGAAAGGAGGAAGAGGGGGATTGAGGTGGATGAGGAGAGATCAGGCAGGGATCTTCTTTCTTCTATCTTCTTTATTTGCTAGCAGCAGGAGCAGCAATTGTGGGGTCACAGGCTTTTGTCGCACCACAAGGCCCAGCACGGCACACAATCTGACAGCGTGACCGCCCTGTACAAGTCCTCAGCTACTATGAGGAAGTGCAGGACAGTCACAGCCAGGTCACAGCGCATCTGTGCGCTGTGACTGGTGTGATCGATGTCATCGTCGATAACACCAATCATAGCGGGCTCAGGTGAGGCCTGGCGTTGCCAGGCACCAGCCTGTGATCGGTGCTCTTACAGCCAATCACAGCGGTCATAGTTGCAGGGGGGCGGTGACATCCTCCTAGGATGACGACGCCATCTACCCTGAGGTAAGATGCACCAGAATTTAAATGTGATCACTACGACTCCGGTCACGGTGCCTCATTAAAGATGAGAAGTAATAATAAGTACCTGGTCCATAAGACCCAGGGCACAGGACAGTATTATTACGTACAATGTCAGAAAGGGTTATTTAAATACACGTGTTTCAATTTTTTTATTATTAATATTACAACACTAGATATGTACTTTTTCAAGTTTTTAAACAGAGTATAGTAGTTAAATCACCAAGCTTTAAAATAAAACAAAATTAACTAGTCTGAACAATTGAATTAATAGTAAGTCCTTTTGTTTCATCAATTTGTCCCTTCTACTGGGCAAGATTTAATCTTGTCAACAATCTCTTATAACAATGGCCGTTTCCTTTTGTGTCAGTATGTATGGTTGTTATGGTGTTAGAGTCCACCTGAGTTAATATCTGATTTTTGGTTACTTTTAATAGCTTTGGTTTTCTTGGATACACAAAGGAAGGGGACGGACCAGAAGGATGCAGAAAAATCCCTTCTACTTCTTCATTAGCATAATCTTGGCAGAGTACATTAGCCGGCAGCCACCAGTGCTGATCATATTCACAGGTCACATAACCAGTTATGTCACCATTGCCAATCTTGTGCCATCTTCAATCACTTCATGGACTTCACTGTCGTTGCTGAATGAATGTTTTTATTTCTGTGTCACTCAGTGGAATGAAAGTGTGGTATTGTGAAGTTCTTGTGATGGGTTCTACTTCCTGTAACTAATGTTTTAACAAAATCTCCTCTTCTTTGTAGTCCTGGTTTGTACAGTACATGAACTGAATGTTAGGAATATTTTCTCACTGCAGCTGAATAGTTGGCGGTGTGTTAAGATGTGGTCTGAATATGGCCTCTGGAGGCTAGCCCGAGCTGCAAGACGTTGCACGCTGCCTTCTTAACCATCACATACACCTTTGCCATGAGCTGTAGAAAAAAGAGCCATTCAGCTTCCACTCCAAATTCTTTCTTGTGATGGCAGACATTTATAAAAACATGAGTTTTTTATTTGTAAAAAAAGACCTTATACTTTTAGACCACAGACTGAACAGATCTGAATTCAAGATTTTCGAATTGACAGTGTTTATACTGTTTTGTTTTAGTTTGTTTTTTAACCACTTAACAACATCTGACGTACTAATACGCGTCTGTGCCCTGGGACTTTAGAGCCAGACCCGTATTAGTAAATCATGGCGATCACGAGCGCACACAGGCTGTGCGGGCGTGATCGCCGCCGGGTGTCAGCTGATTGTCACAGCTGACACCCGGTACTATGTGCAGGGAGCGCTCAGGCACCGCTCCCAGCACATTAACCCCCGCGATGCTGCGATCGAAGTCGACCGCAGCATTGCGGGGGCAAGGGGAGGTGATCGCAGATACTCACCTCCTCTTCTGGCTTCCAGCGCTGTCTGCCGTGGCTTCCAGGATGTTGCCATGACAACATCCGGGTCACCAGACAGCAGGAAGATTGTTTGGACATGCTCAGTGCATCTCCAAACTATCTTCTCCCTGTCCAGCACTGACAGCCTGCATGGCACAGGGATGGTGCTGCATTCCTGTGCCATGCAGGCGATCAGAGAAAAAAAAGTGAAAGTCCCATAGTGGGACAAAGTAATAAAGTATAAAAACTATCAGAAAGTGAAAAAAAAAAAGAATTGTAAAAATATATAAAAAAAAATTAAAAAAATAATCCACCAAAAATAAAAATATAATGTACCCATCAATAAATATTATTATAAAAAAAAAAAAAAACAAACAATAAAATTACACATATTTGGTATCGCCGCGTCCGGAACAACCTGACCTATAAAACTGTCCCACTAGTTAACCCCTTCAGTGAACACGGTAAAAAAAATGAAAAAAAACGAAGCAAAAAACAATGCTTTATCATCATACCGCCAAACAAAAAATGGAATAACACGCGTCAAAAAGACGAATATAAATAAATATGGTACCGCTGAAAACGTCATCTCGTCCCCCAAAAAACAAGCTGCCACACAGCTCCATCAGCCGAAAAATAAAAAAGTTATAGCTCTCAGAATAAAGCAATGCTAAAAAATATTTTTTTCTATAAAATTGCTTTCATTATGTAAAAGTGCAAAACATAGAAATACGATATAAATGTGGTACCGCTGTAAACGCACTGACCCGAGGAATAAAGCTACCTTATCAATTTTACCACACGCGGAACAGAATAAAAAAAACAAAAAAAACAATTCCTGAATTGTTGGTTTTTGTTTATTCTGCCTCCCAAAAATCGGAATAGAAAGCGATCAAAAAATGTCACGTGCCTGAAAATGGCACCAATAACAACGTCAAGTCATCCCGCAAAAAACGAGCCGTCATATGACTGTCTGCCAAAATCTGGAAAAATTATAGCTCTCAAAATATGGCGATGCAAAAACTAGATTTTACAAGAAATGCGTCTTTTAGTGTGTGACAGCTGTCAGTCAGAAAAACCCCATAGGATTCTGGTATCGCTGTAGTCTCACCGACCCGAAGAATAAGGTCGTCTAATCACTTATACCGCATGAGGAACGACGTAAAAAATAAACTCTCAGGTTAGGGTTGTGCTAGGGTTAGGGTTGTGCTAGGGTTAGGGCTGGGTTGGGGTTAGGGTTGTGATGGGGTTGTGATTTTTTACAAAAGAAAAAAACATGACAATAAGGCGACTAGTGTTGAGCGCAAGTGCTCGCTACTTGAGTTTGCATCGGGTGCTCTGGTATGCATTGAGTATCGTGGGTATTTGAGTGACATGCTCGAGTCTCCGCCCCATAAGCTTCACGGCCCAAAAAACTTTGCGGGGATTGTCTGCCATGCATGAGCGATCCCCGCATGTTTTTTTTTGGGTGTCTAATAACCGTGAAACATCCGGGCGGGGACTCAAGCATGTCACTCGAGCACACGCAGTACATGGTGCATACCTGAGTACCCGATGCAAACTCAAGTAGCGAGCACTTGCGCTCAAGACTAATGACAACTTATTCAATATATTGACCTAATGTTATCAAATTCTGTGTCGTACCTCTGGGTTCAAAATGTTCACTATACACCTTAATAAAATCCTTGAGGGGTTTAGTTTCCAAAATGGGGTCACTTGTGGGGGAGCTCCACTGTTTAGGCACATCAGGGGCTCTCCAAACGCGACATGGTGTCCGCTAACAAATCAGGGGCTCTCCAAACGCGACATGGTGTCCGCTAACAAATTGAATGGAAAATCGGCTCAAATTGTTAGAGGACGCCATGTTGCGTTTGGAGATCCCCTGCGTGCCTAAACTTTGGAGCTCCCCCACAAGTGACCCCATTTTGGAAACTAGACCACCCAAGGCACCTATCTAGATGCATAGTCAGCACTTGGAACCCTTAGGTGCTTCACAAATTGATTCGTAAAAATGGAAAAGGATTTTTTTTCCACTTTTTCATTTTTACAAATCAATTTGTGAAGCACCTGGGGGTTCCAACTGCTCACTATGCATCTAGATAGCTGCCTTGGAGGGTCTAGTTTCCAAAATGAGGTCACTTGTGGGGGAGCTCCAATGTTTGGGCACACAAGGACTCTCCAAACGCAACATGGTGTCCGCTAACAAATTGTCGGCTCAAATTGTTAGCGGACACCATGTTGCGTTTGGAGAGCCCCTGTGTGCCCAAACATTGGAGCTCCCCCACAAGTGACCCCATTTTGTAAACTAGACCCCCCAAGGCACCTATCTAGATGCATAGTGAGCACTTGGAACCCCCAGGTGCTTCACAAATTGATTCATAAAAATGAAAAAGTGTTTTTTTTTTCACTTTTACGAATCAATTTGTGAAGCACCTGGGGGTTCCAAGTGCTCACTATGAATCTAGATAGGTGCCTTTGGGGGTCTAGTTTCCAAAATGGGGTCACTTGTGGGGGAGCTCCAATGTTTGGGCACAAAGGGGCTCTCCAAACGCAACATGGCGTCCGCTAATTATTCAAGCAAATTTTACAATGAAAAAGTCAAATGGCGCTCCTTCCCTTCCGAGCCCTGCCGTGTGCCCAAACAGTGTTTTTTCCCACATATGGGGTATCTGCGTGCCCAGGGGAAATTGCACAACAAATTTTGCGGTCCATTTTTTATTACCCCTGTGAAAATAAAAAAAATTGGGTCTAAAGTAACATTTTTGTGAAAAGAGTTAAATGTTCATTTTTTTCTTCCACATTCCAAAAATTCCTGTGAAGCACCTGAAGGGTTAATAAACTTATTGAATGTGGTTTGGAGCACCTTGAGGGGTGCAGTTTTTAGAATGGTGTCACTTTTGGGTATTTTCTGCCATGAAGACCTCTCAAAGTGACTTCAAATGTGATGTGGTCCCTAAAAAAATGGTTTTGTAAATTTTGTTGAAAAAATTAGAAATCGCTGGTCAACTTTTAACCTTTATAGCTCCCTAACAGAAAAAAATTTTGGTTCCAAAATTGTGCTGATGTAAAGTAGACATGTGGGAAAATTCAAATTGTGAAAATTGCCAAATTTTCAACATTTTCACCAAATTTCCGTTTTTTTCACAAATAAACGCAAGTGATATCGAAGAAATGTTACCACAATCATGAAGTACAATATGTCACGAAAAAAACAATCTCAGAATCAGGGGGATCCGTTGAAGCGTTCCAGAGTAATTACCTCATAAAGTGACAGGGGTCAGAATTGTAAAAATTGGCCTGGTCATTAACGTGCAAACCACCCTCGGGGGTTAAGGGGTTAAGTATGATCCCATTGAGATGCCAACTTGAATTTTGGTACAGATGTGGCTAGGAGCATAGGAGGTACATGTTATTTTTTTTGCAAATTTAATATTAGATTGATTTTTTGGAAATCCATTTTGAAATTTTGTGTTTGATTCCGCATGGGTAAAATATTAACAATATTAATAATCTTTATTTTTATATAGCGCTAACATATTTCACAGCACTTTACATACATTATCATCGCTGTCCCCACTGGGGCTCACAATCTAAATTCCCTATCAGTATGTCTTTGGAGTGTGGGAGGAAACCAGAGAACCCGGAAGAAACCCACGCAAACACGGGAAGAACATACAAACTCCTTGCAGATGTTGTCCTTGGTGGGATTTGAATCCAGGACCCCAGTGCTGCAAGGCTGCAGTGCTAACTATTGAGCCACCGTGCTTTTTCCACAGTAAGAGCTCAGGTGTGATCTATATGGCAACCTGCCCATATCCACTTAATTATGTGGGCAAAACTAAGAGAGAACTGAGGAGGAGAGTGAGTGAACATCTGGGTGACATCAGGAATGATCGACATACCCCACTGTCAAGACATATGAGAACAACACATCTGGGTGAAGTAGATGAAATTCTCTTTACAGTTATTGAGGTTGTGAAATCTAGCCCCAGAGGGTGCGATCAGGATAAGGACCTATTGAAACATGAATGTGAATGGACCTTTAGAGTGGATTCCCTTACCCCTAAGTGGATAAACAAACAAATTACATAGGCCTGTTTCTTATAACCATGAGACGTTATGATGGACCTTTGAATCGATTGGATTGTTTTGGCTGACCATATAAGCTAGTTTTTTGTCCCCTCATTGTGGGCTGCACAAATTCTTGTGTCTATTTTTTTATCTGGATTAGACTTCATCATTATATATAGTTTCTGCAGCTAGCACCTGTTCACACTTAGGATGTGCTGGTCAGTTTTCTTATTATATATTACTATAGGAGGTTGTAACTGCCTCCTGTCTGACCTGGCATTCCCCCCATTTAACCAGCAGGTGATGTATATTCTATTCTACCAGCCCATTTGAATTGTAGGTGTTTTAGCCCAGAAGTGACATGTTCTGTCCAGAGTTATAGGCTTGTAGCCCAAGAGAGGCACGTAGGCAGAGAAGTACCCATCAGACGGGAGGTCACCTTGCAGCGGTTGATGGGCACACATGAATTGGCCAATTTATGCGCTAAGAACCTCCGTTTATTGTAAGTAAAGTCCATTGAGTAATATCACAGTTTATATCAAACGTTTTTATTGTCTTTATGTATTTTGGCCATAATGGAGTGCTGCTGTGCTTTCTTTTCATATATCTTATTCAGTTTCTGCAGCTTGCACCTGTTCACATTTAGGATGTGCTGGTCAGTTCTTTTTACACATTTACACATATATATACAGTACAGACCAAAAGTTTGGACACACCTTCTCATTTATAGATTTTTCTGTATTTTCATGACTATGAAAATTGTACATTCACACTGAAGGCATCAAAACTATGAATTAACACATGTGGAATTATATACTTAACAAAAAAGTGTGAAACAACTGAAAATATGTCTTATATTCTAGGTTCTTCAAAGTAGTCACCTTTTGCTTTGATGACTGCTTTGCACACTCTTGGCATTCCCTTGATGAGCTTCAAGAGGTAGTCACCGGAAATGGTCTTCCAACAATCTTGAAGGAGTTCCCAGAGATGCTTAGCACTTGTTGGCCCTTTTGCCTTCACTCTGCGGTCCAGCTCACCCCAAACAAATCTTGATTGGGTTCAGGTCTGGTGACTGTGGAGGCCAGGTCATCTGGCGTAGCACCCCATCACTCTCCTTCTTGGTCAAATAGCCCTTACACAGCCTGGAGGTGTGTTTGGGGTCATTGTCCTGTTGAAAAATAAATGATGGTCCAGCTAAACGCAAACCGGATGGAATAGCATGCCGCTGCAAGATGCTGTGGTAGCCATGCTGGTTCAGTATGCCTTCAATTTTGAATAAATCCCCAACAGTGTCACCAGCAAAGCACCCCCACACCATCACACCTCCTCCTCCATGCTTCACGGTGGGAACTAGGCATGTAGAGTCTATGGCTGTGTGCACACGATACGTTTTTTATGCGTTTCCGCAGCTGCGGAAAAGCTGCGGAAACGCATTAAAAAAGCATGGTAGAAGGGCAGCAATGTTCCCCAATGGAAATCCGCATATGCTGTGCCCATGCTGCGGATTTTTCCGCAGCGTTTATGCTGCGCTCAAAACTCCGCAGCATGTCCATTAATTTTGCGGAAATGCGGCGTTTTCGTCGCCACTGACTTGCATTAGACCGCATGGATTACACATCACTGTATATGTAGATGCGTAATCCACGCGTTCTAATGTGCGGATGGTACCCGGGTGTAGATGAGAGGAGAGTCTCATCCACACCCAGGTACCATTAAAAAATCTGTAAAAAAAAGAATAAAATAAAAAATAAATGTATACTTACCTACTGTCGGCCCGCGTACCGCTCCTGCTTGGTTCCCGGCACTTTGCAGTGAGTTGAAGGACCTGCGCTGACGTCAGAGTCATGTGACAGGTCACGTGACGCTGACGTCGGCAGGTCTTTAAATTCAGTGTTGCCGGAAGGGAGAACGGAGTGAGCTGGACAGCGCGGGCCATCGGAGGGTAAAGTATACATTTATTTTTTATTTTTACCACTCTCTCGGGTCACACTATATAAATCCATACTGTTTGCATGGATTTATATAGTGTGACCTAGTTGTCAAGCACTTTCCAGGTGATGCTAAAATCGCCTGGAAAGCGCTTGTCAATCCACATGCGGAAACGCATGTGAATCCGCATGTATTCCGCAGGAAAAACGCATGCACAATCTGCATGCGTTTTTTCTGCCAGGGAGATGCAGAAATGATGCAGAAATTTTCTGCTTCATTTCTGCATCGTGTGCACATACCCTATCTGTTCACCTTTTCTGCGTCGCACAAAGATCTCAAATTTGGACTCATCAGACCAAAGCACAGATTTCTACTGGTCTAATGTCCATTCCTTGTGTTCTTTAGCCCAAACAAGTCTCTTCTGCTTGTTGCCTGTCTTTAGCAGTGGTTTCCTAGCAGCTATTTTACCATGATGGCCTGCTGCACAAAGTCTCCTCTTAACAGTTGTTGAAGAGATGTGTCTGCTGCTAGAACTCTGTGTGGCATTGACCTGGTCTCTAATCTGAGCTGCTGTTAACCTGCGATTTCTGAGGCTGATGACTCGGATAAACTTCTCCTCAGAAGCAGAGGTGACTCTCGGTCTTCCTTTTCTGGGGCGGTCCTCATATGAGCCAGTTTCTTTGTAGCGCTTGATGGTTTTTGCAACTGTACTTGGGGACACTTTCAAAGTTTTCCCAATTTTTCGCACTGACTGACCTTCATTTCTTAAAGTAATGATGGCCACTCGTTTTTCTTTACTTAGCTGCTTTTTTCTTGCCATAATACAAATTCTAGCAGTCTATTCAGTAGGACTATCAGCTGTGTATTCACCTGACTTCTGCACAACACAACGATGGTCCCAACCCCATTTATAAGGCAAGAAATCCCACTTATTAAACCTGACAGGGCACACCTGTGAAGTGAAAACCATTTCCGTTGACTACCTCTTGAAGCTCGTCAAGAGTGTGCAAAGCAGCCATCAAAGCAAAAGGTGGCTACTTTGAAGAACCTAGAATATAAGACATATTTTCAGGTGTTTCAATCTTTTTTTGGTAAGTATATAATTCCACATGTGTTAATTCATAGTTTTGATGCCTTCAGTGTGAATGTACAATTTTCATAGTCATGAAAATACAGAAAAATATGTAAATGAGAAGGTGTGTCCAAACTTTTGGTCTGTAGTGTATATATATTTACAGATATACACACATACACATTTGATTGTCCTATATGGTCAATGGAGCTCCTCCTTGCTCTCCCCTCTTCTTGTCTTGTCCTCTACCCCTCCCTAAAAAAAGTTATTGTATCATCAGTCTTCATCATCCCCTTATTTTTAGTATAATTTTTTGCCTTGCCGCTCTGTAAATATATGTGATTATAAAATACTCTATCATATGTATAAGTATTGAAGGTGAGGTTTAGAGAGTAATTGCAATTTTATCTGTCTCTCAATTTCCCCGTTTATCAACCAATAGAGTAGTTGTGATAAATATGGTATCCACAGTTTTATCTTTGGCTATGTATATTGGTGGTCAGTGGTTGCGCTCCCGTTTGGAGCGAATCAGAGGGTTGGGCACACCTAAATTGGTTGTTGCTGTTATCCAGCGGAGTTTCTGGTCATGCACAGTACCGTGCGCTCCACAGTAGCAAGGAGAATGTCTGAGGCTGGATCGCACTGCTTCATCTGCACACGTTATTTCCGGTGTAAAGTTTCCGGTCATGTGCAGTACTGTGTGTTCCATAGCATTAAGGTGAGCATCCTGAGTCGGAACGCATCGCATCAGTGGGACGCGTCACTTCCTGCGGTGGCTGATAGGCGCGTACTCCGTGATAATGTATGGTGGTGGATGGGTTGCGCTTTCTGAGCTTTAAATGATCTTAGCCTGACTGCTTCATATGTGGTTTATATCAGGGCACACTGAGCGGCGATTATTGAGTAATGGGGGTTATATCTAGAGAGGGTCAAAGGGGCGGTTACACAGGAAGTTATCAAAATGATTGGGGAGGAGACTGTTTGAGAGGGAGCTCTATATAAAAGGACATGTAAACAAACTGCGGCCCACATAATAGATAGTGTGGGTAGGGGGTCTAAAGAGGAGGGCCAACCCCCATCTTCACACACAAGTGCCTACTCAAAACCATATATATATAAATAGGAGAACTATTGAGTATAATGGCATAAGAAGCTTTATTTCATAAATAATTCATTTAAAATTAGTACATCACATCAAAAATATGAAATATTATAAAGACAGAGACATACAGACAAATAGTCCCAATTTTTATTGCTGACCTCTACGAAGGGTCCATCCAAGGGGTCATAAAGCATACTAGTGCAGGGATAGAGAGAGAAGCAAGTGATCAAACGGCTTACATGCAATTATACTAAGTTCATGGAGCCCACTCTACCACAAGAGCTAAATTGCACCTCACTCACCGAGTAAAGGAGAGCCCAAGTCTGAGAGGAACGGCACAGGGACTGGTCAATGGCAAAAGAGAGCCTCGACGCACGTTTCGCCAGTGATTAACCTTGGCTTTCACAAGAGGCATGTGTGGTTGCGCTTTCAGGACCTTTAAATATGCCCCCAAGAGATCACGTGTATAGTCACGTGACTCTCCAATATGGCTGCCGAACATCAGATGAAAGGCGGCGTATGTGCTGCGGCTACCACCGCCTCCATGTGCGCGTCCCAGCCGTCATGACGTCAGCACGTGACCGGAAGTGCGGGTAAGCGATATTCCCGGCGACGCGCCGAAGGCTTATTGACAGCTGAGCGCAGCCATAGGGCGGGGGAGACCGGGCGCATGCGCACAACATCTGTGCACAGACAGGCATAGGGGGAAATAATAATATTCATGCATTGAACCTAATATCACATAAAGTATGAGGGATTATAGCACTCAATGATAATCATAAGGATGCTAGCAAACATCAAAATACAAAGGGGAAACATACATTATACAAAAATATATGTGCATATATTCTTCGCCATCTATCCAATCTATTACAGATATCAGGATGAGAGGGGTCCACAGACAAAGTTCGTCTCTACAAATGGTATGGGATAGACGGTTCTTAAGGCGCCATCAATTATACGAAAATATATATGCACAAATTCTTCACCATCTATCCAATATATTGCAGATGTCAGGATGGAAGGGGTCCACAGACAGAATACGTCTCTACAGATGGTATAGAGTAGACGGTTCCTAAAGTGCAATCACTATATAAAAGAAGTGAGTACAAAGAATAAGAACAAATAAAATTTTAAAAAATTAAGAATAAAAACATAGAACCATGGTCCCTAATTTAGGGACCATGGTTCTATGTTTTTATTTGTTCTTATTATTTGTACTCACTTCTTTTATATAGTGATTGCGCTTTAGAAACCGTCTACTCTATACCATTTGTAGAGACGAACTTTGTCTGTGGACCCCTCTCATCCTGATATCTGTAATAGATTGGATAGATGGCGAAGAATATATGCACATATATTTTGTATAATGTATGTTTCCCCTTTGCATTTTGATGTTTGCTAGCATACTTATGATTATCATTGAGTGCTATAATCCCTCATACTTTGTGATATTAGGTTCAATGCATGAATATTATTATGATCGGATGGCACTTTAATTTGCTACCACATTGATTCTTGGCAGTAGATTTGTCCATTACATACATATTTCCCCCTATGCCTGTCTGTGAGCAGATGTTGTGCTCATGCGCCCGGTCTCTCCCGCCCTATGGTAGCGCTCAGCTGTCAATAAGCCTTCAGCGCGTCGCCGGGAATAGCGCTTACCCGCACTTCCAGTCACGTGCCGAAGTCATGACGGCTGGGGCGCGCACATGGAGGCGGTGGTAGCAGCAGCACATGCGCAGCCTTTCATCTGATGTTCGGCGGCCATATTGGAGAGTCACGTGACAATACACATGATCTCTTGGGGGCATATTTAAAGGTCCTGAAAGCGCAACCACACACGTCTCTTGAGAAAGCCAAGGATAATCACTGGCGAAACGCGCGTCGAGGCTCTCTTTTGCCATTGACCAGTCCCTGTGCCGTTCCTCTCAGACTTGGGCTCTCCTTTACTCGGTGAGTGAGGTGCAATTTAGCTCTTGTGGTAGAGTGGGCTCCATGAACTTAGTATAATTGCATGTAAGCCGTTTGATCACTTGCTTCTCTCTCTATCCCTGCACTAGTATGCTTTATGACCCCTTGGATGGACCCTTCGTAGAGGTCAGCAATAAAAATTGGGACTATTTGTCTGCATGTCTCTGTCTTTATAATATTTCATATTTTTGATGTGATGTACTAATTTTAAATGAATTATTTATGAAATAAAGCTTCTTATGCCATTATACTCAATAGTTCTCCTATTTATGTATAAAAGGACATGTGTTGAATCAGACAGACATGCAAATATCCACCACATTTACCTGCCATCAGGCCTCCTGAAGAGCTAACAGGGCGAAACGTGTAGAGGCGATGTAGAGGATCTTTATCACACATTGATAAGTACTTTGTTTCTATCATGGTTTATTATCCTTGAAGTATAATTGCTCACATTGCTAAGGAAGATATTATTAAAGTCTCCTTATATGTATTCATAAATCGATATAAGTGTGATCCATATGGGCTGCTGGTGCAATTGGTTAAATCACATTTATATGGTCAATTTTGTCTCATGCACAGTGCACTTAAACTATGGTATAATCTTTTAAAATGTATAGGTCTGATCAACTAAATATTGATCTGCTATGGACCTGATTGTTATAGCACTATGAACTTTGAATCACTTCTCTTTCCATTATTATCAGTAAGATAGTGATTTCAAACAGAGGTGTGTGATAATGACACTACTTTAATTTCATATAATTTGATTGATTATCATTTGTTGCATTATGACTTACCCTTAGCACACTAGGAGTGATCTATGTATAGAAACAGAGCTTCCTGTTAGGAGATATAGACATTTATGCAACAAATAGAAAAATGAATAGCAGCACTCACCTTAGTCCTTTGGCTAAAAAGTCCTTTTTGTCATAGCATTCTGGACAATCATATGCAGCGGTCTATCGGAGGTGCAGCGGAGACAGCGGGGAGACGAGAGGACGACGGCCGTTTCGCGACTTACAAACGCTTCTACGGGTCCAAACTTTAAAGGAAGTGCAAAAGATTCTTCCTTTATAGGAGGAGTTTAGTATACATAATTAAAATCTAATTAACATAAAAACATTCATTAAAAAAACATACAGATGCTATACAATATTCTATAAAAAGACTGCCATATCTAGCTTTTCATTTAGCCCTAGTGGGCCCTGGGCTTCTTCTTTTAATATCCATTTCCCTTCTCTTGCTAACAGGAAATGATTGTGATTTCCCCCTTGTATGGGGTATTTTAACTGTTCAATGCCTGGAAATTGCAGTACACGAGGGTTTGCATTGTGACATTCCCGAATGAGTTGAATCAATCTAGGTGAGCCTTTACCAGAGGAAATGGAATCATAGTGTTCTCTAAATCTGACAAATAAAGGGCGGATGGTTTTTCCGATATAATAGAATTTACATGGACAGTATAATATACACTGCTCAAAAAAATAGAGGGAACACTTAAACAACAGAATGTAACTCCAAGTAAATCAAGCTTCTGTGAAATCAAACTGTCCACTTAGGAAGCAACACTGATTAACAATCAATTTCACATGCTGTTGTGCAAATGGAATAGACAATAGATGGAAATTATTGGCAATTATCAAGACACCCTCAATAAAGGAGTGGTTCTGCAGGTGGGGACCACAGACCACATCTCAGTACCAATGCTTTCTGGCTGATGTTTTGGTCACTTTTGAATGTTAGTTGTGCTTTCACACTCGTGGTAGCATGAGACGGACTCTACAACCCACAGAAGTTGCTCAGGTAGTGCAGCTCATCCAGGATGACATATCAATGCGAGCTGTGGCAAGAAGGTTTGCTGTGTCTGTCAGCGTAGTGTCCAGAGTCTGGAGGTGCTACCAGGAGACAGGCCAGTACACCAGGAGACGTGGAGGGGGCCTTAGGAGGGCAACAACCCAGCAGCAGGACCGCTACCTCCGCCTTTGGTCAAGGAGGAACTGGAGGAGAACTGCCAGAGCCCTGCAAAATGACCTCCAGCAGGTCACAAATGTGCATGTGTCTGCACAAACGGTTAGAAACCGACTCCATGAGGATGGTATGAGGGCCCGAAGTCCACAGATGAGGGTTGTGCTCACAGCCCAACACCGTGCAGGACACTTGGCATTTGCCACAGAACACCAGGATTGGCAAAGTCACCACTGGCACCCTATGCTCTTCACAGATGTAAGCAGGTTCACATTGAGCACATGTGACAGAGTCTGGAGAAGCCGTGGAGAGCGATCTGCTGCCTGCAACATCCTTCAGCATGACCGATTTGGCAGTGGGTCAGTAATGGTGTGGGGTGGTATTTCTTTGGAGGGCAGCACAGCCCTCCATGTGCTCGCCAGAGGTAGCCTGACTGCCATTAGGTAATGAGATGAGATCCTCAGACCCCTTGTGAGACCATATGTTGGTGCAGTTGGCCCTGGGTTCCTCCTAATGCAGGACAATGCCAGACCTCATGTGGCTGGAGTGTGTCAGCAGTTCCTGCAAGATGAAGGCATTTAAGCTATGGACTGACCCGTCCGTTCCCCAGACTTGAATCTGATTGAGCACATCTGGGACATCATGTCTCGCTCCATCCACGAACGTGACTTTGCACCACAGACTGTCCAGGAGTTGGCGGATGCTTTAGTCCAGGTCTGGGAGGAGATCCCACAGGAGACCATCCGCAACCTCATCAGGAGCATGTCCAGGTGTTGTAGGGAGGTCATATAGGCACGTGCAGGCCACACACAATACTGAGCCTCATTTTGACTTGTTTTAAGGACATTACATCAAAGTTGGATCAGCCTGTAGTGTGTTTTTCCACTTTAATTTTGGGGGTGACTCCAAATCCAGGCCTCCATTGGTTAATAAATTTGATTTCCATTGGTGATTTATGTGTGATTTTGTTGTCAGCACATTCAGCTTTGTACAGAACAAAGTATTCAATGAGAAGATTTCATTCATTCAGATCATGTGTTGAGTGTTCCCTTTATTTTTTTGAGCAGTGTATATACCACATGTTTGGTCCTGCATGAGAAATTATTTTACTTCGTGCCATATAGCTCCTATTTTTAGATTTTTCCCTGTAATGTGTGCCTGGCAAAAAGAACAATTACCACACCTGTAATTTCCAGTCAACGAATTTTCTTCTAACTATGTCTTTTTTTCGGTAGTGCGTCTAAATCTATTATGTATCAATAAATCTCCCAAATTTTTATTCCTTTTATATGAAAAAAAGTAACAGCTACCAATATGCTACTTCATTATGACAGTGCACATCTTTCTCATACTAAAAGAACTGTACCATATAGTCAATACTTGAGCATAAGAAAAATTAACAATACTGATCAAGGTTTTTTGAAACAGGCAGAGGAACTAACAGGTTCTCTAGGAGAGGATAGATACCCAATTACACTACCGAGAGAAGCACAAGATAGAGCACACAAGAAAAAACAACATGAATTAATCAAACAACAACATAAAAATGCAAAAGTAGATTCTAACCAAAAGAGAAAATGTATTTTTAATTTTAAACAAAGTGCCAACACAGATCTAATACAGAATGCAGTAAGGAACAATTGGCATTTACTTGAAAGTGATCCGGATCTCTGTGATATAGCTTTGAACAAACCATTATTTTCATATAGAAGGAATAAATATTATATTATAATATTATACTGTCCATGTAAATTCTATTATATTGGAAAAACCATTTGTCAGATTTAGAGAACACTATGATTCCATTTCCTCTGGTAAAGGCTCACCTAGATTGATTCAACACATTCGGGAGTGTCACAATGCAAACCCTCGTGTACTGCAATTTCCAGGCATTGAACAGTTAAAATACCCCATACAAAGGGGAAATCACAATCAGTTCCTGTTAGCAAGAGAAGGGAAATGGATATTAAAAGCAGAAGCCCAGGGCCCGCTAGGGCTAAATGAAAACCTAGATATGGCAGTCTCTTTCTAAAATATTGTATAGCATCTGTATGTTTTTTTTAATGAATGTTTTTATGTTAATCAATTAACTTTTAATTATGTATACTAAACTCCTCCTATGTGTAGAAGCGCTTGTAAGACGCAAAACGGCCGTCGTCCTCTCGTCTCCCCGCTGTCTGCGCTGCACCTCCGATAGACCGCTGCATCGAAATAAAGGACTTTTTAGCCAAAGGACTAAGGTGAGTACTGCTATTCATTTTTCTACTTGTTGCATAGATGCCATCCTTTAGCCTTTGCACCACTATTATTGTCCTTTATCACTGCTGGTGTTCAGCTATATAAATATCACACAGTGGTGCCTGAAGATTTTTTCCATTCTCCTGTTGGATATAGACATTTGACTCGGGTCATCCAGGGCATCTGAGGGCTAGCCGCCGTGGAGCGGGGGCGCCGTAACGCTTTCCCGATAGGGTGCCAACCTCCGCTGTTAGGCAGGGAAATTGATAGGTGTTAAATTAGGGTCATTTAGATAGTCAATATACAGAATTTTGAGGTATTTGAAAAGTTTCTTTTGGGTAAGGGTATGTGCACACTGTCAGGAATGGCAGCGCTTTGAAAGCAGCATACTGATGCTGCGTCCAAAGCGCTGCACACAGGTAAATCCGCATGTGTTTATTGAACACATGCGGCGTCACCGCAGCCTATACATTACACTAGTAGAATTTCTTTTGCAGTATGGAAGAGAAATTCTACTAGTGTAATGTATAGTCTTCACAGACAGCAGCATGTCAATTTCTCTTGCGGAGACTAGCATTTCAGCAAGAGAAATTGACATGCTGCGGTCTGTGAAGACGTGTCGCATGTCCTTCTCCGCGGGTGAGCCGCAGGAGCAGACAGACGGATAGTGGGCATGGGATTTATATAAATCCCACCCACTATGCTGTAACATCTGGCCGCTGCAGATTGGAAGCAGACCAAGTGTGCTGCGTCCAATCCGCAGCAAACACTGACCGTGTGCATGCACCCTAACACTTTATGGTGTCTGTGTGTTCGTGGTCATATTTTTGACATTTTAAAAACCCTCGTCAATAAAAATTTATGTTTTAACTGGTCCTATTATGATTCATAAATTAGCTTTTCGGGACATTTTTCTTAAATAAAATTCAGGAGCTTACAGGTCATCGCCCCTGGGTGACCCCGCGGCCATCTTTCGGCCCAGGGTCACCATGGAGACCATCGGCACAACGCCGATGGGCGCAGAGAGGGAGCTCCCTCCCTCTGTGAAACTCCTCGATGTCGCTGTCACTATTGATAGTAGCATCATAGGGGTTAAAAGCCCGCGATCAGTGCTAGCACTGATCATGGGCACTGCTACAGGGTGTCAGTCCTCATATAGAGCTAACACTCGCACTTGATCGCGGTGGCGGTCTCTGTGAGCCTGCCCGATGCGAGGAAGTATATGTAGGCGGTTTGCGGGATAGCAGCTCCCGTGGCGCCGTACATATACTGCTAGTCAGGAAAGGGTTAAAGAATCACAAAATAATGAAAAAAAAAACATGGTATGCGCTACCGATTCCAGACAATTTTGCATTCAAAAAGTTGAATGGCGTTCCTTCCCATTTGAGCCTTGCACCCGAACAGTAGATTTCCACAACATATGGGGTATCGGCAAACTTAGGAGAAATTGCACATCAAACTGTATGGTGCAATTTCTCCTGTTGCCCTTGTGAAAAAAAAAAAAATTGGGGTTAAAAGAACATTTTTTTTGTAAAAATTTGATTTTTTTTATTTTCACAGCTCAACTTTATAAACTTCTATGAAGAACCCGGGGGTTCAAGTTGCTCACCACACATCTGGATACATTCCTTGAGGGGTCTAGTTTCTATTGTTTAAGCACATCAGGGACTCTCCAAATGCGATATGGCGTCCGCTAGTGATCCCAGCAAATTTTGCATTCAAGAAGTCAAATAGTTATTTCCCTTCCGAACCCTGCCATGCGCCCAAACAGTAGTTTTCCATCACATATTGGTCATCGGTGTACTCAGGAAAAACTGCATAACAAATTGTAAAGTGCACTTCCTCCTGTTACCCTTGTGAAAATGCAAAATTTGGGGCTAAAAATTTTGTAGGGAAAAATGTGATTTTTTTTTTTTCATAAGTTATGTTATAAACTTCTGCGAAGTATTGGGGAATTCTAGGTGCTCGACACACATCTAGATACATTCCTTCAGGGGTTTAGTTTCCCAAATGGGTTGACTTGTGGGGGGTGGCTTTCCACTATTCAGACACACCAGGAACTCCCCAAACACCACATGGCATCCGCTAATGATGCCAGCCAATATTGCATTCAAAAACTCAAATGGCACGTCTGTTCCGAGACCTGATATTCGCACCAACAGTACTTTTCCTCCACATATGGGGTATTGGCGTACTCAGAAGAAACTGCACAGCAAATTGTATTGTGCATTTTCTTACCCTTGTGAAAATTCTACTGTGTCATGAAAGTTAGCCGCCATCTTAGGTATGATACGTCATACCTGAAGATATTCCCTATTGTCACACAGCTTCTACCATGTCAGATTTCTGCAGCCCCTGGTAAACAGAGCAATTCGCCCCCACCTCTGGAGATCAGTCTCCAGAAACGTTTTTGATATGGTAAATAGATGGGCCATTTTTTCTGTGTCCAAGAAGGACAGAGTCAGCTAGGCCCCAGGGGGGTAATTAACACCTTGATGTCACTGGAAACCAAAAGCAAACCATTTGTGCATGCCTGCAAACCTTTCCATTGTCCAGGAACCATGTGCTTTCTTTGTGGAAAATGGCCACCCAAAAGCTACAAGATACAGTATCAATTTCTAACCACACGATACAAGTTAGGGAACCCAAATAAAATGTATCATGTGAGGAAGGTGCCCGCGGACACAATCATGGGACTCATAAATCCCTGAGTGGCCTGGAAAGCTGGATATTTAGAAGAACCATATACAAGGTCTCAGGGGAGGCATGTTTAGAGTCAATGGCTTCCCCACAAGAGGAGGATCACGATGAGACCTCTGGTGATACGATGAGGTCACCCCAGGGAAAGTTATGGGTACTTTTCTAAAATGAAGCTAAAATGAGCATTGGTTGGGGGGCGGGTTTTAGTAAACTGACATCACCAAGAGTGGGCGTGACAGGACTTTAGTATAGCCGACAGTCAGAAACCCCCTCAGTTTGACCCAGGAGATGATGTGAACAACTCCTACCGTCGGGTCCAGGTATCTGAGTGGGAGGAGCACCTTTGCCATGTGCTACTGAGGCCTGGACGACTGCAACTAAGCTTGAACCTGTGGGATCGCAATCCTCCCTTGCACCACAAGAACGGTAACTGATTTATCGTTGTTATTCCTGTGTTTTGTACTTCTAATTGCTATATTTCTTATTCTGGCCAAAATACCATTGTATAGTTAATGGTATAGCCTTGTAATCTAGTGTATTCTTATAATCGATTAAATCATAAATTAATCGTGGGCTGTATCCTTTACTCTGCATATACGAATCCATTGGTCCGGAAACGCTTGGCTGAAACGCTACTGGGTTGGTTCCTGACCCGATACAAGTCTATTAACGGACCGGGCTTGTATCAAACGAGAACTGGTGGCAGCATACCATCTGGGGGATTTGAGGAAGGCTAGCAGTGACGGTCAGAGGTGTGGATATATATTACTGGCGCAGCCAGGGGAATATATATACCGCCCTCACTGAAGAGGGCCTCAAATACCCAGAGGGCTACAGGACGGCCTCTCCGGCGACCACTCACTCTAGGTGCAGTACCTTGACTGACCTGAGAGGCAAGGGGGCGCCAGAGAGTTGTGCCTGTATCGTGGCGTCACGGATTGGTGACGTGTAAGGGACAACACACCACCGTGCTTTCCCCCCCTGGTAGCAGCTTCCTGGCACCACTTACTCTAGGTGCAGTACCTTGACTCACCTGAGAGGTAAGGGGGAGCCAGAGAGCTGCACCCACCGGCCGGCTTTCATCAAATCTACATTTGGGGCTTAATGAACATTTTTGTGGGAAAAATGTGACTTTTTATTTTCACGGCTCTACATTATAAACTTCTGTGAAGCATCTGGAAGTTCAACGTGTTCAACACACATCTATATACATTCCATGAAACAGGGGCGGACATACCGTCGGTGCAGCTGCACGTGGGCTCGGAGGTGCAGGGGGGCCCTTGCAGGGTGGCTAATAATGAGGGCAATTGCCCTCATTATGAGCAGCGGGCAGGGAGCGATTGATGCATCTCCGTTGCCAACAGGAGATAAGATAATGGCTGTGGAGCTGCACGAATCCATCCTCTGCTTCCTGCCCAGTGCTTTCTCTCTCATACAGGCGCGCACGGCTTGATGACATCAGCATGTAGTGCGCGCCTGTGGTAGAGGACAATGAATGGAGTGGGGAGAGGACAATGAGGAGTGGGGGAGATTATAATGGGGGGGGTGCAGAGAGGTCAATGATGGGGGTGGGGAGAGAACAATGAATGGAGTGAGGAGAGGCCTCAACTGTACTTGAGGACACTTTCAAAGTTTTCCCAATTTTTCAGACTGACTGAATATATATATACAGTACAGACCAAAAGTTTGGACACACCTTCTCATTTAAAGATTTTTCCACATTTTCATGACTTTGAAAATTGTATATTCACACTGAAGGCATCAAAACTATGAATTAACACACGTGGAATTATATACTAACAAAATAGTGTGAAACAACTGAAAATATGTCTTATATTCTAGGTTCTTCAAAGTAACCTTTTGCTTTGATGGCTGCTTTGCACACTCTTGGCATTCTCTTGATGAGCTTCAAGAGGTAGTCGCCCAAAATGGTTTTCACTTCACAGATGTGCCCTGTCAGGTTTAATAAGTGGGATTTCTTGCCTTATAAATGGGGTTGGGACCATCAGTTGTGTTGTGCAGAAGTCAGGTGGATATACAGCTGATAGTCCTACTGAATGGACTGTTAGAATTTGTATTATGGCAAGAAAAAAGCAGCTAAGTAAAGAAAAAGGAGTGGCCATCATTACTTTAAGAAATGAAGGTCAGTCAGTCCGAAAAATTGGGCAAACTTTGAAAGTGTCCCCAAGTGCAGTTGCAAAAACCATCAAGCGCTACAAAGAAAATGGCTCACATGAGGACCACCACAGGAAAGGAAGACCAAGAGTCACCTCTGCTTCTGAGGAGAAGTTTATCCGAGTCACCAGCCTCAAAAATCGCAGGTTAACAGCAGCTCAGATTAGAGACCAGGTCAATGCCACACAGAGTTCTAGCAGCAACATCTCTACAACAACTGTTAAGAGGAGACTTTTTGCAGCAGGCCTTCATGGTAAAATAGCTGCTAGGAAACCACTGCTAAGGACAGGCAACGAGCAGAAGAGACTTGTTTGGGCTAAAGAACACAAGGAATGGACATTAGACCAGTGGAAATCTGTGCTTTGGTCTGATGAGTCCAAATTTGAAATCTTTGGTTCCAACCACCGTGTCTTTGTGCGACGCAGAAAAGGTGAACGGATGGACTCTACATGCCTGGTTCCCACCGTGAAGCATGGAGGAGAAGGTGTGATGGTGTGGGGGTGCTTTGCTGGTGACACTGTTGGGGATTTATTCAAAATTGAAGGCATACTGAACCAGCATGGCTACCACAGCATCTTGCAGCGGCAAGTTATTCCATCCGATTTACGTTTAGCTGGACCATCATTTATTTTTCAACAGGACAATGACCCCAAACATACCTCCAGGCTGTGTAAGGGCTATTTGACCAAGAAGGAGAGTGATGGGGCGCTACGCCAGATGACCTGGCCTCCACAGTCACCAGACCTAATCCCAATCAAGATGGTTTGGGGTGAGCTGGACCGCAGAGTGAAGGTAAAAGGGCCAACAAGTGCTAAGTATCTCTGGGAACTCCTTCAAGATTGTTGAAAGACCATTTCCGGTGACTACCTCTTGAAGCTCATTAAGAGAATGCCAAGAGTGTGTAAAGCAGTCATCAAAGCAAAAGGTGGCTACTTTGAAGAACCTAGAATATAAGACATATTTTCAGGTGTTTCACACTTTTTTGCTAAGTATATAATTCCACATGTGTTAATTCATAGTTTTGATGCCTTCAGTGTGAATGTACAATTTTCATAGTCATGAAAATACAGAAAAATCTATAAATGAGGTGTGTCCAAACTTTTGGTCTGTACTGTATAACAAGTGTATTCTTGTTATTTCTGTTAGTCACAGTGCCCTCTTTTATTACATATATAAAATGCCATAAAAGGAGGGGTTCTAGGCACATTTCTTGCACAGGGTCCCCAAGATGTCAGTGTTCGCCCCCGCCTTGAATGGTCTAGTTTATGGAGGTTTCCATTTTTAAATCACATCAGGGGGTCTCCAAAAGTGACATGGCGTCCGCAGTCGATTCCATCCATTTTTTGCATTCAAAAAGTCAAACAGTGCTCCTTCCCTTCCGAGCCGCTGTGCGACAAAACAGTAGCTTTCCCCCACATATGTGTTATTGGCGCACTCAGGAGAAATAGCACAAAATATTTTGGAGTCCATTTGTGAAAATAAAAAATTTGGGGCTAAAGTTACAAATTTTAGAAAAAAAATAAAATGTTAATTTTTTTCCTTCCACATTAATTCTTGTGATGCATTAATTCCTGCGAAGGGATAAACTTCTTGAATGTGGTTTTGAGGACTTTGAGGCGTGTAATTTTTAGGCCCTGTTCACACATGTTGTTTTTTTATGTCAAAAATCTGCAGCAAAACTGATCTCTGGAAGGAAATCAGCTGGGTCAAAAACAGAGGTTTTGCTGCATTATTTATGTTGTTTTGGTGCGTTTTTGGATTTTTTTTTTGCAGAATTATCTCTTGTTCATGCTTTGTCTCTTTTATGCATGTAAATTAAGTACAGTGAAAAAAAAAATCTCATTCTGGTTTTGGCATAATAGTGGGGGAGGTAAATTGTTCAGGATTCATACTCATACGTCCAAGGTTGTAAAGGGGTTAAGGGTATAAAAATTAAAGGTTTGAAAATTGCGACATTTTCACCAAATTTCCATTTTTTTCACAAATAAACGCAAGTCATATTGAACAAATTTTACCACTAACGTGAAGTACAATACGTCATGAAAAAACAATCTCAGAATCAGTGGGATCCGTTGAAGCGTTCCAGAGTAATTACCTCATAAAGTGGTCAGAATTGTAAAAATTGGGCTGGCAGAAAGATGAAAACAAGCTTGGGGGGTGAAGGGGTTAAATAAAATTTGGTGAGATCATGGTCAAATGACCTTGATGTCACCAAACGTCCTTAGGAAGTCTTAACCTCGGAATAAAAACGCTGGTGACCTCTAAGGCTATGTGCCCACGATGCAGAAATGCTCAGGATTTTTCCCGAGCGTTTCTGCATCTCCCTGGCAGAAAAAAACACATGCGGATTGTACATGTGGATTGTACATGCGGATTGTACATGCGGATTGTACATGCGGATTGTACATGCGGAATGTACATGCGGATTGTACATGCGGATTGTACATGCGGATTGTACATGCGGATTGTACATGCGGATTGTACATGCGGAATGTACATGCGGATTGTACATGTGGATTGTACATGCGGATTGTACATGCGGATTGTACATGCGGAATGTACATGCGGATTGTACATGCGGATTGTACATGCGGATTGTACATGCAGATTGTACATGCGGATTGTACATGCGGATTGTACATGCGGTTTTCCTGCCAGGTACATGCGGAAGTGAAGTGTTCTTCACTGGCATTTCCACATGCGGGTTGTCAAGCGCTTTCCAAGCGATTTTAGCATCACTTGGAAAGTGCTTGTCAACTTGGTCACACTATATGAATCCATGCAACCGGCATATAGTGTGACCCGAGAGAATGTCAAAAAATAAACAAATAAATATATACTTACCCTCCGATGGCCCATGCTGGCTTGCTTCACCGTCCCGACTGCTGGCAGTGGTAAACTGAAGGACTTGCCGACGTCAGCGTCGCGTGACCCGTCACATGACTGTGACGTCAGCGCAGGTCCTTCATTCCATCGCGAACTGCCACCAAGCAAGGAGGAGCGCGCCGCGGGCCGCCAGAAGGTAAGTATCATATTTATTTTTTATTTTATTCTTTTTTTCACAGTTTCTATGGTACCCGGGTCCGGAGGAGAGTCTCCTCTTCTCTAGACCTGGGTACCAGCCGTACATTAGAACGCATGGAATGTGCATCTACATACAGTTATATGAAAAAGTTTGGGCACCCCTATTAATCTTAAGCTTAATGTTTTATAAAAATTGGTGTTTTTGCAACAGCTATTTCAGTTTGATATATGTAATAACTGTTGGACACAGTAATGTTTCTGCCTTGAAATGAGGTTTATTGTACTTACAGAAAATGTGCAATCTGCATTCAAACAAAATTTGACAGGTGCATAAGTATGGGCACCTCACCAGAAAAGTGACATTAATATTTAGTAAATCCTCCTTTTGCAAAAATAACAGCCTCTAGTCGCTTCCTGTAGCTTTTAATGATTTCCTGGATCCTGGATGAAGGTATTTTTGACCATTCCTCTTTACAAAACAATTCCAGTTCAGTTAAGTTTGATGGTCGCCGAGCATGGACAGCCCTCTTCAAATGATCCCACAGATGTTCAATGATATTCAGGTCTGGGGACTGGGATGGCCATTCCAGAACATTGTAATTGTTCCTCTGCATGAATGCCTGAGTAGATTTGGAGCGGTGTTTTGGATCATTGTCTTGCTGAAAGATCCATCCCCTGCGTAACTTCAACTTTGTCACTGATTCTTGAACATTATTGTCAAGAATCTGCTGATACTGAGTGGAATCCATGCGTCCCTCAACTTTAACAAGATTCCCGGTGATGGCATTGGCCACACAGCCCCAAAGCATGATGGAACCTCCACCAAATTTTACTGTGGGTAGCAAGTGTTTTTCTTGGAATGCTGTGTTTTTTTGCCGCCATGCATAACGCCTTTTTGTATGACCAAACAACTCAATCTTGGTTTCATCAGTCCACAGGACCTTCTTCCAAAAAGAAATTGGCTTATCCAAATGTGCTTTTGCATACCTCAGCCGACTCTGTTTGTGGCGTGCTTGCAGAAACGGCTTCTTTCGCATCACTCTCCCATACAGCTTCTCCTTGTGCAAAGTGCGTTGTATAGTTGACCGATGCACAGTAACACCATCTGCAGCAAGTTGATGCTGCAGCTCTCTGGAGGTGGTCTGAGGATTGTCCTTGACTGATCTCACCATTCTTCTTCTCTGCCTTTCTGATGTTTTTCTTGGCCTGCCACTTCTGGCCTTAACAAGAACTGTCCCTGTGTTCTTCCATTTCCTTACTATGTTCCTCACAGTGGAAACTGACAGGTTAAATCTCTGAGACAGCTTTTTGTATCCTTCCCCTGAACAACTATGTTGAATAATCTTTGTTTTCAGATCATTTGGCAGTTGTTTTGAGGAGCCCATGATGCCACTCTTCAGAGGAGATTCAAACAGGAGAACAACTTGCAAGTGGCGACTTTAAGTAGCTTTTCTCATGATTGCATACACCTGGCTATGAAGTTCAAAGCTCAATGAGGTTACAAAACCAAAAAAAGTGCTTTAGTAAGTCAGTAAAAAGTAGGTAGGAGTATTTAAAACAAGAAAATGATAAGGGTGCCCATACTTATGCACCTGTCAAATTTTGTTTGAATGCAGATTGCACATTTTCTGTTAGTACAATAAACCTCATTTCAAGGCAGAAACATTACTGTGTCCAACAGTTATTACATATATCAAACTGAAATAGCTGTTGCAAAAACACCAATTTTTATAAAACATTAAGCTTAAGATTAATAGGGGTGCCCAAACTTTTTCATATAACTGTATACAGTGATGCGTAATCCATTTGTTCTAATGCAAGTCAATGGCGGCGAAAACGTAGCACTTCCGCAAAATAATTGGTAGTGCTGCGTTTTTTTCCGCAATGATAATCCACAGCGGAAATTTCTGCAGCATGTGCACAGCACGTGCGGATTATCATTGGGGAACATGGCAGGCCTTCTACCATGCGTTTTTTAAGCATTTCTGCAGCGTTTTTGCCGCTGCGGAAACACTTAAAAAACGCATCGTGGGCACACAACCGACGAGAGTTGGGGTCTTGGTCAATTGCCCAGTTTGCTCTCCACCCACTTTAATGCTGGCCTTAACTGTAACTAGGGCTTATTTTTGGGGATTATATTTCAAGCATACGCCAAAAACTCTGTAAAATCATGCAAAGGCTTATTTTAGGTGTAGGTTTTATATCCAGGAAAACACAGTATTTATAAAGATATTGTCCTAGTAATGGACATAAGAGAATGAAATCAGACTTACCCTCTTCTGTGCCGTTTAAGCTTTGTCTGCTGAAGAAAAAAAAATGTCAAGTATTTAGGATTTACACAGAGAGTGATACTACGCATCAAACACGTTCCTCCAACCTGGCCCAAACAGGTTCTGGGCAATAGAACTGTCACCAAATTGAGTTATTAGAAAATTTTCTGCGCAGAAAAAATCCTGACCATGTGCACAGAACTTGCAGAATGTCATAGGAAGTCATGGGAAAAGGTATGCAATGCGTTTCTGGAGCGTTTATGCGCTGCAAATACGCAACAAAAAACGCACCAAAAAAGCATCGTGGGCACACAGCCGAATAACTTGTGTTTTTGAAGGGTTATATAACCCTGAGCCACTGATCTCACACCATAATTACAGAAAAAGTGATGCCCTGCATCAAATTCAGGTAATTCCAGCCTAGTCCAAATGGGTTCTGGGTATCAAAAATGGCATCAAAGTAGGCAATTAGCCAGTTTTCACAGATTTGAATAAGTATCTGGTGTTGCTAAATGGTTGAATGAATATTGGTCTTACATCACCAGCACACAGAAGAGGAACACCCATATTATAATCAATTTCCTTCAGGATGGTCAAAGTGGTTACTGATCTGAAAAGCTGGCATCAAAGTGGACAAAAATTGTAACTTTGTACTGATTTGAAGAAGTTACTGGTTTATTTTTAGAGTTAGAGGGGTTGTCCGGCCTTAGGTTACAAGTCTGAAGTCACTGCATGTGATTGCAGACTTGTGAATCCTCACAATGCACACACTGCTCACTGTGAGGATCCTCCGGTGCCAGCGCCATTAGTGGGCAGTCATGTGACCACAAGTATGCAAATTGCATACTTCCAGCCACTTTCTGATTAGATTGTATCCAGCCTCACTTAATACACTTGCATTGAGGGAGGTCACACTCATATAGTCAGGATATGGCTGAAGTATGCAAATTACACATGACCGCCAACTCCTTGTGCCGCCATCGGAGAAATCTTACAGTGAGCAATATTTGCGATGTGAGGATTCACAAGTCTGCAGGTACATACAGTAGCCTAAGGCCGGACAACCCCTTAAACTCTAAAAAAAACTAAATCAGTAACTTATTCAACCCACGACAAAGTTGAAATTTGCCCACCTTGATGCCAGCTTTTCTGATTAATAACCACTTTGGCCATCCAGAAGGAAACTGTGATGTGGGTCTTCCTCTTCTGTGTGGTGGTGCAGTAAAACCAGTAGTACTAAGTCATACAACCATTTGCCCACTTTGATGCCAGTTCACATGCCCAGAACCCATTTGGGCCATGCTGGAGTGACCTGAATCTCATGCAGGGCATCACTATTGTATAACAGTGATGTGAGATCACTGGCCCACAGTTATTTAAAAGGGGTACCCCAGGGAGATAGACATTTATTTTGGACTGTTCCTGCACTCAAATTATAAAGAGGAGATGCCCAGTGCAGATACATAATCTTTTTAACCCTTTTAATTCCGTGACAGGATCTGCTCTTTCACTGCTACCCCCTCCCGCCTGGGTCATTACATCATACACTAAGTGCTGCTCCCGCATGTAGGGAACAGGTAGCCTGAGGAGAGGAGGCGAGGCAACTCCCGTTGTCGTCAGGGAAACAACTATTAGACTGGGTAATAACAGCGAGGAGCTGCACACTGCTGTAATGTCCCAGACAGAGGGGTGAGCAGTGCAGTGAAAAGCAGCGCCTGTCACACCAGCCCCATAATGTCTCCCTGTCTGCAGTCCCAGGTGAGGGGACATGTCGAGGGCATCGCCTGCTCACAGCTTCTAATAGCAGCCCCTTGATAATGTCTCATTCACAGGGCTACTAGCAGGGAGCAGGAGTTATAAAGATTATTATAGCGCGCTGGGCATATCATCTTTATAGTGTATGAGTGCAGGAACAGTACAACTTTTTTTTTTTTTATCTCCCCGGAGTACCCCTTTAACCAATTAAAAAAAGTAACTTATGCAAATCTGTAAAAATAAGCTAATTGCCGACTTTGATGTCAGTCCTGATGCACAGAACCCGTTTAAGCTGGGCTAGAGAATTTATGTTTGATGAAGGGCATCCCTATATGTGTAACAGTGGTGTGAGATCAGTGAACCAAAGTAATTTAACCCCTAAAAATACCAGTTCTAATGCTTGAGACAAGTTAAAGTGACCTGATTTTGACTCGGACCATCACTATTGTGGGGAGTTCACACTACATACCATATAATGTATACATAGCACTATACTATATACCAGTGTTTCCCAAACTCCAGTCCTCATGGCCCCCACAGGTCATGTTTTCAGGATCTCCTTAGTATTGCACAGGTTAGAGAATTCATGATGCCTTGATAGTAATTCCATCACCTGTGCAATACTAAGAAGATCCTGAAAACATGACCTGTGGGGGCCATGAGGACTGGAGTTTGGGAAACATTGCTATATACCATCATCTAGTAGACACCTCGTAGTGTAAAACTGTACCTGTGTATATAATATGCAGTGGGGAGTTCACACTATATACTAATGTATACATACTCTATACTATATATTATTGTATAGTATATAGCTCAGAGTGAAGCTTTGCATGTGTACATCATATTTAGTGGGGCATTCACACTATATCTTGTATACAAAGTGCTATACCACATACTATCACATAGTATATACCTCATTGTGTAAAGCTGTGCCTGTGCATATAATATATAGTGGGGAGTTCACACTATATACTACATATTGTATACATAGCTCCATACTGTATACTATTTGTCAGGAAATATAAAAAATATCTCTCTCTCCAAGCCCCTCATCCCCACAAACCCTATACCATAGTAAGGAGTAAAGCTGACAATCTAAAAAGCTGCTTCAATGTAAAGTGGCAGTGCACACAAGAAGTGCCAAACTTAATTATTCAGGCTAATTACCATAAGAAATGGAGCCCTTAGTAAAAGACACATGCGATGAATAGACACCTTGAAACATATGGACTAGAGCAGGGGTCCTCAAACTACGGCCCGCGGAGGATTTTTATCCGGCCCGCCGAGCTGGGGGCAGAGGAGAGCGGTGCCAGCGCCCGCCCTTCCCCCCGCTTGCTCATGGCCCCGGCAGCCGGATACTTACCTCTCGTGCCTCCGCAGATCCACTGTCTTCCTGGAGCATGCTCCCTGTGACGTGTCAGGTCAGAGGGTGCGGTGACGTCTTTACACCGTGCCCTCCCCTGAGCCATCACAGGCAGCGCAGAGCAGGATGAGGCCGGCAACGCTGGAGTCCGGAATTGAGCAGCTGCAGCAGGTGAGGAGGAGGGAGGTGAGAATTGCATTTTTTTTTTAATGTATGGAGGCATGGGACATAATATTAAGGGTGACATCCTGCATGGGGCATTATATGGGGGAGGGGTGACATGCTGCATGAGGCATTATATGGGGGGGGTGACATCCTGAATGGGGCATTATAACGACAGGGGAGTGATATCCTGCATGGGGCATTATATGGGGGGGTGACATGCTGCATGGGGCATTATATGGGGGAGTGACATGCTGCATGGGGCATTATATGGGGGAGTGACATGCTGCATGGGGCATTATATGGGGGGGTGACATGCTGCATGGGGCATTATATGGGGGAGTGACATGCTGCATGGGGTATTATATGGGGGGGGTGACATCCTGAAAGGGGCATTATAACGACAGGGGAGTGATATCCTGCGTGGCGCATTATATGGGGGGGTGACATCCTGAATGGGGCATTATAACGACAGGGGAGTGACATCCTGCATGGGGCATTATATGGGGGGGGGGTGACATCCTGCATGGGGCATTATAACGACAGGGGAGTGACATCCTGCATGGGGCATTATATGGGGGGATGATATCCTGAATGGGGCATTATAACGACAGGGGAGTGACATCCTGCATGGGGCATTATATGGGGGGGGGGTGACATCCTGCATGGGGCATTATAACGACAGGGGAGTGACATCCTGCATGGGGCATTATATGGGGGGATGATATCCTGAATGGGGCATTATAACAACAGGGGAGTGACATCCTGCATGGGGCATTATATGGGGGGGGTGACATCCTGAATGGGGCATTATAACAACAAGGGAGTGATATCCTGCATGGGGCATTATATGGGGGGGTGACATGCTGCATGGGGCATTATATGGGGGGGTGACATCCTGCATGGGGTATTATATGGGGGAGTGACATGCTGCATGGGGTATTATATGGGGGGTGACATCCTGAAAGGGGCATTATAACGACAGGGGAGTGATATCCTGCGTGGCGCATTATATGGGGGGGTGACATCCTGCATGGGGCATTATAACGACAGGGGAGTGACATCCTGCATGGGGCATTATATGGGGGGGGTGACATCCTGCATGGGGCATTATAAAGACAGGGGAGTGATATCTTGCATGGGGCATTATATGGTGGGAGAAAGGGACATCCTGCATGGGGCATTATATGGGGGTGACACCCGGAATGGGGCATTATAACGACAGGGGAGTGACATCCTGCATGGGGCATTATATGGGGGGGTGACATCCTGCATGGGACATTATAAAGACAGGGGAGTGATATCTTGCATGGGGCATTATATGGTGGGAGAAAGGGACATCATGCATGGGGCATTATATGGGGGGTGACATCCTGCATGGGGCATTATAAGGGGGGAACAGCCTGCATGGGGCATTATAAGGGGGAAATAGCCTGCCTATTGAGGACCTATGCTGCCTATTGGGGTCATTTACCTGCCCATTGAGGACCTATGCTGCCTATTGGGGACTTTTACCTCCCCATTGAGGACCTATGCTGCCTATTGGGGACATTTACCTGCCTATTGGGGACATTTACCTGCCTATTGGGGACCTATGCTGCCTATTGGGGATATTTACCTGCCTATTGGGGACCTATGCTGCCTATTGGGGATATTTACCTGCCTATTGGGGCCTATGGTGTCTATTGGGGACATTTACTTGCCTATTGAAATACCGGTTTATCTAACTTTACTTGTTCTTCATTTTAAATATTGTATTTGTTCCTGTATTGTTTTTTTACATCAAAATAAGATATGTGCAGTGTGCATAGGAATTTGTTCATAGTTTTTTTTTAAAAAAACTATATTCCAGCCCTCCAATAGTCTGAGGGACAGTGAACTGGCCCCGTGTTTAAAAAGTTTGAGGACCCTTGGACTAGAGACTGAATGAGTTGTGTAAAGGTAACCATTATGACACCTGAGAGAGATAGGAAACATCTCCTTAGGCTTCAAAGGGAATCTATCACACTCCTGAGAATAGCCGGGTCATTTCCAGTTGCAAATGCGTTTAATCTCCAGACTTTTAGGTACCGAAAGTAAGTGTGGAATAGGGGAATTTCTATAATTCTGATTGTGATGGGACCTATATTTTTAGCAGCGGGGCTATGTGGGGAACAGTATGCATATTTTTCCATATCTGCGAGCCCTGCCGTTGAGCTGTAACGCAACAGGGCAAAGATAACTGAAAGCAGCCATGTCATGTTTGATCTCTAAGGAAAAGTAAAATCACAATAAAAAATATGGATTCACTTGCTAACTTCTGCGATCATCGAGCGAGGAGATATCACAGAAATTAAGAGATTTAAAAAAAAACATGAAGGGCGCAGACCAGCCCACGTGACATCATCACAGGGGAGTGTGTGGGCAGGGCCCAATCAGGCATAAAAGATCAAGCCGAATATTGATCTTCGCTCATGCTGGAAGATACATATTTTCGTGTAAGCAAGGGCCACGTTCCTTAACAGTCAAATCGAAGCGCTTTCCTTCATCTAAACTGAATCGTCTCTGCGATCGGTATAGTAAGCTTTTCTGTTAATCCCTTTTATTTCTGTAACTGTATATGCTGTATTGTTTTGTCTCCCTTTGTAAAATCTTTTGTATATTTTTTCATAAACACTGTCTCCCTTTGGATTAAATATAAAATGTAATAGTTCTGTTTCTTTTGCTCTGTAATCGTTCCTCCCCCAAAGCCACACGCTACCTATAAGGCATCCAATCGACCGGAACTGATTGGTGGTGGCAGCTAATAATCTTAATTGGGTGATCGTGAAGCTAGTAGTGATCTACGGAGCTCTATACTATATACAAGGTATATACTATATGATAGTATAGCGTATTACTATGTATACAATATAAAGTGTGAACTACCCACTATATATTATATACACAGGCACAGTTTCACACAACGAGGCATCTACTATATGACAGTATAGAGCTATGTATAAACTGTATAGCTTATAGTGTGAATGCCTCACTATATATTGCACTAGCTATTAAACACGTTCTACGCCCACGTGGCAAGCATTTTTACTGGTACATTTTTAATTTTATTAAAGAAGTTGTCCAGTACTTTTTATTACCCCACAATGGATCCCCCCCCCGGGGCCCCTAAGGATTTTTGTAAATACCTTAGGTTGCTGTTTCTACCTGTGAGCGGTGCTATCCTTGGCCGCTCACAGGCATCACGTGACCCCGCGCTGACATCACAACAAGTGAGGAGTGACATCAGTGATGCGGTCCCCGCGGTGGCTGCTGGGTTGTGGGCGGGGCTACCCCGTGTCACACCCAGCATCCACCGCGCGCTTTCCCAATGAATGGGGAGAGGCAGAGCACACAGTAGATGCTGGGTGTGACGCGGGTAGAGGGTAACCCCGCTCACAGCCTGGCATCCACCGCGGAACGCAGAAGACAGAGACCCCTGGCTGCTGCCAGCACTTGTCGTGACATCAGCGGATGTCAGAGCCGGCTGTAGTCGGGGTTCACGTCATGCCTGTGAGCGGCCAGTGATCGTGCTGCTCACAGGCAGTATCTGCAACATAAGGTAATTACAAAAATCCTTAGGGGACCCGGGGGGATACATTGGGGGGGGGGGGGGTAATATAAAGTACTGGACAACCCCTTTAATGGCGCTGGAGTCAGCATGTGCACATACAGCGCTATCCTGCACCATTTTTTTAAAGAAACTGGGTCTGCAAATTTGCATACACAGTGTCTTCAATAAAACAGCGCCTATTTTATTGAAGTAATGTACTCCAACGTCAACATAGCAGTGCGCACAAGCTGACTATAAGGATAATGGTGATGGCCGGCTTGTGAGCACTGCTATACTGATGTTGTAGTAGAATTCTTCAATAAAATGGTGCAGGAGTAGACACGTGCGCATCCTGCGATATCCAGCTCCATTTTGTTGAAGACACTGTATCTGCGAATTCGCAAGCACAGTGTCTTCAATAAAATGGCGCCGTAGTGCGGTATGCGCACGTGCTGACTCCGGCGCCACACTGAGCAGTCTCCGCCCATCCCGGCTTTGGAAAGAAAGACGAGTCCAGCATTATATAGGATGTACTGATAATACAGGGGTGTACTCACTTATGCTAAGCGCTGTATGCGTGTGTGTGTATATATATATATATATATATATATATATATATATACTGTATATACAGTACAGACCAAAAGTTTGGACACACTTTCTCACTTAAAGATTTTTCTGTATTTTCATGACTATGAAAATTGTACATTCACACTGAAGGCATAAAAACTATGAATTAACAGATGTGGAATTATATACTTAACAAAAAAGTGTGAAACAACTGAAAATATGTCTTATATTCTAGGTTCTTCAAAGTAGTCACCTTTTGCTTTGATGACTGCTTTGCACACTCTTGGCATTCTCTTGATGAGCTTCAAGAGGTAGTCACCGGAAATGGTCTTCCAACAATCTTGAAGGAGTTCCCAGAGATGCTTAGCACTTGTTGGCCCTTTTGCCTTCACTCTGCGGTCCAGCTCACCCCAAACCATCTCGATTGGGTTCAGGTCTGGTGACTGTGGAGGCCAGGTCATCTGGCGTAGCACCCCATCACTCTCCTTCTTAGTCAAATAGCCCTTACACAGCCTGGAGGTGTGTTTGGGGTCATTGTCCTGTTGAAAAATAAATGATGGTCCAACTAAACGCAAACCGGATGGAATAGCATGCCGCTGCAAGATGCTGTGGTAGCCATGCTGGTTCAGTATGCCTTCAATTTTGAATAAATCCCCAACAGTGTCACCAGCAAAGCACCCCCACACCATCACACCTCCTCCTCAATGCTTCACGGTGGGAACCAGGCATGTAGAGTCCATCCGATCACCTTTTCTGCGTCGCACAAAGACACGGTGGTTGGAACCAAAGATCTCAAATTTGGACTCATCAGACCAAAGCACAGATTTCCACTGGTCTAATGTCCATTCCTTGTGTTCTTTAGCCCAAACTTGTCTCTTCTGCTTGTTGCCTGTCCTTAGCAGTGGTTTCCTAGCAGCTATTTTACCATGAAGGCCTGCTGCACAAAGTCTCCTTTTAACAGTTGTTGAAAAGATGTGTCTGCTGCTAGAACTCTGTGTGACATTGACCTGGTCTCTAATCTGAGCTGCTGTTAACCTGCGATTTCTAAGGCTGGTGACTCGGATAAACTTATCCTCAGAAGTAGAGGTGACTCTTGGTCTTCCTTTCCTGTGGCGGTCCTCATGTGAGCCAGTTTCTTTGTAGCGCTTGATGGCTTTTGCAACTGCACCTGGGGACACTTTCAAAGTTTGCCCAATTTTTCGGACTGACTGATCTTCATTTCTTAAAGTAATGATGGCCACTCGTTTTTCTTTACTTAGCTGCTTTTTTCTTGCCATAATACAAATTCTAACAGTCTATTCAGTAGGACTATCAGCTGTGTATCCACCTGACTTCTGCACAACACAACTGATGGTCCCAACCCCATTTATAAGGCAAGAAGAAATCCCACTTATTAAACCTGACAGGGCACACCTGTGAAGTGAAAACCATTTCCGGTGACTACCTCTTGAAGCTCATCAAGAGAATGCCAAGAGTGTGCAAAGCAGTGATCAAAGCAAAAGGTGGCTACTTTGAAGAACCTAGAATATAAGATATATTTTCAGTTGTTTCACACTTTTTTGTTAAGTATATAATTCCACATGTGTTAATTCATAGTTTTGATGCCTTCAGTGTGAATGTACAATTTTCAAAGTCATGAAAATACAGAAAAATCTTTAAATGAGAAGGTGTGTCCAAACTTTTGGTCTGTACTTTATGTATAATGTATTGATAATACAGGAGTGTGCTCACTTATTCTGAGAGCTTTATATATAATTTTGTGAAAATACAGGGGGTGCACTCACTTACTCTAAGCACTCTATATAATATACTGATAATACAGGGTTTGTACTCACTTATGCTGATTGCTGTATATATAATGCACTGATAATATGGGGGTGTACTCAATTATGCTGAGTGCTATATAAAGTACTAATAATAAACGGGTGTACACACACTGAGCACTTTGTATATAATGTTCTGATAATAGAGGGGTGTACTTACTTAAGCTGAGTGCTGTATATATAATGTACCAATAATAAGGGGGAGTACCTACTTAGGGCTCTTTCACATGTCAGTGTGTCCAGTACGTGTGGTGACAGGCGAGTAAATGTATTTTATTATTTTAATCTTATTTTACACTGAGACACTGTAGGAGCAGACACTACTACACCCAACTTTGTCTCTTGCTCGTGCTGATCACAGCGCGAGCAAAGAACAATGATGAGGGCAGAATATAGCACCCAGGGCTTGGGAACTGTACACTGATTCCCAGGCGCCGGTACGGGTGATCCTGATGCGCCACAAGTGTGACACACACAGACACACCGGATATGTATATCTCCGATATGGGTTTTTCCAGTCCCGGAAATATCCAGACGCATGAAACCGCCCTTATGCTGAGCATTGTAAAAATAATGTACTGATAATACAGGGGGTGTACTCACTTATGCTCAGCACTGTATACAAGTGCTTCTCACTAAATTAGAATATCATCAAAAAGTTAATTTATTTCAGTTCTTCAATACAAAAAGTGAAACTCATATATTATATAGCGTCATTACAAACAGAGTGATCTATTTCAAGTGTTTATTTCTGTTAATGTTGATGATTATGGCTTACAGACAATCATTATACAAAAGTCATTATCTCAGTAAATTAGAATACTTCATAACGCCGTCTTGAAAAATTAATTTAAAATCCAAAATGCTGGCCTACTGAAATGTATGTTCAGTGAATGCACTCAGTACTTGGTCGGGGCTCAATTATTGCATCAATGCGGCAATGTGGCATGGAGGCGATCAGCCTGTGGCACTGCTGAGGTGTTATGGAAGCCCAGGTTGCTTTGATAGCAGCCTTCAGCTCGTCTGCATTGTTGGGTCTGGTGTATCTCATCCTCCTCTTGATAATACCCGATAGATTGCCTATGGGGTTAAGGTCAGGCGAGTTTGCTGGCCAATCAATCACAGTGATAGGCTATGTGCCCACGATGCAGAAATGAAGCAGAAAATTTCTGCAGCATTTCTGCATCTCCCTGGCAGAAAAAACGCATGCAGATTGTGCATGCGTTTTTCCTGCAGAATACATGCGGATTCACATGCGTACCCACATGCGTTAACGCATGTGTTTCTGCATGCGGACTGACGAGCACTTTCCAAGCGATAGCATCACTTGGAAAGTGCTTGACAACTAGGTCACACAATTTAAATCCATGCAAAAGGCATGGATTTACATAGTGTGACCGTAAAAATAAAAAAATAAAGCTATACTCACCCCCGATCCCCCGCCGCGTGTGCTGTCGCGCTCGTCCTGGCTTCTTCCGGGTTGCCGGCATCTCGCGAGACAGCCTGCGGTCACATGACCGCGACGTCATCTCAGGTCCTGGAAGGAGAAGCGCTGCAGGGGCCGCCGGACAGGTGAATATAAACTTTATTTATTATTTTATTCTTTTTTTTACAGGTACAATGGTACCCAGGTCTGGATGAGAGTCTCCTCTCCTCCAGAACTGGGTACCATCCGCACATAGAGACGCATATAATCCGCTTGTATAAATGTACAGACGCGCATTATATGCGTCTCAATGCAAGTCAATGGCGGCGCTTCCGCAAAATTAATGAACATGCTGCGGATTTATTTGCGCTGCAGAAACGCTGCGGAAAAATCCGCAGCATGTGCATTGACATTGCGGAATGCCATTGGGGACCATGGGGTGCGGATTACCATGCGTTTTTGATGCGTTTAAGCAGCGGAAAATCCGCAGCATAAACGCATGAAAAAAGCATCGTGTGCACGCAGCCATACTGTTGTTTTTAAACCAGGTATTGATACTTTTGGCAGTGTGGACAGGTGCCAAGTCCTGCTGGAGAAATTTTCAACTCTTAAAAGCTTGTCGGCAGAGGGAAGCATGAAGTGCTATAAAATATCCTGGCAGACGGCTGCGCTGACTTTGGTCTTGATAAAACACAGTGTACCTGCACCAGCAGATGACATTGCTCCCCAAACCAGCACTGATTGTGGAAACTTCACACTAGACCTCCAGCAGCTTGGATTGTGGCCTCCCCACTCTTCCTCCAGACTCCTGAGACCTTGATTTCCAAATGAAATGCAAAATTTACTATCATCTGAAATCAACACCTTAGACCACTGACAACAGTCCAGGTCTTTTTCTCCTTGGCCCAGGTAAGACGCTTTTGGCGTTGTCTATTGGTCATGAGTGGCTTGACACAAGGAATGCGACACTTGTAGCCCATGTCCTGGATACGTCGGTGTGTGGTGGCTCTTGAAGCAGTCCACTCCTTGTGAATCTCCCCCAAATTTTTGAATAGCCTTTTCTTAAAAATCCTTTCAAGGCTGCGGTTATCCCGGTTGCTAGTGCACCTTTATCTACCACACGTTTTCCTTCCACGCAACTTTTCATTAATATGCTTGGATACAGCAGTGTGTAAAAAGACAGCTTCTTTAGCAATGACCTTTTGTGGCTTACCCTCCTTGTGGAGTTTGTCAATGACTGTCTTTTCGACAACTGTCAAGTCAGCAGTCTTCCCCATGATTGTGGAGCCTACTGAAACAGACTAAGGGACATTTTTAAAAGCTTGTTTTTTGTTAATTATTCTAATTTACTGAAATAATAACTTTTGTGTTTTCATTGGCTGTAAGCCATAATCATCAACATTAACAGAAATAAACACTTGAAATAGATCACTCTGTTTTTAATGACTCTATAAGTTTCACTTCTTGTATTGAAGAACTGAAATTAACATTTTGATGACATTTTAATTTAGTGAGATGCTCTTGTATATAGTATAGTGATATGTATACATTTTATGGTATGTAGTGTGAACGCTTCATTATATATTATATACACATGCACAGCTTTACACGACGAGGTATATAATATATAATAGTATATAGTATAGAGCTATGTAAACACTTTATAGTTTATAGTGTGAACTCCCCACTAGATGTTATATACACAGGCACAGCGTCACACTACTATCATACCTTATAGTGTGAAGCTGTGCATGTGTATCTATAATATAACACTACAAGCGTCCCTCTGTCTGAAGCCTCTATAGACTGCACAAGCTAGACACGCCTGCGCAGTCTGGCTCCAGACAGATAAATGCATGGAGCTGTTACAGGTAAGAGGAGTATATGGCGCCAAAGTTCGCAGTATGAAAAGACACTGAACGCATACCACGATCTCCGGCGCCATACTTACATACTTACCTGACCGGGAGGAGCGTTGCCACAGCACCTCTCTTCTCGCCAGAGACCAGGGCAGGAGTGAAGGTGTCGTAGTCGGCGTATGCGTATAGCGCTATCCGGTGCCATTTTACTGAAGACACATTTTCAGTGTGTCTTCAGCAAAATGGCACAGGACAGCGAAGTATGGGCACGTGCGTACTCCGGCGCCGCACTCCTCAGAAGAACAGGACACCGCAGCGCTGGAGCACAGAGAAGAAAGGTGAGTATAAATGTTTATTTTTTTGTATGTGTGCAGCGTGAAAGGGATGAGGGGACCACACATACCAGGATTGGGGGATGAGGGGGCCACGTATACCAGGATTGGGGGATGAGGGGGCCACTCATCTCAGGATTGGGAGATGAGGGGGCTACGCATCCCAGGATTGGGGGATGACGGGGCCACGCATCCCAGGATTGGGGGATGACAGGGACACTCATCTCAGGATTGGGGGATGAGGGAGCCACGCATCCTAGGATTGGGGGTTGAGGGGGCCACGCATACCGTGGAGTTTTGTGTGAAATGATCAATGATTTGATTTTTGCTTCGTTCTCTTTTGTGTTTTTTCCTTGCAAGCAAATTAAATGAAGAGAATAATACCAAAGAATTTGTGATTGCAATCATTTTCAGGAAGAAACTGAGTATTATCTGACAGAATTTTAGGGGTGACAATACTTTTGGCCACCACTGTAGTAGTATGAAGCTGTGTGAAGCACGATGCTGCAGTTGGTTTCTTATTAGGCAGTTTCTTATTAGGTAATTTATTTTTTTCTGTTTTTTACAGATTTAAAGCGCACCTGTCAACAGGACTGTCCTCAGTAGGCTGTGTGCCCACGATCCGGAGCCGCTGCAGGTTTGACGCTGCGGACTTATGCAGCGTCAAATAAGCAGGAGACAAATGTTACAGTACAGTGGATGGCATTTCTAGAAATTCTATGTCTACTATGCGTCTGTGGCTCACTCACGGAAACTGACATGTGGCGCGTCTTTCCAGACCGTAGCATGTCAATTTCAGTTGCAGGTCCGCTTGCAGGCTTTCCCCATAGACCTAACCTCTATGGGGAAAGTCCGTAGGTAAAAAAAAAAGGTGCCGCTCATTTGAATATCCGCATGCGGCCCCTCCGCAGCATCGGGGCCATAGGCTGGGAGGCATCGTGGGCACACAGCCTTAACCACATACACTGTCAGGTGGGCGACATTAAACTGATTAAAATTATACCTTGGTTGATGAAATCCGTCCTGTGGTTCTTGTGTAGTCTTTACTTTCAGTTTGGAGATAATGATATGCTCGTGCTTCGGGGCGGCCTGTGGGGGGGGGGCGCTCTATCTGGTGCTCTGCTTACATATTCATCTGTATGCTCTTATTACAGGTCACTGTGCCTTCACTGACCTGACTCTTATTTTACCCCGCACTAATGGATGCATTATGTAAAATAGGAGGCTCCTCAGGCCGTCCCTGATCACGAGCATATTATTATCTCCAAACTGAAAGTAAACATTACACAAGAACCACAGAATGGATTTCATCATTTTAATCAGTTTAATGTCGCTCACCTGACCGTGTATGTGGTTTACTGAGCACAATCTTTCTGACAGGTGCGCTTTGACAAAAAAAAATGCATTAATATAATACAATGCAGCGAGGTGCCCTGATTAGAATACAATTAAGAGCAGCTACAAAAGTTATAACAATGGCACAAAAATGGGCATCAAAGTGGGCAGTGGGGTTAAGTGTTTTTGGGCCCCTGATCTCACACCACCATTACATAGTGATTGCCCGCATCAAATACAAGTCACTCCAGCCTGGCCAAAATAAGTTTTGGGTATCAAAACTGACATCAAAGTGGAGATATAACCAATTTTCACATATTTGAATAAATAATTGGTGTTTTTCAAGGGTTAAATGACTTTGGGTCACTGATCTCTGACCACCATTACATACATAGTGATGGGCGCATCAAGTTCAGGTCATTCTAGCCCGTTTAAATATGCTCTGGGCATGAGAACTACCATCAAAGGGGGCAAATAGCCAGTAACTGGTGTTTTTCAAGGGTTAAATGACTTTGGGCCACTGATCTCAGACCATCTTTACATATAAGCCACGCTCACTGAACAGTCGAGTCACTAGTTGGGGCGCAGCCTCACTTTATGCAAGTGCATGAAGCGAAGCCACACCCACTAGTCGGAATCTGGCCAGGAGTATGTATAACGCATATGGCTCAGACACAGGCGAATCCCCGCAGCTCACAGTGTGTGCTCTGAGGGATTCATAAGTCTGCAGTTACATAGAGGGACTGCAGACTTATAGATTTAGAGTTGTCAACCCCTTTAAAGTGCACCTGTCAGTAGGATTGTACTAAGTAAACTACATACACTGTCAGGTTGGCAGCGTTACGCTGATTAAAATGATAAAATTAAGAGCATTGCTTGCTGATATGTGCAACTGAGCATGCGCCGTGGCCGTTTTGCTGGAGCCAGATTGGCAGTGGTGCGTGTGCAGTAGTATCTATCACCAAGAGATGCTCTCAAACTGGGCAAGCGCCGCCCACCTTGCGCAGATTAAAAGCATCGCTTGTTGATAGATGCAACTGCCCACACGATGCAGCAATTTTGCTGAAGACTAATTTTTTTTGCTCCAACAAAATGGCCGCAGACCATGAGCAGTATTATCTATCGCCAAGCGTCAAACAAGGTATCATTTTAATCAGTGTAATGGCGCCCACCTGACAGTGTGGGCACACAATCACAATCCTGCTGACAGGTGCGCTTTAAAGTCAGAAAAGATCAGAGGCATAAGCACGATGCTGAAGTAGATTTCTTTTTCGGCAATTTATTTTTTCTGGGGTTTTTTACGGGTTTTACGACAAAGAAAATTACATTAATAAAATACAAAACAGTGCGCTGCTCTTATGTGAGTAAGCTTAAAGGCAACCTGTCACATCCCCTATACCCTCCAACCCAGCAGCATTCACCTATGTATCAGCAACTTCCCTGCCTAACCAGCCCCGTATAACATTACTGAGTGAAAACAAAGTTTACAAAACATTCACATGCTCCCCATTGCCTATGCTTATGAGGGCTTTGACTAGTTGATGGGGCATGATTACATAATTTGCACGAGCGGCGTCATTGTCGCTCATGGAAATCTTGCACATGCGCCGCTCATTCCGGCACCGTCACTGCTTTTCTGAGGCCGGGTGTACGCTTCTTGGCTACAGAGGCACACTGCACATGTACGGAAGTCATCTTCTAAACTTCCGAACATGCACAGTGCGCCTCTGATGCGGAGAAGCATACACCTGGCTTCAGAGATGCAGTGACGCTGCCAGAATGAGCGGCAAATTATCACGCCAACACGGGCGTGATAACATGGAAAGGAGGCTGACTCTTCTGGGAGCAACTAACACCCACTAGTCGAATCCCTGATTAGCATAGGAAATGAGGACCATATAAATGTTTTTTAAACCTTGTGCTCTGTGGGGATTCAGAAGTCTGCAGGCACACAGAGTGACTGCAGACTTAATGATTTAGAGCAGACAACTCCTTGAAAATTAACCTGTCAGCAGGATTGTGCTAAGTAAACTACATACACTGTCAGGTTGGCGCTGTTACACACATTAAAATGATACCTTGGTTAATGAAATCCGTCCCGTGGTTCTTGTGTAATTTTTACTTTCAGTTTGGAGATAATGATATGCTCGTGCTCCGGGGCAGTCTGTGAGGTGGGCTCTATCTGGTGCTCTGCTTACATCTGTATGCTCTTATGACAGCTCACTGATCGATCACTGACATGTCTCCAATTTTTAATTTACATAGTGTATACATTATGGGGGGAAAAAAATGACATCAATCAAAATGGCGCTCGCGCAGGCGCATCTATCTCATGCCACGGCCATTTTGTTGGAGTAAAAAAATTATTCTCCAGCAGAATGTCTGCGGCGCAAGTGCAGTAGCATCTATCGGCAAGTGATCCTCTTATTCTGCGCAAGCGGCGCCCACCAGTAGGCAAGGCCTGCGCAAAGTAAGAGCATCGCTTGCCGATAGATTCAACTGCTCACGTGCTGTGGCCATTTTGCTGGAGCCAGATTTTTTGCTCCAACAAAATGACAGCGGAGCAATTGCAATAGTATCTATCGCCAAGTGATGCTCTCAATATGCGCAAGAGCCAGCCACCAGTGGGCGGGGCTTGCGCAGATTAAGAGCCTCGATTGCTGATAGATGCCACTGCGCACGTGACGTGGCCATTTTTCTGGAGACAAATTTTTCTTTTGCTCCAACAAAATGGCCACGGCACGTGCACAGTAGCATCTATGGCCAAGCGATAGATGCTATTGTGCCTGTGCGGGCGCCATTTTGCTTGATTTGTTTGTTTTTTCTAACCCCACATTATGTATATAACATGTAAAATAGGAGGCAGGTAACTGAACGATCAGTGACCTGTCATAAGAGCATATAGCTGACTGTATAAGCAGAGCACCAGATAGAGCCCACCCTACAGGCTGTCCCAGAGCACGAGCATATCATCATCTCCAAACTATAAGTAAAAATTAACCCCTTTTTGACGTGTGCCATAATAGTATGACAAACGTGAGAACCCCCTGTTTGGTGCGAGCTCCAGCACTGAGCCCGCAGCTTTCCAGGTACACGACAGCTGATATATACAGCTGACATGTGCCCGCAACAGCTGCGGGTGGAATAGCGATCCCCCCCCCCCCGTGGCTGTTAACTACACAGTGTTCCAAATTATTATGCAAATAATATTTTCTCAGATTTTCCCAAATTACCTATATGAATTGCAGTCATTGTAATTTTCCAGTCAAATAACTATTAGAGTACAATTGAAACAGTTTTCAACTCAAAACTTTATTCTAGGGGATGTTACATTTGCACATAGGACCGCTTGTTCGAAAGGAGCTTCTGAACTCTCTCGTCCATTGAATTTGTCAGGTTTTGGATGGTTTCTGCTTCCAATTGTTTTGCCTGAGGACAGAATAGACTCCCAGAGCTGTTGCTTAGATGTGAACTGCCTCCCACCATCATAGACACTCCTTTTGATGATGCTCCAGAGGTTCTCAATGGGGTTGAGGTCAGGGGAGCATGGGTGCCACACCATAAGTTTGTCCACTGTTATGCCCATATCAGCCAGAGATGCAGATGTGTTATGTGCAGCATGAGAAAGGGCATTATCATGCATGAAAATGATCTTGCTGCGGAATGCACGGTTCTTCTTCTTGAACCATGGAAGGAAGTGCTGTTTGAGAAACTCAACATACATTATGGAGTTCATCTTTACCCCTTCAGGGATCCTAAAAGGGCCGTCAATCTCTCTCCCCATGATTCCAGCCCAAAACATTACTCCACCTCCTCCTTGTTAGCGCCGTAGCCGTGTTTGCATGGGGTGTCCATCAACCAGCCATCCTCCAATCCATCCATCTGGACCATCGAGATCATTTCATGCATGATAATGCCCCGTCTCATGCTGCACATAACACATCTGCATCTCTGGCTGCTATGGGCATAAAAGGGGACAAACTAATGGTGTGGCACCCATGCTCCCCTGACCTCAACCCCATTGAGAACCTCTGGGGCATCATCAAAAGGAGTGTCTATGATGGCGGGAGGCAGTTCACATCTAAGCAACAGCTCTGGGAGGGTATTCTGTCCTCAGGCAAAACAATTGGAAGCAGAAACCATCCAAAACCTGACAAATTCAATGGATGAAAAAGTTCAGAAGCTCCTTTCGAACAAGCGGTCCTATGTGCAAATGTAACATCACCTAGAATAAAGTTTTGAGTTGAAAACTGTTTGATTTCAGTTTGTAATAACCTGCTAATGCTTATAATTTCAAAAATGACAATTTTTTGTTCTTTATTAAAATGAAAAGGTTGAAAACTCTGCTGTGCATAATAATTTGGAACATGCATTTTGAGTGCAGTTGAGTTTTTTATTTTTTAAAACTATACTGTTATCATAGGCAGTTTGTACAAAAACCTTTCAATTGTACTCTAATAGTTATTTGACTGGAAAATTACAATGACTGCAATTCATATAGGTAATTTGGGAAAATCTGAGAAAATATTATTTGCATAATAATTTGGAACACAGTGTAGTTAAATTCTGCTCTCAATCTCTGACAGCGGCATTTAACTCGCGCTTCCCGGAAGCGTGTCGTTGGCTCCGCACATCGGCGACCGTGTTACATGATCGTGGGTCGCCGATAGGTTGGCATGACAACCCAGGTCTGCAGGAGACCCTAGCCATTGTCATTGCCAGATTGTGGTCGGCGCTCATAGCAGGTGAGCATTTCTGCTACACACAGGAGATCTGATCATCCCCTGTGTGTAGCAAAGGCGATCAGAGAATTGCAGCTTCTAGTCTCCCATTGTGACTATTGAAGCTAGTGTAAAGTAAAAAAAGTTTAAAAATATTAAAAAAATTATATTAAAGTTTAAATCACCCCCTTTCGCCCCATTCACAATAAAACAAAAAAAATCACTCATACACATATCCACATTCAGAATCACTTGATCTATCAATATGAAAAAATATTTAATCCGATCGATAAACGGTGTGACGTGAAAAAAATTCAAAATGCTATAATTACTTTTTTTTGGTCGCCGCAACATTGCAATAACCGCGATTAAAACATTGGATCTACCCCAAAATGGTATCAATAAAAACGTCAGCTTGGCGCGCAAAAAATAAGCCCTCATCTAGCTCCAGATCGTAAAAAATGGAGATGGTATGGGTCCCGGAAAATGGAGCCATTTTTTTTTTTTTTTTAAGCAAACTTTGGATTTTTTTTCACCACTTAAGTAAAAAAACTATACCTGTTTGGTGTCTACGAACTCATAATGACCAGGAGAATAATAATGGTAGGTCAGTTTTAGCATTCAGCAGACATGGTGAAACAAAACCCCAAGAAAACAACTGTGGAACTGCACTTTTTTGCAATTTCACCGCACTTGGAATTTTCCTGTTTTCCAGTACACGATGTAGTAAAACCAGTGGTGCTGTTCAAAAGCACAACTTGTCCCGCAAAAAATAAGCCATCACATGGCCATAGTGACCAAAAAATAAGAAAGTTATGGCTCTGGGAAGAAGGGGAGCAAAAAACGAAAACACAAAAATGGAAACTGGTCTGGTCATGAAGGGGTTAAACAAGAACCACTGGATGGATTTCATCAGCCAAGGTGTCATATTATTCATGGTAATGGCGCCCACCTGACAGTGTATGTAGATTACTGAGCACAATCCTGCTGACAGGTGCGCTTTAAGGTCAGAAAAGATCAGAAGCCCAAGCACGATGCTGAAGTAGGTTTCTTATTCTGCAATTTATTTTTTTCTGTTTTTTTACAGGTTTTACCACAAAAAAAATGACATTAATAAAATACAATGCAGCGTGCTGCCCTTATGTGAATATGCTTAAAGGGAACCTGTCAGGTCCCCCATGCCCTCCAACCCAGAAGCATTCACCTATGTATCAGCAAATTCCCTGCCTAACCAGCCCCGTATAACGTTACTGAGTGAAAATAAGGTTTAAAAAACATTCACAAGTTCCCCATTACCTATGCTAACGAAGGTTTGACTAGTCGATAGGGCGTTCGTTCCCCAGACTAGTCAGCCCTCTTTCCATGTTGTCACGCCCCTGTTGGCGTGATGACATAATTTGCACGAGCGGCGTCATCGCCAGCTGATGCTAATCTTGCGCATGCGACGCTCATTCCGGCAGCGTCACTGCTTCTCCGAGGCCGGGTGTACGCTTCCCCGCATCAGAGGCGCAAACCATCTTCTAAACCTCCGAACATGCGCAGTGCGCCTCTGATGCGGGGAATTGTACACCTGGCTTCAGAGATGCAGTGACGCTGCCGGAATGAGCGGCGCATGCGCGAGATTTGCATGAGCGGCGATGATGTCGCTCGCGCAAATGATGTTATCACACCAACAGGGGCCTGACAACATGGGAAGGAGGGACCTAACACCCACTAGGCAAAGCCCTCATTAGCACAGGAAACAGGGACAGTAGAAATGATTTCTAAAGCTTTTTTCCACTCAGTAACATCAGGGCTGATTAGGCAGGGAAGTTCTATTGCCTGCTCTTCTCACAGCCCATCAGCACACAGCGCCTCCATCTTGTAACTTACCAGCCTCGCCATTTTAGGTGTTGATAGAATGGCCATCTCCTGCCAGCTGCCACAGTCTCCTGGAGATGAGAAGATGTCTTCTTGTTCGCAGTGGATGTCGCTGTATCTGTAGTAACGGTCGCTCTCTCTCACCCGCTCCCGCCAGATACGTTGTGTACTGCACGCAGTATACCAGCGACTGCCTCTGCGGGCGTTAGCTAGAGATGCTAGACTCTGCGGTGACGTCATCGGGAGGGGCGGAGCCTCCACGTCACACGGCTCTCATTGCTGTTGTCTCCAGGAAGGGAAGCTGCTTTTGCTGTGTGTGGAATATGGCTTCCAACAGGTCTCCATTCTGAATAGAGGTGACCAGACTGGAGCCTCTGAAGGGGAGGCTATCACAGCAGGCACCAGCTGTAGACAGTTTATCAGTGACATGGCTGCTGGAATGGAGGGGATTCTAGTCTGCCTACAGAGCAGGCTGCTGAGAGAGTCCCCAGTGCTATTCTCCCAGGCCTTTATCCTGGAGTAATGTGTATATAGCCACACATATGGAAATCCTTGCACTGACACACAGCACAGTCACCCACATGTGTACATCCATGTACACTATATGCACAGTCCACAGGTCCGTATTCGCCACTAGGCACGGGGGTCCAGTGTTTAGGGAGCGACGCCTGAATCAAGATTAAAAATATTTATTATCCCCTTAAATGACAGCTGGCATTCTGTGGCATCGGCCCGGACGGATTTGGAACCGATGGGGTCCGATTAACCCGTTAAATAACGCTGTTACTTGCAACAGCTGTATCTAAAGGGTTAAATGACCCCATGTGATGACCACAGGGTACAGTGGCTTGTTAGAGACCAACGACGATCAAAGTAAAAATTATATATGTCCCGCAGTGAGACTAAGTGAAAAAGTAAAACAAAAAAAAAATAAAATGTCTGTAAAAATCCAAAAAGAAGCACACACAAATCACAAAAAGCAGCATTTGCGTTATAACAAAGATAAAAACTCGTACACATAATTGGAATTTTCGCGTCTGAAACGACCAGATCTATAAAATTGTCACATTATTTAATCCGTATGGTGAACACAGTAAAAAAAAAAAATAACACCAAAAATGTCGCTTTTTCATCATATTAACACACAAAAAATGGAATAAAAAGTTATCAAAAATACATATATAAAGAAAAATGGTATAAAAGAAAACTCAAAATTGTCCCGCAAAAAACAAGCCCTAATATGACTTACTCTAGAAAAAAATAAAACTTATAGCTCTCATAACATGGCGGAGCAAAAACAAATCCATTTTTGTAAAATATTGTTTTTAGTGTATAAAAGTAGCAAAGCATAAAAATTATATAACATCAACCACACAAAAATAAATTGAAACAATCAATCATTTAATTGCTGTTTTTTCTTCATTCTGCATCTAAAGAATTTGAATAAAAAGTGATCAAAAAAATGTTATGTTCCCCAAAATGGGGCTTCGCGCAAAAAATAAGCCCTCGTGCAGCTCTGTTCGCCAAACAATAAAAAAAATACAGCTCTCAGAATATGGCGATGAAAAAAATATTTTTTATAAAAAAGCATTTTACACTGTGATGGCAGCAAAACATAAAAAATATATATAACGCTGGTTTCGCTGTAATTGTACCGACCCAAGAATAAATCCACCTTATCTCTTATACCGCACGAGGAACCGCACAAAAATAAAAATAAGGACTATTGTACTGCTATTTTTTTGTTCATTCTACCTACCAAAAATCAGAATAAAACTCAGGTCACGTTTATCCTGCACTCTCCATTGACCACTTACATTGGGGGTTCCTTTTAACCCCTTCACCCTAAAAGCCTGTTTTCACCTTCCTGACCAGGCAAATTTTACAATTCTGACCAGCGTCCGTTTATCTGGTAATAACTCTGGAACGCTTCAACAGGATCCCGGTGATTCTGAAATTTTATTTTGCTAACTTATTGTACTTCATGCCAGTGGTAAAATTTGTTCAATATGACTTGCGTTTATTTGTGAAAAAATCTGAAATTTCGCAATTGCAAACTTTTAATTTTTATGTCCTTATAACAGAGAGTTATGTCACACAAAATAGTTAATCAATAACATTTCCCACATGTCTACTTTACATCTGCACTATTTTTTTAAACTTTTTTTTTTTTAGGAAGTTAGAAGAGTTTAAAGTTGACCATTAATTTCTAATTTTTCCAACAAAATTTACAAAACCATTTTTCAGGGACCACATCACACTTGAAGTGACTATGGGGGGCCTATATGACAGAAAATACCCAAAAGTGACTCCATTCTAAAAACTGAACCCTTCAGGGTACGTGCCCACGATCCGTAATAGCAGTGCTGCGTCCAAAACGCTTTGTTCCATATTGGAAGCATAGTGGTGGGATTTATAGAAATCCCATGCCCACTGTGCTTCTATTTGATGCCGCGTAAACTCACCCGTGGCGCGGTTTTTACGAGCCGCAGCATGTCAGCATTTCCGCAACAGAAATTTCCCCAATAGAATGTATTGGATGCAGTAAATCCGCATGTGTTTAATGAACACCTGCGTGATCGGTCCCAGCTTTTTGGACGCACCGAAAATACATTGTGCCCAAAGCACTGCTATAGCCTAATCGTGGGCACATAGCCTGAAAGTCCTCAAAACCACATTCAAGAAGTTTATTAACCATTCAATTGGTTCACAGGAATTAAAACAACGTGGAAGAAAAAAATTAGCATTTTACTTTGTTTCACAAAAATGTTGCTTGAGCCCCAAATTTTATATTTTCACAAGGGTAACAGGATAAAATGCACCCCAAAATTTGTTGTGCAATTTTTCCAGAGTACTCCGATACCCATGGCCGGCTCCAGTTTTTCGTAGACCCTGGGCGAAAGTGTCTCATGGGCCCCTTTTACACATACCATGGTACATGATGCACAGATACAGCAGAGAAATATACTGTAGGTATAGTACAATGCCCAAGATTTCACTTATTTCTTACATTACATGAGTGATATCTATTGTAAATAGCTCAGAAACTGGTGAATCCCCGCAGCGCACAGGGCGTGACCTGGGGGGATTCTAAAGTCTTCATTTTAGACCGAACAGTATAGTCTTCCATACAGTATTCTGGGCACCACATATTCCTCCATACAGTATTATGGGCACCACATAGTCATCCATACAGTATTATGGGCACCACATAGTGCTCCATACAGTATTATGGGCACCACATAGTCATCCATACAGTATTATGGGCACCACATAGTCCTCCATACAGTATTATGGGCACCACATAGTCCTCCATACAGTATTATGGGCACCACATAGTCATCCATACAGTATTATGGGCACCACATAGTCCTCCATACAGTATTATGGGCACCACATAGTCCTCCTTACAGTATTATGGGCACCACATAGTCCTCCATACAGTATTATGAGCCCTATATATTGCTCCATGCAGAATAATGGGCCCTATATAATGCTCCATACAGAATAAGGGCTTCCATATAATGCCTCATACAGTATAATGAGCCCCATATATTGCTCCATACAGTATAATGGCCCTATATAATGCTCCATACAGAATAATGGGCCCCATATAATACTGCATACAGTATGGGCCCCATATAGTGCTCCATGGAGAATGGGCCTCATATAATGCTCCATAGAGAATGGGCCCCATCAGTGGCGTACCTACTGGGGGGTAAAGGGGGCGTCACGTTGAGGGGCCCACCCTGTTAAGCAGAAGGCGACCGCGGCTCTCTGAGGTGACGCTGCTGTTCTCTTTCTGAGCTGAGACTCTGCAGGCTGCACAGCACAGCAGCCAATTGCAGAGTCTCAGTGCAGTGCACGGTGAGGGCTAAAGTGCTGCTAACCTCATCTTCTTCTACAGGCTGGCAGCGCTGCGGTTAGCTCCACACCATCAGTGCTCTGATTGGTCCACGCTGGACCCTGGGTCCTAGTGAGCTGCTGCAGTTAGGTTGTGCAACCTGTGCCAAGACAGGGCCTGGCCCGGACCAGTCATCAATCACCTTCATATGTAAGTGCTGCTGGAACCAGTTTTTTTAGTTTTAAAATAAATGACAGCATATGATGTTACTGTGGGAGACAGTGGGGTGAATGTGAGGGGAAGAGGGGGAGCTGAATTGGGGTAGTGGGGGTGGGGGTGGCGCTGAGGGCCTTGTGTTCTGAGATTATGTGCAATCTCATGTCATAGTTGCTGTCTGGGGAGGGTGGAGATAGGGAGGTAGGGGACTTAGGGCTCGTTCACAGGTCAGGATCTCCGGTACGAGTGGTGACAGTTTCCACACGTACTAGAGACACTGACACACGCAGACCCATTCAAATCTATGGGTCTGATCACATGTCAGTGTGTTTTCACAGACCGTGTGTCCGTGTGCTCCACACACTGACATGTCCGTTTTTTTGCAGATGCACGGTCCGCAAAACATACCACACGGATTTTATTATTTTATTCTTATTTTTACAAAGGGACACTGCAGGAGCAGACACTACTACTACCCTCATCATTGCCACTGCTGGTGATGATCGCAGTGATGGCACTGAACCATGATGAGGGCAGCGTTCGGCAGCGCTACCTGGACACTGATTCCCAGCCGCCCGTACGTGTGATCCTGATGCGGCACACGGGCCGCACACGGGTGCAACACGTATAACACACACCGGCATACAAGAAACAGATATCTCCAGTACCGGTTTTTCCGATACCGGAAATATACGGACATGTGAAACCAGCCTTATTATATTTACCGTTTAGGTCTTATTATAAGCCCCTGCCTGATAGTATAACAAACCCCCATACACTAACCATGGCATGAGCTGTACAACATTTAAAGGGATTGTCTGGTCTAAATGTACAAGTCTGCAATTACTTTATGTGGCTAAAAAACCAAGCAATGTGAACTGAGGTCTAAGATGGTACACATGCAAGAAATAGGAGCATGTTCACACTAGCAAAAAGAAGCAAAACCTACAAAAGACAAAAAATATATCTCATACCCTACCATCATTATATATAAATGTAAAGCAAAGTTGCATATTAAATATAGGGTACTTAGTGAACTATTTTTGTATACTTTTTTTGATCAAAAATAGTTCACTAAGTACCCTATATTTAATATGCAACTTTGCTTTACATTTATATACAGTTATATGAAAAAGTTTGGGCACCCCTATTAATCTTAAGCTTAATGTTTTTTAAAAATTGGTGTTTTTGCAAGAGCTATTTCAGTTTGATATATGTAATAACTGTTGGACACAGTAATGTTTCTGCCTTGAAATGAGGTTTATTGTACTAACAGAAAATGTGCAATCTGCATTCAAACAAAATTTGACAGGTGCATAAGTATGGGCACCTCACCAGAAAAGTGACATTAATATTTAGTAGATCCTCTTTTTGCAAAAATAACAGCCTCTAGTCGCTTCCTGTAGCTTTTAATGAGTTCCTGGATCCTGGATGAAGGTATTTTTGACCATTCCTCTTTACAAAACAATTCCAGTTCAGTTAAGTTTGATGGTCGCCGAGCATCGACAGCCTTCTTCAAATGATCCCACAGATGTTCAATGATATTCAGGTCTGGGGACTGGGATGGCCATTCCAGAACATTGTAATTGTTCCTCTGCATGAATGCCTGAGTAGATTTGGAGCGGTGTTTTGGATCATTGTCTTGCTGAAAGATCCATCCCCTGCGTAACTTCAACTTTATCACTGATTCTTGAACATTATTGTCAAGAATCTGCTGATACTGAGTGGAATCCATGCGTCCCTCAACTTTAACAAGATTCCCGGTGCCGGCATTGGCCACACAGCCCCAAAGCATGATGGAACCTCCACCAAATTTTACTGTGGGTAGCAAGTATTTTTCTTGGAATGCTGTGGTTTTTTGCCGCCATGCATAACGCCTTTTTGTATGACCAAACAACTCAATCTTGGTTTCATCAGTCCACAGGACCTTCTTCCAAAAAGAAATTGGCTTCTCCAAATGTGCTTTTGCATACCTCAGCCGACTCTGTTTGTGGCGTGCTTGTAGAAACGGCTTCTTTCGCATCACTCTCCCATACAGCTTCTCCTTGTGCAAAGTGCGTTGTATAGTTGACCGATGCACAGTGACACAATCTGCAGCAATTTGATGCTGCAGCTCTCTGGAGGTGGTCTGAGGATTGTCCTTGACTGATATCACCATTCTTCTCCTCTGCTTTTCTGATGTTTTTCTTGGCCTGCCACTTCTGGCCTTAACAAGAACTGTCCCTGTGTTCTTCCATTTCCTTACTATGTTCCTCACAGTGGAAACTGACAGGTTAAATCTCTGAGACAGCTTTTTGTATCCTTCCCCTGAATAACTATGTTGAATAATCTTTGTTTTCAGATCATTTGACAGTTGTTTTGAGGAGCCCATGATGCCACTCTTCAGAGGAGATTCAAACAGGAGAACAACTTGCAAGTGGCCACTTTAAGTAGCTTTTCTCATGATTGCATACACCTGGCTATGAAGTTCAAAGCTCAATGAGGTTACAAAACCAAAAAAAGTGCTTTAGTAAGTCAGTAAAAAGTAGGTAGGAGTGTTTAAAACAAGAAAATGATAAGGGTGCCCATACTTATGCACCTGTCAAATTTTGTTTGAATGCAGATTGCACATTTTCTGTTAGTACAATAAACCTCATTTCAAGGCAGAAACATTACTGTGTCCAACAGTTATTACATATATCAAACTGAAATAGCTGTTTCAAAAACACCAATTTTTAAAAAACATTAAGCTTAAGATTAATAGGGGTGCCCAAACTTTTTCATATAACTGTATAATGATGGTAGGGTATGAGATATATTTTTTGTCTTTTGTAGTTACTTTATGTGGCTGCAGACTTGTGAATCCTCACATTACACACACAGCACACTGTCTGGGCTCTCTGGTTCGGGGAGCGGGTTGTCATGTGACCTTAACCCCTTAACAACGCTTGCCGTATTGGTACGCACATTTGCGTACCCCCCGTTCAGTGAGGGCTCCGGCGCTGAGCCCGCACTGAACGGAGCACATGTCAGCTGATTATTACAGCTGACATGTGCCCGCAACAGCCGCGGGTGGAATCGCGATCCACCCGCGGCTGTTAACATGTTAAATGCCGCTGTCAATCTCCGACAGTGGCATTTAACGCGCGCTTCCGGGTAGCGCAGCATAAGCCCCGCCCATCGGCGACCCCGTCACGTGATCGCGGATCACCGATGGGTGGGCATGACAACCCAGGGTCTGCAGCAGACGCCTGTGGTTGTCATGATCTGGTCGCTATGAGCGCCACCTATTGGTCGGCGCTCATAGCACAGGACCATTTCTGCTGCATGCAGGGGACCTGCTCGTCCCCTGTATGTAGCAGAGCCGATCGGACAGTTGCTGCTTCTAGTCTCCTATGGAGACTATTGAAGCATGCAAACAGTAAAAAAAAAAAGTTTTTAAAAATATAAAAAAAAGTAAAAAAATATAAAAGTTTAAATCACCCCCTTTCGCCCCATTCAAAATAAAATATTAAAAAAAAAAACCTACATAGACATATTTGGTATCGCCGCATTCAGAAACGCCCGATCTATCAATATAAAAAAATAATTAATCCGATCGGTAAACGGCGTAACAAGAAAAAAATTCTAAACGCCAGAATTACGTTTTTTGGTCGCCGCAAAATTGCAATAAAATGCAATAACGGGCGATCAAAACATCGGATCTACCCCACAATTTTATCAATAAAAATGTCAGCCCGGCGCACAAAAAATAAGCCCTCACCCAGCCCCAGATCACGAAAAATGGAGACGCTATGGGTGTCGGAAAATGGCGCTATTTTTTTTTTTTTTTACCAAATTTTGGAATTTTTTTCACCACTTAAATATAAAAGAACCTATACACGTTTGGTGTCTATGAACTCGTAATGACCTGTAAAATAAGAAGGGCAGGTCAGTTTTAGGATTCAGTGAACGTGGTAAAAAAAAAAAAACAACTGTGGTATTGCACTTTTTTTGAATTTTACCGCACTTGGAATTTTTTTCCCGTTTTCCCGTACACGATATGGTAAAACTAGTAATGGCGTTGAAAAGTACAACTCGTCCCGCAAAAAATAAGCCCTCACATGGCCATATTGACCAAAAAATAAAAACGCTATGGCTCTGGGAACAAGGGGAGCAAAAACGAAAATGCAAAAACGGAAAATGCTCCGAGGCTTAAGGGGCTAAAGGGTTTTTCCCATGAACCAAAGTTGATTTTAATCAATAGATCTTGGAATAATAATAAGTTCCACAATTGGATGTGTTTAAAACGTTCCTGTGCTGAGATAATCTTATAAATGTTCCCCTGTGTAATGGCCTTGTCTGACCATACAGGAACATGGTCTGATCATACCACATCTCCTGAACAGGGTGGGAAACAAAAGAGTATACAGACATTATAGCACGGGATCACAGATGATTCTTTCTGTGAGGTAAAACATTTCCCTGTCCATTTTAAACAATGTTTTACTTAAAAGAAAGAATCAGCTGTGCTCCCCGGCTGTAATGTCTGTACGCTCTTTTGCTTCCTCCCCTGCCCAGGAGGTGTGGTACAATCAGACCATGTTTCTGTACGGTCAGACACAACCATTACACAGTACACAGCAGGGGAACATTTATAAGATTATCTCAGCACAGGAACATTTTTATAAATACATCCAATTGTAGAAATGATTATTATTACAGTAACTATTGATTAAAATGTACTTTTGTTCGTGGGAAATCCCCTTTAAGTATGTGATTTACATGCTCCTGGCCCCATTCCAACTTCGCGGCCCCATTCAATACAAGTGTATTGAGCAAGACCGGAAACAGTCTAGTCGGAATGTGGCCAGGTGTATGCAAATCGCATACTTGAGGTCTCATGACAACCCGCTCCCCGAACCAGAGAGCCTAGACAGTGTGCTGTGCATGCAATGTGAGGATTCACAAGTCTGCAGTCACATAGTCACAGCAGACTTGTAGCTTCAGACTAGACAATCCCTTTAATAATAATTTCATAATAAGCAGCTTATTATTTGTATAAAGTTATTAAAGGGGTTGTGCGGGCTTGGGATAAAAGTCTGCAGTCACTCTATGTGACTGCAGACGGGCAAATCATGACAGGGTATGGTGCGCCTGCTGTCATGAACCCCCAATTTCAACAGTGGGATCGGGCGGGCATGTGACCACATGTATGCTATTTGCATATGTCGACTAGCTTCTCTCAATACAAGAGAATTGAGACAAGCTGTGAGAGTCTAGTCAACACATGCAAATAACATACATGTAGTCACATGACTAACCGACCACATAAACAATGCTGGGGACTCATGGGTCATTATTACTGTACATGGGGGAATCAGTGGACATTATTAAATGTTAAGTGGGCACTTAAGAATCATTATTGTTATAGGGGCACTTACGGTATTGTGGCCGTCAACGGTGCACCTGACGCATTATTACTTTTAGGGGCAAAATGTGGGCACTGTTTTCTAGGGCACTTGCACAGGGCAGTAATATTTTAAAGGGGTAGTTTTACCATCTAGAGAGCACAAAGGGGGGATTTTACTTTGTAAGAGGCACAGTGTTAGCATTATTATGAGGGGGCACAGTGGTGGGCTTTATTATTTGGGATACTAAGAGGATCAGTAATAGGGACACATTCAGCAGCAGCGGCTCAGCATTGGGGTATCAGCAGGATGAGGGGTTTGTGCAGGTTGGGATAGATGGGGCTGGTGCCTGAAATGTGAGAAGTCATATGTGTCTTTGTTGTGATCTCTGCAGATGAGCTGTGGCTGGAGAAGTCGTTATATCGGTCTGGGACAGGTGGAAAAGACGGGAAAAGTGAATGACTCTAGCAGAAAGGACGTCACCTGTAAGGTACTATATATATCTGTACTGTAATCTCTTATATGCTCTGCAATACTGGTATCTACTACTATATGGTCAACACAGTATGGCAGTAATATCAGTGTTAATCATTGTATAAAGATTTCTTTTAGCAACAGCACGGTCATCTGCTGAAGTTCTCCTACTTCCACTATTAGGGTGCACCACCATATTTGTAATCAGGGTTACATGGTTAGGGGCCCACTCAGAAGTTTTGCCCCCCCTGAACCCAACCCTTAGCTATGCCTCTGGGCACATGCTCCATAGAGAATGGGCCCCATATAATGCTCCATAGAGAATGGGTCCCATATAATGTTCCATAGAGAATGGTCCCCGTATAATGCTCCTTAGAGAATGGGCCCCATATAATGCTCCATAGAGAATGGGCCCCATATAATGCTCCATAGAGAATGGGCCCCATATAATGCTCCATAGAGAATGGGCCCCATATAATGTTCCATATAGAATGGGCCCCATATAAAACTCCAAACAGTATGGGCCTCATATAATACTCCATAGAGAATGGGCCCCATATAATGCTCCATAGAGAATGGGCCCCATACAATGCTCCATAGAGAATGGGTCCCATATAACGCTCCATAGAGAATGGGCCCCATATAATGCTCCATAGAGAATGGGCTCCATATAATGCTCCATACATTTAAAAAAAATAAATAAATACTCACGTTTCATTGCTGGTGGCAGGTCAGGACTCCTCAGCGTCTTCTGACTCTCTGCACTGTCAGAGCTGAGGGCGCAGTGTACTGATGTCATTGCGCCCTCTGCCCTGACACATCACAGTGTCAGAAGACACGGAAGACACCGGAGCTGCAGAGCATTGAGATGAGGTAAGTATAAATGCCAGGGCCCTGAACAAAGCATGGGGGCTCACTCGCGAATGCTGGCACCATGCTCCCCCGACTCACTGGCCCCATAGCGCACCAGGGTCCCTAACGGTGAGTGAGCACCCCCGCTTGCCCAAGTGCTGATGCTGGCCCTGCTGATACCCCATATGTGGGAGAAGACTACTCTATAGGCACATGGCAGGGTTCGGAAGGTAAAGAGCTCAGTTTGACTTTTTGGACTCAAAAATGGCTGGAATCGAGAGTGGACGCCATGTCGCATTTGGAAAGCCCCTGATGTGCCTAAACAGTGAAAAACCCCTATCAGTGACTCTATTTTGTAAACAATAAACACTATTTTATAGAAAAAATAATTATTTTTGCATTACTCTATTCTGAGAGCTATAACTTTTTTATGTTTTTCCTGATGAAGCTGTTTGGCAACCTGCTTTTTGCCGGACAAAATGGCATTTTCAGCTATACCATTTTTATTTACATTCGTCTTTTTGATTGTTGTTTTATTCCACTTTTTGTTCGGCAGTATGATAAAAAAGCATAGCTTTTGCCTCTTTTTTAAAATATTTATTTTTATTGTGTTCACTAAAGGGGTTAACTAGTTTGACAGTTTTATAGGTCGGGTCGCGGCAATACCAAATATGTTTACTTTTTTGGTTTTTTTTTACATAAAAATATTTATTGGTTTAATGTAATTTTTAATTATTATTTCACTATTTTTTTTTTTTTACATTTTTACAAATTTTTTTAACTTTTTAAAAAATCTTTCGACTTAGTCCATCAAGTGGACTTTCACTTTGATCGCTGTTATAAAGCATGCCCAAGCATTACAGTTAGTGTTGAGCGAGTATGTTCTATTAACCCTTTCGCCGAGTATGCTCGGGCCGAGCTCCGAGTGTTTACAGCTGCTCGGTGATATGTTCTACTTCCTCCAGCTCTTCCAAGTCGTCTTCTCCTTCAGGTAGGTGGGGCATTCTTGATAGGGCGTCCGCGTTGGCGTTGGTTCTGCCGGCCCGGTATTTGATTGTGAAGTCATAATTGGATAGCCGGGCCATCCACCGCTGTTCTAGGGCACAAAGTCTTGCATTGTCCAGGTGTATCAGCGGGTTGTTGTCCGTGTACACAGTGAACTTTGCGGAGGCCAGGTAATGCTTAAACCGTTCTGTGACGGCCCACACCACTGCCAAGAATTCTAGCTTGAAGGAGCTGTAATTCTCCTGGTTTCTTTCAGTGAGCCTCAGCTTCCGGCTGGCGTACGCGATCACCCTTTCTCTGCCCTGTTGGTTCTGCGACAGTACGGCTCCCAGCCCCACATTACTGGCGTCGGTGTGGAGAATAAAAGGCTGGCCATAATCAGGGTAGGCCAGGATCTCATCCCCCGTGAGGGCCATCTTCAACTGTCGGAACGACTCCTCTTCCGGCTTGTCCCACTTGAAGGGTGGCTTTTGGCTTCTGGTCTTAGATTGCCCTATCAGGAGGTCTTGCATAGGGGCTGCCATCTTAGTGAACCCGGGGATGAACCTTCGGTAGTAGCCTACCAACCCGAGGAATTGCCTCACTTCTTTGATGTTAGAGGGGCTTGGCCAGCTCTTGATTACTGTGACCTTGTCGGGGTCGGGGGCTACTCCCTCAGCGCTCACCACGTACCCTAGGTACTGTACCTTCGGTTTTAACAGGTGACACTTTGAGGGTTTCACCTTCAGGCCATAGCCTGCCAGGGCTTCGAACACCTCGGCCAGGTGCTTTAGATGTGAAAAGAAAAGAAAGGGCGCATGTGTAGACTCACAGGGCTATTTAAATAATTTAAAAAGTGCCAGTACACTCACCTGTGATGGTTGTGTACGTCTACACAACCAAGATTAAGCGTGTGATTAATGAGGCTCCGGGTCGCCTCTATTTGTAGTACCGTCCTGTCGGTGTTTGCCTCGCAACTCCGTGCTCCTCAAGTGGTCACACGATCCTGCTGGACCAGATACTACGTCACCGCAGGTCCTCAGTAGTTTAACCCGGTGGCTGGATAACCGCAGGTCCTCAAACATCCAAATAGACCAGGCTGCTCCTGCCGCTTTGGCTCCGTATGGAGATATTTCACAAGTAAACAATGGTGCAGCGGTCTCAGGGAGCGCCAAAGGAATACTGGACAATTTAATAGATGGCAACCGACTTTTATTCTTCCTCCAATACCACTGCCACAACGCGTTTCAACGGTCTAAGCCGTCTTCATCAGGTGGGGTCTTAGTCAGCATTCCATCAGCCTCTGGAAGGCCCTGGTGCATTGCAGAGCCTGAATGGCATACAGTTGAATTCACTTAATCCCATCGGGGTGGTGAAGGCGGTCTTCTCCTTGTCAGCCTCTGCCACAGGAACCTGCCAGTACCCGCTAGTAAGGTCCAAAGTAAAGAAGAAGTTAGCTGATTTTAGGGCTGCTAAAGACTCCTCTACCCTAGGTAACGGGTACGCGTCTTTATGGGTGATACGGTTGACCTTCCTATAGTCCACGCATATTCTCATGGTACCGTCTTTTTTTTTTTACCAAAACTAAGGGAGCTGCCCAGGGGCTACAGCTATCTCTAATGACCCAGCTTCTTTCATTTCTCTCAGCATGCCCTTTGCATTCTGATAATGTGCAGGGGGTACAAGTCTGTGTCTCTCTTTTATTGGTGGGTGGCTCCCCGTGGGGATGTGGTGTTCCACTCCCTTCACTTTTGGGAGGCATGGCAATGGGGAACGGGTCGCTTATCCTCACGCTACCGATCTCACCACCAGACAGTTCTATCTGTTGCCGTCTCATCAGGGCTCTTATCTCTTTCTGGAGGACCCTCTGTTGACTGGAGCTCGCATTCATCGCCACCTGCTGCAAAATCACAATTACTTCTGAAAGACAGTTTTCGATCACATTAGTACCCAAGGTTATTTTAGGGTGACTTTCACGACGGTCAATGTCCACAATGATCACTCCCTGTGCCGGCAGTTCAACCTTACCAATCTTGATGGTCACCTCTCTGAACCTCACCTGCGGCACGGGTTGGCCATTGCTGGCAATGATACTTAAGTCATCGTCTGGATAACGGGTTATATCAGTGTCACTCCAGTACCGCTTGAAAAGTACGTAGGGGATGGTAGTCACTTGAGACCCGGTGTCCAGCAGTGCACTCATGAGGATACCGTCCAGCACTACGGGTAAGACCGGGCGTCCCCCCACGTACTTATCGCGCCAATTAGACGGGCCTGATGACCTTATGCCTGGGGGTTGGCCCTCTGCCCCAGGTCGGACCCATTTAAAGTACAGTACCTGGCTATGTGTCCTGGCTGGCTGCAACGGCGGCAAATCGGCTGTCCATCCTCAGTGTAACGGTCGGTGGGCCTCCCTCTGAACGACGGGATCCTTCTCTGTCGACACCACGGGACATCCTCCAGACTGGAAGCCAACTTGATTGGTCTTGACGGTTCCATCTGCAACGACTGTACGGTCCTGGTCAGTGCAGCCACACTCTTTGTTAGTTCTTGGACCTGATGGTGCAGGTTTGCAGGCTGGGATGGATCTAGGGCCTGCGCATCAGCCCCCACAAGGTCTGCGGGGTAGGGCGCCACCCCCTGGTGGAAAGTGATGGCGGGGCGCCGGGAAACCACAGCGCCACCTGGTGCGGGTTCTCGGAGCACCCGGATGGCCCTATCTTTGAACTGCGCAAAAGTCAAATCGGGGTTCTGTAGGGCCATGAGGCGCAGCTGGGTTCTGTGGGCGCTGGACAGCAGACCTTCTATGAACTGGTCAGTCAACAGTTTATCAGTGTCCTGCACGCTGCCAGGGTCAGCTTGCTTGATTGTTCCCAGAGCTTCTTGCAGGTTCAAGGCATAGTCTCTGATACTATCTTGGGCTCGCTGCTTACAGCCATAGAACCGCACTTTGATTTCTGCTGAGGTACGGGTGTCAAAGGTGTCCCGCAGACGGGTCAGAACCCCCTTTACAGTCCTTTTCTCCTCAGCTTTCCAAGAGTTTACCTCACGTTGGGCCGCACCAGTTAACTGCCCTATTAGTATGCTTACTTTCTGTTCTTCTGTCAGGGGATAAACCTTGAATAAGCCATACAGTCTTTCTTTAAAGTCGCCCAAGGTATGCGACTCGCCAGCATACTGTGGTAGCCAGGATATAGGGCATGGAAAACGACATCACAGCTGCAGCGGCTACGCTGGTGGTAGAGGGTCCCTCCGTGTCCGAATCTTCCTCCCCCCTAGTTAACCGTGGCCTACCTTCCGACGATCCTCTTCTGTAGGCCGCGGCTCCGCTCGCGATGCTCTGGATGAGGACCTTGCGTCGCGGGGTGATAACGTCAGCGTCGCTCTCTCCCCTTCCAGGACCTTGCGCAGCGTCTCAGCATAGGGCGGAGCTTCAAGTCTCACGCGTTTTTGACGTCCATGCCCCTCTTCTTCCCGCGCGGCGTCCTGAAGATGGCGTCCGATGGCGGGAAACGGCTCCGGATGGCAGGAAATCTCTGCAGTCTTTTCAGGCACGCAATACCCGTTTGTGGCGGGTTGGTCACAATCCTGCCGACTACGCCAAAAGCTGACTCGCCCCCTGGGCCGTGGGGCACCCGGAACCGGGCTTCAGTGCGATGATGGGGGTAGTAGTGGCAACCCGATCCCGTGGCTCAGGGTGGTCAGACCAAATGCTGTGGCAGTCTATTTGTAGAGTTATGAATGTCCGACTACGCCACCCGTGGATTGCGGTCAGGGATGACAGCCGCTGCAAGGCAGACCGCTGAGGCTGATGTTGGTGTGCTGCACAGGGATAGGATAACTCCCCACGGGAAGAGTGTAGCCTCAGGGCAGCGTATGTGAATGCTGGAGGTGATAGTGCAGGCCGCAATAATAAGAGTTCAGAATCCGCTTCAAACAGTCCAGGGTCTTTATTGTAGGTATTACTAATGACCCAACAGGAGTACCGGGTAGGAATGGGCCTGGGTGTCTGAGAGCATTCGGGCGAGACCCACTGGTCAGGGTGAGTGTGAAGGCCTACCGTTCTCTCTCTGCCCTTGCTGACTATCCCCCTTTTCGTGTTGTAATAGCCCACGTCCCTGAGCTGGCCGTGTACTTCGCCTGTATGGCTTGCGACTCGGGCCTTAGGCACCTTTTGCTTCTCCGTGCTGTACTGGTCCCTCTGTGTGGCGGAGCCTCCAGGCTTCTTAGGCCAAGGGACCTGAAATCCCTCGCGGGTTGGTTCTCTGCTGCTGGGCTTGCAACCCTGACAGCCTCGGACCCCAATGTCCGGTAGTGTAGTTCTCTCAGCCTGGACCGGCTCTCGTCCCCTCTGTCCCTGGCTCGCAGCTTCTCCTCTGTATCACGGACTCCTCGGCTACAGCTGAACTGTCCCTACTTCTCTCGGACTAGTCTCAGTCCTGAGCTAGGTCATCCAGTTCTCCCTAACCCTGCCCTCAGTTCCAGTTTTTATAGGGGCAGCCAGCTCCCCCTACTGGCCTGGGACAGCAGGTGCTGTATGCTAATTGTCCCTGACCAGGTAACCTCCCTCCTGCTCTCAGACACAGCCTTTAATATTTGTGGCATCCAGGCCTGGGGTGACACACAAATCCCCCCAAAAAATGTGATTCAGATAAGGCAGATGGAGTCACTTTAGACTCAGTCTGGTCTCTGTTCCGGCAACGTTTTATCATTTTAAGTGTCTTTTTAGCGCACACGTGTGGTCGACCACAGTTCTGTGCACGTCTGAAGACGGATACCATGGAACAGATAGCAAACAGAGTCCAAAGTATCTCCATCTGCCTCATTACAGTGAGTGGTTCCGTGGGGGATTTAGTTTATATCGCATTTTTGCGGGATTTACACGGAAACCCCAACTTAAGTGCTCAGCGTAGAACTTATACTGAAAGCAATCAAAAATGTTATGTACCCCAAAATGTTACCAATAAAAACCCTAACTTATCCTGCTCAAAGCCAACCTCCAGTCAGGTTAGTCATCTGTCACTGGAACTATAGGGGGTTCCCAAGTTTGTGGCAGGCACTGACATATTGCACTGCTGTGGCCGCTGCACTTTCCTCTTCCTCTTCAATGGAGGTGAAGTCTGGGAGGAGATCAGACAGTGTCCTGAAGTGAGTGTCCCTCACTGCTGAGTATTTGGGGCACCTCAGCAAGAAGTGGACCTCATTCTCCAAGACCTCCTGGGGGCACTGCTGGCAGAGTCTGCGCTCTTCCCGCATGTAGTTCTGTCAGTGCCTCCCGGATTCGATGAATAGACTGTGGGCGCTCAGTCTGTACTGGCTCAGAATCTGTCGCTCTTTGGAGTTTGCTAGTTTCTTTAGCTATGGGGCCAGTTTGTATCCCTTCTGTAGGTTCTGGTATATCATCAGTTTCTGTGATTTGTTTATGTCGTTCCTCCAGACACTGATATATTCCTCTTTGCCGTTGTGTACCATCTTCCGGATTTAACCTTTTGTCAGGCCATGCAGGTTGGTGGCTTGGTCAGGCTGGTTTGGGATGATTTGTGTTGGGGGGTTCGTTCTCCTGGGGCTTCCTGATGTAGCGAGGCTTTGTTGATGGTAGTAGCTGGGACTACTACTTTATAGATGAGAATGATATTGCCTTCTTCTGGGTCACAAGGTGTAATGGGAATATGACCAGCTCTGCTTGGCCGGCGCTGTTTGATGTGCTCCGATGGACTTGGAGGAGCAGTTTGTAGATCTCTAGGTGGAATATTTCTGTTGGTCCAACGTTCCCACTTGGATCAGTTCGGGTATGAGACTGGACCCCAGACTTCTCTGCCATTCAGAAGGATTGGGGCAATGATGGTATCAAAGATTTTTAGCCAGATGGTTACAGGCGCCTTAAGATGGTAAAGATGTCTTCTGATGGTATAGAAGGCTTTGCACGCCTTGTTTTTCAGCAACTGTATGGCTTGCTTAAAGCTCCCTGATTGGCCGAGTTCAAGGCCCAGGTAGGTGTACTTGTTGGTTTCCGTAAGTAGACAGCTGTCTATTATGAAGGGGGTGCGGCCTGCTGCTATCTGCTTTCTTTTTTGGAACACCATGGTATTAGTTTTCTTCCGGTTGATTGGCAGTGCCCCTGTGGTGCTGAAGGTCTCTAGGAATTTCAGATTAACTTGGAGGCCTCTCTTAGTTGGTGATAACAGCACAAGGTCATCAGCATAGAGCAGAAATTTCACCTCTGTGTCAGGGTGAGTCCTGGTGCTGAGAAGGACTCCAGAGCCACCACCAGCTTGTTGATGTAAATATTGAAGAGCGTTGGACTGAGGCTGAAGCCCTGTCTTACTCCTCAGTTCTGTTGGAAACAGGCCATCCTCCTTGCATTTACCCTCATGCTGCAGCTGTTCTCAGTGTAGGAGCTTTGGATGACATCATATGTTCTGCATCATATTCTGCTCCCCAGCAGTTTTAGGACTAGCCCTGGGTAACACACTGATTTGAAGGCCTAATTGAAGTCTATAAAGCAGTCATGGACCCTCTCATGCTTTGTATTGTGGAAATGGTTCTTGATGAGGCTGTGCAGGGTGTAGATGTGGTCGGTGGTGCAGAGATTTGGCATAAAACCTCCTTGGCTTTTGCTGAAGACATTGTATTGGTTGAGGAAGATGATGATCCTCTTGTTCAGGATGCAGTTTAAGAGTTTCCCCAGGTTGCTGCTGACACATATTCCCCTGTAGTTTGCTGGGTCGTACTTATCCCCATTTTTATGTATCGGGGTTATGAGTCCTCAGTTTCAGTTTTTGGGAAAGTAGCCAGTCTGCAGTACAATATTGAATAGTTTTGCTATCGCACCCTGGATGTCTGGCGGGCTGTATTTTATCATTTCTGGGAGTATCCAATCTGGGCCGCTGGCTTTTTTTTTTACCTTTCATCAGTGTGATCCTTTCTGTTATTTCTGCCAATGTAATTGGTGTGTTCAGAGGGTTTTGGAAGTCTTTGAATTTTTTCTCCATATCCTTCAGTTTGTTCACAAACTCTTTGTGTGCCACGTTCAGGTCATCATTTGGGATGTCTTTTTTTTATAACTGTAATTTTTATTAAAATTTTTCACATATTTTTAGGAAACATAGAACACAGAGAAGTCATTCACATTTTCATATCAGAGAAAACACTTAGGCCTCCAACAGGACGACCCATTAGAGATCACTTTAAAGCTTTCAAATTCAAATATCTGATATGAAATCCATTTTAAATAACAGTCCATGAAACACAGAAAAAAAAAAAAAAAAAAACTAAGACAACACTGAGAGAAAGAAGGGAAAGGAAGAATGATATAGACAAAGATCATGAAACAGTTGGTCATTCACTACGCTGCGCCCAATAGTAGTTCCATGGGGCCCATACTGTCTTGAACAGGTCCATCTTTGCATTAAGACTTGTGTTCAAAGACTCCATCCACCTCACATCACAGACCCTAGCGTAGTACTCTTGTCTAGAGGGTGGTGAGTCCCTTTTCCAGCATAGAGCAATCATGCATCTCGCTGCTGTCAACAAGTGGAGGTGCAATTTGGAAGAATGTTTACCCATTCCCCTAGGGGTCACATTGAGAAGGAAAACAGAGGGCTCCAGAGAAATCTCTGTAAATAGCACCTCCTGAACCAGTTTTCTTATTGTTTCCCAAAAAGGAACTATTTTGCTGCAGGTCCAGAAAACATGTGTCAGAGTGCCGACAGATGATCCACATCTCCAGCATATACTCGGGACCTGCGGGTTTATTTTATTCAGGATATCCGGCGTATGGTTCCAGTGCATTAAAATTTTATATTGGTTCTCCTTGTATAGGGTGCAAATTGATGTCTTAGCTGCTTTAGACCATATTGTCTGCCATGTCTGAGGGGAAAGCCTCCTTCCCAAGAATCCCTCCCACTTAGACATATAGGGGTGCTGGAAGATGGGTCCACCCACCGGTGAATTGATTGTTTTATATATATCCGAGATCAACCCCTTGGTAGAGGGACCTCTCCTGCACAGCCTCTCAAACTCCGTGGGGATGGACACTTTATATTAGCCAAACAGGGATCTTGCAAAATACTGAATCTGTATGTACTTATAGAATTCCCGATTAGTGATGTTAAAACTTTCTTTTAAATAATCAAACTGATTATTACTAAGGTGTTTCTGTCCACTATATCCGCAAATCTAAATAATCCCGCATTGATCCAGGGGTGAACCATCGATGATTCTAGGCTCTGAGGGAGCAAAGGCTGAAAGACAAACGATATCATCGGGTAGTGTTTAGAAGAAAGAGGAAATCTCCTCCTACAGGTGTCCCATATGTCTCTAGTGAATTGCATAGGGCCCAGTAAAGTGGTTTGGAGTTTAACAGATTTCTCAGACCACAGCAGTGAATTCGGATGAACTGGGGCTATCCATAATTTTTCAATTTCTGTCCACTAATTATATGCCCAAAGGGATGACCACGAAGGAATCCTTCTCAAGTGAGCCGCTCAATAGTATTTTACCACATCCGGGACCGATAACCCCCCCTGCTCCCTCCCCGAGATCAGTACCTGCTTGGAGATTCTATGCCTCCCATTATTCCATATAAACTTCATTATGCAGGATTGGAGAGCCCTCAACTCCCCCATAGGAACCCCAACTGGTAGAGTTTCAAAATAGTAGTTGAGTTTAGGAATAAGGGACATTTTCACCGCCGATATCCACCCCAAAAATGAGATATGAAGATTGGCCCACTTGACCATAAGACCCTTCAATTCTTTAAAAAGGGGCAGAAAATTATGAGCAAACAGGGTCCCATAGTCTGACGTTATGTTAATCCCCAGATATTTGATACTCTCTGACTTCCACCGGAATTTTTAATTCAGCTTAAGATGATCTAATTCTTCATGCGTGTTACGGGTCCGGGGGGTGGAACCTCTGTGCTGCGGTGCAAGGAGGGACCCAGAGGGGCGTAACTAAGTATCAACCTGCTGGACCGACCCTGGTCGTACGGCGGCTAACTCCGTGACCAGGGAGGGACCGAGCCGAGGGACCAGGTGCTACTCTGGGGACCACCTTGTAAGGGAGCAGGTGACTCCCACGGTACAGATGGCAGGGACTGACCGGAACAGCAGGCAGGCTGGCGAGCGGAAGCCTCCAGGTAGGCTATCAGGAAAACACGGCAAATAACGGCAGGAGTCTCTAGGTGGGCTGGCAGGTGGTCACGGCAAGTGACGGCAGGAGTCTCGATGTGGTCACGGCAAGTGACTGCAGGAGTCTCTAGGTGGTCACGGCAAGTGCTCCCAGGTGAGCGGGCTGGCAGGCACGGCAGGTAACAGGCAGGCAACAGTCAAGTGCTCCCAGGTGAGCAGACTGGCAGGCACGGCAGGTAACAGGCAGGTAACAGGAAAGTGCTCCCAGGTGAGCGGGCTGGCAGACACGGCAAGTAACAGGCAAGTAACAGGCAAGTGCTCCCAGGTGAGCGGGCTGGCAGGCACGACAGGTAACAGGCAGGTAACAGGCTGGCGGGCAAGACTGGTAGTCAGGCTAGCAGCGGGACCTGAGGGCTGAAGCAGAGGTCAGAAACACTGTGCAACAACTTTTGCTCGGGCACCTCCTTTTTGGAGGAGGTGCTTTATATATGGGAGGACCCACGGCTATTGGCCGGGGACTCCTTAGGACGGCGTGCGCGGCCCTTTTAAGAGGGAGGGAGCGCGTGTGTCCTAAGCACAGTGCCCGGGGAGCTGCGCGCGCCAGCAGCAGGAAGAGGAGCGCTGGTGAACGCAGAGCGGGGAGCGAGGAGGTGAGTGGGATGGCGTCTCTGCCTGGCAGGGGGGCAGAGATGCCGATGCTACAATGGGGAAGGTTTAGTGGAAGTGCCTCTGTTTTTTTAGAATTAATCTTATATCCTGAGATCATGCCATATTCCCGAAATATCACTTTAAGATTAGGGAGGGTGATATGCAGATTCGTAAGGGTCAGTAGCACATCGTCTGCAAATAGGGAAATTTTAAATACTTTACCCCTTACCTCCACCCCCGATATGTCAGGATTAACTCTTATTGCTGCCTCTAGAGGCTCGATACACATGGCAAACAAGAGGAAACCAGGGGAGGAGTCCTGAGGAGATAATTTGCATATTCCCACTGCATTTTGGGGTAAGTGAAGAGTCTCCGCGAGCTCAAAGAACACTGGATTTTGGCTGTTAGAGCTGAAAAGAGGACATCGGTAAACCAGGGGAGGAGTCCTGAGGAGATAATTTGCATATTCCCACTGCATTTTGGGGTAAGTGAAGAGTCTCCGCGAGCTCAAAGAACACTGGATTTTGGCTGTTGGAGCTGAAAAGAGGACATCGGTAAACCAGGGGAGGAGTCCTGAGGAGATAATTTGCATATTCCCACTGCATTTTGGGGTAAGTGAAGAGTCTCCGCGAGCTCAAAGAACACTGGATTTTGGCTGTTGGAGCTGAAAAGAGGACATCGGTAAACCAGGGGAGGAGTCCTGAGGAGATAATTTGCATATTCCCACTGCATTTTGGGGTAAGTGAAGAGTCTCCGCGAGCTCAAAGAACACTGGATTTTGGCTGTTGGAGCTGAAAAGAGGACATCGGTAAACCAGGGGAGGTGTCCTGAGGAGATAATTTGCATATTCCCACTGCATTTTGGGGTAAGTGAAGAGTCTCCGCGAGCTCAAAGAACACTGGATTTTGGCTGTTGGAGCTGAAAAGAGGACATCGGTAAACCAGGGGAGGAGTCCTGAGGAGATAATTTGCATATTCCCACTGCATTTTGGGGTAAGTGAAGAGTCTCCGCGAGCTCAAAGAACACTGGATTTTGGCTGTTGGAGCTGAAAAGAGGACATCGGTAAACCGCGCGCCAGTAGGTGCGCGCATTTTTAAGCTTTTTTCACTGTTTTCAGAACATTAACAGTAAGAACATGGAAGAGTCCAGGAGCCATTTGGTGAGCTGCATATCCTGCTACATGTTCACAGACTTGCCAGTGGAAAAGCCAAACTTCACATGCCAGAAATGCAAGCTTGTGTCCCTGTTGGAGGAAAAGTTGCGAAATCTAGAAGAGAGGTTAACTACCTTGAAAATCATTAAGGAAGGTGAAGAGTTCTTAGACAGAGCAGAATTATCTCTTCATGATTCAGAAAGAGAAGAAATTCAAACTGCACCTGATGAAACAGAGGAATGGAAGCATGTGACCCACAGAAGCAGGATGATCGAGAGGCAGTCAGCACCCATACTGCTCAGGAACCAGTACCAGGCTCTCACGCAGGAGAACCATGAAGAAATACAGCAAAATAAGACTTTGCCAGCAATGAATAACCTTGTAAGCCCTCAGAATCCTCCTGGATGGAAAAAGAAGAATGTTGTGAAGAAAAAACGGAGAGTGGTGGTCATGGGGGATTCCCTGTTAAGAGGAACAGAGGCCGCTATCTGCAGACCAGACATAACCTCAAGAGAAATGTGCTGTCTTCCAGGAGCAAAAATTAAAGATGTGTCTGACAGGATATCAAGACTCTTCAGACCTACAGATCACTACCCATTCCTGCTAATACATGTGGGGACAAATGACACCGCAAGAAAGGACCTGGAAACCATCAGCAGTGACTTTGAAGACTTAGGCAAGAAAGTGAAAGAATTGTGAGCGCAGGTGGTCTTCTCATCCATCCTCCCAGTGGATGGCCATGGAACAATGAGGTGGAATAAGATTCTACAGGTGAACAACTGGCTACGTCGATGGTGCCGTCAACAAGGATTTGGATTTCTGGATCACGGAATGAATTACCTATACGATGGACTACTTGCTAGAGATGGGGTGCACATTACGAAGACTGGAAAACATGTATTTGGAAGTCGCCTTGCTACACTCATCAGAAGAGCTTTAAACTAGAACAATGTGGGAAGGGAAGCAAAAGGCCAGAAAAAGCCATACAGCTGACAAATACTATTGAGATCTCTGCTAGTGGAAAGGAAGAACAAAAACAAAACAATTTAAATAATAAAAATATGGGAGGAAGAGAAACCAATCACAAACTAAAATGTTTTTATACAAATGCACAAAGCATGGGCAACAAACAAGGAGAATTGGAACTACTAATTCAGGAAAAGAAATATGATGTCATTGGAATCACTGAAACTTGGTGGGACGATACACATGATTGGAATAAAAGGCTAAAAGGATACAACTTATTTGCAAGAAACAGACTTGATAAACGAGGAGGAGGTGTCGCATTGTATGTTAGAAAAGCGTATATCTGCCCAGAGATTGAAGCTTCAGAGACTGGGAGTTCTGTGGAAACTGTTTGGGTAAGAATACAAGGAGAGAACAACAGAAAGGACACCATTGTAGGCATTTACTACAGGCCACCTGGGCAAGCTGAAGATATGGATGAACTCTTTATGTATCAAATGACCAAGTTCTCCAAAAAATATGACGTAGTGGTCATGGGAGATTTCAACTATCCAGACATTTGTTGGGAATCTCTCTCAAGTAAAACTAACAGGTCAAGAAAATTCTTATCCTCTCTTGCTGACAACTTTATCTTCCAAAAGGTAGGGGAGAAAACAAGGGGATCTGCTACTTTGGATCTAATCCTTATAAACAGGGAGGAAATGGTTGAGGAGGTAAAGGTGGCTGGGACCCTAGGAGGCAGCGATCATGCTATTATAGAATTTTGGATAACTAGAGGAGGAAGACATGTGAAGACTCAAACTTCAAGGTTAGATTTTAGAAAGGCAGATTTTAATAGACTCAGAAAGAGAATAGGAGGGATCCAATGGCTGGATGTCCTTAAGGACAAAAATGTCCAGGAAGGATGGGAAATTTTTAAAAATGAGATTCTCAAAGCACAATCGTTAACAATCCCGAAAAGTAGGAAGAATGGGAAGCATTTAAGGAAACCAGGATGGATGAACACAGAACTTAAACACATGCTAAAAAGAAAGAAAGAAATGTTTATTAAATGGAAAGAGGGAGGCATATCTAAAGAAGATTATAATGCAGTCTGCAGATCCTGTAGGGCACGTATCAGGTTAGCTAAAGCTGACAATGAATTAAGGCTTGCAAGAGATGTCAAAAGCAATAAAAAAGGATTTTGGGGGTATGTCAAAAGTAAAAGAAAAGTCAAAGATGCTATAGGATTTTTACAGGATGAAAATGGAGAAATGGTAAGAGAGGATGTTGAGAAGGCCGAACTTTTTAACTCCTATTTTGCATCTGTTTTCTCTCAGAAAGAAAATGTAACATCAACTGATCTTCACTGTCCTTTTAAAGGAATAGAGGAATCCAAGTTATCTGTAAACAGAAAGATTGTGAGGGAATATTTAGCTAACATAAATGAGTTCAAGTCTCCAGGTCCAGATGAATTACACCCCAGAGTACTGAAGGAGATCGTAGAAGAAATTTTAGAACCACTCTCCATAATCTTTGAAAATTCTTGGAGAACAGGAGAAGTCCCAGAAGACTGGAGAAGAGCAAATGTTGTTCCTATCTTCAAAAAGGGGAAGAAGGTGGACCCAGGGAACTATAGGCCGGTGAGTCTGACTTCTATACCAGGAAAGATCTTTGAACAAATTATTAAACAACATATATGTAAGTACATGGATAAGAATGAAGTGATTAACCAGAGTCAGCATGGATTTGTAACTAACAAGTCATGTCAGACTAACTTAATTTCCTTCTATGACAGAATCACTGACTGGGTGGATCAGGGAAATGCTGTAGATATAGTATATCTTGACTTCAGCAAAGCATTTGACAAAGTATCTCACACCATCCTTATTGAAAAAATGACCAAGTATGCAATGGACCAGGCTACTGTTAGGTGGATTCATAACTGGCTTAGTGATCGGACTCAAAGGGTGGTTGTAAATGGCTTCACATCCAGCTGGATGAATGTCTCAAGTGGGGTACCACAGGGCTCTGTCCTGGGACCTGTATTGTTCAACATCTTTATCAATGATTTAGATGAAGGAATTGAGGGTAAACTGATTAAATTTGCTGATGACACAAAGCTAGGAGGGATAGCTAATGCTAGAGAAGAGAGAGAGAGGATTCAAAAAGACCTAAATAAACTGGAGCAGTGGGCAGCAACCAACAGAATGGTTTTTAACAGGGAAAAATGCAAAGTACTACATCTGGGCAATAAAAATGAAAAAAGCATATACAGAATGGGAGGAATAGAGCTAAGCAACAGTACATGTGAAAAAGACTTAGGTATACTAATAGATCATAGACTGAACATGAGTCAACAATGTGATGCAGCAGCAAAAAAGGCAAATACAATTCTGGGATGTATTAACAGAAGCATACAGTCTAGATCACGTGAAGTCATTATTGATCTTTACTCCTCTTTGGTCAGACCTCATCTGGAATACTGTGTACAGTTTTGGGCACCACATTTTAAAAAAGACATAGACAAACTGGAGCAAGTTCAGAGAAGAGCGACCAGAATGGTGACTGGTCTGCAAACCATGTCCTATGAGGAACGGTTGCAGGATTTGGGAATGTTTAGCTTGCAAAAAAGAAGACTGAGAGGAGACTTAATAGCTGTCTACAAATATGTCAAGGGCTGTCACATTGTAGAAGGATCATCTTTATTCTCATTTGCACAAGGAAAGACTAGAAGCAATGGGATGAAACTAAATGGGAGGAGACACAGATTAGATATTAGAAAAAACTTTGTGACAGTTAGGGTGATTAATGAGTGGAACAGGCTGCCACGAGAGGTGGTGAGTTCCCATTCAATGGACGTCTTCAAACAGAGGCTGGACAGACATCTGTCTGAGATGATCTAGTGAATCCTGCTTTGAGCAGGGGGTTGGACCAGATGACCCAGGAGGTCCCTTCCAACTCTACCATTCTATGATTCTATGAAGAGCGGGGATAAAGGACAGCCTTGCCTTGTGCCATTTACTATAGAGAAACTGGGTGATACACAATGGGGAAGTTTAATGGACGCTGTGGGAGAAGAATAAAGGGCCTTTAGTGCTGTTAGAAAAGCACCTGATATCCCAAAAGTCTTCACTGTCTCAAACATAAAGGGCTGTAAAATAATACTCTTCCTGTATTATTTTTTCCTACCGAGGACTTCGCAAAGTATCAATATCACGATATTCTTATAAAAAATGTATCTATTTATTCTTGGATTGTCCATTAAAAAGAATCAGATTGCAGCAGGTACATACAATAATTAGTTATAAAGTAATTGTCCATTTGTCCATAATTAGCTTAATTGTTGAGATTCACCCATCTTTCCTTGGATCCTGGCTGGTAAATCATGTCTTTGTCCAGCACGTGTCCAGGCCTACATGTCAGATACTTCTCAGCATGAAGATTCTTCTTGTGGGGTGGGAAGAGCAAGAGAGCCCCGCCTTTCTGTACCATGGGCTTTTATAGCCAGTCGTATGGACACCTGTTCTACATATGGTAGTGAACCAAAAATACACACACAAATAGCGCATGTCAACTAGACATGATGGCTGAGGCATAGAACTCAGAAAAATGATTATCGATTAACATTCCAAATGAATTTCCATAATTAACCATTTAACATTTCCCCCTTTTTTGAGAATAAAAGGACTTTAACTGAAAATTCTCAAAAGAAGATACATTCATCAATCATTTTTTTCTTTCCTTCTTCCTTGGCAATATCATTAAATTTCCATAATAATAATAATAATAGTAATAATAGTATCAATATCGGATTATTGTTATATAATGATGTGAATTCATGTTATGGTAAGCCGTGACTAATATTCATTTAATATGTATAATTATACTTCCCTATATCTAAATTGAAGTAATCGCGGGTTCAATCGTCATCATCTGATGTCATCGGGTCTTCGTCTCATCTTCTTCTTGGTTCTTTTATAACACAGTCTTTAGATGAAAACTCCTTTGAAATAAATTACAGCGTGTAGATATGGTACAGTCCATAATTGTGTTCATTATTGTGCAGTCCATAAACTGTACTCTTTATTAGAAAGATCATGTGTATCAACTGATAAGAAAACAAAGTCCATGGATGAAATGTAGCTTTAATATCTGTGCGATATTCTGGAATCTTCCATATGTCCGCACTGGTCTAGTGTCACTTTTGGAACAGATGTGACGTCTTTGGTCAGTAAAGCAAGGGTTAACTTGACACTTCGCTGCTTTATATAGCACCATAACCAGTACTCAGTCCTTTATATACAGGACACATATGCCAGGTATTACCTGTTCACCAGCTTTCATTGAAGCGTTGCAGGTGATAAGAAACCACTGGAACGTGATGAAACTTGAACACAACACAGTTCATTCAGGATCATCGTCCTCTGCCGTCCTGGTGATCAGTGGTGTGAATTGTATTGTATGTAATTGACACAGTCTATTATCACTCAGCATTCACACCTTCTGAGACGTCCGGATATCAGTTGCTTCTTTTTGTAACTTTTGAGAATCTCTTTGATTTATAAAAATTAAAAGTCTTTATTAAGATAGAATTCATAATTGCGATGTCTTGATTGAAGTCTTCATTCCCTAATCTGATACCAAATCTGGCAATTTTCCTAACCTATAATATCACAGCGTACCATAGCAATCAATAATATCCATCTAATTATTATCAAAATATTAAAATAAATTATGTTTGGAATAATAAACAATAATAGATAATAATTCAATCAAGTTCTCCATGTGATAAAATATTTTTATGTCATAGGTGTAATTACCTTTTTCAACCCATAGGTGTCAGTGTGTTTTGAAACAACAAGTGTTTATATCTTTATTAAACCAATAATACCAAAGAATGTATGTATACTCATGGATCAAAAATGAATAAATATATGAATGAATGAATGAATAAATGAATGAATGAATTGTTGTGTTTACTCAGAAAATGTAAACATTTTTCTTATAGTAATTCATATCATCATTATATTTAATGAAGCAATATTCTTTGTACTTGACATTACCCCATTAAATATTAATGTGTTTTCTCAATTGAAATATTGAACTGAATTAAAATCAAAATTGAAAATTAAAAATGAAAAATGGAAAAATAAGAAAATAAGTAAGAATAAAATTTGAAAAATGAAAAATAAAATTAAGAGTAAAAATAAGAATAAAAATAAAAATAAGGCCTTTAAATTTTAATGACAAATGCAGAGTAATTATATTCTCCATAAAAAATACCCTTATATCTCCATTATCTGGATGATTTCATATTTGTCATAACCTTGTATCACCAAAAAATTATTAAACTATGCAACTTTGCATGTAACACCCTTCTTAATTATATCATTGTACCTTATTATTGTTTCTTCTTTATTAAAATGTGTGGAAAATAAGTATTGATCAAAAGTGATTATGTAATCAGGATCAAAAACACATTTTCCCCCTTAATACCAAAAATATTATTTTATAAAATTTATGTATATATCAGAACCAAATTAAAAATAGTTATTCTTCTAGAAATATTGTGCATAAATTTCATATCGATGAGTAGCATAGATTTGTCTAAAGAGAGGTGTGTACCTATTTAGGTAACCATTAAAAATAATATCATAGTTATTCAAGAATATTATCATGTGGAAAATTATTCTAAATATAAATTTGCTTTGTAAACCATTTTGATGTGTGGTTGCTCTTATCCACTATTAGTTAAATCAAGAAATAATAATTATTATGAAATATAGAAGTATATATATATATGTAGATAATACCTAATTATGTATTATAATTTTTCTCAGAATTAAATATATTTGTGTACCTTCACATAAAGAAACATTTATTTATTTTTTTTCAAACATACAAACGTACAAGGCCTCTGTCACATCAATCACGCTTAGCAGCTGCTGATTTGCTCATCTGTCACCTTCACTCTGACATTCACAGATCTGTTCAACTCAAACATTCCACATATGAAGTTTTAGATATATATATTTAACCCAAAATTGTTGTATCCCAATTTATTAATGCGCATTTAATATCTTAATATTTCTTTGAATATTCCCCAAATACATATTATATAATATGAGAGTAAGTCACTTAAATTTCAGACACTTAAAAAAACTATTGTCTTGCAAAAATAGAAATGTCCTTAGGTTCCTTTTTTTTTTTTACTCACTGGCTGCCAGGTTTTAAGTTACATCAGCTGGAAATAGAATGAATGGGATCCTATACTATTAGCTCAAAAGTCAAAGGCCGCAGCTGTCACACGTCATGCTGTAAAGCTACAGGTTAAAACGAACACTTCATGCACAGAAAATATTAGCAACACAAAAGAATTAATAAGTATTACATATATATTATAGTCCAACTAGTTATATTGTTATTATTTTAAAATGTAACACACATAAAATCATGCAATTTTTTCCACTTCCTGTGTGAATAAAGAAATAAATCCATTTTAGAGTTGTTTGATCAAATCCTGCTTTGGAATGAAAACTCTAAGGAAATATAAGAAAACAAAATTAAATATCAAATTCATACAGAAACAGAATTATTTAAATATCTTATACATATATTGGTTGGTTCTAATGTAATTCAAAATATTGTTACTTAAATTTATATATGAAGTTCTAATTTATTAATTAATATATATATATTTTATAAACATATATATAAATACAATTATACACAATCTCTACTTAGACAAGTGTATATATATATATACATACATGAACTACTAGAAACTATGTAACTACAATTTTACTGCATAAGATTATAAATAAATATTGAGACATTGTATAACATTTTGATACAACATCATAATTACAGTTTTTCCTTAGCCACTCCCTAAACCAAATCTTCTGTCTCTCTCAAATATCTCCAGGAACGCCCTATTTAGGAAAGACATTTTTCTATCCTTCAAAACCTCAGAGAACTGTCTGTTCTTCTGTCCACATTCCATGACGTCACTGTGAGCCGGTCGTCTCACCTGTCTCTGTCCGTCTATTTCGGCCATTTTCCTTTTTAGAGAATCACAGTCCTGACTGAGAATTAACTCATTCTGTGGAGAGATGGATCTTTACACTGGCTGATATGGCTTATAACAGATATGAAATCTCCTGCGTATTTGATAGAGTTCACTATGAGGATGACTCAGTCTAGGAGAGTTTGATATTGGCTTTTGGTAAGATTTTACCTTTCCTGGTTTTATAAAATTAACTTGATTTATTTTCTTTGCACGATTCTCATGTTTTCTAACAGAATCCAGCAACTGCGCACATTTGAATAGGGATTCTTTTTGTGACGCTATAACTCTAGATACTGGATCTAGGAATTTGAATTTTTGTACAAAAGTTGTTATCATTTGTTGTACTTTTCCATTTTTGATGAGAGCTTTGTACAACCGTTCAAATATGGACATGAATGTATATGTACATTCCTTCCTACCAATCCTTAGTTTCTGCAGATCTTCTATGTTGGGAAAATCTTTTGTGACACAATAAATCAAATATCTTAATCTGTCCGAATCATTTTCCCATCCATTAGGAGAGTCATTTTCACAGGGCATTAAATGTAAACGTCTGGACAATGTGACAGGAATCCATATTTTAAATAATTGATTCCTCTCCTCATTGGATAAATCAAACTTATCAGAGAAGCTTTCAAATGTCTCTGAATTTCTACAGGCATGGATTTTGACATCATATTTTGGCATGATTTTGTATAATTTCAGCAAATTTTTCCTCATTTTAATTTGTAGTTGAGCCTGGGTAATTCCTGAATTCTCTGATATTTTTAGTGGCTCTTGAACGTCCGCTCCTCCTACGTCACTCACGTCTCCTCCCACTTCACCTAATATGTCAGTTTCTCGTATGTCAGTCATGTCTCCTCCCATGTCAGGTTTCTGTATGTCCGTCTCTTGGTCAGACCCAAGGTCACCTTCAGTTACAGACACGTGTCTTACTTCTTGTTCATTTTCCACATTACAGTCAGAATCAGTATCACCATCTGACACTTCTACACTATTTTCCTGCTTAGAAATCTCTAACACAAGACTATGAAAAAAATCTACCAAATGTAGAATATTTCTCAATTTCTGTTTGTCTCTATTTACCAATTTAGAAGTTAACTGTAAATTCTGCAATTCACATTCTTTGTATAAACTGAGCCACAAAACTTCTATATCATCTCCTACATTAACTTTGAAATTAATATTACTTTGTTTAGCAAAAGAAGAAATTATATCCATATTTTGCTTACCTTAAGATTCCTTAGCTTCTCTTTATCAGCACGTCCTGTCTTTAGTTCGTCTGATTCTTTTCCTGTGTGTAGGTCCTTTCTGCTTCTCGTGACAAATTAGTGAATTTACTGACACGTGAACAACAGCTGTTCAGCTCGTCAGGACTTCCCCCCTTGTTCACGGAAGAAATTCACTTACTTAATTAAAAAAAAAAATGAAAAAACAGGACTGGCTGGCTCACCATTGTAAAATAATACTCTTCCTGTATTATTTTTTCCTACTGAGGACTTCGCAAAGTATCAATATCACGATATTCTTATAAAAAAATGTATCTATTTATTCTTGGATTGTCCATTAAAAAGAATCAGATTGCAGCAGGTACATACAATAATTAGTTATAAAGTAATTGTCCATTTGTCCATAATTAGCTTAATTGTTGAGATTCACCCATCTTTCCTTGGATCCTGGCTGGTAAATCATGTCTTTGTCCAGCACGTGTCCAGGCCTACATGTCAGATACTTCTCAGCATGAAGATTCTTCTTGTGGGGTGGGAAGAGCAAGAGAGCCCCCCCCTTTCTGTACCATGGGCTTTTATAGCCAGTCGTATGGACACCTGTTCTACATATGGTAGTGAACCAAAAATACACACACAAATAGCGCATGTCAACTAGACACGATGGCTGAGGCATAGAACTCAGAAAAATGATTATCGATTAACATTCCAAATGAATTTCCATAATTAACCATTTAACAAGGGCCAATTAAGGCGGTCAAAAGCATTTTCCGCATCAAGACTGTGGAGAAGCGCCCGAGACTTATTCCTATTGACCACATCCACCAGGTCCACAGCCATCCTTGTGTTGTCTCTTCCCTGCCTGAAGGGCACAAACCCCACCTGATCCTTATGAATCATGTGCGGAAGCCAGACATTCAGTCTGTTTGCAAGGAGACGGGTAAATATTTTTAAGTCCGAGTTCAAGATGGCTATGGGCCTATAGCTGGCGCAGTCAAGGGGATCTCTACCAGCCTTGTGAATTAACACCAAATATGAATGAGACAGCGAGCTAGGAATCGGGGTTCCCGTCAGAAAGGAGTTAAAAAGGTCAACCATATAGGGGAGTAGTATATCCGCAAAAGTTTTATAATATAGATAGGTCAAACCGTCCAGGCCTGGTGACTTACCCAGGGGCAAATCTTTCAAAATGTCAGTTAATTCCTCAAGAGTGATCTGTTAAGGGAATCTTGTGCCTCCGTCAAAAGAACTGGTAGACTAATTTTCCGAAAACAGCTGTCTATCTTTGATCGCATATATTCTGGATTGCCTGCCAGTGGGTCCTGAAGATTATATAATTTCTTATAAAATTTATAAAAGATATTTGACAATTCCCCCGGGTCATAGTGGGTAGTTCCCTCATCGTCTCTAAGAGCCTGAGGAGCCGCGGCCACAGAGTGATCCTGCAATTGCCTAGCCAACAAGGTATGGGCCTTGTTCCCCTTTTCATAATATCTCTGTTTTGAAAATACAAGCATCTTCTCCACTTTACAGATGGAGAGATCCTTCAATTTGTACCTAGTGGCCAACAGCTTCCTCAGAGTCCCAGTTGACGGAGAAGAGGCAAATCTAGGTTCCAGAAGGCGAATCTGAGAATTAAGATTCGAGAAAAATTGCCTTGAATTTTTTTTAAGCCTCGCTCCCTCTGCAATACAGCACCCTCTTATTACCGCCTTATGCGCTTCCCACAAAATAGGAAGGGAGGGCACAGATCCCGAATTTAGTTCAAAATACTGGGTTAAATGATCTGATAAAGATTTTCGAATACAGGGATCCTTTACCAGAAATTCATGCAGTCGCCAGTGACAGGCTCTGGATGAACTGAGACCCAACTTAAAATTTAATATTACCGGCGCATGATTCGACCATGTTATGGACCCCACCTCTACATTCTCTATAATTCTAAGTGTGACAATATTAGCAAAAAAGTAATCAATTCTGGTATGAGTCTGATGCGGATTTGAATAAAAAGTGTAAGCTTTTTCTTTGGGATGATCTATTCTCCACATATCAAAAAGGAAATTTGCCCGGATCAATTTTCTAAATTCCAATGATAATCAGGACGAACCAGCAGATGGAGGGTTCCCCCTCAAGGCAAGCCTATCATTTATTTCTGAGAACGGGATATTAAAGTCCCCCCCCACCAACAATGCCCCAGGCTGCAGCCGTCGAAGGCTAGCTAGAACCTTGCGAATAAAGGGTATTTGGCCCGAATTTGGGGCGTAAATGTTGCACAATATTATTGCTTTGCCCTGAAAAAAGCCCTCCTGTATCAAGAATCTACCTGCCGGGTCCTCATGAGATTTAGAGATTTGAATTGGACATAAAGATGATATAAGTATGGCCACTCCACCCTTTTTATTATTGTTATAGGCAGAGTAGGCAAAAGGGTAATGATGCACCGCAAATCTAAACGTCCCACTCCGGTTATAATGCGTCTCCTGTAAAAAGGCAATGTCCGCTCTCTGAGCCTTCAACTCCTGCAGTGTGAGCCTTCTTTTTCTAGGGGAATTAAGCCCCTTTACATTCAAAGTGATCAACTTAACCATTGCTAGTGAGAAAAGGTGAGCTACTGCTTATAATCATACTCACTGACAATCGTTGCAGCCTCCCGCCCCATAATGACCTGCCAAGGAGCTCCATGAATAACCCCTGCTCTCTTGATAAGGAAAAGAAAAGGTAAAAAGGAGGGAGGGGAAAGACAGTGGGATGCGGGGGAGACACAGACTGAAACAAACCAACATAAAGAGAAAACATGTACAAATATCAATACAGATCAGAACAATTTTCCCAAGAGTAACTCTTGGAAAAGGGTTATTACTGTGGCACAAGGTGAGCCCACTAAGTTTCAAAAACGTAGTATGCAGTTAAGGGAAATCACAATGTTCTTGCTATCCAACAACCCTTTGGAAAAATATATTGGAGGGAGTCCAGAAAAAGGGGAAAAAAAACTTTCCTGTGAGATGAGAAACAATAACCAAAATCCTTGTCCTGAAACCCAAGGAACCCCACTGGGCATTTATAAACAGGTTGTCAAAGTGACACTTTAAAATATTCATTCATTTAAGGCATAGAAAAAAATCAAACATAAGTATCAGAACTTGACGTTGAGTACCGGCTTGTAAGTGAAAAAGAGCGATAAAGACAAAAAGTAAACCCTCTAGCGAAGCCGCTTATGCTCTGGGTTTTACAGTCAACCATAGTTATTCTTATGCACTCCAGAGGACGGGCCCTGCTCCCCAGGCCTGCGAGGCGTCGTTCCCTCTTTGCCCCGCCTCCCCACCTTTTGCCATACGGGAGGTGGAGCCTCCGTGGGGCAAAGATTGTTCCATTCCGGAATGTTCGGTGCTGTTAGTTAGAGGTCCCCACAAAACTTGTCCAAATCCCCCATAGAGCGGAGCGCTGCTGACACCCCATCCCTGCGAGCCATTAAAGCAAAGGGGAAGCCCCATCTATAGGGAATCTTCTTATCCAGGAGCATGCTGAGCAGAGGTTTAAGATGCTTTTGTTACGAACTGCTACAAACACTAAGGAAAGATAGGAAAACTGTCCCTACAATAGGACTAAGCTGATTCCCTACGATGCAGCGGGGGACCTGTTCCTTGTGAACAGACCCGCCTAAGTCCTCGGCTAGTCTGAACACAGATCTATAGATCTAATGGAGGGGTCCCTACAAGAACTAAGGACTGGGATATAGTTGGACACCTCCTAACAGAAATTGTAGCAGAGCAAAGACAAACAAACAAAAAGTACTAGTGGTCAAAAGACCAAGCAAACTACAGAGTAAGGTACAAGGAACCTGGCTAGCTTAAGAGTAAATGTAACACTGAAGTCCAGTAAGGCCAGAAGGGCGGAGCTGGATTATATAGGCAGAAAGTCATGTGACCAACAAAATAGGAAAAAAACTAACAGGAGGGTTCTAACAGTATCCCCTCTTCTATGAGGATCCTCTGGATCCTCCAGGCCCAGGTCTATCAGGAAACCTCCTGTGAAACGCTCCGACAAGTCTAGGAGCAGAGACATCATCCGCCCTTACCCAGGAGTTATCCTCGGGACGGAAACCTTTCCAAGCGACGAGATACTGCAATCTCCCTCTATGCCATCTAGAATTAAGAATGCGAGAAATTTCATATTCACCGTCTTTCACCACCGGAGGAACAGAGACAGTGGCGTCCCTATCAGAAACATCAGCTTTTTTCAATAAGGAAACATGAAACACCGGATTAATCTTCCAGGAGGTAGGAACCTCCAACCTAACAGCAGATTGGTTAACTACCTGAAGCACCTTAAACGGCCTTACAAACTTCGGGCCCAATTTCTTAGAAGGAATCCTCAACCGCAGATTCTTAGAGGACAACCAAACCATGTCACCAACCGTAAACAAAACCTCTTGACTAGTGTTGAGCGATACCTTCCGATATCGGGAAATATCGGATCGGACCGATGCCCAAAAAGTATCGGATATCGCCGATTCCGATACCGATACCGGAAACCAATGCAAGTCAATGGGACAGAAATATCGGAATAAAAATAAACCCTTTCTTTCCTTGTAGGTTAATTCTACATGAAGGAAAACAACTAAGAATAATGTATAATGTATTGGGGGAGGTGGGGGAGACAATAAAGGCATAGAGGTTTAGCCCAATCAAATGGAATAGCAGGAATTAATATTTTTTAAGACGTTCTGAGTTACGGAAATATTGACTATGTTAAGTTTTTTTATATTTTGTCAGATATTTATGTTTCATTACTTCCATGCTCTTCACCTTCTTTTTTACTTCTCCCACACTTTCCCCATTCATCATCCTCAGCATCAGCATCTTTTTCATCAACTTCTTCTTCACCTTCTACATCTTTTTCTTCTTCTTCTTCTTCTTCTTCACCTTCTTCCTATTATTCTTTTTTTTTTACATTCTTCATATTCTTCTTATTCAACTATTATTCTTCATATTTTACTTCTTCATCTTCTTCATCTTCTTCTTCTTCATCATATTCTTATTTGTGACAGGCATTCCTGTAGTTGTTATCTATAAAAGTTTGAACATTACACCTTTCGTTCTGTCCGTCACAAAAGATTTACAACAGGATATGTCCGCGTTCAGTTTGGCCTGCAGCAGCAGGTCTTTTCCAGGGGCACCACGAGGAGGAACAGACTCACCCCCATACACTGCTTAGTCATCTTCTGCTTATAATTTAGATATTATCTTTTGCTCTGATTTTTAGTCTTATGCTTAATGTTCTTCCGCTTTTTGTTCTGCAGCTTCTTGTACTTCTGCTTCTTGGTTATCTGTCTCTTGTTCTTCTGTATCTTGGTGGTTGTCTTCTTCTTCTTTGTCCTCTTGGTCAACTCCTTCAGGGTCATCTTCTTGGTCTTCTTCGGGGTGATCTTCAGGGTCGTCGTCTTCAGGGTCGTTGTCTTCCGGGTCCTCGTCTTCGGGGTCCTCGTCTTCAGGGTCATCGTCTTCGGGGTCCTCGTCTTCTTCTGGGTGGTCTTCAGGGTCCTCGTGTTCAGGGTCGTCTTCGGGGTCATCGTCTTCTTCGGGGTCGTCTTCAGGGTCCTCGTCTTCAGGGTCGTCATCTTCGGGGTCCTCGTCTTCTTCGGGTTGGTCTTCAGGGTCCTCGTCTTCAGAGTCCTCGTCTTCGGGGTCCTCGTCTTCTTCGGGTTGGTCTTCAGGGTCCTCGTCTTCAGGGTCCTCGTCTTCGGGGTCCTCGTCTTCTTCGGGGTGGTCTTCAGGGTCCTCGTCTTCAGGGTCCTGGTCAGGGAGATCCAGAGTGATTACCAAGAACCATTTCAAAAAGCTTGAACTTGGAAATGTAGCAGAAGGTACAAGAAGGCTGAGGAACTGCCGAGAACCAGCTGATGGTACTGGAACCTGGATGGGTAGCAGAAGGTACAAGAGCCAATGGAACTACCGAGGACCAGCTGACGGTACTGGAACTCGGTTACTGAGCAGGAGGTACCTGTGCCAGAAATCACTACCAAGGACCAGCAGACGTTGGTGGAACTTGGATACCGAGAAGGAGGCACCTAAGTCAAAGGCACTGCCGAGAACCAGCTGACGGTACTGGAACCCGGATGGGTAGCAGAAGGTACCCATGTAAAAAAAAGTTGCAAGGCCGCGAGCCGGCCGCAGTACCAAAACCCACAGTCCTACAGGGGGTGCTTGTCCTATTGGCACTATGGAACCAGCCTTCATTGCCAGATCCTGCAGCCCACATAGGAGTCACCTAAACTGCAGGCACCACAGAGTCGGCTAACCCGACCGCAACACGACAGGACAACGCATTGGAGGCAAAGTGACGTTGACACTACCCGGAAACAGCTGGCGTGCTGGAACCAGGCTGGGCAGGAGGGAGTACCTGTGCCAAAGACACCGCTGGGAAACAGCTGGCGGTGCTGGAACCCAGGGTAAATACTAAAGACAGAGTAGAGCCAGAGGCCTAATTGGAGCAAGTTTAAAATCAATAGTAGTGTGAATGTGGACAGAGCAGGAGAATTTGCCGGACACACGGCAGGGAAACAGATGATGTTACTGAACCCCAATAACACGGCAGCAAGCGTTGACTGTGCAGATGGCACTTCTGAGCAGCAACTAGCGGTATTGGAGCCCAGGGTAAATACTAAAAACAGAGGAGCCAGAGGTAATTGGAGCAAGTTTTAAATCAGTAGTACAGTGGATGTGGACAAGGCAGGAGAATTTGCCAGACACACAGCTGGGGATCAGCTGACGTTACTGAACCCCAATAACACGGCAGCAAGTGTTGACTGTGCAGACAGCACTTCCGAGCGCCAACTGGCGGTGTTGGAGCTCAGGGATAATACTGAAAACAGAGGAGCCAGAGGTGTAATTGGAGCAACTTTAAAATCTGTAGTAGTGTGAATGAGGACAGAGCAGGAGAAATTGCCGTCCGCACAGCAGGGGAACAGCCGACGTTACTGAACCCCAATAACACGGCAGCAAGTGTTGACTGTGCAGACAGCACTTCTGAGCAGCAACTGGCAGTGTTGGAGCTCAGGGATTACAGTTCAGGTGGTAGAAACATGAACACAACAGGAGACCTGGATACTGTTGCCAACCAATTATTTATTCTGGAAGAGGACTGGCAAATTCATGCAAGATCCAGGCCTTGTTCATTTTGAGAAAAGTAAGCCGGTCAACGTTATCGGAGGATAGTCGCATGCGACGGTCTGTTAGTACACCACCTGCGGCACTAAAGACGCGTTCCGATAATACACTAGCAGCAGGGCAAGCTAGCACCTCCAATGCATACTGGCTAAGCTCTGGCCATGTATCCAGCTTACAGACCCAAAACTTGAAGGGAGAAGAGCCGTCTGGGAGTACACTGAGAGGGCAAGACATGTAGTCTGTCACCATCTGACGGAAACGTTGCCTCCTGCTGACTGGAGCCGTCTGTGATGGTGTAGACATTTGTGGCGGCGGGGACACAAAACTTTGCCACATTTGGGCCATACTGGTCTTGCCTTGTGCTGAGGCGCTGCTTCTGCTCCCTCTTTGTGTAGAGCTTCCTCCACTGTCTCGACGCACTGAGCTGCTTTGTAAAGCACTAGCAGCACTGCTCTCGGTTGGAATGGAGAACATGATGGAATGCACCAGTGCGTCTTGGTACTCCCGCATTTTAGACTCCCGGTTCAACGGTGTTATGAGGCTTTGTAAGTTGTCCCGGTAGCGAAGATCTAGGAGGGTGGACACCCAATAATCAGCCGTGTTGAGAATGTGGGCGATGCGGCGGTCGTTTCTCAGGCACTGCAGCATGAAATCAACCATGTGCTGCAGACTGCCAACTGGCCAAGAAACGCTGTCCCCTGCTTGAGGCGTGATCTCTGCCTGCTCTGCATCACCCCACCCTCGCTCTAGATACTGACTACTAGAGCATTGTGTACCTCCCTCCTCTGGACAGATGTATTCCTCCTCCATTGACTCCTCCTCATCCTCCTCACAAAGTGTCCCCTGCGTAGGCCTTTGTGAGGAACCACGTTGCGCAGACTGTAGAGAAGCAGATGGCATTTGTGACTCCTCATGCTCCACCTCTTCCAAAACCTCGTCCCTTAGTGCTTGCAGTGTTTTTTCAAGCAGGCAGATATGGGGGATAGTCATGCTGACTAGTGCATCATCTGCACTCGCCATCCACGTGGAATAATCGAAGGCACACAAAACGTGGCAAATGTCCTTCATAGAGGCCCACTCAGTGGTGGTGAAGTGTGAACGGCGCGCACTGCGACTTGTTTGCGCCTGCTGCAGCTGGTACTCCATTACTGTTACCTGCTGCTCACACAACTCTCCAACATATGTAACGTTGAATTCCACCTGGTGGGTAGGTCACATATGATGCGATGTTCCGGAAGATGTAATCGCCGCTGCAGAGCTGCAATGAGCGATCTTGCGATGCTGGAACGCCGCAAGTGAGGGCACTCTATGTGGACCTTGTGAAGCAGTGCATCAAGATTCGGATAGTCCCTCAAAAAACTCTACACGACCAAGTTGAGCACATGTGCCAGACATGGGATGTGAGTGAGGTTGCCTAGGCCCAGAGCTGCCACCAGATTTCGGGCATTGTCACACACTACCATGCCTGGCTGGAGATTCGCTGGCACAAACCACATGTCGCTCTGCTGCTTGATGGCATTCCAGAGCTCCTGCGCTGTGTGGCTTCGATTCCCCAAAGAAATTAATTTTAATACGGCCTGTTGACCTTTGGCCACGGCTGTGCTCATATCGGTCATCACAGCAGGTAACCGTTCACGGGTCGATGTGGAGGTAGACCGTGACGGCTACTGCAGCGCTGATTCAGAGGAACTGGAGTATGAGGAGGAGCCAGTGTGTACAGACTGGATTCCTGCAATCCTTGGAGTTGGCAGAACACGTACAGCGCCACTCTCAAGATCTGTACCCGGCTCCACAACATTTACCCAATGGGCAGTGAGGAAAAGGTATCGTCCCTGTCCATGCTTACTGGTCCACGCATCGGTGGTCAGGTGGACCTTGCTACTGACGGCGTTTTGTAGCGCATGTTTAATTTTTCCCTCCACATGACGTTGCAGGGCAGGGACAGCTTGCCTGCTGAAATAAAAGCGGCTGGGCACGTTGTATTGTGGGACTGCCAATGCCATAAAGTTACGGAAGGTGTCAGTCTCCACCAGCCTGAATGATAGCATTTCAAGGGCCAGTAGTTTAGCAATGCCAGCATTCAGAGCCTGTGCTCGGGGGTGGTTTGCCGAGTATGGGCGCCTTTTCTCCCATGCCTGTGCTAACGATGGCTGTAGACTGGCCTAGGAGTGTGAGGATGACAGGGAAAGTGGTGCTGTGGGTGGAATTACACTGTGTCTCTGTACAACAGTGCCAGAGATTCTTCCATGGCGATCCTGTGAGGAAGCCGAACCAGCTGTGTGTGAGCTGGAGGAAGAGGCTACAACACGAGCTGAAGAGGTGGTAGGTGGCGCTGTAGGTTGGCCTAGGTCTTCAGTGTGTTTTTGTAACTCCACCACGTGCTTGGTCCGCACATGTTTCCACATATTTGTGGTATTGAGGTTGCTGACACTTTTCCCTCTTTTCACCGTCTGATTACACAGCTTGCATTTGACAAAGCAAATGTCATCTTTAACTGTGTCAAAAAAGGACCAGGCACTGCAAGTCTTGGGAGCGCACGCTTTGGATTTTGGAATAGCCATGCTCCTAATGGGTGCCGAAGTGGAGGCTACAGGCAACCAAGTCTGCTCCCTCCCTCTCCCTCCTTTTTGGACCGTTCGGGGAATCTCTTCCTCAGAGCTGCTCCCACCACCTTCCTGTCCCTCACGCCATGATGGGTCAAAGACCTCATCATCTACACCACCCTCTTCAAACAACTGCTTCTCCTGGGTAGTCTCGACAGCACAGTACGCACCAGAAAGTGGCACCTGAGTCTCATCATCAGATGCGTACTGAGGTGTGCTGCTGACCATAGGCACTGGCCCACCTGCCTCTTCAGATTCAGAAAGACAAAACGGTTGTGCATCACTGCATACTACCTCTTCTTCAAATTCTTGAATTCTGCTTGGCTGGCCCCCTCTTTCCAAGCCAAGAGATTCAGAGAACAGAAGTAGAGATGGCTCCTGTCCAGGGCTCTCTGACTGTCTGGGCAATTTGGCAGGCGGTGAAGAGACAGATGGGTGCTCTTCAGTGCTCAGGACTTGAGAGGATCTGGAACTAATTGAAGTCGATGCGTTAGCTGCCATCCATCCGACAACGGCTTCAATTTGGTCCTCCCGCAGCAGTGGGGTACGGCTAGCTCCTACAAACCTGCGCATAAAGGACTGTTCCCTGGTAAAACTGGGGGATGCTGAGTCACTGGTGCCCGCAGCAGGCACAGAATCCCCCTGTCCTCTCCATGAAGGCACAGAATCCTCATGTCCTCTCCCTGCAGAAACTCCACGACCACGACCACATGCCTTACTCCCTGCCTTCTTCATCTTGATAGACTGATAAAGATAGGCAGAAATGTACTAAGGGCTTAGTGTGCTTATTCCTGAACAGCTGCTAACAGGTATAAGAAACACTCATTTTATAAAGTGTGGACTAGACTTTAATATGAGCTAATGTGGCCTACACAACTGTAAAGTGGAGTGTTTGGTGAACTTTATTTATTTTTTTTTGTCACAAAAAGACACTGGATGTGCCCAAAGATGTAATACCGATAGTATCACAAACTTTTTGTAGCTATTACAATGTAGGAAGGTAACCTACAATGCAATAGATGAGGCTACAGAAAATAGGCTAATACTAATCTGGCTGGGGCTGCAGGGCACAATGCTGCAGAAAGGCTCCTCTAACTACTCCTATATAGTGTGTTTGGAACCAATTTAGCTGAATACGGATGGAACCACCACACTAATAGGAGAAATGAGGAAAAATTATGAATTGGCAATAAAGGACAATGTATGAGGCAGTGACACACACTGAGTGCACTACAACCAGACGTGGCTGAAGCACACACTACAGGGTGAGCTGCACTCACACACACAGACCTTGCTGACAGCGGTGAACAGTGCAGATGCAGAGCACTGTGCACTAGCGCTGCAAGACAAAAAAAATTCTCTATCTACTCCTATATAGTGTGTTTGGAACCAATTTAGCTGAATACGGATGGAACCACCACACTAATAGGAGATATCAGGAAAAATTATGAATTAGCAAAAAAGGACAATGTATGAGGCAGTGACACACACTGAGTGCACTACAACCAGACGTGGTTGAAGCACACACTACAGGGTGAGCTGCACTCACACACAGAGACCTTGCAGACAGCGGTGAACAGCACAGAGAACTGTGCACTAGCGCTGCAAGGCACAGCGATTTATAAAGTAGCTTGGGTAAAGCAGAATAGACCAAATAGGTAGCTAAAACTGTCCCTCAGAACAACAGCGTCCTATTCCTAACTGAATTCACAGCAGAGTGAGCTGAAAATGGCGGCGGCGGCTTTTATAGTGCATCATGACATCATTTCAGCAGCCAATCACAGCCATGCCATTAGTTAAGATGCCTACATGCCTAACAGGATGTGCCCACAATTCTTAGGATCCTCATTGGCTGAATAAAATGAAACTGGCTCATTGCATTATGGGAACTTCCGATTCCGGTATACGATATTGTAAAAGTACCGGAATTAAGTATCGGAATTCCGATACTGCGAATATCGGCCGATACCCGATATTTCAGTATCGGAATGCTCAACACTACTCTTGACGTTTCCCGTCAAAGTACCTCTTGGACTTTTTGTTAGCCTCTTGAAGGTTACAACGTACATCAGTCCAAACTCTCTCCAAATCACCGGAAAAATTCTCCTCCTCCGGCTCAGCCGATACCAATTTGGAGAATGACCCAAACGACGGATGTCTCCCAGTACAACAAAAAAATGGAGAACACCCAGCAGAAGAGGATGTATGGTTGTTAAGAGCAAATTCAGCCAGTGGCAAAAACTCAGACCACCCCTCTTGATTGTCAGCCACAAAACAACACAAAAACTGTTCAACATCTTGGTTCTTTCTTTCTGTCTGTCCATTAGACTCAGGATGATATCCAGATGAAAATGACAAATGAACTCCCAACCTGTCACAAAAGGCACGCCAAAAACGAGCCACAAACTGAGGTCTCTATCGGAAACAATGTTGGTAGGAACGCCATGGAGCCTGACAATTTCCTTAACAAAGTGTGCAAATTGAAGTGGTCAGTGGGGCGCTAGAAACTGGATAAGGCGCTGGAAAAGGATAAAACAAACCTCTTTATTGAAGTATTAATGCCCACAACGCGTTTCTGCAGCGGTCTGCTGCCTTCATCAGGTGGAGTTAATTTCCTTAACAAAAGCCTTAGCGAGTGTCTTAGCGCAGGGCAGTTTGATGAAGCGAACCAAGTGACACATCTTGCTAAAACGGTCCACGACCACCCAGATGACAGTGAAACCCTCAGAGGCAGGAAGGTCAGTAATAAAATCCATAGCAAGATGCGTCCAAGGTGCACTAGGAACTTCCAGAGGGCAAAGCAACCCCGCAGCAGGAGCATGTGAAGACTTAGATCTAGCACACACAGTACATTGACGCACCCACTTAATGACTTCCTTCTGCCATCCAGGCCACCAAAAACTGCGACCTACAAGTCTCTTAGTCTCCGAAATTCCTGGATGACCTGCCAACCGAGACTCATGACACTCCACAAACAAATCTCTCCTAAAGTTCCTAGGTACAAACAACCTCCCAATGGGAGTGTTAGGTGGGGCATCCTCCTGGGCTTTCAGAATCCCATCTTCCAAAACGGAGTCCAATGCTGCTATCACAACACCTTCCTGTAAAATGCTCTCCTCCTTCTCGGTACCAACCATGGGAGAAAAACTGCGAGATAAAGCATCAGTTTTTACATTCTTGGTACCTAGGATGTAAGTAACAGAAAAATTAAACCACGAAAAAAAAAGTGCCCACCTAGCCTGACGGGCATTCAAGCACTTGGCAGCATCAAGATAGATCAGATCCTTATGATCAGTGAAAACCTGAATAGGAAATTTAGCACCTTCCATGAGATGACGCCAATGTTCAAATGCGAGTTTAATCGCCAGAAATTCCCGATTACCGACATCGTAATTAAGTTCGGTCTCAAAATTTTTTTGAAATAAAAGCACAGGGATGTACTCCATCCTTGTTTTCCTAAGACAAAACAGCACCGACCCCCTCCGAAGAAGCATCAACCTCGACCAAAAAAGGCTTGGTCTCATCAGGCTGCATAAGGATGGGGAAAAAACCAAGCAATGTGAACTGAGGACTAAGATGGTACACATGCAAGAAATAGGAGCATGTTCACACTAGCAAAAAGATGCAAAACCTACAAAAGACAAAAAATATATCTCATACCCTACCATCATTATAAATAAATGTAAAGCAAAGTTGCATATGAAATATAGGGTACTTAGTGAACTATTTTTGATCAAAAAAAGTATACAAGCCGTCCCACCAGCGACAAGGTGACCCTAAATTGGGACGGTCCTACACTGTCTATATTAAAAACCTTACTGTATATCAAAGTTGAAGTAATGCATATAAAAGAGTAGACAAATAGAACTGGGTCCCAATATCAGACCACCTAAGCCCGTGGTAAGCTACATATATACTAACCAATTATTTCTCATTCCTCATTCTACATTGATAATTTAAATAAAGAGATCAAGGTACTCAGTAAATCTGCTATTTCAAATTTTTATTAATGTTATCACAAGACATACACACACCCCATAAAATCAAGTCAAAAAACCCCTAAGACATAGAAAGCCCCAATAAAATTGAGGCAGTGTGGTCAAGGGATATCACTATAAGCACAAAAAATACAGTTCAGAGAGTAGGAATGTAAGATTATATCAGTAAAATTCCAGACCTCTTAGTTCCATATCCTTAATAATAGATATAATCTTACATTCCTACTCTCTGAACTGTATTTTTTGTGCTTATAGTGATATCTCTTGCATATGAAATATAGGGTACTTAGTGAACTATTTTTGATCAAAAAAAGTATACAAGCCGTCCCACCAGCGACAAGGTGACCCTAAATTGGGACGGTCCTACACTGTCTATATTAAAAACCTTACTGTATATCAAAGTTGAAGTAATGCATATAAAAGAGTAGACAAAGAGAACCGGGTCCCAATATCAGACCACCTAAGCCCGTGGTAAGCTACATATATACTAACTAGCTCAACAAAGGGGATGCGACACCCCTAATTTGCACAGAATAAAAACAAGACAAAAAACCAAGCAATAGTGAACTGAGGACTAAGATGGTACACATGCAAGAAATAGGAGCATGTTCACACTAGCAAAAAGATGCAAAACCTACAAAAGACAAAAAATATATCTCATACCCTACCATCATTATAAATAAATGTAAAGCAAAGTTGCATATGAAATATAGGGTACTTAGTGAACTATTTTTGATCAAAAAAAGTATACAAGCCGTCCCACCAGCGACAAGGTGACACTAAATTGGGACGGTCCTACACTGTCTATATTAAAAACCTTACTGTATATCAAAGTTGAAGTAATGCATATAAAAAATAGTAGACAAATAGAACCGGGTCCCAATATCAGACCACCTAAGCCCGTGGTAAGCTACATATATACTAACCAGCTCAACAAGGGGGATGCCACACCCCTAATTTGCACAGAATGCAAACAAGACAAAAAACCAAGCAATGTGAACTGAGGACTAAGATGGTACACATGCAAGAAATAGGAGCATGTTCACACTAGCAAAAAGATGCAAAACCTACAAAAGACAAAAAATATATCTCATACCCTACCATCATTATAAATAAATGTAAAGCAAAGTTGCATATGAAATATAGGGTACTTAGTGAACTATTTTTGATCAAAAATGTATACAAGCCGTCCCACCAGCGACAAGGTGACCCTAAATTGGGACGGTCCTACACTGTCTATATTAAAAACCTTACTGTATATCAAAGTTGAAGTAATGCATATAAAAAAGAGTAGACAAATAGAACCGGGTCCCAATATCAGACCACCTAAGCCCGTGGTAATCTACATATATGCTAACCAGCTCAACAAGGGGGATGCCACACCCCTAATTTGCACAGAATGCAAACAAGACAAAAAACCAAGCAATGTGAACTGAGGACTAAGATGGTACACATGCAAGAAATAGGAGCATGTTCACACTAGCAAAAATATGCAAAACCTGCAAAAGACAAAAAATATATCTCATACCCTACCATCATTATAAATAAATGTAAAGCAAAGTTGCATATGAAATATAGGGTACTTAGTAAACTATTTTTGATCAAAAAAAGTATACAAGCCATCCCACCAGCGACAAGGTGACCCTAAATTGGGACGGTCCTACACTGTCTATATTAAAAACCTTACTGTATATCAAAGTTGAAGTAATGCATATAAAAAATAGTAGACAAATAGAACTGGGTCCCAATATCAGACCACCTAAGCCCGTGGTAAGCTACATATATACTAACCAGCTCAACAAGGGGGATGCCACACCCCTAATTTGCAAAGAATGCAAACAAGACAAAAAACCAAGCAATGTGAACTGAGGACTAAGATGGTACACATGCAAGAAATAGGAGCATGTTCACACTAGCAAAAAGATGCAAAACCTACAAAAGACAAAAAATATATCTCATACCCTACTATCATTATAAATAAATGTAAAGCAAAGTTGCATATGAAATATAGGGTACTTAGTGAACTATTTTTGATCAAAAATGTATACAAGCCGTCCCACCAGCGACAAGGTGACCCTAAATTGGGACGGTCCTACACTGTCTATATTAAAAACCTTACTGTATATCAAAGTTGAAGTAATGCATATAAAAAAGAGTAGACAAATAGAACCGGGTCCCAATATCAGACCACCTAAGTCCGTGGTAATCTACATATATACTAACCAGCTCAACAAGGGGGATGCCACACCCCTAATTTGCACAGAATGCAAACAAGACAAAAAACCAAGCAATGTGAACTGAGGACTAAGATGGTACACATGCAAGAAATAGGAGCATGTTCACACTAGCAAAAAGATGCAAAACCTACAAAAGACAGAAAATATATCTCATGCCCTACCATCATTATAAATAAATGTAAAGCAAAGTTGCATATGAAATATAGGGTACTTTGTGAACTATTTTTGATCAAAAAAAGTATACAAGCCGTCCCACCAGCGACAAGGTGACCCTAAATTGGGACGGTCCTACACTGTCTATATTAAAAACCTTACTGTAAATCAAAGTTGAAGTAATGCATATAAAAAAGAGTAGACAAATAGAACCGGGTCCCAATATCAGACCACCTAAGCCCGTGGTAAGCTACATATATACTAACCAGCTCAACAAGGGGGATGCCACACCCCTAATTTGCACACAATACAAACAAGACAAAAAACCAAGCAATGTGAACTGAGGACTAAGATGGTACACATGCAAGAAATAGGAGCATGTTCACCTAGCAAAAAGATGCAAAACCTACAAAAGACAAAAAATATATCTCATACCCTACCATCATTATAAATAAATGTAAAGCAAAGTTGCATATGAAATATAGGGTACTTAGTGAACTATTTTTGATCAAAAAAAGTATACAAGCCGTCCCACCAGCGACAAGGTGACCCTAAATTGGGACGGTCCTACACTGTCTATATTAAAAACCTTACTGTATATCAAAGTTGAAGTAATGCATATAAAAGAGTAGACAAATAGAACCGGGTCCCAATATCAGACCACCTTAGCCCGTGGTAAGCTACATATATACTAACCCGCTCAACAAGGGGGATGCCACACCCCTACTTTGCACAGAATGCAAACAAGACAAAAAATCAAGCAATGTGAACTGAGGACTAAGATGGTACACATGCAAGAAATAGGAGCATGTTCACACTAGCAAAAAGATGCAAAACCTACAAAAGACAAAAAATATATCTCATACCCTACCATCATTATAAATAAATGTAAAGCAAAGTTGCATATGAAATATAGGGTACTTAGTGAACTATTTTTGATCAAAAAAAGTATACAAGCCGTCCCACCAGCGACAAGGTGACCCTAAATTGGGATGGTCCTACACTGTCTATATTAAAATCCTTACTGTATATCAAAGTTGAAGTAATGCATATAAAAGAGTAGACAAATAGAACCGGATCCCAATATCAGACCACCTAAGCATGTGGTAAGCTACATATATACTAACCAGCTCAAAAAGGGGGATGCCACACCCCTAATTTGCACAGAATGCAAACAAGACAAAAAACCAAGCAATAGTGAACCGAGGACTAAGATGGTACACATGCAAGAAATAGGAGCATGTTCACACTAGCAAAAAGATGCAAAACCTACAAAAGACAAAAAATATATCTCATGCCCTACCATCATTATAAATAAATGTAAAGCAAAGTTGCATATGAAATATAGGGTACTTTGTGAACCATTTTTGATCAAAAAAAGTATACAAGCCGTCCCACCAGCGACAAGGTGACCCTAAATTGGGACGGTCCTACACTGTCTATATTAAAAACCTTACTGTAAATCAAAGTTGAAGTAATGCATATAAAAAAGAGTAGACAAATAGAACCGGGTCCCAATATCAGACCACCTAAGCCTGTGGTAAGCTACATATATACTAACCAGCTCAACAAGGGGGATGCCACACCCCTAATTTGCACAGAATGCAAACAAGACAAAAAACCAAGCAATGTGAACTGAGGACTAAGATGGTACACATGCAAGAAATAGGAGCATGTTCACACTAGCAAAAAGATGCAAAACCTACAAAAGACAAAAAATGTATCTCATATCCTACCATCATTGTAAATAAATGTAAAGCAAAGTTGCATATGAAATATAGGGTACTTAGTGAACTATTTTTGATCAAAAAAAGTATACAAGCCGTCCCACCAGCGACAAGGTGACCCTAAATTGGGACGGTCCTACACTGTTTATATTAAAAACCTTACTGTATATCAAAGTTGAAGTAATGCATATAAAAGAGTAGACAAATAGAACCGGGTCCCAATATCAGACCACCTAAGCCTGTGGTAAGCTACATATATACTAACCAGCTCAACAAGGGGGATGCCACACCCCTAATTTGCACAGAATGCAAACAATAGAAAAAACCAAGCAATGTGAACTGAGGACTAAGATGGTACACATGCAAGAAATAGGAGCATGTTCACACTAGCAAAAAGATGCAAAACCTACAAAAGACAAAAAATATATCTCATACCCTACCATCATTATAAATAAATGTAAAGCAAAGTTGCATATGAAATATAGGGTACTTAGTGAACTATTTTTGATCAAAAAAAGTATACAAGCCGTCCCACCAGCGACAAGGTGACCCTAAATTGTTATGGTCCTACACTGTCTATATTAAAAACCTTACTGTATATCAAAGTTGAAGTAATGCATATAAAAAAGAGTAGACAAATAGAACCGGGTCCCAATATCAGACCACCTAAGCCTGTGGTAAGCTACATATATACTAACCAGCTCAACAAGGGGGATGCCACACCCCTAATTTGCACAGAATGCAAACAAGACAAAAAACCAAGCAATGTGAACTGAGGACTAAGATGGTACACATGCAAGAAATAGGAGCATGTTCACACTAGCAAAAAGATGCAAAACCTACAAAAGACAAAAAATATATCTCATATCCTACCATCATTGTAAATAAATGTAAAGCAAAGTTGCATATGAAATATAGGGTACTTAGTGAACTATTTTTGATCAAAAAAAGTATACAAGCCGTCCTACCAGCGACAAGGTGACCCTAAATTGGGACGGTCCTACACTGTTTATATTAAAAACCTTACTGTATATCAAAGTTGAAGTAATGCATATAAAAGAGTAGACAAATAGAACCGGGTCCCAATATCAGACCACCTAAGCCCGTGGTAAGCTACATATATACTAACCAGCTCAACAAGGGGGATGCCACACCCCTAATTTGCACAGAATGCAAACAAGACAAAAAACCAAGCAATGTGAACTGAGGACTAAGATGGTACACATGCAAGAAATAGGAGCATGTTCACACTAGCAAAAAGATGCAAAACCTACAAAAGACAAAAAATATATCTCATACCCTACCATCATTATAAATAAATGTAAAGCAAAGTTGCATATGAAATATAGGGTACTTAGTGAACTATTTTTGATCAAAAAAAGTATACAAGCCGTCCCACCAGCGACAAGGTGACCCTAAATTGGGACGGTCCTACACTGTCTATATTAAAAACCTTACTGTATATCAAAGTTGAAGTAATGCATATAAAAAAGAGTAGACAAATAGAACCGGGTCCCAATATCAGACCACCTAAGCCCGTGGTAAGCTACATATATACTAACCAGCTCAACAAGGGGGATGCCACACCCCTAATTTGCACAGAATGCAAACAAGACAAAAAACCAAGCAATGTGAACTGAGGACTAAGATGGTACACATGCAAGAAATAGGAGCATGTTCACACTAGCAATAAGATGCAAAACCTACAAAAAACAAAAAATATATCTCATACCCTACCATCATTATAAATAAATGTAAAGCTTTACATTTATTTATAATGATGGTAGGGTATGAGATATATTTTTTGTCTTTTGTAGGTTTTGCATAAGGATGGGGGCAGCACTGAACCTCTCCTTGAGATACACAAAAGCTTCAATGGCCTCAGTAGTCCACTGGACCGTATTCGCACCTTTCCTGGTGAGATCGGTCAGCGGCTTAACAATTATAGAAAAATTCTTAATGAATTTTCTGTAATAATTGGCGAAACCCAAAAATCTCTGTATCGATTTCAAACCAATAGGCCTAGGCCATTCCTGTACCGCCTGAACCTTCACCGGGTCCATCTCAAAGCCCTCGCAGGAGATAATGTAGCCCAAAAAACGAATTCTCTGCACAGCGAACTCACATTTCTCCAGCTTAGCAAAAAGTGAATTGTCACTTAACAACTGCAATACCTCACGTACGCTCTGCCAATGAGACTCCAGATCCGGCAAATAAATCAAAATGTCATCCAAATACACCACCACATTCTTACCGATCAATGGTCTTAGGATGTCATTAATAAGGTTCTGAAAAAACGCTGGTGCGTTGGTAAGACCAAAAGGCATAACCAGATTCTCAAAATGACCCACCGGAGTGTTAAAAGCAGTTTTCCACTCATCACCTTCCTTCATACATAACAAATTGTATGTCCCCCGGAGATCAATTTTAGAGAACCACTTGGCCCCCACTAACTAGTTGAACAAGTCAGGAATTAATGGCAGTGGGTAGGAATTGCGTACTGTAATTTTATTAATTTTGCGAAAGTCCAGACATGGACGTAAACCGCCGTCCTTTTTTTTTTACAAAAAAAAATCCAACAGCCACAGGTGACTTAGAAGGTCTAATGTGACCGGCGGCCAAGCTTGTCTGTATGTATTCCTCCAAGGCCTTTCTCTCAGGGATAGTAAGATTAAATAAGCGACTCCTGGGAAAAGTAGCTCCAGGGACAAACTCAATAGTACAATCATAGTCCCTATGAGGAGGCAAAACTTGCGACTCCTCCTCAGAAAAAACCTTCCAAAATCCTGAATAGGTACAGGTAATTCCCCTCTTTCACAGCAGCAATGCAACCGTTACAACATTTATCATAACACTTAGGACTCCAAGACTTAATTTCATTGGTAGACCAGTCCAGTACAGGATTGTGCAATTTTAACCAAGGTAACCCCAAAACCACTGGAGAAGGCAAATTATTTAATACCGCCAAATCCAAATTCTCTTAGTGAATACCATTAATGGTGAGGGGAAATTCAAAAACCTTGTAATACATTTCAAGGGAGAGCCATCAACAGCAACCACAGAAATAGGGGATGACAAAAGTTTAGATTCTAATTTAAATTTTTCCAAAAATCCCTCATCAATCACATTGAGTGTAGAACCACAATCCACAAATACCTGAAATTCAAACAACTCCTCCTGGAATGAGGTGCTTCCAGAAAGAAATACTCCTTTTGAGTTTGAACAAGCTATACGGGCGTAACTGACCTTTTTTTTTTCCTTGTTCAAACGAAGCACACAGTTCTAAATAAAGTGGTCAGATTTACCGCAATAAAAGCATAATCCCTTAGCAAACCTGCGGTCTTTTTCCTGAGAGTGGGGTGACATGGCCCCAATCTCCATCGGTTCTCCACCTTCCGAGCAGACCCTCTGCAAACTAGGAGCTGCCATAGCAGTAGATTTCTCTTCATTAATCCTAGCACGCAGTGTCCTGTGCACACGTATAGCTAATTGCATTGCCTCCTGCAAGGTTCCAGGTTTTGGGAAGGCAATCAGCAGATCCTTAACCCTTTCACCTAGACCAGCAAGAAACAGACATTTTAATGCTGAGTCATTCCATTCCACTTCAGCTGACCATCTTCTGAAGTATGTACAATAATTTTCCACATCACCTGATCCCTGCTTCAAACGTCTTAATTCAGTTTCAGCAGATGAGACTCGATCAGGATCATCATACAACAACCCCATAGCAGAAAAAAAATCTTCCACAGATCTAAAACACGGATCATTAGGTTGTAGAGAAAAGGCCCATCCCTGTGGTTCTTTGCGCAAAAGTGACATTATAAACCCAATGCGCTGTGATTCATTCCCCGAGGATCTGGGTCTTAAACGAAAATATAATAAACAAGCGTTTTTAAAGGAAAAAAAATATTGCTGTTTACCATAAAAAAATCTGGCAGTCCTACCTTCGGTTCGACAAAATGAGCTCCAGGACAGCTACTCACGTGTTGCTGGAGCTCGGCCACCTCCAAAGACAGTCCGTGCAGGCGTTGAGCCAACTCCTGAACTGACACTGTGCTGAAATCTGGATTTCTTTCCTTAGAGTGTTTTTTTTGGGCTGGACTTACTGTTACGAACTGCTACAAACACTAAGGAAAGATAGGAAAACTGTCCCTACAATAGGACTAAGCTGATTCCCTACGATGCAGCGGGGGACCTGTTCCTTGTGAACAGACCCGCCTAAGTCCTCGGCTAGTCTGAACGCACACCTATAGATATAAGGGAGGGGTCCCTACAAGAACTAAGGACAGGGATATAGTTGGACACCTCCTAACAGAAATTGTAGCAGAGCAAAGACAAACAAAAAGTACTAGTGGTCAAAAGACCAAGCAAACTACAGAGTAAGGTACAAGGCACCTGGCTAGCTTAAGAGTAAATGTAACCCTGAAGTCCAGTAAGGCCAGAAGGGCGGAGCTGGATTATATAGGCAGAAAGTCATGTGACCAACAAAATAGAAAAAAAACTAACAGGAGGGTTCTAACAGCTTTCTCTTCTGCAGGGTAATTCTAGACAGGTCCGGGAAGAGCTGGATGTCCGCCTCCCCTATACTTTATGGCTTTCTGGGCCCTTGCCTTGGCCATTATCTTTTCTTTCAGCTCAAAGTCATGCAAGCAGGAAATGCTGTAATACCTTTTGGCTTCAAGGCTCTGTGAGCTCTATGAAATTTGATCGAGGCAGGCTGGTTATCACCCAGGATAGAGTTGAAGATCTCCTGAAGTATAGCTCTGAGATCCCCCCCCCCCTCCGACTCGGGGAGACCCCTCACCCGTATGTTGCTTCATCTTCCCTATTATCAAGATCTTCAATGTGGGCATGCATATCCTGCATCACTGATTCTTGCTGAGTGGTCACTTGTTGTAGTTTGGTTACATGAGCTCTAGTAGTATTATGATCTTCCTCCAGTATTTCTATACGATTTGCCAAGTGCCTCAGGTCTTGTCTCACATAAGCAATCTCTGAACTGCAGGTATCCTTGACTTCCTTTATAAGGTTTTTGAAGTCTGTCTTGGAGGGTAAATGCTCTAGGTACTTCTGCCATGGGGGGTGGGGGGGGGCACAGAACTGCAGGCTCCCAACCCGCCATTCATCCTCAGTACAGCCAGGGGAAGAGGACAAGTCTCCACCCCTTTATCATGGACAGTGAAAATATTCCGCTCTCCTTCAATCTCCCCGGCTGCCTGTCTGCTCCTTTTCCCATGGGAATGCATAGAGAAGGTCCCTCCATCTTCTGATGGGGGCTGGGGATGATCAGCAGCACATGCTGTTATTTGTGCAATTGTCTGAGGGGAGGAGGGGGAGGGGGGCTCTGATGTGCACCTCATGTGAGCTGCAACAGTCTTATTTGCAGAGGAGACGACTCCCACAGCTCTGCCTTGGCTTTTTGCTGTTATCTGCCCCGGCAAATCCACATCAGCAGGGGCTGCAAGCTGAGATTGGTTCCCACTCCCCTCACCTCTGTGCTCTGTCTGAAGCTGCTGCATCCCGGTCTGTTCCAGCCAAGATGGCTCCGGGACACCATGAGGTGCTGAGTCCTTCTGAAGAAAGGTGTCCAGTGCGGTCGCTATCACTGGCCCTGGAGTGGATGCTGGTGTCCTAGCATGTCGTGGCCCCATGTGTGCTGTAATTGAGGTGAAAATGCCGGCACTCTGCCTTTTCTATGCCTCTATTGTGTTCAGCTCAGCAGGAGCTCCTCACACACACTTCCTCTCACATTGAGGTCCTGGCCACGCCCCCACTTGGGATGTCTTTGTAAAGGTCCTTGAAGTACTGGAGCCATATGTTCCTGGTCTGGATATGGAGGTTGTAGCTTTTTTGGTTGGATCCTAGGTGGTTTCATAGTTCCCAAAAGCTGTTGTCTTCAAGGGCATCTTGGAGTTGGAGGAGTTTTGTGGAAATGTGTTTTTTCTTTTTCCTTTTGAGGATGGATTTCTAATTTTGTTGCATGGTGTGGTAATTTTCTCTCAGAGTAGAGTTGTTTGGGTCTCTGTGTTTTTTATTTGAGGTCGTTCTTAGAACCTTCCTTATAGCTTTACATTCCTTGTCAAACCAGTTGTTGGGATTTTGTTTACTCAACCTCTTGTTGCTACATCTTTTTGGGTCGGACATTTCTGCCATGGCATAGAGTATGTTGTTAAGGTTCCTTACTGCCAGGTGTACGCCTTCTGCTTTAAGTTCGTACATGTTATTTTGGAAGCGTTGGAGCTTATCCTTGATCTCTGGCCTGTTGATGGCATCTGTATATTTTGGGGCCAACATCTTGGACGAGTTGAAGGAAATAATAGTTTCCGACAACATATAGGGTATTACCGCATTCGGTAGAAATTGCACAATAAATTGTGGGTTCCATTTTTACCTATTAACCCTTGTGTAACTGACAAATTTGCAGCAAATACAAAAATGACATTTTTAGAACTAAAATGTTATATTTACACATCCCAATGTTATAAAATTCTGCGAGGCACCTGTCGGTTCAAAATACTCACTACACCCCTAGATGAATCCCTTAGGCAGTGAAGTTTCCAATATGGGGTCACCTGGTGGGGTTTCTGCTGATCTGGCACTTCAGAGGCTTGTCTCAAGGACCCACAATCTATAATAATAATAATAATAATCTTTATTTTATATAGCACTAACATATTCCGCAGCTCTTTACATACATTATCATCACTGTCCCCTTTGGGGTTCACAATCTAAATTCCCTATCAGTATGTCTTTGAAGTGTGGGAGGAAACCGGAGAACCCGGAGGAAACCCACACAAACACTGAGAGAACATACAAACTCCTTGCAGATGTTGTCTTTGGTGGGATTTGAACCAAGGACCCCAGCGCTGCAGTGCTAACCACTGAGCCACCGTGCTATTCAAACAATCAGCGTACTAAAAGTCAAGTAGAGCTCCTTCCAATCTGATCCCTGCCGTGTGCTCAAACAGTAGTGTACAACCACATATGGGGTGCTGCCATGTTCAGTAAAAATTGCATAACATATACTGGGGTCCAGTTTCTCATATTATATCACATGTAAATTATATATTTGGCACTAAAACAGTATTTTAGTGGAATAAATTAAATTTTTTGTTTTCACATCTAAATGTTATAGTTTTGTGAATCACCTGTAGGTTAAAAATGATCAATACACCCCTTTATCAATTCCTTGAGGGGTTTAATTTCCAAAATGGGTTCACTTATGGGGGTTTCAGCTGTTTGACCTGTCAGGGGCTCTGCAAATGCGACTTGGCATTAACAATCTATTCCAGACAAATTTATGCTTCAAAAATCATATAGCGCTCTTTCCATGCCATGTGCCAGTTTTCGTCACATATGGGGTATCTGTCATGTGTGTGTGAGATGTGACAGACAGTCGCCCTCGAGTTGTTTGCAGAATATCTTTTCGTTTGACATTACAGACACCTTCTTATCTGTCTCACTCTAGGACCCAGCGTCTACCTCCCTCTGGCTAACTGACACCCAGGCCTGGCTGTTGAAATACTTGCTGTTTGATAGAGGGAGGTGCCGGTGATATTCACTTGTTCTCTTGAGAAGGCTTGGAGCTGTTGCAGTCTGCTTACTTTCTCTTTTGTGCTTGGAGGACGTTAGGAATAATCTCTCTGAAGTTGGCTCAAGCTAAGTTACTTTTCCCCATGTTTGTTTCCTTTGTTGTCTTTAGTTGTTAGTGTTCATCCATCTTGCGTGACAGTATCTTTATGTTCGGAAGAAATTGCATAACAAATTTAAGTTTCTGTTTTCTCCTATTATACACTCTGGAAATTTCAAATTTGGGGTGGGGATAAAACCATATTTTAGCATAGAAAAGTAATTTTCATTTTCACATCCACATTTTAAAAAGTTCTGTGAAGCACCCATTGGTTTAGCAAGCTCAACAAACCCCTACATGAATTCCTTGATGGGTCTAGCTTCCAAAGTGGTGTCACTTGTGGGGCTTTCTGTTGTTTTGGTACCTCCGGGGCTCTGCAAATGAGACATGATTTCTGCAATCCATTGTAGTCAAATTTACATTCAAAATACCAAATGTCGCTTCTTCCAAACCCTGTCGTGTGTCAAACAGAACTTTTTGACTACATGTGGGGTATCGCCTTGCTCAGAAGAAATTAGGCAGCAAATCGCGCTGTCACCTTTTTTATGATACCTCTTGCAAAAGTAAAAATTTGGGGCTAAAGCAACATTTTCGTGAAAAATTAAATGAACATTTTCAATGTGGAGACCAAATGTTATCAAATTCTGTGTAGTAGTTGTGGATTTAAAATGCTCACCATACCCCTGGATAAAATCCTTGAGGGGTATAGTTTACAAAATGGGGGTCACTTCTAGGAGTTTTCTGCTGTTTGGGTACCCTAGGGGCCATGGAAATGCAACATGATGCCCACAATCTATTTCAGTCAAATTTGTGTTCCAAAATTCAAATGGTGCTCCTTCCCTTCCGGGCCTGGCCCTTTCTCCAAACAGAGGTTTCTGACCACATGGGGTATCAGTGTGCTCAGAAGAAACTAGGTAAGAAATTGTGGAGTCCATTTTCTCGTACTATTCCTTTTAAAGAAAAAAAATTGTGGCTAAAGCAACATATGGGAAATGGTATTTGTACAGTATGACTAACAACTTTGAGCATATAAACATTGAAAGTTCATCAAAATTATGATATTTTCACAAATAAACCCAAAACCTATCGATCTAAATTTACAACAAGCAAAGTAAAATGTGTCACGAAAAAAACAAATCTCAGGATCACTGGGATACGTTGAAGTTATTACCACATGAAGTGACACTGGTCAGATTTCAATTCTATGGCCTGGTCAATAATGTTACAATTGGCTCGGCAACTTAGGGATTAAATTTCCCTCCTCCAGACTCGTTAACAGAACCAACATTTTTTTGGATGAGGGATGAAGAGTGTTGCATTCATTTGTATTTGCGTCTTTATGACTCAAATACAAATGAATCTCTGAACGCGCCGACACTTCCTGGGTGTCACGGGTGTGTCAGAGGTGACAGACAGTTGCCCTGAAGTTAGTTGCAGGAGATCTCTACATTTGGCATTACAGACATCTTCTTGAGACTATCTAAACAGGTTCCAGATGGTATCCGAACGGAGGAAATTAACCTCCACCGCCAAACTCAATCAATATAGTAACAACTAGTGTGGGATATATAAATCCAAACCACCACAAAGAGTAACTAAGGTTTAAAATATATTATATTTATTGGTATTCTTTAAAATTAAAGATATAAAAAAACAGTGGATAATCCATACCACAGATGTAGGGTGTTAAACCATTAATCATTACAAGAGATGTATATACATGCTACTACTTGGCAATATATTTGGGAGGTAAATGATACTGAATTGGGCCCTAATATGCATAGAGAGATATATATTTAACAGGTGAACAGATCAATCCACATCAAAAGATATACACATGCATAATAAATAAGAGCCCAGATTACCTTAAGCCAATGTTTGTATGAATGAAAGCATGATAAACACCCACCGCTCCGACGATCGTTTCAACACCTTTTTCAAGGAGCGCTGCATATGGTGTGTGCATGTGTTCATTTATATAGGAGTGATGAGATTGAGTTAATCCCCCACAGCTGTGTGAAAGGAACTGCAGAGCCATGTGGCGCGCATGCCTGATGACTGCTTCCTATCAGGCAACTTCCTTCCACGGACGGTGACCAGCAAGCACTCGGTTGCTATGCAACGTGCGTGCCAGTGGTCACATGATCCGTGTGGGGAAGTGCCGGAAGTCAAAGACTTCCTGCATGCGCGACCTGTCTGCTAAAGCATCGGTAAGTATTATAACAACATTGGGGTGAATGAGTGAAGAGACTGAATGAATATTATCGCTGGAGAGTAAGATAAATATGTATATGAGAAAATGAGAGTATTTTATATATAACAGTACCAATGCGTGATATATATATAAGTGTACGGGTGCACATGTATATTATACCACTAGGGACTGAGATGTATATGAGAAGGAAAAATTTATATATAACAATGACTGCTGCATACAATATGTATGAGTGTACAAATGCATGTATATACTATATGTGCGTATATATAAATCCAAGATTGTTATATCACACAGGCCATCAAGACCCAAAACAAATACCATATATAATTATCCTATGCGCCAAGCATAGCCTAAATAAACGGGTTAATTTACAAATATTAATAAACATTCTTAAAGATATATTCTTTGGACACACATAGAGTACATACCTCAACCTCACACAATTAATCTGCAACATGCCCTAACTATTGTATCTCAAACCTACAATTTACATGCAAAGTAAATTAAAAAATAAAAAAATATATATATACAGTACAGACCAAAAGTTTGGACACACCTTTCATTTAAAGATTTTTCTGTATTTTCTTGACTATGGAAATTGTACATTCACATTGAAGGCATCAAAACTATGAATTAACACATGTGGAATTATATACTTAACAAAAAAGTGTGAAGCAACTGAAAATATGTCTTATATTCTAGGTTCTTCAAAGTAGCCACCTTTTGCTTTGATGACTGCTTTGCACACTCTTGGCATTCTCTTGATGAGCTTCAAGAGGTAATCACCGGAAATGGTCTTCCAACAATCTTGAAGGAGTTCCCAGAGATGCTTAGCAATTGTTGGCCCTTTTGTCTTCACTCTGCGGTCCAGCTCACCCCAAACCATCTCGATTGGGTTCAGGTCTGGTGACTGTGGAGGCCAGGTCATCTGGCGTAGCACCCCATCACTCTTCCTCTTGGTCAAATAGCCCTTACACAGCCTGGAGGTATGTTTGGGGTCATTGTCCTGTTGAAAAATAAATGATGGTCCAACTAAACGCAAACCGGATGGAATAGCATGCCGCTGCAAGATGCTGTGGTAGCCATGCTGATTCAGTATGCCTTCAATTTTGAATAAATCCCCAACAGTGTCACCAGCAAAGCACCCCCACACCATCACACCTCCTCCTCCATGCTTCACAGTGGGAACCAGGCATGTAGAGTCCATCCGTTGCCGCACATCCCCCCAGCATTCCAGGACACGCTGCCTTTACCGTTCCTTATATGGCACAAGGTAAATAACATACTACGGAGCCGCTGCTCATGATTAAATAGTAATGCTACCTACTTAGCGCTACCAACTTAGAAAGATTTGTGCATCACTGTCATGTACCCTGGTGTTATCAGCATTATGCTACCTGTTTAGCGCCATCTATTCATTTGTGCATTCATGCGTCTCTGCTATATGCTCTGTTGTCTTACATTCTGTCATGTTATTATGTGTTCACATACTGAGATTGCTATCTTAATTGTTGTACTTCATACTTTGTATTCTGACATGAAGATTATTATCAGTGAAGACACAGATTGATATTATTTATGTTTGCCTTTACTTTAACTATTTATTGATTGGCAGCTCATACGTACACCTGGTTTACCTTTAATGCTGGTCCAGGGATGTTTGTCTCCTTGCAGGGTTTGACCCTGTTTCTATAGTTGTCCTACCACCTCTTTTCCTTCTCTTTGATATATTGTTATGTAACTTTTATATTTTCTAATAAAATTTGATATATTTTGGATTTAAATCCCTTTCATGTCATTTTGGGGTCTACTAATATGTGGATTGAGATATAACTTATAGGGGAGACGCGTCCCCTTTTATTTAAAGTTTCTCTCCCCCACTATAGGCTATTAATCAGTTTTTCTAGTTTTCTAGGGATTATTGACCATATATTACATGGTTAATTTGTAGGTCTTTTTTTTTTTTCCATCCGTTCACCTTTTCTGCGTTGCACAAAGACACGGTGGTTGGAACCAAAGATCTCAAATTTGGACTCATCAGACCAAAGCACAGATTTCCACTGGTCTAATGTCCATTTCTTGTGTTCTTTAGCCCAAACAAGTCTCTTCTGCGTGTTGCCTGTCCTTAGCAGTGGTTTCCTAGCAGCTATTTTACCATGAAGGCCTGCTGCACAAAGTCTCCTCTTAACAGTTGTTGAAGAGATGTGTCTGCTGCTAGAACTCTGTGTGGCATTGACCTGGTCTCTAATCTGAGCTGCTGTTAACCTGCGATTTCTGAGGCTGGTGACTCGGATAATCTTATCCTCAGAAGCCAAGGTGACTCTTGGTCTTCCTTTCCTGGGGCGGTCCTCATGTGAGCCAGTTTCTTTGTAGCGATTGATGGTTTTTGCAACTGCACTTGGGGACACTTTCAAAGTTTTCCCAATTTTTCGGACTGACTGACCTTAATTTTTTAAAGTAATGATGTCCACTCGTTTTTCTTTACTTAACTGCTTTTTTCTTGTCATAATACAAATTTTAACAGCCTATTCAGTAGGACTATCAGCTGTGTATCCACCAGAGTTCTGCACAACACAACTGATGGTCCCAACCACATTTATAAGGCAAGAGATCTCACTTATTAAACCTGACAGGGCACACCTGTGAAGTGAAAAACATTTCCGGTGACTACGTCTTGAAGCTCATCAAGAGAATGCCAAGAGTGTGCAAAGCAGTCATCAAAGCAAAAGGTGGCCACTTTGAAGAACCTAGAATATAAGACTTATTTTCCGTTATTTCACACTTTTTTGTTAAGTATATAATTCCACATGTGTTAATTCATAGTTTTGATGCCTTCAATGTGAATGTACAATTTTCATAGTCATGAAAATACAGAAAAATCTTTAAATGAGAAGGTGTGTCCAAACTTTTGGTCTGTACTGTATAAAAAAAAAATTAAAATTATCCATTGAATGTGCCAAAACCTATTAGACCCATTATGTGAATATGGATTAACAATAAAAATTGTGTGTGTTGGGAGTGCGAAGTGTAAAACAGTTACAAAAGGAAAGTGCATAGAACAAATACAAGAATGTAAATGAAATTAGTGTGTGTGAATAACATTAATAAGCATACACTACTGCTAAGTCAAAAAATTGTGCAGTTATGCATATAAGCTTGTTAAGTTACTTGTGTAAGTGAATAGTGTATGTGAAAATCATAAATAATGATGCGTTATGCATTGTAAATATATTATAAGTTAATTAAGTGAACAATTAGCAATATAAAAACCCTGATGATAATGACATGGAAAGAAAAAAAACAAAAAACAAAAAAACCCTAATAAATATTGACATATGGGAAATTGGATATTGCAGAAAATAACAAACATACAATTGTATATGATAAATAATAATCCACAAAAAATAGTATCATGATTCTCTCCGTTTCTCTTTTCCTCTCTTTTATTCTTCATTCCATTCATCTCAGGTGCGGGCTCTTGCAGCAAATATTTCAGACAACTATACCGATGGAGACCATGTCATCACAGCAGAAACAGCACAGGGTGAGTATAACAACGTCACTGGATAGAAGAATAAATAATTAAAACCAATTAAAATCAAAGAAAGTAAAAAGTACACTGTGAATCTATAAGAAAGAGGCAAACCCAGAACTCCTCTAGCCCCCAAAGATACCTTGTCAATGGCTTTCACCCGCAAGAATGATGGATCAGAATTATGGAAGCATTTAAAATGTCTAGGGAGGGTCTTCAAATAATCATTGCTCTCAGCGTCCTTTGCTTTTTCAATGTCACGTATGTGTTCCCTTACCCGGATTCTAAATTCGCGAGTAGTCATACCCACATAAATCTTGTGGCATGGATATTCAGCCACATAGATTACTCCTTTTGTCGAGCACGTTAAAAACTGTCTGATGGTGAATTTTCGAGTCTTAGAGGAATTAAAAAATTCCTTGGACCTTTCAGTATTGAGACAGGCTTTACATTGCCCACAAGGACAGAATCCTTGGATTTGTTCACTAAAGAGTGATACATTTTTTCTTGCTGGCTTGTACTCACTACGTACCAACAAATCCCTCAAGTTTCTTGACCTTTTGGCAATGATACATGGCCTGTCAGATATAATTTTGTTCAATACTGGGTCCGTTTGCAGAACGTGCCAATGTTTCTGGATAATGTTGGAAAAGTTTTTCCATTGATCATTATAAGGAGTAATCAATCTGACTTGGTCCGAGCGAATTTTCAAAGGTTTGGTAGAATAAAGAAGCTGGTTACGGTTGCTGTCTTTCGCCCGTCGATATCCCCGACGGATTTGCCTATGGCCGTACCCACGTTCTCTGAATCTTGTGTAGAGATCAGAGGCTTGTTGCTCAAAAGTCTCGTCTGATGAGCAGATTCTTCTTGCCCTCAAAAATTGTCCCACAGGGATACCACGAATGGTGGAGGGCAAATGTGAAGAATCCGCCCTAAGAATTGAGTTGGTGGCAGTAGGTTTGCAAAATATGTTTGTTTGTACCACGCCTTCAGGGGACACTGTGATGTCAATATCCAAAAAACTGACCCTATGCCTGTAGGCATATGTCAATTTAATATTAAGATCATTATTGTTAAGTTGACACATCAATTTTTGTAGGTCATCAGAGCTGCCATCCCATACGAACAGTACATCATCGATATACCTAATCCAGCTGAGGATGTTTTCACAGCCAGGTATGGGAGAGCTCTGAAAAATCTCACGCTCCCAGGCTCTAAGGAACAAATTAGCATATGAGGGGGCACAAGCCGCCCCCATTTCTGTCCCTTGTGCCTGTAGGAAGATTTCATCCCTAAACATAAAGATGTTATGTGTAAGGATGAACTCAAGTAGTACCATGATCAGGTCACTTAATTCAGTGTCCAGATTGCTATTATACAGGAACCAAGATGCAGTCTTGAGACCGTGTGTATGCATGATGGAGGTATATAGTGCCTCTACATCAGCTGTTACAAGTAACATTTGATCTTCTAAATGAAGTTGGTCTAATCGTCTCAAAGCTGCAGTTGTGTCCTGTATATACGAAGGAAGCGTGGCTACAATAGGTTTAAGATAAAAATCAATTACCCGACAAACCATTTCGCAAAGACTCCCATTGCCCGAGACAATTGGTCTGCCAGGCGGGTCATGAATGTCCTTATGTATCTTAGGGATGAGATATAAAGTAGGCATCCGAGGTTTTAATTTTTGTATATAATCAAAGAATTTTTTTGTAACAATGCCATTTTCATATGCTTGCTCCAAAATTTTAATCAATTCCAATTGAAACCTGTCAGATGGGTTATGGGAGAGTTTCTTGTAGCAATGGTGATCAGATAGCAATTTGTAGGCCTGTTTCTCATAAAGAAGGTTGGGCCAAATGACCAGATTTCCACTTTTGTCCGCGGCTTTCAACACACAATCATCCCATTTTCCAATTTCTTGGATAACCTCCCTCAATTGCCTGCTGTCATGATATCGAGGACCCCCAAATTTCAATTTTTCGATATCATGGGTTACCAATTTGACAAAAGTGTCCACCGCTGAACATGTATTGAGGTTGGGAAATTTACTGGACTTGTTCATGAGAGAAACAGGGAAATTGTTCATTGGTTCAGCTTCCTGATCAGCCAGTGACTCAAGAATTGCCACAGCCGCTCTCTCCTCTTCAGTATCAAATATAAATCCCAGATTAGATTTTTCATAAAATCTTTTTAAAATGAGTTTTCGTGCAAACAAATGCACATCTTTTACCGCAGTGAAAATATCAAGAGACTGAGGAGGAGAGAACGTAAGACCCATTTCTAACACGTGTTCCTGCTGAGGTGTGAGTATATGAGTGGATAAATTGATTACCTTTGGTTGATTGCAACGCTTTTGATTGTGGTTTGGTCCATCATAATCTCGAAACGTATTTTTACCACCAAATCTTGTACGAGAGGGTCGGCCATTCTGTGTTTCATGCTCAAGCCCTGAGACGGTGCTACTGGCTACGGATGAGATGGATGACGTGGAGGAATTTCTCAGCAAAATATTCTTATCATCAGCTTTCCTATATTGCCAGCGAAAAACTCTTTTATTTTCGTAATCACTAATATCCCGCTGGTATTTTTTAGATTTAGATTTGCTGATATTTTCCTCCCATTTTTCCATCTTCTTGTCCATATCAGCAAGGAATTCTTCCAGCATTTCAGCTGGAATATCTTTCAGCATTTGTTTATGTACTTGGTCCAGCTCATGATCAATCTCTCCCAGGACATTAAGATTTCTCTCATTAATAATTTCAATGAAAGTCAGTGAACAGGACGAAGCGGCTGCCTCCCATTTTTTGTTTAGCTCTGCATCCTCCAAACCAAATGTGGGAAACAGTTGAATGCGTAGCCCCCTTGGAACAATTTTTTGTTTATGATAATTGTCCAAGGAGGCTTTGGTCCACCAAATTCTTGTTTTTTTCTGGAGCAGATTTTTATATTTTTTAAAAAGTTCTTTGTGATCAACATGTGTACTATTAAAAATACCTGCGGTACCGGGTTTAAACAATTCAGATGCTTTATCTTGCCAGGACAACATCCTGGCTTTTAGGTACATGTTCCGGAACTATATCTGTTGCAAAACAGAACATCAATATTAACAATCTAAACAGGTACCGGATAGTATCCGAACGGAGGAAATTAACCTCCACCACCAAACTCAATCAATATAGTAACAACTAGTGTGGGATATATAAATCCAAACCACCACAAAGAGTAACTAAGGTTTAAAATATATTATATTTATTGGTATTCTTTAAAATTAAAGATATAAAAAAACAGTGGATAACCCATACCACAGATGTAGGGTGTTAAACCATGAATCATTACAAGAGATGTATATACATGCTACTACTTGGCAATATATTTGGGAGGTAAATGATACTGAATTGGGCCCTAATATGCATAGAGAGATATATATTTAACAGGTGAACAGATCAATCCACATCAAAAGATATACACATGCATAATAAATAAGAGCCCAGATTACCTTAAGCCAATGTTTGTATGAATGAAAGCATGGTAAACACCCACCGCTCCGACGATCGTTTCAACACCTTTTTCAAGGAGCGCTGCATATGGGGTGTGCATGTGTTCATTTATATAGGAGCGATGAGAATGAGTTAATCCCCCACAGCTGTGTGAAAGGAACTGCAGAGCCATGTGGCGCGCATGCCTGATGACTGCTTCCTATCAGGCAACTTCCTTCCACGGACGGTGACCAGCAAGCACTCGGTTGCTATGCAACGTGCGTGCCAGTGGTCACATGATCCGTGTGGGGAAGTGCCGGAAGTCAAAGACTTCCTGCATGCGCGACCTGTCTGCTAAAGCATCGGTAAGTATTATAACTACATTGGGGTGAATGAGTGAAGAGACTGAATGAATATTATCGCTGGAGAGTAAGATAAATATGTATATGAGAAAATGAGAGTATTTTATATATAACAGTACCAATGCGTGATATATATATAAGTGTACGGGTGCACATGTATATTATACCACTAGGGACTGAGATGTATATGAGAAGGAAAAATTTATATATAACAATGACTGCTGCATACAATATGTATGAGTGTACAAATGCATGTATATACTATATGTGCGTATATATAAATCCAAGATTGTTATATCACACAGGCCATCAAGACCCAAAACAAATACCATATATAATTATCCTATGCGCCAAGCATAGCCTAAATAAACGGGTTAATTTACAAATATTAATAAACATTCTTAAAGATATATTCTTTGGACACACATAGAGTACATACCTCAACCTCACACAATTAATCTGCAACATGCCCTAACTATTGTATCTCAAACCTACAATATACATGCAAAGTAAATTAAAAAATAAAAAAATAAAATAAATAAATAAATAAATAAATTACAATTATCCATTGAATGTGCCAAAACCTATTAGACCCATTATGTAAATATGGATTAACAATAAAAAATTGTGTGTGTTGGGAGTGCGAAATGTAAAACAGTTACAAAAGGAAAGTGCATAGAACAAATACAAGAATGTAAATGAAATTAGTGTGTGTGTGAATAATATTAATAAGCATACACTACTGCTAAGTCATCAGGCATGCGCGCCACATGGCTCTGCAGTTCCTTTCACACAGCTGTGGGGGATTAACTCATTCTCATCGCTCCTATATAAATGAACACATGCACACCCCATATGCAGCGCTCCTTGAAAAAGGTGTCGAAACGATCGTCAGAGCGGTGGGTGTTTACCATGCTTTCATTCATACAAACATTGGCTTAAGGTAATCTGGGCTCTTATTTATTATGCATGTGTATATCTTTTGATGTGGATTGATCTGTTCACCTGTTAAATATATATCTCTCTATGCATATTAGGGCCCAATTCAGTATCATTTACCTCCCAAATATATTGCCAAGTAGTAGCATGTATATACATCTCTTGTAATGATTCATGGTTTAACACCCTACATCTGTGGTATGGGTTATCCACTGTTTTTTTTATATCTTTAATTTTAAAGAATACCAATAAATATAATATATTTTAAACCTTAGTTACTCTTTGTGGTGGTTTGGATTTATATATCCCACACTAGTTGTTACTATCTTCTTGAGACTGTCTCTAGGACCAATGCTGTGTTTCAGAGGGAGTTGCCGGCGATATTCATTACTCCTAGTGAAGTCTTCAGTAAGAGCAGTAACTCCTCCTTTCTGGTGTTTGAGGACATGTGCACATTTTTCTGGAGTCGTCTAAAAGCTAAGAAATTTCCCCTGTTTGTCATTCCTTTTTGTCTGTAGAGTTCAGTGGAGATTGACTAGTGCTCCTCTCCTCCCTTCCCTACCCTTAGTCTAACGCCAGGGAAAGGGGGAAACAGCAAAAAGGCAATGGTAGTTACCAGCCAGGATGTCAAGGAACATGCACAACAGGACGCAGCGGGCCCCTTTTTGTTAGAAGGAGGTAACACAGGTGCAGAATGAAGATAACGATAAAGTAGGGACTCGCAAAATCGTGGGGACCCTTGACGGGGATTGCGACCTTACGTATTTTGGCCAAAATATTAACTAATACCTCATATGATATTTTTGCACTTTTTTATCTGACAGGACACAGCCAGGCCCATTAATGGTGACCTTGTGAATTAGGGGCTGGCACCTCTGTGATACACGGATAGGGTGCCGGGCATCCAACCTAATCGAATAGTAGGGGCGTCTAATAGGATGCTGGCTAGGCACGATGCCACATGTATGTGACCTGCACCCTATTCCAAGTTTCATCTGTGTGCAGTTTTAGTGCTAGGCAATCAGGATGAGAGGATGAGAGTGATTGTTCATTAGCATTCTGCACCTGTGTTACCTCCTTCTAACAAAAGGGGGCCTGCTGCGTCCTGTTCTGCATTTTCCTTGACATCATGGCTGGTAACTACCACTGCCTTTTCCTGTTTTCTAATTTGATTTTGGAATTTTTAAAAAAATCTGTTTACTGTTCTGGCTGGGCTCTTTGTTTTTAACGCCAGGGAAAAACAGGGCCAGGAACACTATTGGTTAAGAGCCAATATAGGGTCGATATTTGAGGCAGGGTGACACTAGACCAAACTAGGAGGTCTCCACTCCCCCCTTTCCCTAGTGTCTGGGCTCCCTTTCCCTCTTCCCTCTGTGTTGCACTAAGTCTTTCCCACACCTTGCGTGACATTATCACCGGCCGAGCACATTTTGAAAGGAGAAAAAAAAAGTAGAAAACTGACACTTTGTTTTTTTTTTTCTCTGTGTGTTTTTGGGCATGGACCTTTTTTTTTCTCTTTCTCCCTTGGTATGGGTTCAGTTGCAGAGCTCGCAGAGCGGCTGCACATGCTGTCGCTGGAGGTGAATGATGTCCGCGGTGAGGTACAGCAGCAGCATCAGCGGTTACAGGTCGCCAATGTGGGGGTCTCTGCAGGTAGGCCTGTCCAGCCTAAACCCAAAGTTTCCCTCCTAGACAGGTTTTCAGGAGGTAGGGACAATTTGTTTGTATTCAAGGAGGCATGCAAACTGTATTTCAAACTTCATCCTTACTTCTCCGGAAATGAGGAGCAACAGGTTTGAATTGTGATCGCTGTACTTTAGAGAGATCCTCAGACGTGGGGGTTTTCTTTACCGCAGGACTCGGTCTTGGCCCTCATCTATGATGACCCTTACCGAGTCTCCTTGGCTGAGTTTAGGCTATATAGCCTTCTGCAGGGGAATCGGTCAGTAGAAACGTACAGTTCGGAATTCCATAGATGGGCAACGGATTCCAAATGGAATGACTCAGCCCTTAGAAGTCAATTTTGTGAGGGGCTTACTGAAAGGTTGAAAGATGCCTTGGCATTATATGAAACCCCTCAGTCCTTGGAGGCTGCCATGTCGTTGGCCATACATCTTGATAGACGACTTCAGGATAGACAGGTGAGACCACCTTCTCCGTGGCCTTCTTGTCGGGGTTGTGTACCTCTGTCGGGGGGAGCAGTCTGGGGTGAACCAGTACTGGGGGAGGTGTAGGAACCCATGCAGTTAGGGGGTGTCTCTGCATTATACATCTCCCTGGAGATTCGCAAGATAAAAGGTGTATGTTTTTGTTGTGGGAAAAAAGGCCATTTTGATGGGACCTGTCCTTCAATTCCTAAACAAAAGGAGACTCGATTAACTCTTGGTAGTCTGGAGTTAGATAAACAAGTGGTGCATTTGAGGCCAAACTGCAGTTCCCGCTTTGTCCTGACAGCAGAGGTGGTGCTAAACCGACAAAAATTTCTGTGTTTGTTGACAGCGGAGCCGGAGTCAGCATGCTTGATGCTGAGTTTGTGAAGACTCATGGTCTTGCTTGCTGTACTTTAGATAAACCTATTTCCATTTTTGCCATCGACTCAGCGCCACTTGCACAGAAAGCATTTACTCAGATTGTACATAATGTAAAACTGAGGGTGGGGTCAGTTCATCGTGAAATTATTCCTTGCTATGTCCTGGACAATCTTCCTACACCGATTGTTTTGGGTATTCCGTGGCTTGTTAAACATAAGCCATTGATGGACTGGCAAGCGGGGAAATTATTGAATAGGGAGATTACTGCCATGCAAATTGTTTAGATATTTCCCTTGCTACTGTCTCTACAGAAATATTACCTGCTTTTCTGTCTGGTTTTGAGGATGTTTTTTCTGAGAGGGGGAGTCAGGATTTTCCTCCTCATCGTGTTTAAAACTGTCCTATTACCTGACCCCCGGTGCTAAACTACCGAAATCCAGACTGTATAATCTTTCTGGCCCTGAGAGATAAGTCATGAAGGATTTCATTGTGGAGAGTCTGAAGAAGGGACAGGAATCCTCTGATTCCTGATTTGTTCAGCCAGGTTGTGGGAGCTTAGGTATTCTCCAAGTTGGATCTAAGGGGAGCCTACAATCTGGTTAGAGTCAGAGAAGGGGACGAATGGAGTTTGGTTATGTCTTTTGGTTTGACTAATGCACCTGCGGTATTCCAGCATTTCATAAATGATATTTTTAATTGTTTGGTGGGGCGGTTTGTGGTGGTCTATCTGGACGATATTTTGGTTTACTCACCAGATTTTGAAACTCATCGGGGGCATGTTAAGCAGGTTCTTCAGATATTAAGGGACAACAAACTTTATGCCAAACTGGAAAAATGTGTTTTTGCTGTTCAGGTGGTGCAGTTTTTGGGGTACTTGTTGTCGTCTTCAGGTTTTCAGATGGATCCGGAGAAGATCCGTGCAGTCCTTGATTGGGAACGTCCCGAGAACCTGAGGGCTTTACTAATTTTTACTGGAAATTCATCCAAAATTACTCTGTAATTGTGAAACCCCTTACTGACATGACTAAGAAGGAGTTTGATTTTTCCAAATGGTCGGATGCCTCAGTCCAGGTTTTTTCTTCTTTAAAGAACTGTACCTATACTCAGTCAACCCGATGTTTCCCAACCCTTTATGTGGATGTTGGTGCGTCGGATTTCGGGATTGGGGCTGTGTTGTCTCAGGGTCCGTCCCCTGGTAAATGGCGTCCATGTGCCTTCTTTTCTAAAAAAATTGTCTTCGGCTTAGAGAAATTATGACGTGGGTAATAGGGAACTTTTGGCGATCAAATTGGCGTTCGAAGAATGGCGACATTGGTTGGAAGGGGCTGTCCATCCTGTTACTGTTATTACTGACCATAAGACCCTGTCATATCTCCAGTCAGCTAAACATCTCAAACCTAGGCAAGTCAGATGGTCCCTGTTTTTTAATTAGGTTCAATTTTGATGTCACTTTTCATCCACGGGTCAAAAATGTCAAGAGTGATGCTTTGTCCCGGAGCTTTCCTGGTGGTGGTGAACATGAGAACCCTGTCCCAACATTAGAGAAAGGGGTAGTCATTTTGGCACTGTATTCTGAACTGGAGGGTGAGGTGTTGGAGGCTCAGGGGGACACTCTTGCCTCCTGCGCTTCAGGAAGGTTATTTGTACCATTAAATCTGCACCACAAAGTAATTAAAGAGCATTATAACTCTGTGCTTTCTGGGCATCCAGGTGGTAAGGCAACCGCGGACCTCCTCTCTCATCGTTATTGGTGGCCGGGGTTACATCAGGATGTGATTGAACACGTAGCTGCTTGTAGTATTTCCGCGCGTTCTAAGGTTTCGCATACCCGTCCATCTGGTACTCTTCTTCCGCTACCTATCCCTAGTAGGTCATGGACACACTTGTCCATGGATTTTATTACTGACCTACCAGTTTCTGCAGTCAAAACGGTGGTTTTGGAGGTAATAGATAGGTTCAGTAAAATGGTTCCCTTTGTCACATTGCCTGCACTTCCAAATGCCAAGACAGATGTTCATAAATGAGATTGTGAAGCTTCACGGGGTTCCCTCCGATGTGGTGTCAGATTGGGGGACCCAGTTTGTTTCCAAGTTCTGAAAGGCATTCTGTTCTCGACTGGGGGTGCAGCTGTCCTTTTCTTCTGCCTTTCACCCTCAGTCGAATGGTCAGAGCGAGCGTGTCAATCAGAATTTGGAGACCTACTTCAGGTGTTTCATCTCCGAAAATCAGGAGGATTGGGCATCTTACTTACCGCTGGCAGAATTTGCCATTAATAATCATCGTCAAGAATCCGCTGGCAGGTCACCGTTCTTCGGTGCATACGTTTATCACCCACAGTTTGGTACCTTTAGTGGGGGAGGAGCTTCAGGAGTTCCTGAGGTGGAATGGTATGCTTTGTCGCTTTCCTCGGTATGGCAGGGTGTTCTGAGTAATTTAAAGATCATGGGAGACAGGTATAAACGTATGGCTAACAGAAAATGCTTGCCAGGTCTGGACCTGAATGTAAATAACCTTGCGTGGTTGTCTACCAGGAATATAAGATTGAAAGTTCCTTCTTGGAAACTGGGACTTAGGTTTATTGGTCCCTATAAAATAAACCGCCATCATTAACCCAGCAGCGTTTCGTCTTGAAGTTCCTCAGGCCCTTAAGGTCCACAATGTGTTCTACAGGCCCTTACTCAAAAAGTATATGGAACCTCTTGAGCCCTCACCTCTACCACCGCCCCCAGTAATAGTTGATGGTAATCTGTGTTGCACAGCTTCTGGATACCCACAGTTGCAGTAGAAACTTCACAGAGCAGAGTACTTGGGATAACAAGGTATTACTTCTCAGAACATGAGGTAAAGGAAAAAACGCACAGTCACACAGTACTGCACCAGGAAGTAAGAACAAAACAGAAAATACAAGAGAGATTTTTTTTCTTTTTACAATACAGTAAACAAGGAAACTTTACACAACATCGCCATCTACTGTCAGATCAGCATAAAGTCCTCCTTCACACAAACAAAGAAGTCCACAACTGTTGCATATACCAACAATCTGGAGTTTCAAATTTCAAGGATTGTACATTCTTGTCTCCAACGTCGTTCTCTACAATACTTGGTGCACTGGAAAGGCTATGGTCCAGAGGAGAGTATGTGGGTTTCAGCGTCAGAGGTGAACGCTCCCAGGTTGGTTCGATCATTCCACACCTCTTATCCTGAGAAACCCGGTCCTGAGTGTCCGGAGGCCACTCGTAGAGGAAGGGGTACTGTCACGGGTGTGTCAGAGGTGACAGACAGTCGCCCTACAGTTGTTCGCAGGAGATCTCCACATTTGGCATTATACACATTTTCTTGAGGTTTTCTCTAGGACCCAGCGGCTACCTGGCCTGGGTGTATAAATACCTTCTGTGTTTCAGAGGGAGTTGCCGGCGATATTCATTACTCCTAGTGAAGACTTCAGCAACAGCAGTACTTCCTCTTCTCTGGTGTTTGAGGACATGTGCATATTTGTTTGGAGTCATCTAAAAGCTAAGCAATTTGCCCTGTTTGTCCCTCCTTTTAGTCTTTTGAGTTCAGTGGAGATCGGCTAGTGCTCATCTCCTCCCTTCCCTAGCCTGAGTCTAACGCCAGGGAAAGACAGGGCGAGGAACGCGTGCGGCAATTGGTTAAGAGCCAATACAGGGTCGATAGTTGAGGCTGGGTGACACTAGACCAGACTAGGAGGTCTCCACTCCCCCCTTTCCCTAGTGTCTTGGCTCCCTTTCCCTCTTCCCTCTGTTTTGCACTAAGTCTTTCCCACACCTTGCGTGACACTGGGTTAGTTGAGCTCCAATCAGCTCCCTGATCCAATGTACAGAGATGTACTCATGCTGCTGATGTCACTGCAGCGCGATGAGGTCAACTCATCACCCTACTGATGTCATTGCAGAGCACCATGAAGAAGGAAAAGCCAAATCTTGCAGCAGGTAATGACTCATAGAGACAAATATACTCGGGGGTGCCTTGGTATGGAGAATGGGGTGGGGGCCTTGGTATGGTGAATGTGATGGTCCTTAGTATGGAGAATGGGGTGAGGGGCTTAGTATGAGAATAGGGAGGAGGGCTCGATAATAGAGAAAGGGTAGCATGAGGGTGTTCGCTATGGAGAAGGGGTAGCATGAGGGGGCTCAGTATGGAGAAGGGGTAACATGGGAGGCTCATAAAAGAAAATGGGATAGCATGGGCAGGCTCAGCATGAAGAATGGGGTAGTGTGGGGGCCTCAATGTGGAGAATAATGTAGCATGAGGGGCTTGGTAAGGAGAATAGGGTAGCATGGGGGCTTGGTATGGAGAAGAGGTAGTATGAGATGAGAAAGCTTGATATGGAGAAGGTATATCATAGTGGGGTTTGTCATGGAGAATGTGGTAGCATGGGGAGGCTTGGCATGAAGAATGGGGTAGCATGAGGGGGCTCGGTAAGGAGTATAGAGTTGCATGAGGGGGCTCGGTATGGAAAATGGGGTAGCATGGGGCCTCGGTATGGAGACTGGGATAGCATGAGGGAGTTCTGTATGGAAAATGGGGTAGCAGGGGTAGTATTCAGGTGGCATTATAATGACAATGTCATTTTTAATGGTACTATTTCTGGAAAAATCATCATGGAGTCAGGTACTTATATCTAATGTGCATTTACATTGGTCAGTTTCAGCCTTTAAATGATCGCTGATCTGCTATATGAAGCCAATCGGCAGTCCCATAATAACCTGTTTAGACAGGATGTCATTTTGCTTTCATGTGCACAGAACGAATATTAACATGATCATCCTGTGCACAAAGAAAAGCACTCTTCTCAGCAGTACATGTGTACAAAGGACATTTAAACGGAGTGGTTCACTCCCAAAATGCCAATTAATTTGCTTACACATTTCTATTGGAGACATAGCCCAGGTTATAATTTATTATTTCATGTTTTAGATGCAAATGAGGGCTCTTATGTGCACCCTTGGCTTGGCTAATTATGTCTTCTTAGATCATTACACCCTACCATTTAAAAATTAAAGTCAGTCCCTTTTCTTGATTGACAGAGTTCCATTGGTAATGCTGCAATATCGTACTCATTAATGTGCAGAAACTCTGAATAATATCCTTTGCTTCTATGATCAAAAAGTAGAATAAATAAAGTCCACGTCTCCTTTATACACGGAAAGCAGGGGCGTACATAGAAGTCATGGGGCCCCATAGCAGAAGCTCTAATTGGGCCCCCCCCCCTACAAAAAATAAATATTTGTCTATGTCACAGAAGAGCAGCTCTCATAACTTTCCAGCCTTTAGGCTGTGTGCACACAATGCGTTTTTAATGCGTTTCCGCAGCGTTTTTGCAGCTGCGGAAACGCTGCGGAAACACATTAAAAACGCATGGTAGAAGGGCAGCAATGTTCCCAATGATAATCCGCATGTGCTGTACCCATGCTGCGGATTTTTCTGCAGCGTTTATGCTGCGCTCAAAAATCCGCAGCATGTCCATTAATTTTTCGGAAACGCGGCGTTTTTGCCGCCATTGACTTGCATTAGAACGCGCCAATACCGCAAGACTGCATTTGTACTTGCGTTATTGGCGCATTCTAATGTGCGGATGGTACCCGGGTGTGGAGGAGAGGAGACTCTCCTCCACACCCAGGTACCATTAAAAAGCTGTAAAAACAAGAATAAAATAAAAAATAAGATATATTCACCTTCCGACGGCCCCCGGTCTCCTTCCCTCTGCTTGCGTGCAAGACTGAAGAGTGAGAAATGCAGCAGCTACTGGTACATTTCCCCATCCTCGTATGTGTGGCCCCCTCAATCCCACAATCCCTGGTATGTGTGGCCCCCACAATCCCTGGTATGTGTAGCCTCCACAATCCCCCAATCCCTGGTATGTGTGGCCCCCTCAATCCCACAATCCCTGGTATGTGTGACCCCCTCAATCCCACAATCCCTGGTATGTGTGACCCCCTCAATCCCACAATCCCTGGTATGTGTGGCCCCCTCAATCCCACAATCCCTGGTATGTGTGGCCCCCTCAATCCCACAATCCCTGGTATGTGTCGCCTCCTCAATCCCCCAATCCTGGTAAATGTGGCCTCCTCAATCTCCAAATCCTGGTACGTGTGGCCTCCTCAATCCCCAAATCCTGGTACGTGTGGCCTCCTCAATCCCCAAATCCTGGTATGTGTGGCCTCCTCAATCCCCAAATCCTGGTATGTGTGGCCTCCTCAATCCCCAAATCCTGGTATGTGTGGCCTCCTCAATCCCCAAATCCTGGTATGTGTGGCCTCCTCAATCCCCAAATCCTGGTATGTGTGGCCTCCTCAATCCATGTATCCTGGTATGTGTGGCCTCCTCAACCCCTCAATCACTGCACACATAAAACAATAAACACTTATACTCACCTTCCTTCCTCACCTCTGCTCCAGCAGCTCATGTCGGCATCTGAGCTGCACGCGCTCTCAGAAGCTGAGGTGAGCTGCTGCTGCTGCTGGCACATTCACTCCTCTCCACGCCGAGACTATGGGCGTGGAGAAGCTTGAATATGCTTTCTCTTTAGCGGCGGGCAGGCACTGACAGCAGGAGCCGGGGCTCAGCGCTCCTCCGTGCCCGCTACTAAAGAGAATGAATATTCCATCTTCTCCACGCCCATGGGAGTGGAGAAGAGGGAATATTCATGTACCTTTAGCAGCGGGCACACGTGGTAGCTGCAGCAGCGGCTACTGTGTGTGCTCTGCTCCTCCACTGCCGCAACCCGCTCCTCTGCCGCTGCAACCTCCTACTTACCTATCCTCCTCGCTCCCACGCTGCTTGGGGCCCTCACGGGCCCCCTCCAGCCACGCGCCCCATAGCAGTGGCGTAGTCTGCCGCCATTGGCGGTACGCCACTGACAGAAACTGTACATGTGACTACTCCATGCTTCAGAGAGACGAACCCTTTGAATATTTACTCCTCTAATAAGCTCACGTTTATTACGTTTTCTCGAATCAGATTGATATATTGGGTTGTGCACGCGTCTTCTTGTGCAAAGTGGCTTCGGAGATAAGTGGCAGTTATTTCAGAGGCCATGGACTAACACCCGTCTTCTTCTCTTTTCACACAGGTACATGCTCTTCTCCTGCACAATTCCTCTGCCTGCTGTATATGCCGCCATCTAATGCTCTGCTCTCCTGATTCAACTCACTGGTAGAATTCTCTGCTTGATATTTCTACTTTATCTGTCCCATTCCACTCAATACTCACATATGTCTGTCCTATCCCCACTGTAGATTTTATCTGATGTTTAGAGGTGCCAAACTGCAGAGCCTACAGAGTCCTAGCTCTGTGTTTGATCACCCAGCCATCTCCTGGTGAGATGACCAGCTGCTAATTTAGCCACAAGCAGCTCCCACAATGCCCCTCACTTGATGGTTTAGTGTGCCCTCTATATTTAGAAGATCTTTAAGGGGTGCACACGTGCTGGGTTGTGCACCGTCTTCTTGTGCAAAGTGGCTTCGGAGATAAGTGGCAGTTATTTCAGAGGCAGTTAGTCAGGGCAGGAGTCAGGTAACCAACACTTTGACCACTTACTCTCTTTTAACTATGTTTCTGTTAGCTCTCACTTTTTCCTCTATAGTCCTCCACTTTCTAGTAACCCCTCAAATCCCTACACCTAGTAAGAAACTCTTCATCTCTCCCTCCATCCTCCCCATTCATCTCACCTCCTCCTCCGAATTATTCCTCAAAATTCAATCCTGGATCTCCAAACACAGACAGCCACCTCATGCTCTCTCTTGCTCCCACCTGCTAACACCTTCTCTGCTCCTCCTCACTGCTGGAGATATCTCTCCAAATCCTGGTCCTCCTCGCCATATCCCCACAGTTACTTCTACCTCCTATCCACGACCTTCCACAAACTGTCGCAACCCTTCTAACCTCATACCCATCCAACTAATCCCCACTTCCTTAGTTGCTCTAACAGGAGCTCTATGGAACGCTCGCTCCGTCTGCAACAAACTTTCCTACATCCACGACCTTTTCATTACTAACAAACTTTCGTTCCTCGCCATCACCGAAACCTGGCTCACCCCCTCTAACACACCCACACCCCCCGCCCCAATGGCAAACATGGCGGAGGCGTAGGTTTTCTCCTGTCAGATACCTGCGTTTTCACCCAAATATCACTGCCACCCTCTGTTATACTCCCCTCTTTTGAGGTGCACTGTGTGCGCATCTATTCCCCCTCTGACCTCTAACTGGCCGTCATTTACCGACCCCCAGGGCTAGCCACCACTTTCTTAGACCACTTCACCACCTGGCTGCTTCACTTCCTTTCCACTGACATCCCCACTATCATAATGGGTGACTTCAACATCCCCATTGACACTTCCCACTCATCTGTCTCTAAGCTCCTATTCCTCACTTCCTCCTTCGGCCTTGCTCAATGGTCTTCGGCAGCTACTCATAAAGATGGCCACACACTGGACCTCATCTTCACCCGCCTCTTTTCCCTATCTAACCTCTCTAACTCACCCCTCCCTCTCTCTGACCATAACCTCCTCACATTCTCTACCCTCTCCTGTCCAGGTGCACAATCCCCACTCCACAAACTTACACACGCTCGCAGAAATCTCAAACACCTTGACCTACACTCACTCTCTGAATCCCTCCTCCCTCTTGCAGACATAAATTCCTTACACAATGCAGATGTTGCTGCAGCTTCATATAACACTACATAACACCACAATAGCTGCAGCTCTCGACTTGATCGCCCCTCTCACACATACCAAATCTCGCACAATCAACAGGCAACCCTGGCACACCAAACTTACTAAAGAACTGCGACGGGCCTCCAGGGTTGCGGAGCAGAGATGGAAAAGGTCTCACTCCATCGAGCACTTCATCGCATTCAAACAATCCCTCACTATTTTCAAGTCCGCACTCACTACAGCGAAACAATCCTACTTCTCATCTCTCATATCCTCCCTATCTCACAACTAGAGATGAGCGGTGTTCGACTAGAACTGTTCGCCAATCTCAAATTTGAGCTGTTTTGGGCGGTATTGGACGAGCTCGAACGATTTGCAAAAAATTCGGCTGTTCGAGGTTATGTTCGATAACTGTTCGTGCACCAAAAGCGTGTCCTGCATGTCTGGCGCTATTTTTGAGCACCAATCATGCAGGGATTGTCTGCCACTCACTGTAATGCCACAGCCATGGTTGTTGTGGCATTACAGTGATTGCCCAAATCGATGGGAACAGTGCCCACAGTGAAACATGAAAAGCCGGCAATTCAGCAGCGGCATACACCGGTACCCGACAATTTAGAACAGAAAGAATAGAGAATCACACATAGATTAGATAGATAGAAACATGTCAGTCACATATATATGAAGTACAGTGACAGTGTTGCTTACTGTACTTGTCATTTAGTGTAAAGGATTTATTAAAAAAAATAATAGTGTTTTCATGCACCGTCTCTTTAAAAAAGCCGGCCGGCATTTCAGCAGCGATACCTGACAATTTAGAATAGAAGGAATAGAGAATCACAAATAGATTAGATAGATAGAAACATGTCAGTCACATATACAGTATATGAAGTACAGTGACAGTGTTGCTTACTGTACTTGTCATTTAGTGTAAAGGATTTATTAAAAAAAATAATAGTGTTTTCATGCACCATCTCTTTAAATAAGCCGGCCGGCAATTCAGCAGCAGTACCCGACAATTTAGAATAGAAGGAATAGAGAATCACACATAGATTAGATAGATAGAAACATGTCAGTCACATATATATGAAGTACAGTGACAGTGTTGATTACTGTACCTGTCATGTAGTGTTAAAATAAAGGATTTATTTAAAAAAAAATTGGCGTTTGGTTCCCCATAATTTTAGGCTCTAGCGGATGTTAAGCAGATGGCTGGGGCAGATGTTTGAAGCCTGGGAAGGGGGTAATACCCACGGAGCTTCCCAGGCTACTAATATCAGCCCCCAGCTGAATACCTAGCCTTTACTAGCTATTAAAATGGGGGACCCCCCCAAAAAAATGACGTGGGGTTCCCCCTATTTTAATAGCTAGCAAAGGCTAGGCAGACAGCTTAATAGCCCAGGAAGGGTGCCATGAATATTGGCCCCCTCCCAGGCTAGAAACATCGGCCATCAGCCGTCCCAGAAATGGCGCATCCATAGGATGCGCCAATTCTGGCACTTAGCCTCGCTCTTCCCACTGCCCTGTAGCGGTGGCAGTGGGGTAATAGGGCTGGGGTTGATGTCAGCTTATAATGCCAGCTGACATCAAGCCCAGGTTAGTAATGGAGAGGCGTCTACAAGACACCCCCATTACTAACCCCATAGTCAAAGTTAAAAGAAAACACAAACACCCAGAATAAAGTCCTTTAATTGAAATAAAGACACAATACTTTATTGTTCTAAATTAAACCATACTTACCATCACGCCCATTCCAGCTGAAGCCAACGATCTCCTGCAATAAAAGTAAAATAATAAAGCAACATCATCCTTACCTTTCCATGGTTCCCACGACAGCTTCAGCTCTGCTACATCGAGATGACGGGCTGGACCGCAGCAGAACGCTGCCATTTAGCTTGCCATGCCGCACACACTGAGAAGCGCAGGCATGCTTGCGCTCCTCAGTGTCTCGCTGTGACGGCATAAAAATGAGACGAGTTCATGTCCAATGAACTCGGCTCACCTCATGCACGTCACTGACAGCGTGGGAGAATTCTCATGCTGAAGCGCTGAGTGCAGGAGAATTTTCCCACGCTGTCAGTGACGTGTCTGGCCGGCGGCCGCGACCAATCAGCAGAGCCGGGTTTAAATTTGACGCCAATACTGCTGATTGGTCGTGGCCTGCAACCGCGTCCAGTCAGCCGAGCAGGGTTTAAATTTGGCGCCAATACTGCTGATTGGTCGCGGACGGCGATCGCGACTAATCAGCAGAGCGGTGTTTAAATTTTGCGGCAATATTGCTGATTGATCTCGGGCCAGCGACCGCGATCAATCAGCAGAGCGGTGTTTAAATTTGGCGCCAATAATGCTGATTAGTCGCGGCTGGCATCCGCGACCAATTAGCAGAGCGGGGTTTAAATTTGGTGCCAATCTCGCTGATTGGTCGTGGCTGGAGTCCGCGACCAATCAGCAGAGCGGTGTTTAACTTTAGCGCCAAGATCACTGATTGGTCGCGTGCAGAGAGCGCGACCAATCAGCGAATCGTATTGGTGAGGACCGGGGAGCGCCGCTGCCTGTGCGGATACTTCCGCTGCGAGAAGCCGGGAGATGAGCGACTGCTCGCAGCAGAAGTATCCCGACCCGCAGCGCCGTTCCCCGGTCCTCCCTTGACACCCTAGCCGTTGATGTCCCCACAGTATCCGCATGATGTTATAAAGATCCGGACATTTCTGTTAAAAATCGCTGATTGGTCGCTGGCGCTGTCCGCGACCAATCACCGATTTGGGCGCCAAATTTAAATATCGGCCGCGACCAATCACCGATCTTGGCTCCACATTTAAACACCGCTGTGCTGATTGGTTGCCGACGCTGGGCGCGACCAATCACCGATTTTTGCGCCACATTTAAATAGCGTCCGCGAAAAAATCAGTACAGCGGTGTTTAAATGTGGAGCCAAGATGGGTGATTGGTCGCGGCCGATATTTAAATTTGGCGCCCAAATCGGTGATTGGTCGCGGGCAGCGCCAGCGACCAATCAGCGATTTTTAACACAAATGTCTGGACCTTTGTAACACCATGCGGATACTGTGGGGACATCAGCAGCTAGGGTGTGAAGGGAGGACCGGGGAGCAGCGCTGCGGGTCGGGATACTTCTGCTGTGAGCCCCCGCTCATGTCCCTGGTTCTCGCAGTGGAAGTATCCGCACAGGCAGCGCCGCTGACATCCATGCGGCTAGGGTGTGAAGGGAGGACAGGGGAGCGGCGCTGACATCCAATTGGTCGCAGCCGCTATTTAAATGTGCCGCACAAATCGGTGATTGGTCGCGGTCTTGACCCGCGACCAATCACTGATCTTGCAGCCAAAGTTAAACACTACTGTGCTGATTGGTCGCGGACGCTGCCCGCGACCAATCACCGATTTGTGCGCCAAATTTAAATATCGGCCGCGACCAATCACCGATCTTGGCTCCACATTTAAACACCGCTGTGCTGATTGGTCGCGGCCGATATTTAAATGTGGCGACCAAATCGGTGATTGGTCGCGGGCAGCGTACGCGACCAATCAGCACAGCGGTGTTTAACTTTTGCGGTAAGATCAGTGATTGGTCGGGTCCGAAGACCGCGAAAAATCATCGAATCGTCTTGGTGAGGACCGGGGAGCGGCGCTGCCTGTGCGGCTACTTCCGCTGCGAGAACCCGAGACATGAGCGGGCGCTCGCAGCAGAAGTATCTCGACCCGCAGCGCCGCTCCCCGGTCCTCCCTTCTGCATGGAGGTCAGCGACGCCGGCGGTCCTTCCGCTGCTACCGGCCGGGAGATGAGCGCCTCGCGCCGCTCATCTCCTGGCTGCATCTCCGTCCCGCAGATGGGTCCGGCGGTCGGGGTCCTTCTGCTGTTACCAGCCGGGAGATGAGCGTCTCGCGCCGCTCATCTCCTGGCTGCATTGCTGCTGAGCTCCTTCCCGCAGATGAGCCGCTAACGGCCGCCATCTTTTTTCAGAAATTCCGCGGCGCTGATTGGCCGCTGCCGGACCAATGAGCGACGTGGGATTTCCTGGACAAACAGACAGACAGACAGACAGACGGGATAAGACAATTATATAGTAGATAATTTAAAAAAAAAGGGCTTCTCTATATTGTTGTGTCCGGCCATGTACAAATAGGCAGCTGGTGGTTGGGGGCTGCCCGTTCCTGCCTGCTGTACCTGGCTGGACACAAATATAGTGCGAAGCCCCACGTCAATTTTTTTTAAATTATTTCATGAATTTCCTGAAATAATTTAAAAAAATTGACGTGGGGCTTCGCACTATATTTGTGTCCAGTCAGGTACAGCAGGCAGGAACGGGCTGCCCCAAACCACCAGCTGCCTATTTGTACCTGGCCGGACACAACAATATAGGGAAGCCCTTTTTTTCTTAATTATTTCATGAATTTCATGAAATAATAAAAAAAAAAATACGTGGGGCTTCGCCCTATTTTTGTGTCCAGCCAGGTACAACTAGGCAGCTGGGGGCTGGAATCCGCAGCACTGGGAGGCCCAAGCTTTCTGGGCCCCACCCACTGCAAATTGCAGTCCGCAGCCACCCCGGAAAATGGCGCGTTCATAGAAGCGCCATCTTCTGGCGATGTACCCAACTCATCCAGGGCCCTGGTGCGGTGGCTCACTGGGTAATAAAGGGGTTAGGGCCAGCTTGGTATTATCAGCTGGCCCTAAGCCCGAAATTCATGGGGTCACGCCAATATTAGACATGACCACCATGAATTTCTAGTAAAGTATTAAAAAAAAACACAACACCCAGAATAAAGTCCTTTAATTGAAATAAACACACAATTCTTTATTGTTCTAAATGAAACCATACTTACCATCACGCCCATTCCATCTGAAGCCAACGATCTCCTGCAATAAAAGTAAAATAATAAAGCAACATCATCCTTACCTTTCCATGGTTCCCAGGACAGCTTCAGCTCTGCTACATCGAGATGACAGGCTGGACCGCAGCAGAACGCTGCCATCCAGCCTGTCATCCCCCAGACACTGAGAAGCGCAGGCATACTTGCACTCCTCAGCGTCTCGCTGTGACGGCATCCAGATGAGACGAGTTCATGTCCAATGAACTCGGCTCACCTCATGCACGTCACTGACAGCGTGGGAAAATTCTCCTGCACTCAGCGCTTCAGCGTGAGAATTCTCCCACGCTGTCAGTGACGTACATGAGGTGAGCTGAGTTCATTGGATATGAGCTCACCTCATGCACGTCACTGACAGCGTGGGAAAATTCTCACGCTGAAGCGCTGACTGCAGGAGAATTTTCCCACGCTGTCAGTGACGTGCATGAGGTGAGCTGAGTTCATTGTCGGCTCATCTGGATGCCGTCACAGCCAGACACTGAGGAGCGCAAGCATGCCTGCGCTTCTCAGTGTCTGCGGGATGACAGGCTGGATGGCAGCTTTCTGCTGCGGTCCAGCCTGTCATCTCGATGTAGCAGAGCTGGAGCTGTCGTGGGAACCATGGAAAGGTAAGGATGATGTTGCTTTATTATTTTACTTTTATTGCAGGAGATCGTTGGCTTCAGCTGGAATGGGCGTGATGGTAAGTATGGTTTAATTTAGAACAATAAAGAATTGTGTGTTTATTTCAATTAAAGGACTTTATTCTGGGTGTTTGTGTTTTTTTTAACTTTGACTATGGGGTTAGTAATGGGGGTGTCTTATAGACGCCTCTCCATTACTAACCTGGGCTTGATGTCAGCTGGCATTATAAGCTGACATCAACCCCAGCCCTATTACCCCACTGCCACCGCTACAGGGCAGTGGGAAGAGTGAGGCTAAGTGCCAGAATTGGCGCATCCTATGGATGCGCCATTTCTGGGATGGCTGACGGCTGGTGTTTCTAGCCTGGGAGGGGGCCAATATTCATGGCACCCTTCCTGGGCTATTAATATCAGCCCCCAGCTGTCTGCCTAGCCTTTACTAGCTATTAAAATAGGGGGGACCCCACGTCATTTTTTTGGGGGGGGTCCCCCATTTTAATAGCTAGGAAAGGCTAGGTATTCAGCTGGGGGCTGAAATTAGTAGCCTGGGAAGCTCCGTGGGTATTACCCCCTTCCCAGGCTTCAAACATCTGCCCCAGCCGTCTGCTTAACCTCCGCTAGAGACTAAAATTATGGGGAACCCCACGCCAATTTTTTTTTTAATAAATCCTTTATTTTAACACTAAATGACAAGTACAGTAACCAACACTGTCACTGTACTTATTATATATGTGATTGACATGTTTATATCTATCTAATCTATGTGTGAAGCTCTATTCTTTCTGTTCTAAATTGACGGGTACCGCTGCTGAATTGCCGGCCGGCTTTTTTAAAGAGACGGTGCACGAAAACACTAATATTTTTTTTAATAAATCCTTTACACTAAATGACAAGTACAGTAACCAACACTGACACTGTACTTCTTATATATGTGACTGACATGTTTCTATCTATCTAATCTATGTGTGATGCTCTATTCCTTCTTGTCTAAATTGTCGGGTACCGGTGTATGCCGCTGCTGAATTGCCGGCCGGCTTTTTTAAAGAGAGCGTCTTCTGAGCAGTTTGTCAGCTTTTGGACACCTTTGAAGGTGTTTTATATGTGTTTCTATGTGTTTTTGTTTGCCTGCCATTGGTTTTAATGGTGTTCGACGGTGTTCTAAGGTGTTCGACGAACAGTTCCTCGAACATCCCGGTGTTCGACGAACCGAACCGAACCCGAATACTACGGGGGTGGCTCAACACTACTCACAACTCTAAACAGCTATTTAACACTTTCACGGCTTTCAGTATCACCTCTATGCTGATAACACACAGATCTACCTCTCTGGACCCGATATCTCCTCCCTACTAACCAAAATCCAACAATGTCTGTCCGCCATCTCATCCTTCTTCTCTGCCAGATTTCTAAAACTCAACATGGATAAAACAGAGTGCATCATCTTTCCACCCTCTCATTCATATCCCCCATCAACATCAATGGCTGTTCACTGTCCCCAGTCCCACAAGCTCGCTGCCTTGGGGTAACCCTGGACTCTGATCTCTCGTTCAAACCACATATCCAAGCCCTTTCCACTTCCTGCCAACTCCAACTCAAAAATATTTCCCGGATCCGTGCATTCCTCAGCAAAGACTCTGCAAAAAACACTAGTGCATGCCCTCATCATCTCCCGCCTTGACTACTGCAACCTCCTGCTCTGTGGCCTCCCTTCCAACACTCTTGCGCCCCTCCAATCTATCCTAAACTCTGCTGCTCGACTAATCCACCTGTCCCCCCGCTATTCCCCGACCTCCCCCCTCTGTCAATCCCTTCACTGGCTCTCCATTGCCCAGAGAATCCTACTTCAAAACCCTAACCATGGCATACAAAGCCATCCACAACCTGTCTCCTCCATACATCTGTGACCTAGTCTCCTGGTACTTACCTGCACGCAACCTCCGATCCTCACAAGATCTCCTTCTCTACTCCCCTCTTAACTCCTCTTCCCACAATCGTATACAAGATTTCTCCCGTGCATCCCCCCTACTCTGGAACTCTCTACCCCAACACATCAGACTCTCGCCTACCATGGAAGCCTTCAAAAGAAACCTGAAGACCTACCTCTTCCGACAAGCCTACAACCTGCAGTAACCACCACTCCACCACATTACTGCATGGCCTCCTCTACCCCCACCTACTGTATCCTCACCCATCCCTTGTAGAATGTTATCCCTCGCGGGCAGGGTCCTCGCTCCTCCTGTACCAGTCGCTGACTCGTTTTGTTAAGATTATGTAAATGTTTTTGCTATGTATATCCCTATCACATGTAAAGCGCCATGGAATAAATGGCACTATAATAATAAATAATAATAATAATATATTGATGGGCATAAACAATTTGATCTTTCAACTTTTCTCCCAAAAACCGCAGAATTTCTAAAGTAGACCAATGTGTATCCAGGTGCCGGTGGAGCAGATGCCAAGAAGCTGACAGGACCTTGTCATGTTGTTGAGTGGAAAAAGCTTCAAGAATATGGTTTGGGAGATCACTGAGGCCTGCTATATACAAATTCAGTCCATGTAACTCTTCTAACAGTTTGGAGGGAAGCTGAGCTTTCATGTGCTCATAGGGATGAGCTAGTGAACTTTCTGTCTGTTTTGAGGAATCCAAAAACCTGTATAAAAATACTTAATGTAGAATCTTTATGCACTGATTTCTGATTTCTTCAGCCTCATTGTGAATGTTATTAACTTGTCCAAAGTCAAAAGAAACAGGCTTTGCTTATCTTTCAGGTGCATTTATTTTTTGCCACAGCAATCCACACAGGAGATAGGTGGATTCCACAACGGCAGTCCCAGTCACCCACTGAAAGCCAAAAACCTCTACGTTGTCGGCCGGGAATGGATCAAGCTTCAATAAGAGCCTCTGTAAGCAGTCAGCCAGCACCTTTTAAAGAGGTCTAGTGCTAATCAGTCCAGAACCCTGAAGGACCAACTGCGGATGCATCTACAGTAGTGATGAGTGAGCGTGCTCACAACTGCTTGGTACTCGCCTGGACATCTCACTGTTTGAAATGCTTGGCGAGTACTTTCTGGATGCTCGGGCGGGAGCTCGAGTCCCCGCCCTGGATGTTTGACACTATTTAAACAGCAAGTAAACATATGGGGATTGCCTGCCAGTCACTGAAATGCAGCAGCCATGTTGGTTGTGGCATGACAGTGATAGCATCATCAGGTCTATATAAGAACCTCTGACCCTATGCTCGTCACAGTGTACCATTTAGACAGGCAGAGTAGGGAGAGCTGCAGCTGAGTGATGGAGAGAATTGGTGGTTTATTTAGTGAAGTATTCCACAGAAATATGTATCTAAACTGACAGACCTTCTAATAACTAATCCAGATGCATATCAATCCTGGTCATAGCAGGAGTAAGGCAGGCATAGTTTGTGGACAGCGTATAGAATAGAATATGGTCCATTGCACGTTCTGTCTGCTGCTATTACTGATATCCATAGCTCTAGATATCAGGGCTAACATTCTTTTTGCTCTTAATCATAATTATTTGCTTGAAAAGAAATATAATGCACCATTTTTACTGTTCCATTTGCTTGTTAGCAGCATTCAGCCAGATTTGTTTGATATTAGTAGCATTGCTGTATTGTGGAAGCAGAGAAACTTGTCCATCATCTCAGGTGATCCGATAATAATGCAGTAATAATCCTGACTTTTTTGGTAAATGTGACAAGTATTATACTCCATTTAAAGTCTGCCTGCTGTGTGTTGTTCAAACCTATTCACACTTGGTTGCTGACCAATACCATGCCAATAAGGCCACTACCTAAAACCGTGGTAATCAGACGTAATCCGATATTACTGCGGTAATAATCCTGACATTTTTGGGAGCATGCCAAATATTATACTCCATTTAAAATGGGCAAGGCGTGTGGCAAGGGCCTGGAAAGTGGACGTGATGGTGATGGTGCACGCAAAGGCCGAGGCCTTGGGCAAGCTGAAATTGTGCCTGCTGAGGGAGCACAACAAGCACCCACATCATGTCGCTCTATCTTCCTGTCCCACTTTGTAGGAGGCCGCGGACACCACTATTGAAGCCAGAGTAGTGTGAAAAGGTTGCTGGTTGAATAGCAGATAATGCTTCCAGTTTCTTTGCCACCACCACCACCCTGTCTTCCACACAGTCCAGTCTCAGTAGTCGTGAGTCTGGACCACATATTTCTCACCCTGATCCTCGTTCCTCCCACCATGCCGAGTGCCCAGTGACAAGTGATTCCAAACTTGGGCAGTCTGAAGTGCTGTTCACTTTTCCATTTACAGATTAGGGCCTCTCACCTGGCCCTCTTCAAGCCATGAAAGATGAGATTGCATATAGTAGCCACAGTCACACATAGGCGACGATGGGAAAGTGCAGTTACTGTCACAAGAGGTGGGTGATGATGATGAGACACAATTGCCAGCAAGCCAAGAGGAGGCCCAGGGTGCATTCGTGCAAGACGACGTGGTGGAAGATGAAGTCACTAACCCAACCTGACAAGGTGACATGCGTGACATGTCATTGCACACTTGCAACCACCTCCATCAGCGTCCACGTCCTTGTTCCAGCGCAGCATTCAATTGTCCCTACCCCAGTCATTTGAACGCAAGTGCAAATAAACTGCCACATTTCTCAAATGCTTGCACTTGAAATGTTGCCTTTTAGGCTCATGGAGATGGAATCTTTCTGCAACCTCATGGTGGCAGCCGTCCCTTGGTACTCGGTTCCCAGCCACCACTATTTCTCCTGGTATGCCGTCCCCACCTTACACACGCACGTGTCAAAGAGCATTAGCCATACCCTCACCAACGCAGTTACTGGGAAAGTTCACCTAACCACGGACATGTGGACAAGTCCCAGGGACGGTACATCTCACTGATGGCACACTGGGTTTATATTGTGGAAGCTGAGACACAGTCGGACCCTGGGATGGAACAAGTCCTCCCGATGCCAAGGATTGCGGGCCCTGGGTCAATCCGAGTTGCCTCCATATTCTATAGCTCCTGCACCTCCTCCTCCTCTTCAGCCTCCATCTACAAAATGACCACATCAGTCAGAAGCTGGAAGCACTGCAGCACTGCCTCAGCCAAGCGGAAACAGGCTGTGCAGAAGCTAATGTGCTTAGGTAACAAACTGCACAACGCTGCACAGTTATAGATAGCTGTAACAGAGCAGACACATCTGTGGCTGTCACCGCTGAACCCACAGCCAGGCATTGTCGTGTGTGACAATGGCCGGAAACTGATGGCAGCTCTGAGGCTTGGCAACCTTGCACAGGTACCTTGCCTGACCCATCTGCTCAACTTAGTGGTTCAGCTGTTTCTCAAAACCTACCTGGATCTGACTGAGCAGTTTGTGACAGTATGCCGCGTGTGTGCACATTTCAGAAAGTCACCTACAGCTTCTCTTAACCTTGCCGTGCTTCAGCACCTTCCAGCTCATCCACTGGTGTGCAATGTCACCACGCGATGGAACTCAACGTTTCAGATGTTGGTAAGGACTAGTGAGCAGCAGAGGGCAGTTGTTGAGTACCAGCTTCAACACGCCCGTCGGTATTCAGGTCAGCCTCCGCACATAAGAGCTGATGAGTGGGCATGGATGTCTGACATCTGTGCTGCACTACAAAACTTTGAGGACTCCACCAAGATGGTGTGCGGTGATGATGCGATAATTAGCGTCACCATCCATCTTCTCTGCCTACTGAAACGCTCGCTGCTCACAATTAAAGAGGAGGCATTAAAGGCAAAGCACGATGAGATAGAGCAAGGAACTATACAGGGTGATGCCACACAACCCAGCCTCATCTCAACGCGAATTGGGTGATAATGAGGAGGAGGAACAGGAGCTGTTTTCCTGCACTACAGACGGTACTATCCACACAACAGTCATACCGTCTGTTCAGCGTGAATTGCCTGAGGAGAGGGAGGAGGAGGACCAGGAAAAGGATGAGGAGGAGAGCATGGACAGTCGCCCTCTTGGTCAGGACAGGGAAGTCTTGGCTGTTGGCAATCTGGCACACATGGCTGACTTTATGTTCCGTTGTCTTTCCCGTGACCCTCGCATTGTATGCATTTTGGTCAACACTAGTTACTGGTTGGTCACACTTCTAGACCCATGCTACAAGAAGAACTTTTTATCTCTTCTTCCCGTGTCGGAGAGATCTAATAAAATGTTGCAGTACCAGAAGGCTCTTGTTGAAGAATTCTTAAAATTCCCATCTCAAAACGCTGGTGGCAGATGTCACAGTTTGTTGGACAACCAAGGAGTACAGGAGAGGGAGACACAAATACGATGAAGCAGAGGCAGGGGAACACTGTCAAAGGTCTGGGACAGCTTTCTCAGCCCCTCCCAGTGCCCAGGCCCTGATGCGCGGGGTACTCTGACAAGGATGGAAAAGTTTTGGAAGATGCTGAAAGAGTACCTTGATGACCGTACCAACGTCCTCCGTGATTCCTCTGTGCCTTATAACTATAGGGTATCCGAGCTGGACACGTGGCACTCTATGCCTTGGAGTTAGAGGCCCAGCCCTGCAGCTAGTGTTTTGTCAGAGCGTGTTTTTAGTGCTGCCGGGGGCATTATAACTGATAGGCGCATCTTATAAAAATGAACAAGGGCTTGTAAGGCGGCGGTGTTCACACCATGCAGTAACTGAGGCAGTGACCCAAGCAAGTCCAGCACAAACAGCTTTATTCAGCAACTCACGGGTAAACAGAAAAGTCCTCCGGTTTGCAGCCGAGTTAACACGAGTCCTTAAACAACGGTTGCCGTGGGCAACGGCCACGCCAGGCCACTCAGAGCCTGACAGGTGCAGAGCCTTCCCAGATGACAGCCGCAGGTGAGTTTGTGACTGCAATGCACTCCAATGGATTTAATAGGTCTCTGTACACATTCTGGGGGATATATAACGTCCCTCGTATACGATCCCGGTCACTGCCTCACATATCCCCCCCCTCTGTTCAAACTTGTGGGGTTGAACATTTGACATCATACAGAGTGCCCGGGACAGGGCATCCGCGTTTGCCTGCGACTTTCCAGGGCGATGTTCTACAGAGAACCTGAAATTTTGCAGTGACACGAACCAGCCGGTGACTCGCGCATTCCTCTCCTTGGCATTTTTCATCCATACCAAGGGTGAGTGGTCCGTCACCAAGTGGAACTGACGCCTGAGTAAATAATAACGTAGCGATTCCAAGGCCCTCTTAATAGCCAAACACTTTTTCTTTACCACGCTATAGTTTTTCTCTGCCGGGACAAGTTTTCTACTCAAGTAGGTGACCGGGTGCTCTTCACCATTCACTTTTTGTGACAATACCGCCCCTAGGCCTACCTCCGAGGCATCTGTCTGTACAATGAAGGTTTCCTTGAAGTTGGGGCTGATGAGGACCGGCTGTCCACACAGGGCCAACTTCATTTACTGAAAGGCTTTTTCTGCCTGAGGGTTCCACCGAACCATTACTTGATTTTTTTCCTTTCAAGAGATCGGTCAGGGCCACCATTCTCCCAGCAAAATTAGGTATAAACCGGCGGTAATACCCAAGAATGCCAAGGAGCGCCCTCACCTGCTTTGTACTTGACGGTTTAGGACAATTTTTTATGGCCTCAACTTTATTGATTTGGGACTTGATAATTCCTCGGCCAATCACATACCCCAAATATCGGGCTTTCTCTAGCCCTATCACACATTTTTTTGGGGTTGACGTTAATCGAGCGGCTCTGAGAGAATCCAGCACTGCTTGTGCCTGGGATAGATGCGTATGCCAGTCGGTGCTAAAGATGATAATATCATCTAGATACGCGGACGCGTACACCTGATGAGACTTGAGCACTATGTCCATCAACCACTGGAATGTAGCCGGGGCCCCATGTAGCCCAAAAGGTAAAACCACATAGTGATATAGACCCTCCGTAGTTATGAAGGCGTTCAAATCCTTCGCCGATTTCGTGAGAGGCACCTGCCAGTAACCCTTGGTGAGATCGAGCGTGGTAAAGTACTGGGCCTGCCCCAGTCTCTCAATCCGCTCATCCACCCTGGGCATTGGATAAAGGTCAAACTTCAACACTTCATTTAGTTTTCGGAAATTGTTACAGAAGCGTAACGATCCGTCTGGTTTCGAAATCAGTACGTTGGGGCTAGCCCACTCACTCAGTGATTCCTCGATGACGCCTAACTGGAGCATTTGTTTTACCTCAGCCTTGATGGATTGCCTCCGGGCTTCGGGTACCCGGTACGGTCTCATTCGCACCTTTACCCCAGGTTCGGTGACAATGTCATGTTGGAGAACTGTAGTCCTACCCGGTAGCTCTGAGAACATATCGGTATTCTGCTGCACCAGTGAGCGAGCCTCCCGTCGCTGCTGTTTAGTGAGAGCATCACTTATCCTCACCTCTCCCCCGGACGCATCCCTGGCTGAAGGTAGAGAACTCTCTGGCGATATGCCTAGAGTGACGTCTGTAACTAAACACTCTCGATCTTTCCAAGGTTTTAGCAGGATTACATGATAAAGCTGCTCAGGTTTCCTCCTTCCGGGTTTATACACCCGGTAATTTACCTCCCCCACCTTTTCTCAAACCTCATATGGCCCTTGCCTCTTGTCCATGAGCTTACTCTCAGCTATGGGTACCAGTACTAACACCCGATCGCCCTTATTAAAAGACCTGACTCTGGCTCTTTTATTATATGTGTGTCTCTGGGCTGCCTGGGCATCTAACAGATGTTCTTTCATGATGGGCATGACCGCCGCGATCCGGTCCTGCATACTAGCCACATGTTCAATTATACTCCTATGTGGAGTCGGCTCTTGTTCCCACATCTCTTTGGCTATGTCCAACAGACCCCTAGGGTGTCTGCCGTACAATAACTCAAAGGGAGAGAACCCTGTGGAAGTCTGGGGTACCTCACGGACGGCGAACATCAAATAGGGTAGCAACATGTCCCAATCCCTTCCGTCCTTAGAAACCACCTTTTTTAACATGGACTTGAGGGTTTTATTGAACCGTTCTACTAGCCCGTCGGTTTGAGGATGGTACACCGAGGTGCGCAATTGTTTAATGTTTAGCAGTTTGCACAGTTCCCTTGTCACTTTGGACATAAAAGGGGTCCCCTGATCCGTCAGTATCTCCTTAGGTAGTCCAAGGCAACAGAACATGGCAAACAGCTCCCGTGCAATCAGATTTGTCGAAGTGTGGCGTAGCGGTGTAGAGGTATAGCCTCCGGGTACTGGGTGGCATAGTCGACGACCACCAGTATATGTTGGTGGCCACGAGCGGATTTTACAATGGGCCCTACCAAGTCCATTGCAATTCGTTCAAAAGGTACCTCTATTACTGGCTGAGGTACCAATGGGCTACGGAAACTTGCGGTGGGTGTGGTCAACTGACATTCGGGGCAGGATTCGCAGTACTTTTGGACCGCCGCGTAAATCCTCGGCCAAAAGAACCGCTGCAAGATACGCTCTTGCGTCTTTTTAACCCCTAAGTGTCTACCCAGAAGGTGTGTGTGTGCCAACTCCAGAACGGTACGACTGAGGTACCACTAACTGTTCCACGACCTCGTCCCTGATTTTGTCTACCCTATAGAGCAACTCACCGTTGACTACCATGCGTGGAAATACAGTATCTGCACCGGGCTGTTGAGCTACGCCATTTACCTTTAACACCCTTTCCCACAGCTCCGAGTCAGAGTAGGATCCTGTAGCTGAGCTGTCCCAAACGTGCCCCGGGACACTTCCAGCTCCAGGATCGATGGGGTCTCCTCGACCTCTCCTGCCAGCACCTCTAGGGGAAACCTATCGGGGTCACACTCTGTCCCTAGGTTGGACACCCCTACGGCAGGTACCCGTGACTCGGGTTCATCGGGTACAGCGCCTGTAACACATTTTACCGGGGGAGAGTGGATTTTGTTTTTCCATAGAGTCCAGAACAGGGTCAAGTCTCTTCTCAACACAGTCCCATAGGGAAGAGTTTTTACCACCCCCACCACATGTTTTATGTCTCCACAAGGCGTGGACAAAACTACCTCCACGGTTGGGTACTCTCAGAGGTCCCCATGGATACACACAACCCCGACTGTCCATCCACTGGGGTTGTCTCCTGCCACCAGCGACCCATGTACCAAAGTCACTAGGCTTCCCGAATCTAAGAGGGCCTCCGTGTGGTACCCATTAACCAGTACCTGGCACAGTTGGGGTTCACTGTCCGGGGGGTCGGCACTCGCAGTGCAGACAGTCTGGGCGTACATTGAGACCTGGCGGATAAACCCGCAGTCCATGGGTTCCGTAGTCAGGGGACAGTTAGCAATCACATGTCCCGGCCCCTGACACCGCCAGCACCTAATGGTGGAGGTACTGTTAGGTCTTATGACTGTTTGGGAGGGAACCGGTCTCCTACCACTCTCATTCCGGGATACCCCTTCAGCACGGGTACGGTGCTGACTGTCCTCAGCAGAGGGACGCGACCCCTTTCCCGGTTCCTGGGTTGACAGGGATCGGCGTGACAGCCGTGAGGGGGCAGAGTCCCAGATAAAGTCCTGAGTGGCCGAGTAGCGCTCGATCAGGCTGACCACTTGGTCGAGTGTGCCGGGGTCCCCTTGCCCCACTCAACGTTGGATAGCGGCTGGCAGAGTCCTCAGCAGCTGGTCAACCACCACCCTCTCCACCATCTGGGCTGGAGACAAAGTCTCAGGCTGGAGCCACCTCTACCAGCTGCAGTAGGTCATAAGCCTGAGAACGGGCGGGTCGGGTCTCCACATAGGCCCATGTAAATACACGCTGAGCCCTCACATATATATTGACCCCCAGTCGGACAAGGATCTCACCTTTGAGCCTCTGTTAGTCCTGGGCGTCCTCCCGACTGAGGTCGAAGTAGGCCTTTTGGGAATCGCCGACCAGAAACGGAGCCACCACTTCTGCCCACTGACTGGCTGGTCAGGAAGGCTTCCACATCGTCCTCCGGTCCCATCTTCGCTGAGCGAACCTTGTCCCGGGCCTCACTACGTTCTGAGGCTGGTGCTGTTGGCGTCTCCCGCAGGGCAGCAATCTGTTGCAGCAACAGTTCATTTGTTTTTTGCTGCTGCTGGTACAGTAGCTGCTGCTGCTTATGCTGCTGTTCCCGCTCCTGCTGTTGCTGTTGGAGATTCTGGTGCTGCTCCTGCTGTTGCCACTGACACTGCAGCTGCTGCTGCTGGGTAAGTACCAGCTGCTCCATTTTGTCAACGGGGTGGGGCGGAAAGATGGCCGGCCGGATTGTGGTCATGCAGCTGCCGGTGGGGTATGCCTCAGTCACTATGCCCGCATTCTCCACCAAGCTGTAAGGCGGCAGTGTTCACACCGTTATGTAACTGAGACGGTGACCCAAGCAAATCCAAGCAAGCTTTATTCAGCAACTCACGGGGAAACAGAAAAGTCCTCCGGTTTGCAGCCGGGTTAACACGATTCCTTAAACAACGGTTGCCGTGGGCAACGGCCATGCCGGGCCGCTCAGAGCCTGACATGTGCAGAGCCTTCCCAGGCGTGGGTTCAGCCACACTCAATCCTGCTGAGCTTTCCTGCTAAGCTCCTAGCAGGTTCCAATACAGAACAACACTAATCCTTAGTGCAGGGTTTTTAAAGGACCTGTGGCAAGAGCTACTGGAAAACCCCGGTTGGAGGGAGGAGGCCGTCCCACTGCCTTCCTGTAGCCTCCCCCAAGAAATGAAGGCCCTGCCAGGTTTTACTTAATCTGCCTTAGCCAGATAGCCTGACCAGATCAATGCTCACCTTCATTCCTGCATTGCAGCCGCAGGTGAGTTTGTGACTGTGACGCGCCCCTGGGCCTGTGTCGCGCTGCGTTGCGCACGCGGGAGCTTACCCGGAACCGGATCTGTTGAGGGTTGTAGTCTCGTGGCGGTGACCCGGTCCGTGCCCAGGGAGTCAGACTAAGTGGCAGAGTACTAGCAGTAGATGTTGGATGAATGTCGACTACGCGACCCGTTGAGTGCGGCTTTGAAGCCGCCGCTGCAGAACAGTCCGCTGAGGCCGGTGGTATGTGTGCAGCAATGGTGGTATAACCCCCAATGGGAGAGGTATGGCCTCAGGGCAGCTTGTGCGGATGATGGGGGTGATGGTGGTACATGAGCGCAACAAAGATAACTCGGAGTCTTGATGGTGCAGTTCAGGGTCTTTACTCACGGTTACTCGGTTACTCACCAGGTGAGGGGCTCGGTTAACCCCCAGGTCTTTCTGGAGTGCTTTGCAGGACCCCCTTTATGTCTCCTGTCTCTGTTCTTCAACCCCACTAGTGACCACGCTTATGTCCAGCTGCCTCGGACCTTCTTGGTGGGCAAACGTTGGCCTGCGTTTCCCAGGTCCTATGTGGTGCCTTTCTAGCGGGTTTGGTGAGGGGCTGCTCCACATGTAATGTCGCAGCCTCCGGTTCTTAGTTGAGGGTAGTTTCTCTCCTCCACTAATTTGGGATCCGGTTCCCTTCTTCTTGACCTGACCCCCCTACTCGGGTAGCGGCGGGCGTGTGGTGGCTACCAGCCAGTCCACACCCCTGGGGTCCCCTCTGTCCTTCTTGGAGCCCAGTCTGCTCCTCTTCCTCCTTCTTCCCTCCTCCAGGCTCAGGCCTCCTGACAGGGCCTGCCTGTGGAGCAGAGCCCATAAAGCAGCTCTGCTCCCTGGCTTCTCCTCCTGACAGGGCCTGCCTGTGGAGCAGAGCCCATAAAGCAGCTCTGCTCCCTGGCTTCTCCTCTCTGAACTCACTCCTTGTCCTAAGATGGTGCCCACCTTATATACTCCCTCTATGTGTGAGCTCAGGTGACCAGCACCCAATGAGCTCCTAGCCTTACCCAGACTACTCCCCCTATCTGCCCCTACACTACTGGGATGTTCCACCCCCCTCCCACTCCAGCCAGGGACAGACGCTGTCGTACCTGCACATATACTGGTGGGAGTACCGTCGGTCTGTCCCCCGGAAATGGGATGTATGTAGTGCATGCAGCCTACTAGCTCAGTTCCACACTCCATCCTTACCCGGGAGTGGAATACCACACCTCTGGCTTGAGGTGTAATACCCCTGTAGCAGCCGAATCCTCAGGGTGCTACATTCCCCCCTGGTAAATCACAGCACGTCCTCGGGCTGTAAAAGAGCAAAAACATACAAAAACATACAATTTTTTTTCATAACATCATAAACATAGAAAACATTATATATATATTATCAGCAGCATAAAAACTTTTTCATTATAAACTGTTCATTATCAACATTCTTGTGCCTCCGGCCACGGTGCAACTTGTGACCGGGTAAAGTGCAACAGTCTCTTCTGAAAAAAACACAGTTCCTTATAAAACCAATAGGGGGCGCCTTAGAAAGCGCAACTATATACAAGGGGAGGTATGGCCGCTCTCAGTCCTCGGCCAGGTATTAGGAAAGGATGACCGCTCTCAGTCCTCGGTCAGTGGGAATAGGGACACACGGGTTTCAGTTCACACTTGTCCCAACGGGAACATATTTTAACTATTAACAGTTCTCTGTACCCTGACGGGTAACTATTTTACAGTTCTCTTTACCGTACTCTAGTAACGGCGTCCTCCTGCTCCTTCTCGCGGGTAAGCTTCAGACCCGTCCGGGTCCTCTTGCTCCTCCTGACACTTCAGCTCTTCCTCCGTCAAACGGTGTACATGAAGGGCATAGGGTCCTTTGGCACATTTGTGCCGGGTGAATGTGACCTCATCCCCTACGTATAGGTCACGTCCTCTGTGTCCCTCCGGTAGGTGGGACTCGACATCTCTCCTGGTCACGAAGACGTCGCCGGGGGTGCGGTGATCCCTGATGAAACCCCAACCGTGCTGCAGTTGGAATTTAATCACAGTCCCGGTGGCACGGGGACCATGAGCTGCACGGGGGTTCCTCCGGGTCCGACTCTTCTGTTCTGCACTTTGTATTTGCAGCCGCTGCTCACGGACCCGCCTCTCTCTCCGCTCTTGCTCAAAGACCTCCAACTGCTGGCGGCAGCACTCCGCACGCTCAGCTGCGGCCGCCCGAGTTTCTTGGGTGAACCCCATGAGGTCTCCTTCAGTGGGATCCCACTCAAACTGTGCCTCCTCCAACGAGAGCGGGGTCCTCTTGACGGGCTTCGGAGCCGGAATCAGGGGCTCGCACAGGGGCCTTTCCTTTTGGAGTTGTAGTTGGTAGTACTCCGGTGGCCATATAAAGGGCTGCCCATCCGGGCAAGTGTGCTGAGCAAACAAGTCTTCACCCAGGTGCGGCACTCTAGATGTTGAGGGCGCGGTGGTGGTAGCGGCGCCCGGGTTGACCAGGCCTTGCGACCAGGCTTGGGGCATCCTAAAGGTAAAGGGCACCGTTAGGACGGCGGCGCCCGGGGTTACTTGGCCCAGCGACCAGGCCGATGGCTCAGTGGAAGTAGAGGGCGCTGTTGGCACTGCGGCGCCCGGGGGCACTCGGCCTTGCGACCAGGCTGGTGGCGTCTCCTGCTTGGCCGCGCTCAGGGTTGAGGCGCGTGACGTCCCAGGGGGCGTGGTCGCGGCTTCTGCTTGAGGCCTAGTCTGGAGCGGTAGCGGTGCGGCAACGGGCACGAGCGGTGGGATTTCGGGCTCTGCGACGGGGAGCGGGGATAGGCTTACGGTGGCTGGGCTTGGGGTAGTGACGTCCCCTTTACTTGCCTCCGTCCCTTCTGCATCCTCTTCAGGGGCAGGCGTGCTCCTCGTTGCGGGTGGTGTGCTCCGCTGGCAGGTTCCAGCCTGCTGGGCCATCTCCCTGCTCCATTCCGTCAGCGTTTCTCGCTGCACCTGGGCCATCCTCCGTGCGAGGCCCTCCAGCGCGGTCTGTGCACACTCCCGGTCTCGGGGGAGCTGTGCCAGGATCTCCACCATGCCTAGTGGGGTTGTCGCTTGCAGCAGGCTCCTGACCACAGGGTCGGTGCTGCCTGACTCTCCCTCCATCTCCGGGTGCGACTTCTCCGGACTCCTCTCCAGACTCCTCATCTCCGGGTGCGCTCTCTCCAGACTCCTCCAGGCGGCACCCATCTTCGCTCTTTTGTTCTGTATCCGCCCCCTTTGGGGATGGTCCCGGGGCAACTTGGTGATTGTCAGTTCCAGGGGCAGTTCCCTCACGCTGATGGACACTTCTATCATCACAGTCTCTGTTAGTGGGGGCGGTTTCCGCTTTTGGCGCCATTCTTGGACCTGGCCCACGATGGGAGGTGGCCTCTTGCCACCCTCTGGCACGCCCATAATGGCGTCCGCTCTGCCAGGGCGGGAAATCTTCTGAAATGGCGGGAATCGTCTCCCAGCGGCGGGAAACTCCGTGGATGGCGGGAAAAAGCTGCAGATGGCGGGCAACCGGCGGGAAACGATCCGTGATGGCGTCCGATGGCGGGGACCCTCTGGAATCGGCGGGAGACTTCTTTTTGAAGTAAATGTGAACTTTTCTTCAGGCACGCAGTACCCGGTGATTGCGGGCACGTTATCCTGCCGACTACGCCAAAAGTTGACGCGCCCCTGGGCCTGTGTCGCACTGCGTTGCGCACGCGGGAGCTTACCCGGAGCCGGATCTGTTGAGGGTTGTAGTCTCGTGGCGGTGACCCGGTCCGTGCCCAGGGAGTCAGACTAAGTGGCAGAGTACTAGCAGTAGATGTTGGATGAATGTCGACTACGCCACCCGTTGAGTGCGGCTTTGAAGCCGCCGCTGCAGAACAGTCCGCTGAGGCCGGTGGTATGTGTGCAGCAATGGTGGTATAACCCCCAACGGGAGAGGTATGGCCTCAGGGCAGCTTGTGCGGATGATGGGGGTGATGGTGGTACATGAGCGCAACAAAGATAACTCGGAGTCTTGATGGTGCAGTTCAGGGTCTTTACTCACGGTTACTCGGTTACTGCTCCAGGCCACCGCTGCAGAGGTGGCCGCCTGTGTCGCGCTGTGCTCACCAGGTGAGGGGCTCGATTAACCCCCAGGTCTTTCTGGAGTGCTTTGCAGGACCCCCTTTATGTCTCCTGTTTCTGGTCTTCAACCCCACTAGTGACCACGCTTATGTCCAGCTGCCTCGGACCTTCTTGGTGGGCAAACGTTGGCCTGCGTTTCCCAGGTCCTATGTGGTGCCTTTCTAGCGGGTTTGGTGAGGGGCTGCTCCACATGTAATGTCGCAGCCTCCGGTTCTTAGTTGAGGGTAGTTTCTCTCCTCCACTAATTTGGGATCCGGTTCCCTTCTTCTTGACCTGACCCCCCTACTCGGGTAGCGGCGGGCGTGTGGTGGCTACCAGCCAGTCCACACCCCTGGGGTCCCCTCTGTCCTTCTTGGAGCCCAGTCTGCTCCTCTTCCTCCTTCTTCCCTCCTCCAGGCTCAGGCCTCCTGACAGGGCCTGCCTGTGGAGCAGAGCCCATAAAGCAGCTCTGTTCCCTGGCTTCTCCTCCTGACAGGGCCTGCCTGTGGAGCAGAGCCCATAAAGCAGCTCTGCTCCCTGGCTTCTCCTTGCCTGTGGAGCAGAGCCCATAAAGCAGCTCTGCTCTCTGGCTTCTCCTCTCTGAACTCACTCCTTTTCCAAAATGGTGCCCCCCTCTTATACTCCTGTACAGAGTGCACCCAGGATCTACTTCCCCCACGCACACACTACCGGGTTCCCTTCTCTAGGTGTTCCCTCCCCCCACTCCAGCCAGGGACATGCTCACTCGTGCCTGCATAACTAATGGGAGCACCGTCGAGCTGTCCCCCGGAAATGTGGTGTAGTGCATGTGGGTGTTAGGGTCCTGAGCCACACTCCATCCTTACCTGGAAGTGAGATATCGCACATCTGGGTGAGATGCAATACCTCTGTAGCAACCGAACCCTCGGGGTGCTACAACTGCAATGCACTCCAATGGACTTAATAGGTCTCTGTACACATTCTGGGGGATATATAATGTCCCTCGTATACGATCCCGGTCACTGCCTCACAGGCTGGATTGGGCCAAACTTCTCAACACCACTGGATGATAGCAGCGGAACATGAAGTCAAATCCAGTGGGGGTTTTGTGGGGGTCTATTCCCATTAACCTCTTCACACCAAGACAGACAAAATCCTGAAGCGTATACCTATTTTATGTTGTCCTTCTTGTCCTTCTCCTCATCCTCCACCACCATATCACTATGGTGACCAAGATGCAACAGCCACATAATTTTTTAAGGGTGTTTATGATGCCCGTGGGGAAAATTTTTAGAGGCGCTGCCCTGGGACAAGATTGTGGACTTGGTTGCTGATGATGGTGGTTATAAATGTGCAATGACAGGTGCATGGCAGGAGGCATCTTCGCCTGCACCATGGACAGGGGATTGGCGTGCATGCTCAACAGCAGAACTGGCAGTGGTGTCTCCCTTAGACACTGTTTCTGGACCCTGGCATTCGGCCCAACTAGACAGGTGCTGTCACGCTGTCTCAGTATACTGGAGGTAGGGGGCCTAAGCTGACCCTAAGCTGGGGCCCTGACTAATCCCTCAACCTGGAGGTACTGTTAAAGGTACAGAGGTCCAGGCCGCCAGCGTAACCCCTACCTCCTGAGGATCCCTGCACCTAAGTAATCTAGTCCTGAGAAGGACCCCGATCACAACAAAAGGGAACAAGAAATAATATGCCCACACACAGTACTTAGACGAACGAGACAGTACAAGGGAAAAACCAAAACCACCTTGCATACAACAACTACACAACTACAACAGAGGGAACACCAACGGGAAAGGAGATAAATGATAAAGCGAGGAAAGGGAAAAAACACTTCCAAATACACTTATCTCAGAAACTCCAAACACCACGATCTGCTCTGTAATTCTGAATGAAATGCTTTCACCGACACTTCCCAAACAGACCAGCAGGCATTTGAAGGAGTCTCACTACAGAAATATTGATTGCAGCTGGGCGAGGCTGGACCTCATCTAGCACAGAGAGAGAGAGAATTAACTCCCTCACTGCCGAAAAAACACAAAGCACCAACAAGTCAGCTGCGAGAAGTCAGGCTGTGTACTCGTGACGATCTTCGTGGCGACACACCCGTAACAGTACCCCCCCTTCTACGAGGGGCCTCCGGACCCTCAGGGCCAGGTTTATCCGGGTGAGTCGTGTGGAAGGCCCGAACTAATCGGTCTGCGTTAATATCCGACGCAGGAACCCACATCCTCTCCTCAGGACCATACCCCTTCCAATGAACCAGGTACTGAAGGGACCGGCGATTAAAGCGTGAATCGATGACCCTCGATACCTGGAACTCCAAGTTACCATTGACCACCACTGGAGGGGGAGGTAAAGGTGACGGTACCACCGGCGCCACATACCTCTTAAGCAATGATCTGTGAAACACGTTGTGAATTTTAAACGTAGGGGGGAGGTCAAGACGGAATGCCACCGGATTAATAATAGAACTGATTCTGTACGGCCCGATGAACCTGGGACCCAGTTTCCAGGAGGGAACCTTAAGTTTAATATTCCTGGTAGACAACCATACCCGATCGTTCACACTTAGGTCCGGACCAGACACTCTCCTCCTATCAGCCATACGTTTGTATCGGTTTCCCATAGTATTCAGATTCTTCAGCACCCCTCTCCATACTGAAGCGAGTGATGAGGAAAATCGTTCCTCCTCAGGAACCCCCGAAGAGCCCCCCCTACTGAAAGTACAAAACTGGGGGTAAAAACCATATGCCCCAAAAAACGGGGACTTACCAGTGGACTCGCTCCGCCTATTATTAAGAGCAAACTCTGCCAGAGGTAAGAAAGAAGCCCAGTCCTCCTGGTTCTCTGACACAAAACACCGGAGATATGTCTCCAAGCTCTGGTTCATACGTTCCGTCTGACCATTGGTCTGAGGATGAAAAGCCGATGAGAATGACAAATGCATCCCCCGCCGTGCACAAAACGCCTTCAAGAACTTGGACACAAACTGAGACCCCCGATCAGACACCACCTCGGAGGGTACCCCGTGAAGCCTCACAATCTCCCCAATGAACACCTGCGCAAGAGTTTTAGCATTAGGGAGAGCCGGAAGAGCGATAAAATGTGCCATCTTGCTGAACCTGTCCACTACAACGAGTATGACCGTTTTACCCGAAGACGGAGGGAGGTCCGTAATAAAGTCCATAGACAGATGAGTCCAAGGACGCTCCGGGATCTTCAAAGGTAAGAGGGCCCCAGACGGACGGGTATGTGAGGTCTTAGAGCGCGCACAAACCCCACAGGACGCGACAAAAGTTACCACCTCCTTATGTAAGTTAGGCCACCAAAACCGACGCGAGAGGAGATCCACAGTTGCTTTACTCCCCGGGTGTCCTGCAAAAACTGAGTTATGGTGTGCCTCGATAACCTTTTGTCGCAACTGATCTGGAACAAACAGTCTCCCCGGAGGTCCAGCAGGGGCGTCCCCCTGAGCCTCCAATACCTCCTCCTCCAGCTCAGAGCATACTGCCGAAACCACCACCCCCTCCTGAAGGATAGGAATCGGGTCGTCCGTATTCCCGGCCCCAGGGAAACTACGAGATAAGGCATCCGCCTTTACATTTTTTGACCCAGGACGATATGTAACGACAAAATTAAACCTGGTAAAAAACAATGACCACCTAGCTTGTCTGGGATTCAGACGTTTCGCGGACTCCAGATATAGCAGGTTCTTGTGATCGGTGATGACGGTGACCGAATGAACTGCCCCCTCCAAAAAATGGCGCCACTCCTCAAAAGCTAATTTAATGGCCAAGAGTTCCCTATTGCCGACATCGTAATTCCTCTCAGCGGACGACAATTTTTTAGAGAAAAAGGCGCACGGATGCCACTTACCAGGGGACGAACCCTGTGACAATACTGCTCCCACCCCTACCTCGGAAGCGTCTACCTCTACAATGAATGGCTGTGACGCATCAGGTTGAATGAGTATGGGTGCCGAGGCAAAACATTTTTTCAAGGAGGAGAATGCTTGACAAGCCTTGTCAGACCACCTAGAAAAATCCGTCCCCTTTTTAGTCATGTCAGTGAGAGGCTTAACCATGGACGAGAAATTACGAATGAACTTCCGGTAATAATTAGCAAACCCCAGGAAACGTTGTAGTGCCTTAAGATTCTCTGGCCGATCCCACTCAAGAACTGCCCGCACTTTCCCAGGGTCCATACGAAAACCGGACGCTGAAACCAGGAAGCCTAAAAACTGGAGTTCCTGTACGGCGAACACACACTTTTCCCACTTGGCATACAGTTTATTATCCCGCAAGATCTGTAACACCTGCCTAACGTGCTCCTGATGAGACACCAGATCCGGCGAGTAAATTAAGATATCATCCAGATATATGACAACAAACTGTCCCACCAGGCGGCGAAAAATGTCATTAACAAAGTGTTGAAACACCGCCGGGGCATTAGTCAGACCGAATGGCATGACAAGGTTCTCATAATGCCCCTCCGGAGTGTTAAACGCCGTCTTCCACTCATCCCCCTCCTTCATCCTAATCAGATTGTACGCCCCCCTGAGATCCAACTTAGAGAACCATTTGGCGCCCACGATCTGATTAAAGAGATCGGGAATAAGTGGGAGCGGATACGGATCTCGGACCGTAATCCGATTAAGTTCACGGAAATCCAGGCAAGGGCGTAGGCCTCCATCTTTCTTCTTAACAAAGAAGAACCCCGCAGCCACCGGTGAAGATGAAGGTCTAATATGCCCCTTAGCCAGACTTTCTGAAATATAATCCTTCATGGCCTGCCTCTCAGGACCAGAAAGGTTATACAACCTAGCTTTAGGTAACTTGGCCTCAGGGAGCAGTTTTACAGAACAGTCATACTCGCGATGAGGAGGTAGTTCCTGACACCCTTTCTCCGAGAATACATCCTCAAAGTCCGCCAGAAATGGAGGTAAGACCCAAGGAGAAACCGCACCGATGACCGTGTTCATGCAGTTTTTATTACAGAATTTACTCCATTGGCTTATCTCTCTGGTTTGCCAATTAATAACCGGGTTATGCTTAGCTAACCAAGGAAGGCCCAACACTATAGGAGTGGGAAGACCCTCCAACACGTAGCAAGACAACAGTTCTTTATGTATTGCCCCCACTTGAAGTTTTACGTCATGCACAGCTTGCAAAAAACTTCCCTGACCGAGAGGCCTGGCATCGATCGAGAATATGGGGATGGGTTTAGCCAACTCACTCAATCGCATACCTTGAACCCGGGCAAACCGAGCATCAACCAGATTAGCCCCGGCCCCACTATCCAGAAGAACAGATATCCTCTCAGTTCTCGTACCCACCACCACCTCCGCCGGTACGAGAAACTGAGACAAACCTAGGGACGAAATACCTACTCCCAGATTGCCGTCCACCACACAACCTGGGATCAACAGTTTTCCGACGACTCTTCACTCTGCAAGGAACGGGATGGACACCCCCCAATAAAATGTCCCTTTCTCCCGCAGAAGAAACACCTTCCTGTCTTATGGCGCACCACCGGTCCCCTCCCCCGAAATGATGTCCCTCCTAATTGCATAGGCTCCTCTGGACTGACCAGGGGAACCACCATATGAGGGGACCTTGTAGGAGGTGGAGTCATCACAGGGGGTAGAGTTATCCCGCACCTCTCCTGAAGCCGTCTGTCAACGCGAATAGCAAGGGCCATAGCGGCTTCCAGTGACGCGGGAGAGTCATACTGTGCCAACACATCCTGTAATTTGTCGGATAAACCATGACAAAACTGGCTCCTAAGAGCCGGGTCATTCCACTGGGTGTCCGTGGCCCACCTACGGAACTCCGAACAGAATTCCTCCGCCGGACGATCTCCCTGCTGGATCCTACGTAACTTAGACTCAGCAAGGGAGATCCGATCTGGGTCATCATATACGAGTCCCAGAGCAGCGAAAAACCTATCCACTGACTGGAGAGCCGGGGAGCCCGGGGGAAGAGAGAACGCCCAAGATTGTGGGTCCCCTTGTAGGAGCGAGATGACAATTCCCACCCTTTGTTCTTCACTCCCCGATGACCGAGGCCGCAGCCGAAAGTACAATTTGCATGCCTCCCGGAAAACAAAAAACTTGTCCCGCCCCCCAGTGAACATGTCAGGGAGAGCTACTTTAGGTTCTGGTCCGGCTTGCTCCTGAGGATGCAAAACCTTGGACCTAACGTCCGCCAGCTCCATGGACAAACTCTGCAACTGCCGAGCTAGACCGGCTACTGGATCCATGGTAGCTGGAAAAAAGCTAAGTGGGTCGGTGAAAATGTCACGCTGTCTCAGTATACTGGAGGTAGGGGGCCTAAGCTGACCCTAAGCTGGGGCCCTGACTAATCCCTCAACCTGGAGGTACTGTTAAAGGTACAGATGTCCAGGCCGCCAGCGTAACCCCTACCTCCTGAGGATCCCTGCACCTAAGTAATCTAGTCCTGAGAAGGACCCCGATCACAACAAAAGGGAACAAGAAATAATATGCCCACACACAGTACTTAGACGAACGAGACAGTACAAGGGAAAAACCAAAACCACCTTGCATACAACAACTACACAACTACAACAGAGGGAACACCAACGGGAAAGGAGATAAATGATAAAGCGAGGAAAGGGAAAAAACACTTCCAAATACACTTATCTCAGAAACTCCAAACACCACGATCCGCTCTGTAAGTCTGAATGAAATGCTTTCACCGACACTTCCCAAACAGACCAGCAGGCATTTGAAGGAGTCTCACTACAGAAATATTGATTGCAGCTGGGCGAGGCTGGACCTCATCTAGCACAGAGAGAGAGAGAATTAACTCCCTCACTGCCGAAAAACACAAAGCACCAACAAGTCAGCTGCGAGAAGTCAGGCTGTGTACTCGTGACGATCTTCGTGGCGACACACCCGTGACAGGTGCTTTGCTGTCATGTGCCTGAGCATGCTGGTTGTGGTCAGGCTGGTAGTTTTGCTGCCCCTGCTGATTCTGGCATGGCACATGTTGCAAATGGCCTTTTTGTGGTTAACTTGACAGTCTTTGGAAGACTTAACAGTTGGACTGGCAACTTCCCTCATATTGATGTTCTGGGGAACAACTGCCCGCCTTGTGTCTGTGACCACCCCACTGCTTATTCCTGCCTGTTGTGGTGCTACACCTCCCTCCTCCTCTGTGCTGCCCTCCTTGCTTGCCAGGTTGGCTCAGTGACTTCATCGTCCACCACCTCGTCATCCACATACACACCCTAAGCCTCCTCCTGACTTGCTGGCAGTTGTGTCTCATCATCATCACCCACCTCTTGCCACAGTAATTGCACTTTCCCACCATTGTCTTCGTGTGACCATGGCTGCTCAAATACTTGGGCATCGCTACATGTGATCTCCTCTTGCCCAGCTTGAAGCGGACCGGGCAAGAGGCCCGAATCTATAAATGGAAAAGTGAACAGCTCTTTGGCGTGTCCAAGTGTGGGATCAGTTGTCTCCAGGCACTCGGCATGGTGGGATTAATGATCAGGGTGAGGAATATGTGGTTCAGACTTAAGGCTACAGAGACTAAACCATGTGGAAGACAAGGTAGTTTTGGTGGCAAACTTACTGGAAGCATTATCTGCTATCCAACCAACAACTTTTCACTCTGCTCTGGCTTCAATAGTGGTGTTCTACGGCCACTTACAAAAATGGACAGGAAGGTAGAGTGACATGATGTGGGTGCTTATTGTGCTCCCTCAGCAGGCACAATTTCAGCTTGCCCACGGCTTCAGCCTCTGCGTGCACCATCACCATCACGTCCACTTCCCAGTCCTTTGCTATGCGCTTTGCCCATTTTAAATGGAGTATAATGTTTGTCACAGTCCCAAAAATGTCAGCATTATAACTGCTCTAATATCGGATCATGTTTGGTTACCACGGTTTTAGGCAGCGGCCTTATAGTATGGTATTGCTCAGCGACCAAGTGTGAATAGGTTTGAACAAAAGACAACTTGCAGACTTTAAATGGAGTATAATATTTGGAACGCTCCCAAAAATGTCAGCATTATTACAATAATATCGGATCACGTCTGATGACCATGGTTTTAGGCACTGGCTTAATAGTATTGTATTGATCAGTGACCAAGTGTGAATAGGTTTGAACATTACACAACTGGCAGACTTTAAATGGAGTGTAATATTTGGCACGCTCCCAAAAATGTCAGCATTATTACAATAATATCGGATCACGTCTGATGACCACGGTTTTGGGCACTGGCTTAATAGTATTGTATTGGTCAGCGACCAAGTGTAAATAGGTTTGATCCACACACAACTGGCAGACTTTAAAAGGAGTGTAATATTAGGCACGCTCCCAAAAATGACAGCATTATTACTATAATATCGGATCACGTCTGATGACCACGGTTTTAGGCAGTGACCTAGTAGTATTATGTTGGTAAGGGACCAAGTGTGAATAGGTTTGAACAACACACAACTGGCAGACTTTCAATGGAGTATAATATTTGTCACGTTCCCAAAAATGGATTATTACCACAGTAATATCAGATTACTTGAGATGACGGACAAGTTTCTCTGCTTCTACAATACAGCAATGCTATTAAAATCAAACAAACCTGGCTGTATGCTGCTAACAAGCAAATGGAGCTGTAACAATTATGTATTATATTGCTTTTCAAGCAAATAATCAGGATTAAGACCAAAAAGAATATTAGCCCTGATATATAGGGCTATGGATATCAGTAACAGCAGCAGACAGAATGTGCAATGCACCCTATTCTGTTCTATACACTCTCCACAAACTATGCCTGCCTAACTCCTGCTATCACCAGGATTGATATGCATATGGGTTAGTCCTTAGGAGGACTGTTAGTTTAGATGTTTATTGTTGTGGAATACCTCACTAAATAAACCACCAATTCTCTCCCTCACTCAGCTGCAGCTCTGCCTGTCTGAACTGTAGACTGTTATGAGCATAGGTCATCGAGTCTTTTATAGACCAGATGACGCTATGCGGCCAGCCAATCACTGTTACGCCACAACCAACATGGCCGCGGCATTTCAGTGACTGGCAGGCAATCCCCGCATGTTTATTTGCTGTCTAAACAGCGCCAAACATGCGGATGCGGGAACTTGAGCTCCCGCCCGAGCATCCAGGAAGTACTCACCGAGCGCCGAGCATCTCCTAAACCCTTCATCCAATTTTAATGTGGATATGACTCGCCCCCTGGGCCGTGGGGCACTCGGATCCGGGCAATAGGGAAACGGTGGGAGTAGTAGTGGCAACCCGGTTCCGTGGCTCAGGATGGTCAGGCCAGTGGTAGTCCGTTATGTACTGATGTTTATGTCCGACTACGCCACCCGTGGATTGCGGTTATTAGGAACCGCCGCTGCATGCAGACCGCTGGGGCTGATGAGGTGTGCAGCTAGGGTAGTGTGACTGGAAGAGTGCGGCCCCAGGGCAGTATAGTGGATGGTGGGAGTGATGGTAGTGAGAGTCCCAGTGCTGGTAGTGCTGGAGGAGCAAGGAGCACACAGACAACAGGTTGCAGTCCAGGGTCTTTACTAAAACAGGTAAATTGACCCACAAACAGTCCCGGCTAGGAGGGGACCTGGATGTCTGAGAGCAACGGGGAAATTGGCCCTGGTCAGGGTGAGGGTGTAGGTCTACCGTGCTTTCTGCGCTCCTTCTGGCTATCTCCTCCTGATAGGATAACAGCCCACGTTTCCGAGCTCTCCGTGTATTCTCGCCTGTATGGCCTGCGACGTGGGTTCCTTTCTGCTCCCAGCCTTGTATGGCTTTACTGGTCCCTTCGGTTGTGGCAGGGCCTTCAGGCTTCTTAGGCCAAGGAATGTACAGTCCCTTACGGACTGGTTCTCTGCTGGGGGATGTGGAATCCTTCCAGCCTCAGACACCAAAGTCTGGTAAAGTTAAGTCTTTTCTCTGCCAAGACAGGCTCTCTTCGCCTCATGTCTCTGACTTGTGGCTCTCCTACTGCCACACTTCCTCTTAGGTGCAATCAACTTTCTGTCCCTGCTCCACTCTGGGACACGTCTCAGTGCTGAGACAGGCAATCCAGTTCTCTCTAACCCTGCCCTCAGTACCAGCTTTTATAGGGGCAGCCAGCTCCCCCTACTGGCCTGAGACAGGAGGCATTGCATGCTAATGTTCCCCTGACTAGAGAACCTCCCCCTTGCTCTCAGACACAGCTTTAATTACACTTGTGGCATCCAGGTCAGGGTGACACATTCCCCCCTAGTGAAATTTAGTACTCCGGGACTAAGCAGTAAACAAAGATAATATACATAACAATAAAACATTAATAGACAGACGACGCACAAATTGAGTTCTTAAGGTCACAGTGTGGTCTGTGACCAGGTGTCCATATCACCAAAACAACGGGAGCCTTAACCAGGTGGGGGTCTGTCCTACCCCAAGTCCTTCACAGTCTTAGTTCATTCCTGGGTTAGGCTCAGAATGCAGTCCATACAAGGTCCCGGTTATAAAAAGTCCATAACCTGTGAGTCCTTACGGTAGCTGCAAGAAACTGAAACACACTATTAATAAACATGCAGGTAACTTGGCAAACATTTCAACATTTGGCAACAGGGTTATTTACAATTTAGCACACTCTATATTCTCCAGCGAGCGGGTATCTGCCCCTCTGTGCTCCTGGTTGACCTACATAGCCCACTGTCTGGTGGTGGACCAACTTGGCTCTCCTCAATAGCGTTAGGGGTACAGCTACCAGCTGGGTGTACAGGTAGGGCAGGCAGCTGTCTGTGGGTCCTTTGGCTTACCGCAGGTATGGCAGGCTCACTGTCAGCAGAGGGTTGACTCTCCTGGGCTGCTGGAACAGGCTCTTCTGCCTCTGGAACCGCTTGCTCCTCTTCACCTTCCGGCTCTGGTGTTGGTTGTTGCTCGGCCGGTTGCAGGAAATGCAGGACGGGTACCACTATAGCATCATTTATGCGAGTCCAGGACTGAGGGATCTCTCCGAGAACGGTGCTGATCATTTCTTCCTTGTCCTCTGCGGGTTCAAGGTCACTCTGATCTTCTTCTGCACTACGGAGTTGCTCGGGGCACCTTTTGAGGTCGTCTCTGGAGACGACACTAGTGGTTTCTCCTCCGTCCTTGGTGATTACGCACACCTTTGGGTTGTCGTGGTCAGACTGCAGTACGGTGTAGGGTTCCCTTTCCCACTGGTCGTCCAACTTATGTAGCCTTCTCTTCCGCTTTAGGACTTGCTCACCAGGGTCTAGGGGACCAGCAGGGGTGTGTTGGTTGAAGAGTTTTTCTTGCCTCTCTCTCACCTGGGCCAGGCTCTTCTCCACACTCTCCTGTACCTTCTTGTACTGCAGTTGCCTTTCCGTATCCCAGTCTGCATCCGGGGAGGTGTCCTCAGGTATTAGGACTCCCATCTCCAGGTCTACAGGCAGCTTACCTGGTCTAGCTCGCATCAGATAAGCCGGGGTGCAGTTTGTAGCATTCACCGGGATATTGTTGTATAGGTCTATCAGGTCCGGCAGTTTTTCTGGCCACTGGCTGCGTTCCTCCAGGGGCAACGTCTTCAGGAGATCAATGACTATATTGTTCATCTTCTCACACATCCCGTTGGTTTGTGGGTGGTAAGGCGTTGTACGAATTTTCTTACAGCCATAGAGGTTGCAGAACTCCTGGAAGATTTCAGCCTCGAACGCTGGACCCTGGTCTGTCAGGACCTGTTCCGGATACCCGTGTGGACGGCAGAAGTACTGCTGGAAGGCTCTGGTCGCTGTTTGGGCTGTCAAGTCCTTTACCGGGACCACCACTAGAAAACGGGAATAGTGGTCCACGATTGTCAGTGCGTAGATGTATCCGGACCGGCTTGGAGCCAACTTGACGTGGTCCAGAGCTACCAGCTCAAGAGGCTGCGTGGTGACGATGGGCCTCAAGGATGTCTTCTGGCTGGTGCGGTCCTTCCTCCTCAGGTGACAAGGGACACAGTCTCTGCACCACTTTTCTACTGCTCCTCTCATGCCGACCCAAAAGAACCTTCCTCTTAGTAGGAACTCCAGTTTCTTCCAACCGAAGTGTCCCGCTCTGTCATGGTAAGCCCCCAGGACCATAGCTGCATCCCGCCTTGGGACCAGGACTTGCCAGGTCAGCTCGTGCGTCCGGTGGTTGACAATCCTTCTGCACAACTTGCCTTCGTAGAGGAACAGCTTGCTCTTCTCCTTTCATAGCTGCTTGGCTTCCTCTGGGGCATCTGGATCTAGGCGGGCGTCTTCCCGGGTCAGCAGATCTTTCACCAGGCGGACTGCAGGGTCACTATCTTGGGTCTCGGCCCAGCTGTGGTGAGGTAGGGGATTCATCATCACAGTTGTTAGATCCTCCTCCTTCACGCGGTGAGAGTGTTGAGAGGCTCCATACCGGTGAAACGCGGGGAGTTCTACCTCCTCCAGCTCTTCTGGGTCTTCGTCACCTTCAGGTAAGTGAGGCATTCTTGATAGGGCGTCCGCGTTGGCGTTGGTTTTGCCTGCCCGGTACTTGATCAAGAAGTCATAGTTGGAGAGACGGGCCATCCACCGCTGTTCCAGGGCACCCAGTCTTGCATTGTCCAGGTGTGTCAACGGGTTGTTGTCCGTGTACACGGTGAACTTCGCGGAGGCCAGGTAATGCTTGAAGCGTTCCGTCACGGCCCACACCACCGCCAAGAATTCTAGCTTGAAGGAGCTGTAATTCTCCGGGTTCCTCTCGGTGGGCCTCAGCTTCCGGCTGGCGTATGCGATCACCCGTTCTGTGCCCTGTTAGTTTTGGGACAGTACGGCTCCCAGTCCCACATTACTGGCATCTGTGTGGAGAATGAAAGGCTGGCCGTAATCAGGGTAGGCCAGGATCTCATCCCCCGTGAGGGCCATATTTAGCTGGCGGAAGGACTCCTCTTCCGGTTTATCCCACTTGAAGGGTGGCTTTTGACTCCTGGACTTGGACTGTCCGATCAGGAGGTCCTGCATAGGAGCTGCCATCTTAGTGAACCCGGGGATGAACCTTCGGTAGTAGCCTACCAACCCGAGAAACTGTCTCACCTCTTTGATGTTCGAGGGGCTTGGCCAGCTCTTGATTGCCGTGACCTTGTCAGGGTCGGGGGCTACTCCTTCCGCACTTACCACGTGCCCTAGGTACTGGACTTTTGGTTTCAGCAGGTGACACTTCGATGGTTTCACCTTCAGGCCATAGCCTGCCAGGGCTTCGAACACCTCGGCCAGGTGCTTGAGATGGTCCTCGTAGGTCTTCGAATAGACGATCACGTCGTCCAGGTAAAGGAGGACCGTCTCGAAGTTTCGGTGCCCTAGACAGCATTCCATCAGCCGCTGGAAGGTCCCTGGTGCGTTGCAGAGCCCGAAAGGCATACAGTTGAATTCGCTCAGTCCCGTCGGGGTGGTGAAGGCGGTCTTCTCCTTGTCAGCCTCTGCCACAGGAACCTGCCAGTACCCGCTAGTAAGGTCCAAAGTAGAAAAGAAGTTAGCAGATTTTAGTGCGGCTAAAGACTCTTCTATTCTAGGCAGCGGATATGCGTCTTTGTGGGTGATACGGTTGATTTGTCTATAGTCCACGCACATTCTCATGGTGCCGTCTTTCTTTTTCACCAGAACCAAGGGGGCTGCCCAGGGGCTACAGCTATCTCTAATGACCCCAGCTTCTTTCATTTCCCGCAGCATACCCTTGGCGTTCTGATAATGTGCAGGGGGTACAGGTCTGTGCCTCTCTTTTATTGGTGGGTGGCTCCCTGTGGGGATGTGGTGTTCTATCCCTTTTACTCTGCCGAAGTCTAGTGGGTGCTTACTAAAGACTCTCTCGTACTCCTGTACCACCCGGTAGACTCCTTGTTTTTGGTGCAGGGGAGTGGAGTCAGCACCCACGTGGAGTTTCTGGCACCAGTCCTCTTTTTGTTTCTGGGAGCCATTACCCTCCGCCTGAGGAGATGGAGGCAAGGGTTCCACGGCCCTGATAGCTTGGTGTTCGACAACAAACAGTTTGGCGAGTGTAGCGTACCTGGGTAAGTGTACTTCCCTCTCCCCAATGTTGAGGATGCGGACGGGCACCCTCCCATGACGGACATCAACCACCCCCCGGGCTGTCAAAATGGTGGGCCTGCTGTCTGAGTACACGGGTTCTACCATGGCTTGGTAGTCTCTACCTCTCAACCCGATTGCAGTCCGACACCAGATCATCATTTCACTTTTGGGAGGCATGGAAATGGGGAATGGATCACTGAGTCTTACGCTACCGATCTCACCACCAGACAGTTCTACCTGCTGCCGTCTCATCAGGGCTTTTATCTCCTTGTTGAGGACCCTCTGTTGGCTGGAACTAGCATTCACCGCCACCTGTTGTTGAATTACAATTACCTCTGAAAGACAATTTTCAATTATGTTAGTACCCACAGTTATTTTAGGGTGACTTTCATGACGGTCAATGTCCACAATAATCACTCCCTGTGCCGGCAGTTCAACTTTACCAATTTTAATGGTCATCTCCTTGAACCCCATCTGCGGCACGGGTAAGCCATTACTGGCGATGATGCTCAAGTTACTGTCTGGATACCGTGTGATATCAGCATCAGTCCAATACTGCTTAAAAAGTACATAAGGGATTGTGGTTACTTGCGACCCAGTATCCAGCAAGGCGCTCATGGGGATACCGTCCAGCACCACGGGTAAAACCGGGCGCCCCCCAATGTACTTATCACGCCAATTATAAGGGCCTGGTGATCTTATGCCTGGGGGTCGGCCCTCTGCCCCAGGTAGGACCCGTTTAAATTACAGTACCTGGAAATGTGTCCGGTCTGGTTGCATCGACGGCAAATGGGCTGTCCATCCTCTGCGTAGCGGTCTGTGGGCCTCCCTCGGAACGACGGGATCCTCCTCTGTCGACACCACGGGACATCCTCCGGACTTGAAGCCAGCTCGATGGGTCTTGACGGGTCCACTTACAACGCCTGGACGGTCCTGGTCAACGCCGCGACGCTCCTGGTCAGCTCCTGGACTTGGTGGTGCAGGCCTTTCGACGGGGCTTGGTTCAGGGCCTGTGCATCAGCCTCCACGGAGTCCATAGAGGAGGGCGCCGCCTCCTGGTGGTAGGTGATAGCAGGGCGCCGGGGGTTTTATAGCGCCACTGGTTGCAGATTCACGGAGCACCCTTATGGCCCTGTCCTTAAATTGGGCAAAGGTCAGGTCGGGGTTCTGAAAGAACATGAGGCGCAGTTGGGCCCTGTGGGCGCTAGACAGCAGACCTTCTATGAATTGTTCTGTTAGCAGCTTATCGGTTTCCTGCACACTGCCAGGGTCAGTTTGTTGAATAGCCCTCAAGGCTTCCTGCAGATTTAGGGCATAGTCTCTGATGCTGTCCTGTGCCCGCTGCTTACATCCATAGAACCTCATTTTAATCTCAGCGGAGGTACGTGTATCAAAGGTACCCCGCAGCCGGGCCAGAATACCCTTCACAGTCCTTTTCTCCTCAGTGGGCCATGATTTTACCTCCCTTTGGGCTGCGCCAGTTAACTGCCCTGTTAATATGCTGACCTTCTGCTCCTCTGTCAGGGGGTAAACCTGGAACAAACTGTATAGCCTTTCCTTGAAGTCAGTTAGGGCATGGGGCTCCCCTGAGTATTTGGGCAGCCAGGCCGCTCCAGGGATGTAGGGCAGGGCAAAGGGCATCACCGCTGCTGCAGCTGCGTTGGTGGTAGTGGGCGCCTCTGTGTCCGACATCTTCCTCCCCCCTAGTTAAGCGTGGCCTACCTTCCGACGATCCTCTTCTGTAGGCCGCGGCTCCGCTGCTGCTGCTATGGACGAGGACCTGGCGTCGCGTCCTGATGACGTCAGCGTCGCTCTCTCTCCCTTCCAGGACCTTGCGCAGCGTCGGTGCGTGGGGCGGAGCTTCGGATCTCGCGCGGTTTTGACGTCCACGCCCCTCTTCTTCCCGCGCGGCGTCCTGAAGATGGCGTCCGATGGCGGGAAGCAGCCGCGGATGGCGGGAAGACGGCCGAAGACGGTGGGAAACGGTCCAAGATGGCGTCTGATGGCGGGAATCGGCTCCGGATGGCGGGAAACGACTCCGGACGGCGGGAAACGGTCCAAGATGGCGTCTAATGGCGGGAATCGGCTCCGGATGGCGGGAAACGACTCCACAGGTAAGTTACAAAAGTCTTTTTCAGGCACGCAGTACCCGGTGGTTGCGGGCACGAAATCCTGCCGACTACGCCAAAGCTGACTCGCCCCCTGGGCCGTGGGGCACTCGGATCCGGGCAATAGGGAAACGGTGGGAGTAGTAGTGGCAACCCGGTTCCGTGGCTCAGGGTGGTCAGGCCAGTGGTAGTCCGTTATGTACTGATGTTTATGTCCGACTACGCCACCCGTGGATTGCGGTTATTAGGAACCGCCGCTGCATGCAGACCGCTGGGGCTGATGAGGTGTGCAGCTAGGGTAGTGTGACTCCCCACGGGAAGAGTGCGGCCCCAGGGCAGTATAGTGGATGGTGGGAGTGATGGTATTGAGAGTCCCAGTGCTGGTAGTGCTGGAGGAGCAAGGAGCACACAGACAACAGGTTGCAGTCCAGGGTCTTTACTAAAACAGGTAAATTGACCCACAAACAGTCCCGGCTAGGAGGGGACCTGGATGTCTGAGAGCAACGGGGAAATTGGCCCTGGTCAGGGTGAGGGTGTAGGCCTACCGTGCTTTCTGCGCTCCTTCTGGCTATCTCCTCCTGATAGGATAACAGCCCACGTTTCCGAGCTCTCCGTGTATTCTCGCCTGTATGGCCTGCGACGTGGGTTCCTTTCTGCTCCCAGCCTTGTACGGCTTTACTGGTCCCTTCGGTTGTGGCAGGGCCTCCAGGCTTCTTAGGCCAAGGAATGTACAGTCCCTTGCGGACTGGTTCTCTGCTGGGGGATGTGGAATCCTTCCAGCCTCAGACACCAAAGTCTGGTAAAGTTAAGTCTTTTCTCTGCCAAGACAGGCTCTCTTCGCCTCTTGTCTCTGACTTGTGGCTCTCCTACTGCCACACTTCCTCTTAGGTGCAATCAACTTTCTGTCCCTGCTCCACTCTGGGACACGTCTCAGTGCTGAGACAGGCAATCCAGTTCTCTCTAACCCTGCCCTCAGTACCAGCTTTTATAGGGGCAGCCAGCTCCCCCTACTGGCCTGAGACAGGAGGCATTGCATGCTAATGTTCCCCTGACTAGAGAACCTCCCCCTTGCTCTCAGACACAGCTTTAATTACACTTGTGGCATCCAGGTCAGGGTGACACAGATACCCTTCAAATGAAAGCTGAAAGTCTGAACTTCAACTGCATCTGAATTGTTTTGTTTAAAATTCATTGTGGTAATGTCTAGAACCAAAATTAGAAAAATGTTGTCTCTGTCCAAATATATATGGACCTAACTGTATGTCTAGTGAAACCTTTTCTTATACTACAAATGAAGTAGCTGAAATTATTTCCAATGTCTGAATTCCCAGTGATTTGGCACAAAGAATACCACATGGCTTGAGGGTAAACTTTCAACCAACAATGTTTAAAGATAATGACAATTTTTGTAAAAGATTCGAGCAAATTTTAAACAAGTACTCTTTCAACTTGTTTGTATTGGCATTCCTTGAGAAAGACGCCAATACAAACCTTTCTATGAACTCAGAAAAAAGGTACATACCCATGCCTACGCTGCCCGCAATGTAGCAATATACAGCGGGGTGATACTTTTTTCCACCCCCATACCGGGATTAGAATTCAAGGTTTTTTTACTTGTGATTCTTCTTTTGTAGTGTATGCGATCAAATGTCCTTGATGGTCTCATATATGTTGGTGAGACAACCTAACCTATACGAGACCGCATATCTCAAAACAAGTCGAGTATAAGATGTGGGAAGACTTATCTCCCCTTATCTTACCATTTTAATTTAAAGAAGCACTCCGTAGAACAAGTCAATTTTCAGGTTCTGGAACATGTACCACCATTAATATGTGGGGATAATAGGATTCAGGCATTAAAACGTCGTGAAGCTTTTTAGATCCATACGTTGGATACGTTGTAACCTCGGGATTTAAATAGAGAGTATGAGTTATCTAGCTTTCTGTAAATGTATTAATTATTGTTTTTCTGTTTCAGACACGTACTACTTGATTCCTTTCTCTGGAACTGCATGAAATCACATTTCTTCTCATAGAACTTTATTCACTCCTGTGGGTGATGATGTTGTCTGTTGATTAATGCTAGATATCACCTACTCCTCTCTATTTTCTTCTCTTCCTTTCTTTTCTTTTATTTCAATCTAATACTACATTGGGTAGTGATCAGTATATTTCCCTAAATTATTTTTCCTTATATTTTTTTCCCCTTGGTCTAGTTTATCCCTTAAACATGTATTACTATATTTTTCTTACTAATACCATTGGTAGCCAGAGGTCTACGCTTTATGAACACCTGTGATTCTATTATATATATATTCCCCATTCATTTTAACTGCCTTTACCTATTTTTTTCTTTTCTATTTGGATCTGGGTTATTGCAGATCCAATAACATGACACCGGGTGGCGACATACACATTTGTGCTTGTTACTTCCGTGTTTGCGATCATGTGACCTGATCACATGACCAGAAGTGAGTCATGCAGGTCCTTTTGCTCAGATTCCATTGCAACTTATGAAACAGGAAGTGGCCAATTGTCAGATCCTTGTCTCATTACACGGTTGCGTCTAGATCGCAGTTGATTTTTTGTGGTCCTCACTTTAGCCACTCCATTCTAGACGCCTCACTGCTGAACTTTCTAGATCGGAGTTGATCTTTTGAGGTTCTCACATGCTCCTCTTCGATCTAGTGCTTTCAGTGCTGAGGCGTCTAGATCGGAGTTTATCTTTTGAGGTTCTCACATTCTCCTCTTCGATCTAGTGCTTTCAGTGCTGAGGTGTCTAGATTGGAGTTTATCTTTTGTGTTAACCGTTTTAACAGTTCCACTCTAGATGCTTCAGTGTTGAGGTGACTAGATCGGAGTTGCTGGAGTGAGGGCCTCAAGAGAACAACTCCAATGTAGACAGTTCAGCACTGACACCACTAGATCGTAGTTGATTCCAGGAGCTTCTCATACACTCTGCAATCTAGATGCCTCTTCTGGCTTTTTATTGTAGTTTTAATGCTTTTTTATGGAATTGCTCATGTTTTTAATGGAGCAAACATCACAGGTCAAACAGGATTTTTTTATGCACTGTTATATATTTTTTCTATTTTTACACTCTTATACTTTGTGTTTGGGCAAAATTCTTTTTTTTCCAGATTAATAAAACTTGCATTGTCACTTTTTGCAATATAAAAAATTACACTCAGCACTGATTATTCAGTTTTGCCAGAATGTGACTTTTCCCATTTGTCCACAGCCCCGACATAGTGAAGAGTGTGCGGAGCTCCACGGGGAGAGGTGTAAAAGAGCGCCCCCGACAGTCACTATAATATACAAAACAGAATATATACAGTACAGACCAAAAGTTTGGACACACCTTCTCATTTAAAGATTTTTCTGTATTTTCATGACTATGAAAATTGTACATTCACACTGAAGGCATCAAAACTATGAATTAACACATGTGGAATTATATACTTAACAAAAAAGTGTGAAACAACTGAAAATATGTCTTATATTCTAGGTTCTTCAAAATAGCCACCTTTTGCTTTGATGACTGCTTTGCACACTCTTGGCATTCTCTTGATGAGCTTCAAGAGGTAGTCATCGGAAATGGTCTTCCAACAATCTTGAAGGAGTTCCCAGAGATGCTTAGCACTTTTTGGCCCTTTTACCTTCACTCAGTCCAGCTCACCCCAAACCATCTCAATTGGGTTCAGGTCTGGTGACTGTGGAGGCCAGGTCATCTGGCGTTTCACCCCATCACTCTCCTTCTTGTCAAATAGCCCTTACACAGCCTGGGGGTATGTTTGGTGTCATTGTCCTGTTGAAAAATAAATGATGGTCCAACTAAACGCAAACCAGATGGAATAGCATGCCGCTGCAAGATGCTGTGGTAGCCATGCTGGTTCAGTATGCCTTCAATTTTGAATAAATCCCCAACAGTGTCACCAGTAAAGCACCCCCACACCATCACACTTCCTTCTCCATGCTTCACGGTGGGAACCCGGCATTGAGAGTCCATCCGTTCACCTTTTCTGCGTCTCACAAAGACACGGTGGTTGGAACCAAAAATCTCAATTTGGACTCATCAGACCAAAGCACAGATTTCCACTGTTCTGATGTCCATTCCTTGTGTTCTTTAGCCCAAACAAGTCTCTTCTGCTTGTTGCCTGTCCTTAGCAGTGGTTTCCTAGCAGCTATTTTACCATGAAGGCCTGCTGCACAAAGTCTCCTCTTCACAGTTGTTGAAGAGATGTGTCTGCTGCTAGAACTCTGTGTGGCATTGACCTGGTCTCTAATCTGAGCTGCTGTTAACCTGTGATTTCTGAGGCTGGTGACTCGGATAAACTTATCCTCAAAAGCAGAGGTGACTCTTGGTCTTCCTTTCCTGGGGAGGTCCTCATGTGAGCCAGTTTCTTTGTAGCGCTTGATGGTTTTTGCAACTGCACTTTCAAAGTTTGCCCAATTTTGCGGACAGACTGACCTTCATTTCTTAAAGTAATGATGGCCACTCATTTTTCTTTACTTAGCTGCTTTTTTCTTGCCATAATACAAATTCTAACAGTCTTTCAGTAGGACTATCTGCTGTATTTTCACTGAAAGTCGCACGCGTATTTTCACTGAAACTCAGCAGCCATTTGAAAGACATCAAAAATGGGCTTTTTGGAACAGTGATAGCAATGGTACACGTCATAGAGTTTCAGAAACGAGGTCTCCCACATGCGCACTAAGCAAATCATCAATCTAGATCATATGAGGTGAGGTGAGGTGAGGTACAGATCCTCATATGATCTAGATTGATGATTTGCTTAGTGACTTGGCTTGAACAAGTTTTATAAAGATTTTTTCTATTTTTCATTGTTTGACCTGTACTACTGTAATTCATGCTCATGTGGGTATCTATTATGGTGCTCTTTTCTTTTTTTTTTTTGGTTAATTATTAATACTTACTGCCTTTTTTTAAACATTGTGTTTTTGTCTGATTTTAAATATTACTAATAAAGAATTCTTTGTATTTTTTGGATAATATTCAGTTTACGTCTTTTTTCTATTTGATATACTTACTAGTTGACGTTGAACAGCGTCACGTTTGGGTCCCTCCTACTAAATTTCTGCATGACTCTATTGGTCAGTTATGTTGACTGACAAAGTTCCGAAGGTAGACAGCAGCAGTGGTCGGCCTCCTACACAACGAGTAAATTATTCATGATCATGAGGCCATCCATCTCCTTAGTTTTCTGTTCCTTGGAATGCAAGCGCATGTATGTAGTAGCAGCTAGGCCTGAGGTGGTCAGCGTTTTGGCGCATATCCTACCTCCTACGAGGATTGCTGGATGTTTTCCTGCTACTATCCCTGTTCTATGACTCCCGTTTAAAAAAAGCTTGATGTGATGAATGATGGATGAGGTGGTGGCAAAGGAGAAAGAGCAGGAGGAACAGGAACCATTCACACCAATGTCAGGTCAGTCAACCACACATGTCTTGTAGGATATGTTTCTGTACCAAAAGGAGAGGTTTGGCTACACAGTTATAGGGCATACAGTGAGTGCAATGCCTACCAAAAATTTTGAGGCACTCCAATGCCCCTTAGAAGTGACATGGAGGTCAGAGGGCCTTAACTAAACCTTTTTTTCCATTTATAGCAACTGGGTCTACTGTACACTGTTGGCCTAAGCAGTGAATGGAAAGCTTTCCAAAAATTATGAGGAACTGCAATGCCCCTTGAAACAGACGTGGATTACAGCATACTAAAAACCTTCTACCCATTATTGGGGAGTGGGTCTCCCTTAGTGTTCACTTATGCATTGAAAAGCAAAAGCTGACTAAAAGTGTGGTGGAGGTCGCAGTGGAATAAAAAGACAATATCAATGCCCCTTGGAAGAGACATGGAGGTCACTGTAGCTTAACAAGACGATTTTAATGCACTTTGGAAGAGACGTGGAGTTCAGAGTGGTTTAACAAGACGTTTTTAATGCCCCTTGGAAGAGACGTGGAGGTCACAGTAGCTTAACAAGATGGTTTTAATGCCCCTTGGAAGAGACGTGGAGTTCAGAGTGGTTTAAAAAGACGTTTTTAATGACCCTTGGAAGAGACGTGGAGGTCACAGTAGCTTAACAAGACAGTTTTGATGCCTCTTGGAAGAGACTTGGAGTTCAGAGTGGTTTAACAAGACGGTTTTATTACTCCTTGTAAGAAACATGGAGTCCAGATTGGTTTAACAAGACAAGTTTAATGCCCCTTGGAAGAGACGTGGAGTTCAGAGTGGTTTAACAAGATGATTTTAACGGCCCTTGGAAGAGACGTGGATTTCAGAGTGGTTTAACAAGACGGTTTTAATGCCCCTTAGAAGAGACGTGGAGGTCACAGTGGAGTAAAGAGACAATATCAATGCCCCTTGGAAGAGTGGTGGAGGTTACAGTGGAATAAAGATACAATATCAATGCCCCTTGGAAGAGAGGTTGAGTTCAGAGTGGTTTAGCAACACGGTTTTAGTGCCCCTTGGAAGAGACGTGGAGGTCATAGTAGCTTAACAAGACGGTTTTAAAGCCCCTTGGAAGAGACATGGAGGTCACTGTAGCTTAAAAAGATGATTTTAATGCGCTTTGAAAGAGACGTGGAGTTCAGAGTGGTTTAACAAGACGTTTTTAATGCCCCTTGGAGGAGACGTGGAGGTCACAGTAGCTTAACAAGACGGTTTTAATGCCCCTTGGAAGAGACGTGGAGTTCAGAGTGGTTTAACAAGACGTTTTTAATGCCCCTTGGAAGAGATGTGGAGGTCACAGTAGCTTAACAAGACGGTTTTAATGCCCCTTGGAAGAGACGTGGAGTTCAGAGTGGTTTAACAAAACGTTTTTAATGTCCCTTGTAAGAGGCGTGGAGGTCACAGTAGCTTAACAAGATGGTTTTAATGCCTCTTGGAAGAGAATTGGAGTTCAGAGTGGTTTAACAAGACGGTTTTAATGCCCCTTGGAAAAGACGTGGAGGTCACAGTAGAATAAAGAGACAATATCAATGCCCCTTGGAAGAGTGGTGGAGGTTACAGTGGAATAAAGATACAATATCAATGCCCCTTGGAAGAGACGTGGAGTTCAGAGTGGTTTAGCAAGACGGTTTTAATGCCCCTTGGAAGAGACGTGGAGGACATAGTAGCTTAACAAGATGGTTTTAATGCCCCTTGGAAGAGACGTGGAGTTCAGAGTGGTTCAACAAGACAGTTTTAATGCCCCTTGGAAAATACGTGGAGGTCACAATAGCTTAACAAGACGGTTTTAATGCCCCTTGGAAGAGACGTGGAGGTCACAGTAGCCTAAAAAGACGGTTTTAGTGCCGTTTAGAAGGGACGTGGAGTTAAGAGTGGTTTAACAAGTCGATTTTAATGCCCCTTGGAAGAGACGTTGAGTTCAGAGTGGTTTAACAAGAAGGTTTTAATGCCCCTTGGAAGAGACGTGGAGGTCACAGTAGCTTAGCAAGACGGTTTTAATGCCCCTTGGAAGAGACATGGAGTTCAGAGTGGTCTAACAAGATGGTTTTAAGACCCTGTGGAAGAGACGTGGAGGTCAGAATAGCTAGACAAGACAGTTTTAATGCCCCTTGGAAGAGTGGTGGAAGTCGCAGTGGAACAAAAAGACAATATCAATGCCCCTTGGAAGAGCTGTGGAGCTCAGAGTTTTTTAACAAGACGGTTTTAATGCCCCTTGGATGAGTGGTGGAGGTCGAAGTGGAATAAAAAGACAATATCAATGCCCCTTGGTAGAGTGGTGGAGGTCGCAGTGAAATAAAAAGACAATATCAATGCCCAGTGAAAGAGACGGGGAGGTCATAGTAGCTGAACAAGACGGTTTTAATGCCCCTTGGAAGAGTGGTGGAGTTCAGAGTAGTTTAATAAGACGGTTTTAATGCCCCTTGGAAGAGACGTGGAGGTCACAGTAGCTTAACAAGACGGTTTTAATGCCTCTTGGAAGAGACTTGGGGTTCAAAGTGGTTTAACAAGACGGTTTTATTACCCCTTGTGAGAAACGTGGAGTCCAGATTGGTTTAACAAGACAGTTTTAAAGCCCCTTGGAAGAGACGTGGAGGTCACAGTAGCTTAAAAAGACGGTTTTAATGCCACTTGGAAGAGACGTGGAGTTCAGAGTGGTTTAACAAGATGGTTTTAACGGCCCTTGGAAGAGACGTGGAGGTCACAGTGGAATAAAGAGACAATATCAATGCCCCTTGGAAGAGTGGTGAAGGTTACAGTGGAATAAAGATACAATATCAATGCCCCTTGGAAGAGAGGTTGAGTTCAGAGTGGTTTAGCAAAACGGTTTTAATGGCCCTTGGAAGAGACGTGGAGGTCATAGTAGCTTAACAAGACGGTTTTAAAGCCCCTTGGAAGAGACATGGAGGTCACTGTAGCTTAAAAAGACAATTTTAATGCACTTTGAAAGAGACGTGGAGTCCAGAGTGGTTTAACAAGACGTTTTTAATGCCCCATGGAAGAGACGTGGAGGTCTCAGTAGCTTAACAAGACGGTTTTAATGCCCCTTGGAAGAGACGTGGAGTTCAGAGTGGTTTAACAAGACGTTTTTAATGCCACTTGGAAGAGACGTGGAGGTCACAGTAGCTTAACAAGACGGTTTTAATGCCCCTTGGAAGAGACGTGGAGTTCAGAGTGGTTTAACAAGACATTTTTAATGCCCCTTGGAAGAGACGTGGAGGTCACAGTAGCTTAACAAGATGGTTTTAATGCCTCTTGGAAGAGACTTGGTGTTCAGAGTGGTTTAACAAGACGGTTTTAATGCCCCTTGTAAGAGACGTGGAGTTCAGAATGGTTTAACAAGATGGTTTTAATGCCCCTTGGAAGAGACGTGGAGGTCATAGTAGCTTAACAAGACAATTTTAATGCCACTTTGAAGAGACATGGAGTTCAGAGTGGTTTAACAAGACGGTTTTAATGCCCCTTGGAAGAGACGTGGAGGTCACAGTAGAATAAGGAGAAAATATCAATGCCCCTTGGAAGAGACGTGGAGTTCAAAGTGGTTTAGCAAGACGCTTTTAATTCCCCTTGGAAGAAACGTGGAGGACATAGTAGCTTAACAAGACTGTTTTAATGCGCATTGGAAGAGACATGGAGTTCAGAGTGGTTCAACAAGACGGTTTTAATGCCCCTTGGAAGAGACTTGGAGGTCACAGTAGCCTAAAAAGACGGTTTTAGTGCCGTTTAGAAGAGACGTGGAGTTAAGTGTGGTTTAACAAGTCGATTTTAATGCCCCTTGGAAGAGACGTTGAGTTCAGAGTGGTTTAACAAGAAGGTTTTAATGCCCCTTGGAAGAGACTTGGAGGTCACAGTAACCTAAAAAGACGGTTTTAGTGCCGTTTAGAAGAGACGTGGAGTTAAGTGTGGTTTAACAAGTCGATTTTAATGCCCCTTGGAAGAGACGTTGAGTTCAGAGTGGTTTAACAAGACGGTTTTAATGCCCCTTGGAAGAGACATGGAGTTCAGAGTGTTCTAACAAGATGGTTTTAATGCCCCTTGGAAGAGACGTGGAGGTCACAGTAGCTTAACAAGATGGTTTTAATGTCCCTTGAAAGAGTGGGGGAGGTTACAGTGGAATAAAAAGACAATTTCAATTCCCCGTGGAAGAGAGGTGGAGGTCACAGTAGCTTAACAAGAAGGTTTTCATGCCCCTTGGAAGAGTGCTGGATGTCACAGTGGAATAAAAACACGATATCAATGTCCTGTGGAAGAGACTTGGAGAACACAGTAGCTTAACAAGACGGTTTTAATGCTATTTGAAAGAGTGGTGGAGGTTACAGTGGAATAAAAAGACAATATCAATTCCCCTTGGAAGAGTGGTGCATGTCGCAGTGGAATAAAAAGACTATATCAATGCCCCGTGGAAGAGGCGTGGAGAACACAGTAGCTTAACAAGACAATTTTAATGCCCCTTGGAAGAGTGATAGAGGTTACAGTGAAATTAAAAAGACGATATCAATGCCCCGTGGAAGAGACTTGGAGAACACAGTAGCCTAACAACATGGTTTTAATGCCCATTGGAAGAGTGGTGGAGATCGCATTGGAATAAAAAGACAATATCAATGCCCCTTGGAAGAGAGGTGCAGGTCACAGTAGCTTAACAAGATGGTTTTAAAGCACGTTGGAAGAGTGGTGGAGGCCGCTGTGGAAAAAAAAACAATATCAAAGCCCTGTGAGAGAGACGTGGAGGTCACAGTAGCTTAAATATACGGTTTTAATGCCCCTTGAAAGAGCTGTAGAGTTCAGAGTGGTTATCAAGATGGTTTTAATGACCCTTGGAAGAGAAGTGGGGGTCAGAGTAGCTTGACAAGACGGTTTTAATGTCCCTTGGAAGAGTGGTGGAGGTTACAGTGAAATGAAAAGACAATATCACTGCCACGTGGAAGAGACATGGAGGTCACAGTAGCTGAACAAGATGGTTTTAATGCCCCTTGGAAGAGTGGTGGATTTCAGAGTGGCTTAATAAGATGGTTTTAATGCCCCTTGGAAGAGACGTCAAGGTCCCAGTAGCTCAACAAAAGATGGTTTTAATGCCACTTGGAAGAGTGGTGGAGGTTACAGTGGAATAAAAAGACAATATCAATGCCCCGTGGAAGAGACATGGAGGTCACAGCAGCTTAACAAGATGGTATTAATGCCCCTTGGAAGAGTTGTTGAGGTCGCAGTGGAATAAAAAGACGATATCAATGCCCCTTGGAAGAGTGGTGGAGGTCGCAGTGGAATAAAAAGACAATATCAATGTCCCGTGGAAGAGACGTGGAGGTCACAGTAGCTTAATAACACGGTTTTAATGCCCCTTGGATGAGTGGTGGAGGTCGCAGTGGAATAAAAAGACAATATCAATTCCCCGTGGAAGAGACGTGGAGGTCATAGTAGCTTAAATAGACGGTTTTAATGCCCCTTGGAATAGCTGTGGAGGTCAGAGTGGTTTAACAAGATGGATTTATTGCCCTGTGGAAGAGACGTGGAAGTCACTGTAGCTTAGCAAAATAGTTTTAATGCCCCTTGGAAGAGTGGTGGAGGTTACAGTGGAATAAAAAGACAATATCAATGCCCCGTGGAAGAGACGTGGAGTATACAGTAGCTTAAAAAGACGGTTTTAATGCCCCTTGGAAGAGTGGTGGAGGTTACAGTAGAATAAAAAAACAATATCGATGCCCCATGGAAGAGACGTGGAGATCACAGTAGCTTAACAAGTTGGTTTTAATGCCCCTTGGAAGAGTGGTGGAGGTCACAGTAGAATAAAAAGACAATATTAATGCCTCTTGGAAGAGTAGTGGAGATCGCAGTGGAATAAAAAAACAATACCAATGCCCTGTGGAAGAGATGTGGAGGTCACAGTAGCTTAATAAGATGGTTTTATTGCCCCTTGGAAGAGTGGTGGAAGTCGCATTGGAATAAAAAGACAATATCAATGCCACTTGGAAGAGACGTGGAGGTCAAAGTAGCTTAAAAAGATGGTTTTAATGCCCCTTGGAAGAGCTTTGGAGTTCAGAGTGGTTTATCAAGATGGTTTTAATGCACCTTGGAAGAGACGTGTAGGTCACAGTAGCTTAACAAGGCAGTTTTAATGCCCCTTGGAAGAGTGGTGGAGGTTACAGTGGAATAAAAAGACAATATCAATGCCCCGTGGAAAAAACGTGGAGTTCAAATTAGATTAAAAAAACGGTTTTAATGCCCCTTGGAAGAGTAGTGGAGGTCGCAGTGGAATAAAAAAACAATACCAATGCCCTGTGGAAGAGACGTGGAGGTCACTGTAGCTTAACAAGACGGTTTTAATGACACTTGGAAGAACTGTGAAGTTCTAAGGGGTTTATCAAGATGGTTTTAATGCCCCTTAGAAGAGACGTGTAGGTCAGAGTAGCTTAGCAAGACGGTTTTAATGCGTATTGGAGGAGCGGTGGAGGTTACAGTAGAATAAAAAAACAATATCAATGCCCCATGGAAGAGACGTGGAGATCACAGTAGCTTAACAAGTTGGTTTTAATGCCCCTTGGAAGAGTGGTGGAGGTCACAGTAGAATAAAAAGACAATATTAATGCCCCTTGGAAGAGTAGTGGAGGTCGCAGTGGAATAAAAAAACAATACCAATGCCCTGTGGAAGAGATGTGGAGGTCACAGTAGCTTAATAAGATGGTTTTATTGCCCCTTGGAAGAGTGGTGGAAGTCGCATTGGAATAAAAAGACAATATCAATGCCACTTGGAAGAGACGTGGAGGTCAAAGTAGCTTAAAAAGATGGTTTTAATGCCCCTTGGAAGAGCTTTGGAGTTCAGAGTGGTTTATCAAGATGGTTTTAATGCACCTTGGAAGAGACGTGTAGGTCACAGTAGCTTAACAAGGCAGTTTTAATGCCCCTTGGAAGAGTAGTGGAGGTTACAGTGGAATAAAAAGACAATATCAATGCCCCGTGGAAAAAACGTGGAGTTCAAATTAGATTTAAAAAACGGTTTTAATGCCCCTTGGAAGAGTGGTGGAGGTTGCAGTGGAATAAAAAGACAATATCAATGCCCCTTGGAAGAGTGGTGGAGGTCGCAGTGGAATAAAAAGACAATATCAATGCCACGGGGAAGACACGTGGAGGTCACAGTAGCTTAATAAGATGGTTTTATTGCCCCTTGGAAGAGTGGTGGAGGTCGCTGTGGTATAAAAAGACAATATCAATGCCCCGTGGAAGAGACGTGGAGGTCACAGTAGCTTAACAAGGTGGTTTTAATGCTCCTTGGAAGAGCTGTGGAGTTCAGAGTGCTTTGACAAGATGGTTCTAATGCCCATTGGAAGAGACGTGTAGGTCACAGTAGGTTAACAAGACGGTTTTAATGCCCCTTGGAAGAGTGGTGGAGCTCGCTGTGGAATAGAAAGACAATATCAAAGCCCCGTGGAAGAGACGTGGAGGTCACAGTAGCTTAAATAGACCTTATTAATGCCCCTTGAAAGAGCTGTGAAGTTCAGAGTGGTTTAACAAGATGGATTTAATACTCTGTGGAAGAGACGTAGAGGTCAGAGTAGCTTAAAAAGACAATTTTAATGCCCCTTGGAAGAGTGGTTGAAGTCGCAGTGGAACAAAAAGACAATATCAATGCCCATTGGAAAAGTGCTGGAGGTCGCAGTGGAATAAAAAGACAATATCAATGCCCTGTTAAAGAGACGTGGAGGTCATAGTAGCTTAGATAAACGGTTTTAATGCCCCTTGGAAGAGTCAGGCAGGTCACAGTAGCTTAGCAAAAGACGGTTTTAATGCCTCTTGGAAGATTGGTGGAGATTACAGTGGAATAAAAAGACAATATCAATGCCCCGTGGAAGAGAAGTGGAGGTCACTTTAGCTTAACAAGACTGTTTTAATGCCCCTAGGCAGAGTGGTGGAGGTCGCAGTGGAATAAAAATACATTATCAATGCACCTTGGAAGAGTGGAGGAGGTCGCAGTTGAACAAATAGGCAATATCAGTGACCCCTTGGAAGAGTGGTGGAGGTCGCAGTGGTATAAAAAGACAATATCAATGCCCCTTGGAAGAGGGGTGAAGGTTAAAGTGGAATAAAAAGACAATATCAATGCCCCGTGGAAGAGACGTCGAGGTCATAGTAGCTGAACAAGATGGTTTTAATGCCCCATGGAAGAATGGTGGAGTTCAGTGTGGTTCAATAAGACGGTTTTAATGCCCCTAGGAAGAGACGGGAAGGTCACAGTAGCTTAACAAAAGACGGTTTTGATACCAATTGGAAGAGTGGTGGGGGTTACAGTGGAATATAAAGACAAAATCAATGCCCTATGGAAGAGACGTGGAGGTCACAGTAGCTTAACAAGACGGTTTTAATGCCCCTAGGCAGAGTGGTGGAGGTCGCAGTGGAATAAAAATCCAATATCAATGCCCCTTGGAAGAATGGTGGAGGTCGCAGTTGAATAAAAAGACAATATCAGTGACCCCTTGGAAGAGTGGTGGAGGTCGCAGTAGTATAAAAAGACAATATCAATGCACCTTGGAAGAGGGGTGGAGGTTACCGTGGAATAAAAAGACAATATCAGTGCCCCGTGGAAGAGACGTGGAGGTCACAGTAGCTTAACAAGACGGTTTTAATTCCCCTTGGATGAATGGTGGAGGTCGCAGTGGAATAAAAAGACAATATAAATGCCCCGTGGAAAAGACGTGGAGGTCAGAGTAGCTTTAAAACACAGTTTTAATGCCATTGGAACAGTGGTGGAGGTCGCAGAGGAATAATAAGACAATATCAATGTCCATTGGAAGAGTGGTGGAGGTCGCAGTGGAATAAAAAGACAATATCAATGCCCCGTGGAAGAGACGTGGAGGTCATAGAAGCTTAACAAGATGGTTTTAATGCTTCTTGGAAGAGCTGTGGAGTTCAGAGTGGTTTATCACGATGGTTTTAATGCCCCTTGGTAGAGTGGTGAAGGTTACAGTGGAATAAAAAGACAATATCAATGCCCCGAGAAAGAGACGTGGAGGTCACAGTAGCTTAACAAGACGTTCTTAATACCCCTTGGAAGAGTGGTAGAGGTCGCAGTGGAATAAAAAGACAATATCAATGCCCCTTGGAAGAGTGGTGGAGGTCACAGTGGAATAAAAAGACAATATCAATGCCACGGGGAAGAAACTTGGAGGTCACAGTAGCTTAATAAGATGGTTTTATGCCCCTTGGAAGAGAGGTGTAGGTCGCTGTGGTATAAAAAGACAATATCAATTCCCCGTGGAAGAGGTCACAGTAGCTTAACAAGACCGTTTTAATGTCTCTTGGAAGAGTGGTGGAGGTGACAGTGGAGTAAGAATACAATATCAATGCCCCGTGGAAGAGACGTGGAGGTCACAGTAGCTTAACAAGATGGTTTAAATGCCACTTGGAAGAGTGATGGAGGTCACAAAGGAATAAAAAGACAATATCAATACCCATTGGAAGATTGGTGGAGGTCGCAGTGGAATAAAAAGACAATAGCAATGCCTCGTGGAAGAGACGTGGACGTCACATTAGCTTAACAAGATGTTTTAATGCCCGTTGGAAGAGTGGTAGAGGTCGCTGTGGTATAAAAAGACAATATCAATGCCCCTTGGAAGAGACGTGGACGTCACAGTAGCTTAACAAGATGTTTTTAATGCCCATTGGAAGAGTGGTGAAGGTCGCTGTGGAAATAATAGACAATATAAAAGCCCCGTGGAAGAGACGTGGAGGACACAGTAGCTTAAATCAATGGTTTTAATGCCCCTTGGAATAGCTGTGGAGTTCAGAGTGGTTTAACAAGATTGTTTTAATGTCCCTTGGAAGATACGTGGAGTTCACAGTAGCTTAACAAGACGGTTTTAATGCCCCTTGAATGAGTGGTGGACATCGCAGTGGAATAAAAAGACAATATTAATGCCCCTTGGAATAGACGTGGAGGTCACAGTAGCTTAAAATGATGGTTTTAATGTCCCTTGCAAGAGTGGTGGAGGTCGCAGTGGAATAAAAAGACAATATCAATGCCCATTGGAAGAGTTGTGGAGGTCGCAGTGGAATAAAAAGACAATATCAATGCCCCGTGGAAGAGATGTGGAGGTCCCAGGAGCTTAACAAGATGGTTTTAATGCCCCTTGGAAGAGCTGTGGAGTTCAGAGTGGTTTATCAAGATGGTTTTAATGCCCCTTGGAAGAGACGTGGAGGTCACAGTAGCTTAACAAGACAGATTTAATGCCCCTTGGAAAAGTGCTGGAGGTTACGGTGGAATAAAAAGACAATATCAATGCCCCAAGGAAGAGACATGGAGGTCACAGTAGATTAACAAGACGGTTTTAATGCCCCTTGGAAGAGTGGTGGAGGTCGAGGTAGAATAAAAAGACAATATTAGTGCCCCGTGGAAGAGACGTGGGGGTCACAGTAGCTTAAATAGACGGTTTTAATGCCCCTTGGAATAGTTGTGGAGTTCAGAGTTTTTTAACAAGATGGCTTTAATTCCCCTTGGAAGACACGTGTAGGTCACAGTAGCTTAACAAAACTTTCTTAATGCCCATTGGATGAGTGGTGGAGGTCGTAATGGAATAAAAAGACAATATCAATGCCCCTTGGAAGAGACGTAGAGGTCACAGTAGCTTTAAAAGACAGTTTTAATGCCCCTTGGAAGAGTGGTGGAGGTGGCAGTGGAATAAAAAGACAATATCAATGGCCAATGGAAGAGTGGTGGAGGTCGCAGTGGAATAAAAAGACAATATCAATGCCCCGTGGCAGAGACGTGGTAGTCACAGTAGCTTAACAAGATGGCTTTAATGCCCCTTGGTAGAGCTGTGGATATCAGAGTGGTTTAACAAGATGGTTTTAATGCCCCTTGGAAGAGTGGTGGGGGTTACAGTGGAATAAAAAGACAATATCAATGCCCTATGGAACAGACGTGGAGGTCACAGTAGCTTAACAAGACGGTTTTAATGCCCCTAGGGAGAGTGGTGGAGGTCGCAGTGGAATAAAAATACAATATCAATGCCCCTTGAAAGAATTGTGGAGGTTGCAACTGAATAAAAAGACAATATCAGTGACCCCTTGGAAGAGTGGTGGAGGTCGCAGTAGTATAAAATGACAATATCAGTGCCCCTTGGAAGAGGGGTGGAGGTAAAGGTGGAATAAAAAGACAATATCAAAGCCCCGTGGTAGAGAGGTGGAGGTCATAGTAGCTGAACAAGATGGTTTTAATGACCCATGGAAGAGTCGTGAAGTTCAGTGTGGTTTAATAAGACGGTTTTAATGCCCCTTGCAAGAGACGTGGAGGTCACAGTAGCTTAAAAAAATACGATTTTAATTCCCCTTGGAAGAGTGGTGGGGGTTACAGTGGAATAAAAAGACAATATCAATGCCCCGTGGAAGAGACGTGGAGGTCACAGTATCTTAACAAGACGGTTTTAATGCCCCTAGGCAGAGTGGTGGAGGTCACAGAGGAATAAAAATACAATATCAATGTCCATTGGAAGAGTGGTGGAGGTCGCAGTGGAATAAAAAGACAATATCAATGCCCCGTGGAAGAGACGTGGAGGTCACAGTAGCTTAACAAGATGGTTTTAATGCTTCTTGGAAGAGCTGTGGAGTTCAGAGTGGTTTATCACGATGGTTTTAATGCCCCTTGGAATAGTTGTGAAGGTTACAGTGGAATAAAAAGGCAATATCAATGCCCCATGGAATAGACGTGGAATTCACAGTATCTTAAAAAGACGGTCTTAATGCCCCTTGGAAGAGTGTTGGAGGTCGCAGTGGAATAAAAAGATAATATCAATGCCCCTTGGAAGAGTGGTGGAGGTCACAGTGGAATAAAGAGACAGTATCAATGCCACGGGGAAGAGACGTGGAGGTCACAGTAGCTGAACAAGATGGTTTTAATGCCCCTTGGAAGAGTGGTGGATTTCAGAGTGGTTTATCACGATGGTTTTAATGCCCCTTGGAAGAGTTGTGAAGGTTACAGTGGAATAAAAAGACAATATCAATGCCCCTTGGAAGAGACGTGGACGTCACAGTAGCTTAACAAGATGTTTTTAATGCCCATTGGAAGAGTGGTGGAGGTCGCTGTGGAAATAAAAGACAATATAAAAGCCCCGTGGAAGAGACGTGGAGGACACAGTAGCTTAAATCGATGGTTTTAATGCCCCTTGGAATAGCTGTGGAGTTCAGAGTGGTTTAACAAGATTGTTTTAATGCCCCTTGGAACATACGTGGAGTTCACAGTAGCTTAACAAGACGGTTTTAATGCCCCTTGCGTGAGTGGTGGACATCGCAGTGGAATAAAAAGACAATATTAATGCCCCTTGGAAGAGACGTGGAGGTCACAGTAGCTTAAAAAGACGGTTTTAATGTCCCTCTCAAGAGTGGTGGAGGTCGCAGTGGAATAAAAAGACAATATCAATGCCCATGGAAGAGTTGTGGAGGTCGCAGTGGAATAAAAAGATAATATCAATGCCCCGTGGAAGAGACGTGGAGGTACCAGGAGCTCAACAAGATGGTTTTAATGCCCCTTGGAAGAGCTGTGGAGTTCAGAGTGGTTTATCAAGATGGTTTTAATGCCCCTTGGAAGAGACGTGGAGGTCACAGTAGCTTAACAAGACGGTTTTAATGCCCCTTGGAAAAGTGGTGGAGGTTACGGTGGAATAAAAAGACAATATCAATGCCCCAAGGAAGAGACATGGAGGTCACAGTAGCTTAACAAGATGGTTTTAATGCCCCTTGGAAGAGTGATGGAGGTCGCAGTAGAATAAAAAGACAATATTAATGCCCCATGGAAGAGACGTGGAGGTCACAGTAGCTTAAATAGACGGTTTTAATGCCCCTTGGAATAGCTATGGAGTTCAGAGTGGTTTAACAAGATGGCTTTAATTCCCCTTGGAAGACACGTGTAGGTCACAGTAGCTTAACAAAACTTTCTTAATGCCCATTGGATGAGTGGTGGAGGTCGTAATGGAATAAAAAGACAATATCAATGCCCCTTGGAAGAGACGTGGAGGTCACAGTAGCTTTAAAAGACAGTTTTAATGCCCCTTGGAAGAGTAGTGGAGGTGGCAGTGGAATAAAAAGACAATATCAATGGCCAATGGAAGAGTGGTGGAGGTCGCAGTGGAATAAAAAGACAATATCAATGGCCCGTGGAAGAGACGTGGAAGTCACAGTAGCTTAACAAGATGGCTTTAATGCCCCTTGGTAGGGCTGTGGAGTTCAGAGTGGTTTATCAAGATGGTTTTATTGCCCCTTGAAAGAGACATGTAGGTCACAGTAGCTTAAGAAGAAGCTCTTAATGCCCCTTGGAAGAGTGGTGGAGGTGGCAGTGGAATAAAAAAGACAATATCAATGCCACGGGGAATAGACGTCGGGGTCACAGTAGCTTAAGAAGATGGTTTTATGGCCCCTTGGAAGAGTGGTGGAGATCGCAATGGAATAAAAAGACAATATCAATGACCCGTGGATGAGACGTTGAGGTCACAGTAGCTTAACAATATGGTTTTAATACCCCTTTGAAGAGTGGTGGAGTTCAGTGTGGTTCAATAAGACGGTTTTAATGCCCCATGGAAGAGACGGGGAGGTCACAGTAGCTTAACAAAAGACGGTTTTAATTCCCCTTGGAAGAGTTGTGGGGGTTATAGTGGAATAAAAAGACAATATCAATGCCCTATGGAAGAGACGTGGAGGTCACAGTAGCTTAACAAGATGGTTTTAATGCCCCTAGGCAGAGTGGTGGAGGTCGCAGTGGAATAAAAATACAATATCAATGCCCCTTGGAAGAATGGTGGAGGTCACAGTTGAATAAAAAGACAATATCATTGACCCCTTGGAAGAGTGGTGGAGGTTACAGTAGTATAAAAAGACAATATCATTGCCCCTTGGAAGAGGGGTGCAGGTAAAGGTGGAATAAAAAGACAATATCAATGCCCCGTGGTAGAGACGTGGAGGTCATAGTAGCTGAAGAAGATAGTTTTAATGACCCATGGAAGAGTGGTGAAGTTCAGTGTGGTTTAATAAGACGGTTTTAATGCCCCTTGCAAGAGACATGGAGGTCACAGTAGCTTAACAAAAGACGGTTTTAATTCCCTTTGGAAGAGTGGTGGGGGTTACAGTGGAATAAAGAGAAAATATCAATGCCCGGTGGAAGAGACGTGGAGGTCACAGTAGCTTAACAAGACGGTTTTAATGCCCCTAGGCAGAGTGGTGGAGGTCACAGAGGAATAAAAATACAATATCAATGACCCCTTGGAAGAGTGGTGGAGGTCGCAGTTGAATAAAAAGACAATATCAATGACCCCTTGGAAGAGTGGTGGAGGTCACAGTGGAATAAAAAGACAATATCAATGCACCTTGGAAGAGGGGTGGAGGTTACCGTGGAATAAAAAGACAATATCAATGCTCCGTGGAAGAGACGTGGAGGTCACAGTAGCTTAACAAGATGGTTTTAATTCCCCTTGGATCAGTGGTGGAGGTCGCAGTGGAATAAAAAGACAATATAAATGCCCCTTGGAAGAGACGTGGAGGTCACAGTAGCTTAACAAGATGGTTTTAATGTCTCTTGGAAGAGTGGTGGTGGTTACAGTGGAATAAAAAGACAATATCAATGCCCCGTGGAAAAGAGGTAGAGGTCAGAGTAGCTTTAAAACAGTTTTAATGCCCTTGGAAGAGTGGTGGAGGTCGCAGAGGAATAAAAAGACAATATCAATGTCCATTGGAAGAGTGGTGGAGGTCGCAGTGGAATAAAAAGACAATATCAATGCGCCGTGGAAGAGACGTTAAGGTCACAGTAGCTTAACAAGATGGTTTTAATGCTTCTTGGAAGAGCTGTGGAGTTCAGAGTGGTTTATCAAGATGGTTTTAATGCTCCTTGGAAGAGTAGTGAAGGTTACAGTGGAATAAAAAGACAATATCAATGCCCATGGAAAAGATGTGGAGTTCACAGTAGCTTAAAAAGATGGTTTTAATGCCCCTTGGAAGAGTGTTGGAGGTCGCAGTGGAATAAAAAGACAATATCAATGCCCCGAGAAAGAGACGTGGAGGTCACAGTAGCTTAACAAGACGTTCTTAATACCCCTTGGAAGAGTGGTAGAGGTCGCAGTGGAATAAAAAGACAATATCAATGCCCCTTGGAAGAGTGGTGGAGGTCACAGTGGAATAAAGAGACAATATCAATGCCACGGGGAAGAGACGTGGAGGTCAAAGTAGTTTAATAAGAAGGTTTTATGCCCCTTGGAAGAGAGGTGTAGGTCGCTGTGGTATAAAAAGACAAAATCAATTCCCCGTGGAAGAGACGTGGAGGTCACAGTAGCTTAACAAGATAGATTTAATGCCCCTTGGAAGAGCTGTGGAGTTCAGAGTGGTTTAACAAGACGGTTTTAATGCCCCTTTGAAGAGATATGTAGGTCACAGTAGCTTAACAAGACCGTTTTAATGTCTCTTGGAAGAGTGGTGGAGGTGACAGTGGAGTAAGAATACAATATCAATGGCCCATGGAAGAGACGTGGAGGTCACAGTAGCTTAACAAGATGGTTTAAAAGCCCCGTGGAAGAGACGTGGAGGACACAGTAGCTTAAATCGATGTTTTTAATGCCCCTTGGAATAGCTGTGGAGTTCAGAGTGGTTTAACAAGATTGTTTTAATGCCCCTTGGAAGATATGTGGAGTTCACAGTAGCTTAGCAAGACTGTTTTAATGCCCCTTGAGTGAGTGGTGGACATCGCAGTGGAATAAAAAGACAATATTAATGCCCCTTGGAAGAGACGTGGAGGTCACAGTAGCTTAAAAAGACGGTTTTAATGTCCCTTGCAAGAGTGGTGGAGGTCGCAGTGGAATAAAAAGACAATATCAATGCCCATTGGAAGAGTTGTGGAGGTCGCAGTGGAATAAAAAGACAATATCAATGCCCCGTGGAAGAGACGTGGAGGTCCCAGGAGCTTAACAAGATGGTTTTAATGCCCCTTGGAAGAGCTGTGGAGTTCAGAGTGGTTTATCAAGATGGTTTTAATGCCCCTTGGAAGAGACGTGGAGGTCACAGTAGCTTAACAAGACGGTTTTAATGCCCCTTGGAAAAGTGGTGGAGGTTACGCTGGAATAAAAAGACAATATCAATGTCCCAAGGAAGAGACATGGAGGTCACAGTAGCTTAACAAGATGGTTTTAATGCCCCTTGGAAGAGTGATGGAGGTCGCAGTAGAATAAAAAGACAATATTAATGCCCCGTGGAAGAGACGTGGAGGTCACAGTAGCTTAAATAGACGGTTTTAATGCCCCTTGGAATAGCTGTGGAGTTCAGAGTGGTTTAACAAGATGGCTTTAATTCCCCTTGGAAGACACGTGTAGGTCACAGTAGCTTAACAAAACTTTCTTAATGCCCATTGGATGAGTGGTGGAGGTCGTAATGGAATAAAAAGACAATATCAATGTCCCTTGGAAGAGACGTGGAGGTCACAGTAGCTTTAAAGGACAGTTTTAATGCCCCTTGGAAGAGTGGTGGAGGTGGCAGTGGAATAAAAAGACAATATCAATGGCCAATGGAAGAGTGGTGGAGGTCGCAGTGGAATAAAAAGACAATATCAATGGCCCGTGGAAGAGACGTGGAAGTCACAGTAGCTTAACAAGATGGCTTTAATGCCCCTTGGTAGAGCTGTGGAGTTCAGAGTGGTTTATCAAGATGGTTTTATTGCCCCTTGGAAGAGACATGTAGGTCACAGTAGCTTAACAAGAAGCTGTTAATGCCCCTTGGAAGAGTGGTGGAGGTGGCAGTGGAATAAAAAGACAATATCAATGCCACTTGGAAGAGACGTGGAGGTCACAGTAGCTTATCAAGACTGTTTTAATCCCCCTTGGATGAGTGGTGTAAGTCGCAGTGGAATAAAAAGACAATATTAATGCCCCTTGGAAGAGTGATGGAGGTCGCATTGGAATAAAAGGACAGTATCATTGCTACTTGGAAGAGACGTAGAGGTCACAGTAGCTTAAAAAGACGATTTTAATGTCCCTTGGAAGAGTAGTGGTGGTCGCAGTGGAATAAAAAGACAATATCAATGCCCCGGGGAAGAGACGTGGATGTCACAGTAGCTTAGCAAGATGGTTTTATTGCTCCTTGTAAGAGTGCTGGTGGTTGCTGTGGTATAAAATGACAATATCAATGACCGAGGAAGAGACGTGGAGGTCAAAGCAGCTTACCAAGACAGTATTAATGTACCTTGGAAACGTGGTAGAGGTCGCAGTGGAATAAAAAGACAATACCAATGCCCCTTCGAAGAGACGTCGTGCTCACAGTAGCTTAACAAGATGGTTTTATTGCCCCTTGGAAGAGTGGTGGAGGTTGGTGTGGTATAAAAAGACAATATCAATGCCCCGTGGAAGAAACGTGGAGGTCAAAGTAGCTTAACAAGACGCTTTTAATGCTCCTTGGAAGAGACGTTGAGTTCAGAGAGGTTTATTGAGATGGTTTTAATGCCCCTTGGAAGATACGTGTAGGTCACATTAGCTTAACAAGATGGTTTTAATGCCCATTGGAAGAGTGGTGGAGGTTACAGTGGAATAAAAAGACAATATCAATGCCTCGTGGAAGAGACGTGGAGTTCATAGTAGCTTAACAAGACGGTTTTAATGCCCCTTGGTAGAGTGGTGGAGGTCACAGTAGCTGAACAAGACGGTTTTTATGTCTCTTGGAAGAGTGGTGGAGGTTACAGGGAAATAAAAAGACAATATCAATGCCCTCAGGAAGAGACATGGAGGTCACAGTAGCTTATCAAGACGGTTTAAATGCCCCTTGGAAATGTGGTGGAGGTCGCAGTGGAATAAAGACAATATCAATGCCCCGTGGAAGAGACGTGTAGGTCACAGTAGCTTAACAAGATGGTTCTAATGCCCCTTGGAAGAGTGGTGGAGGTCGCAGTGGAATAAAAAGACAATATGAATGCACCTCGGAAGAGTGGTGAAGGTCGCAGTGGAATAAAAAGACAATATCAATGCCCCTTGAAGAGTAGTAGGGTTCATAGTAGCTTACAAGACGTTTTTAATGCCCCTCGGAAGAGTGGTGGAGGTTACAGTGGAATAAAAAGACAATATCAATGCCCCGTGGAAAAGACGTGGAGGTCACACTAGCTTTAACCCCTTAACTACCGAGGACGTATTAGTAAGCATATTTGCGTACTGCCCGTTCAGTGAGGGCTGCTGCGCTGAGCCCTCACTGAACGGAGCACATGTCAGCTGATTCTTACATGTGCCCGCAACAGCCGCGGGTGGAATCGCGATCCACCCGTGGCTGTTAACATGTTAAATGCTGCTGTCAATCTCTGCTGTCAAGCATTTAACGGTCGCTTCCGGGTGGCACGTCATAAGCCACGCCCACCGGCGACCCCGTCACGTGATCGCGGGTCGCCGATGGGCGTGCATGACAACCCAGGGTCTGCAGCAGACGCCTGTGGTTGTCATGATCTTATCGCTATGAGCGCCACCTAGTGGTCGGCGCTCATAACACAGGACCATTTCTGCTGCATGCAGGGGATCTGCTCGTCCTCTGTATGTAGCAGAGGCGATCGGATAGTTGCTGCTTCTAGTCTCCTATGGAGACTATAGAAGCATGCAAAAAATAAAAAAAAAAAGTTTTTAAAAATATAAAAAAAATAAAAAAATATAAAAGTTTAAATCACCCCCCTTTCGCCCCATTCAAAATAAAAAAAAAAAACCCACATACACATATTTGGTATCGCCGCGTTCAGAATCGTCCGATCTATCAATATAAAAAAAAAATTAATCCGATCGGTAAACGGCGTAACGAGAAAAAAATTCTAAACGCCAGAATTACTTTTTTTGGTCGCCGCAAAATTGAAATAAAATGCAATAACGGGCGATCAAAACATCGGATCTACCCCAAATGTTATCAATAAAAACGACAGCCCGGTTCGCAAAAAATAAGCCATAAACCAGCCCCAGATCACGAAAAATGGAGACGCTACAGGTCTTAGAAAATGGCGCTATTTTTTTATTTATTTTTTTACCAAATTTTGGAATTTTTTTTCACCACTTAAATATAAAAGAACCTATGCATGTTTGGTGTCTATGAACTCGTAATGACCTGTAGAATAAGAAGGGCAGGTCAGTTTTAGCATTCAGTGAACGTGGTAAAAAAAAAAAAAAAAAAAACAACTGTGGTATTGCACTTTTTTTGCAATTTTACCGCACTTGGAATTTTTTTACCGTTTTCCCGTACAGGATATGGTAAAACTAGTAATGGCGTTGAAAAGTACAACTCGTCTCGCAAAAAATAAGCCCTCACATGGCCATATTGACCAAAAAATAAAAACGCTATTGCTCTGGGAACAAGGGGAGCAAAAACGAAAATGCAAAAACGGAAAATGCTCCTGGGCTTAAGGGGTTAAAAGATGGTTTTAATGCCCCTAGGCAGAGTGGTGGAGGTCGCAGTGGAATAAAAAGACAATATCAATGCCCCTTGGAAGAGTGTTGGATGTTGCAGTGGAATAAAAAGACAATATCAATGACCCCTTGGAAGAGTGGTGGAGATCGCAGTGGAATAAAAAGACAATATCAAAGCCCCGTGGAAGAGGGGTGGTAGTTACAGTGGAATAAAAACTCAATATCAATGCCCCGTGGAAGAGACATGGAGGTCATAGTAGCTGAACAAAATGGTTTTAATGCCCCTTGGAAGAGTGGTGGAGTACAGAGTGGTTTAATAAGACGGTTTTAAAGCCGCTTGGTAGAGACGTCGAGGTCACAGTAGCAGAACAAGACAGTTTTAATGCCCCTTAGAAGAGTGGTGGAGGTTACAGTGTAATAAAAAGACAATATCAAAGCCCCATGGAAGAGACTTTGAGGTCACAGTAGCTTAAAAAGATGGTTTTAATGCCCCTTGGAAGAGTGGTGGAGGTCGCTGTGGAATAAAAAGACAATATCAAGGCACCGTGGAAAAGACGTGGAGGTCACAGTAGCTTAAATATACAGTTTGAATGCCCCTTGGAATAGCTGTGGAGTTCAGAGTGGTTTAACAAGATGGTTTTTATGCACCTTGGAAGAGAATTGGAGGTCACAGTAGCTTAACAAGACAGTTTTAATGCCCCTTGGATGAGTGGTGGAGGTTACAGTGGAATAAAAAGACTATATCAATGCCCCTACGAAGAGACGTCGAGGTCACAGTAGCTTACAAGACGGTTTTAATGTCCCTTGGAAGAGTGGTGGAGGTTACAGTGGAATAAAAAGACAATATCAATGCCCCATGGAAGAGACATGGAGGTCAAAGTAGCTTAACAAGACAGTTTTAATGCCCCTTGGATGACTGGTGGATGTCGCAGTGGAATAAAAAGACAATATCAATGCCCCTTGGAAGAGGGGTGGTGGTTACAGTGGAATAAAAAGACAATATCAATGCCCCGTGGAAGATACGTGGAGGTCATAGTAGCTGAACAAGACGGTTTTAATGTCCCTTGGATGAGTGGTGGATGTCGCAGTGGAATAAAAAGACAATATCAATGCCCCTTGGAAGAGGGGTAGTGGTTACAGTGGAATAAAAAGACAATATCAATGCCCCGTGGAAGAGACATGGAGGTCACAGTAGCCTAACAAGACGGTTTAATGCCCCTTGGATGATTGGTGGAGGTCACTGTGGAATAAAAAGACAATATCAAAGCTCCGAGGAAGAGACGTGGAGGTCACAGTAGCTTAAATAGATGGTTTTAATGCACTTTGGAATAGCTGTTGAGTTCAGAGTAGTTTAACAAGATGGTTTTTATGCACCTTGGAAGAGAAGTGGAGGTCACAGTAGCTTAACAAGACAGTTTTAATGCCCCTTGGATGAGTGGTGGATGTCGCAGTTTAATAAAAAGACAATATCAATGCACCTTGGAAGAGGGGTGGTGGTAACAGTGGAAGAAAAAGACAATATCAATGCCCCGTGGAAGAGACGGGGAGGTCATAGTAGCTGAACAAGACGGTTTTGATGCCCCTTAGAAGAGTGGTGGAGTTCAGAGTGGTTTAACAAGGTGGTTTTAATGCACCTTGGAAGAGACGTGGAGGTCACTGTAACTAAACAACATGGTTTTAATGCCCCTTGGAAGAGTGGTGGAGATCGCAGTGGAATAAAAAGACAATTTCAATGCCCATTGGAAGAGTGGTGGAGGTCGCAGTGGAATAAAAATACAATATCAATGTCCCGTGGAAGAGATGTGGAGGTCACAGTAGCTTAATAAGACGGTTTTAATGCCCCTTGGAATAGCTGTGGATTTCAGAGTGGTTTAACAAGATGGTTTTAATGCCCCTTGGAAGAGACGTGGAGGTCACAGTAGCTTAACAAGAGGGTTTTAATGCCCCTTGGATGAGTGGTGGAGTTTACAGTGGAATAAAAAGACAATATGAATGCACTGTGGAAGAAACATGGAGGTCACAGTAGCTTAACAAGATGGTTTTAATGCCCCTTGGAAGAGTGGTGGAGGACGCAGTGGAATAAAAAGACCATATCAATGCCCCTTGTAAGATTGGTGGAGGTCGCAGTGGAATAAAAAGACAATATCAATGTCCCATGTAAGAGATGTGGAGGTCACAGTAGCTTAACAAGATGGTTTTAATGCCCCTTGGAAGAGTGGTTGAGGTCGCAGTGGAATAAAAAGACAATATTAATGCCCCTTGGAAGAGTGATGGAGGTCGCAATGGAATAAAGAGAATATCAATACCCCTTGGAAGAGACGTGGAGGTCACAGTAGCTTAACAAGACGTTTTTAATGCACCTTGGAAGAATGGTGGAGGTCGCAGTGTAATAAAAAGACAATATGAATGCACCTCGTAAGAGTGGCGGAGGTCGCAGTGGAATAAAAAGACAATATCAATGCCCCTTGGAAGAGACGTAGAGTTCAAAGTAGCTTAACAAGATGGTTTTAATGCCACTCGGAAGAGTGGTGGACGTTACAGTGGAATAAAAATACAATATCAATGCCCCGTGGAAAAGACGTGGAGGTCACAGTAGCTTTAAAAGATGGTTTTATTGCCCCTAGGCAGAGTGGTGGAGGTCGCAGTGGAATGAAAAGACAATATCAATGCCCCTTGGAAGAGTATTGGAGGTCAAAGTGGAATAAAAAGCAATATCAAAGACCCCTTGGAAGAGTGGTGGAGGTCGGAGTGGAATAAAAAGACGATATCAATGTCCCTTGGAAGAGGGGTGGTGGTTACAGTGAAATATAAACTCAATATCAATGCCACGTGGAAGAGACATGGAGGTCATAGTAGCTGAACAAAATGGTTTTAATGCCGCTTAGAAGAGTGGTGGAGTTCAGAGTGGTTTAATAAGATGGTTTTAATGCCGCTTGGAAGAGACGTCGAGGTCACAGTAGCAGAACAAGACAGTTTTAATGCCCCTTGGAAGAGTGGTGGAGGTCGCAGTGAAATAAAAAGACAATATGAATGCGCCTTGGAAGAGTGATAGAGGTCGCAGTTGAATAAAAGGGCAGTATCAAAGCACCGTGGGAAAGACGTGGAGGTCACAGTAGCTTAAATAGACGATTTGAATGCCCCTTGGAATAGCTGTGGAGTTCAGAGTGGTTTAACAAGATGGTTTTTATGCACCTTGGAAGAGAATTGGAGGTTACAGTAGCTTAACAAGACGGTTTTAATGCCCCTTGGATGAGTGGTGGAGGTTACAGTGGAATAGAAAGACAATATCAATGCCCCTACGAAGAGACATCGAGGTAAAAGTAGCTTACAAGACGGTTTTAATGTCCCTTGGAAGAGTGGTGGAGGTTACAGTGGTATAAAAAGACAATATCAATGCCCCGTGGAAGAGACATGGAGGTCACAGTAGCTTAACAAAACAGTTTTAATTCCCCTTGGATGAGTGGTGGAGGTAGCAGTGGAATAAAAATACAATATCAATGTCCCGTGTAAGAGACGTGGAGGTCACAGTAGCTTAACAAGATGGTTTTAATGACCCTTGGAAGAGTGGTGGAGGTCGCTGTGGAATAAAAAGATAATAACAAAACCCCGTGGAAGAGACGTGGAGGTCACAGTAGCTTAAATAAATGGTTTTATTGCTCCTTGGAAGAGATGTGGATTTCATAGTGTTTTAACAAGATGGTTTTAATGCCTCTTGGAAGAGACGTGGAAGTCACAGTAGCTTAACAAGATGGTTTTAATGCCCCTTGGAAGAGTGGTGGAGGTTACAGTGGAATAAAAAGACAATGTCAATGCCCCGTGGAAGAGACGTTGACGTAACTGTAGCTTACCAAGACGGTTTTAATGCCCTTTGGAAGAGTGGTGGAGGTCACAGTGGAATAAAAAGACAATATAAATTTCCCTTGGAAGAGATGTGGAGTGCAGAGTGTTTTAATAAGACGGTTTTAATGCCCCTTGGAGGAGACATGTAGGTCACAGTAGCTTAACAAGACGGTTTTAATGCCCCTTGGAAGAGTGGTGCAGGTCGCAGTGAAATAAAAAGACAATATCAATTCCCATTGGAAGAGTGGTGGAGGTCGCAGTGGAATAAAAGGACAATATTAATGCCCCTTGGAAGAGTGATGGAGGTCGCAGTTGAATAAAAGGACAGTATTAGTGCCCCGTGGAAGAGACATGGAGGTCACATTAGCTTAACAAGATGGTTTTAATGCCCCTTGGAAGAGTGGTGGAGGTCGCTGTGGAATAAAAAGACAATATCAATGCCCCGTGGAAGAGACGTGGATGTCACAGTAGTTTAAATAGACGGTTTTAAAGCCCCTTGGAATAGCTGTGGATTTCAGAGTGGTTTAACAAGATTGTTTTAATGCCCCTTTTAAGAGAGGTGGAGGTCACAGCAGCATAACAAGACGGTTTTAATGCCCCTTGGATGAGTGGTGGAGGTTATAGTGGAATAAAAATACAATATCAATGCCCCTTGGAAGAGACGTCGAGGTCCCAGTAGATTAATTAGAAGGTTTTAATGCCCCTTGGAAGAGTGGTGGAGGCTACAGTGGAATAAATAGACAATATCAATGCCCCTTGGAAGAGACGTGGAGGTCACAGTAGCTTAACAAGGCAGTTTTAATGTCCCTTGGAAGAGTGGTGGAGGTCTCAGTGGAATAAAACGACAATATCAATGCCCCTTGGAAGAGTGGTGGAGGTCACAGTGGAATAAAAAGACAATATCAATGTCTCGTGCATGAAACGTGGAGGTCACAGTGTAATATACGGACAGTATCAATGCCCCGTGGAGAGAAGTGGAGGTCGCTGTAGCTTAACAAGGTGGTTTTAATGCCCCTTGGAAAATTGGTGGAGGTCGCTGTGGAATAAAAAGACAATCAATGACCCGAGGAAGAGACGTTGAGGTCAGAGTAGATTAAATAGACGGTTTTAATGCCCCTTGTAATAGCTGTGGAGTTCAGAGTGGTTTAACAAGATGGTTTTAATGCCCCTTGGAAGAGACGTGGAGTTCTCAGCAGCCGAACAAGACTGTTTTAATGCCCCTTGGATGAGTGGTGGAGGTCGCAGTGGAATAAAAAGACAATATCAATGCCCCGTGGAAGAGTTGTGGAGGTCGCAGTGCAATAAAAAGACAATATCAATGCCCCGTGGAAGACTCGTGGAGGTCACAGTAGCTTAACAAGATGGTTTTAATGCCCCTTGTAATAGCGGTGGAGGTCGCTGTGGAATAAAAAGACAATATCAATGCCCCTTGGAAGAGTGGTGGAGGTCACAGTGGAATAAAAAGATGATATCAATGCCCCTTGGAAGAGGGGTGGTGGATACAGTTTAATAAAAACTCAAAATCAATGCCCCGTGGAAGAGACATGGAGGTCATAGTAGGTGAACAAGATGGTTTTAATGCACCTTGGAAGAGTGGTGGAGTTCAAAGTGGTAGAAAAACACAATACTAATACCCCTTGGAAGAGTGAGAGAGATCGCAGTTGAATAATAGGATAGTATCAATGCCCCGTGGAAGAGACGTGAAGGTCACAGCAGCTTAACAAGATGGTTTTAATGCCCCTTGGAAGAGACATGGAGGTCACAGTAGCTTAACAAGATGATTTTAATGCCCCTTGGAAGAGTGGTGGAGGTCGCATTGGAATAAAAAGACAATATCAACACCGGTTGGAAGAGTTGTGGAGGTCGCAGTGGAATAAAAAGACAATATCAATGGCCCAAGGAAGAGATGTGGAGGTCATAGTATCTTAACAAGATGGTTTTAATGCCCCTAGGCAGAGTGGTGGAGGTCGCAGCGGAATAAAAAGACAATGTCACTGCCCCTTGGAAGAGTGGTGGAGGTCACAGTTTAATAAAAAGACAATATCAATGACCCCTTGGAAGAGTGGTGGAGGTCGCAGTGGAATAAAAAGATGATATCAATGCCCCTTGGAAGAGGGGTGGTGGATTCAGTTTAATAAAAACTCAATATCAATGCCCCGTGGAAGAGACATGGAGGTCATAGTAGGTGAACAAGATGGTTTTAATGCACCTTGGAAGAGTGGTGGAGTTCAGAGTGGTTTAATAAGACGGTTTTTATGCCCCTTGGAAGAGACGTCGAGCTCACAGTAGCTGAAGAAGACGGTTTTATTGCCCCTTGGATGAGTGGTGGAGGTTACAGTGGAATAAAAAGACAAAATCAATTCCCCGTGGAAGAGATATGGAGGTCACAATAGCTTAACAAGACCGTTTTAATGTCCCTTGGAAGAGTGTTGGAGGTCGCAGTGGAATAAAAAGATAATATCAATGTCCCGTGGAAGTGACGTGGAGGTCACAGTAGCTTAATAAGACGGTTTTAATACCACTTGGAGGAGTGGTGGAGGTCATAGTGGAATAAAAACACAATATTAATGCCCCTTGGTTGAATAATAGAACAGTATCAATGCCCCGTGGAAGAGACGTGAAGGTCACAGCAGCCTAACAAGATGGTTTTAATGTCCCTTGGAGGAGACGTGGAGGTCACAGTAGCTTAACAAGATGGTTTTAACGCCCCTTGGAAGAGTGATGGAGGTCGCATTGGAATAAAAAGACAATATCAACACCGCTTGGAAGAGTTGTGGAGGTCGCAGTGGAATAAAAAGACAATATCAATGTCCCAAAGAAGAGACGTGGAGGTCATAGTAGCTTAACAATATGGTTTTAATGCCCCTAGGCAGAGTGGTGGAGGTCGCAGTGGAATAAAAAGACAATATTAATGCCCCTTGGAAGAGTGGTGGAGTTCACAGTGGAATAAAAAGACAATATCAATGACCCCTTGGAAGAGTGGTGGAGGTCGCAGTGGAATAAAAAGATGATATCAATGCCCCGTGGAAGAGACGTGAAGGTCACAGCAGCTTAACAAGATGGTTTTAATGCCTCTTGGAAGAGTGGTGGAGGTCACTGTGGAATAAAAAGACTATCAAAGCCCCGTGGAAGAGACGTTGAGGTCACAGTAGCTTAAATAGATGGTTTTAATGCCCTTTGGAATAGCTGTGGAGTTCAGAGTGGTTTAACAAGATGGTTTTTATGCACCTTCGAAGAGACGTGGAGGTCACAGTAGCTTAACAAGATGGTTTTAATGTCCCTTGGATGAGTGGTGGAGGTTATGTGGAATAAAAATACAATATCAATGCCCCTTTGAAGAGACGTCGAGGTCACAGTAGCTTACAAGACGGTTTTACTGTCCCTTGGAAGAGTGGTGGAGGTTACAGTGGAATAAAAAGACAATATCAATGCCCCGTGGAAGAGACATGGAGGTCACAGTAGCTTAACAAGATGGCTTTAATGCCCCTTGGAAAAGTGGTTGAGGTTGCAGTGGAATAAAAAGACAATATTAATCCCCCTTGTAAGAGTGGTGAAGGTCGTAGTGGAAATAAAGGACAGTATCAATGCCTCGTGGGAGAGACGTGGAGGTCACAGTAGCTTAACAAGACGGTTTTAATGCCCGTTGGAAGATACGTGGAGGTCACAGTAGCTTAACAAGACGGTTTTAATGCCCGTTGGAAGAGTGGTGGAGGTCAGAGTGGAATAAAAAGACAATATCAATGAACATTGGAAGAGTGGTGGAGGTCGCAGTGGAATAAAAAGACGATATCAATTCCCCGTTGAATAGACTTATAGGTAACAGTAGCTTAACAAGATGGTTTTAATGCCCCTTGGAAGAGAGGTGGAGGTCGCAGTGGCATAAACTGACAATATCAATACCCCGTGGAAGAGACGTGGAGGTCACAGTAGCTTAACAAGTCGGTTTTAATGCCCCTTGGAAGAGTGTTGGAGGTAGCTGTGGAATAAAAGGACAGTATCAATGCCCAAAGGAAGAGACGTGGAGGCCACAGTAGCTTAACAAGACGGTTTAATGCCCCTTGGATGATTGGTGGAGGTCACTGTGGAATAAAAAGACAATATCAAAGCTCCGAGTAAGAGACGTGGAGGTCACAGTAGCTTAAATAGATGGTTTTTAGGAGGAAGCCAATGTGGCTAAATAAGGAAGTCAAGAGGGCAATGAAAAACAAAAAAAGGGCTTTCGGTAAACTTAAACAAGAAGGCAGCGAGGAAGCGCTAATAACTTATAGGGAAAAAAACAAAATCTGTAAGAAACAAATAAGAATAGCAAAAGAGGAGACAGAGAGACTAATTGCCAAAGAAAGTAAAACGAATCCCAAACTGTTCTTTAACTATATAAACAGTAAAAGGATTAAAACTGATGGAGTTGGCCCATTGAAAAATAACCTGGGTAAAATCATAGAGGGCGATGAGGGTAAAGCAAACCTACTCAATAGCTTCTTCTCCACTGTTTTCACAAAAGAAAACAATTTATCGGAGGAAATGCAAAGTAATAAAGTAAACCCTCCGCTAAATATCACCCACCTAACCCAGGAGGAAGTTCAGAAACGCCTAAATAATATCAAAATAGACAAGTCACCAGGCCCAGATGGCATACACCCCCGGGTACTAAAAGAATTAAGTAATGTGATAGACAGACCGCTGTATCTTATATTCAAGCACTCTTTATGGACAGGGACTGCCCCACTAGACTGGCGCCAAGCAAATGTGGTACCAATATTCAAAAAGGGGTCTAAAAGTGACCCTGGGAACTATAGACCAGTCAGCTTAACGTCTGTTGTGGGTAAATTGTTTGAAGGATTTCTTAGAGATGCTATTGTAGAATATCTTAATGATAATAACTGTCTAACTCCATATCAACATGGATTCATGAGAGATCGCTCCTGCCAAACAAACCTGATTGCCTTCTACGAGGAGGTGAGCTCACAGCTGGACCGGGGAGAGTCAGTGGATGTTGTATACCTTGACTTCTCCAAAGCGTTTGATACCGTGCCACACAAAAGGTTGGTATATAAAATGAGAATGCTTGGTCTGGGGGATAATGTGTGTAAGTGGGTAAATAGCTGGCTGAGTAATAGAAAGCAGAGGGTGGTTATCAATGGAGTAAGCTCAGGGTGTGTCAGGGTTACTAGCGGGGTGCCTCAAGGGTCTGTCTTGGGCCCTATATTATTTAATATATTTATTAATGATCTAGTGGAAGGGTTGCATAGTAAAATAGCAATATTTGCAGATGATACTAAACTTTATAAAGTAGTTAACACAGATGAGGATAGGGCACAGCTACAGGAGGATTTAGATAAATTGGGGAGTTGGGCCAAAAAATGGCAAATGGGGTTCAATGCCGATAAATGTAAAGTCATGCACATGGGAAAGAAAAACAGCAGTCACCCATACATATTAAATGGGAAACCGTTGGGGAAATCTGACATGGAGAAGGACCTGGGCGTCTTGGTTAATAGCAAATTAAATTGGAGTGCCCAGTGTCAGGCAGCAGCTGCGAAGGCAAATAGAGTCATGGCATGCATCAGAAGAGGAATAGGGGCATATGATGAGAACATTGTTCTTCCTCTGTATAAAGCGCTGGTAAGGCCGCACTTAGAATATTGTGCACAGTTCTGGGCTCCGGGGCTCAGGAAAGACATATTGGAGCTAGAGAGGGTACAAAGGAGGGCGACTAAGGTAATAAAGGGAATGGAGGGACTAGAATACCCAGAGAGGTTGTCAAAATTAGGCCTATTTACGTTGGAAAAGAGAAGGCTTAGGGGAGACCTCATAAACATGTATAAATACATCAGGGGGCAGTACAGAGATCTCTCCCATGACCTGTTTATACCAAGGATGGTGACAAAGACGAGGGGGCACACTATGCGTCTGGAGGAAAGGAGGTTCCTGCACCAGCATAGAAGGGGATTCTTTACGGTCAGAGCCGTGAGACTCTGGAACTCTCTGGGAGAGGAAGTGGTGATGTCCAACTCACTTAATGAGTTCAAGAGAGGCCTGGACGCCTTTCTTGAGAACAATAAAATTACATCTTATGCTTAGTGATAGTTAATTAATCCAGATTGGTGTCGGGAAGTGAATTTTTTCCTCAATGATGTCAATTGGCCTATACCGCATGTTTTTTTTTGTTTTGTTTTGTTTTTTTTTGCGTTCCCCTGGATCAACGCTGCGGAATAGCTGCAGTGCACAAGAAATAGGCTGAACTGGATGGACGCTTGTCTTTTTTCGGCCTTATAAACTATGTAACTATGTAACTATGTAACTATGTTTTAATGCCCCTTGGGATAGCTGTGGAGATCAGAGTAGTTTAACAAGATGGTTTTTATGCACCTTGGAAGAGAAGTGGAAGTCATAGTAGCTTAACAAGACAGTTTTAATGCCCCTTGGATGAGTGGTGGATGTCGCAGTGGAATAAAAAGACAATGTCAATGCCCCTTGGAAGAGGGGTGGTGGTTACAATGGAATAAAAAGACAATATCAATGCCCCGTGGAAGAGACGTGGAGGTCATAGTAGCTGAACAAGACAGTTTTAATGCCCATTGGATGAGTGTTGGAGGTCGCAGTGGAATAAAAGGACCATATCAATGCCCCTTGTAAGAGGGTGGAGGTCGCAATGGAATAAAAAGACAATATCAATGTCCCATGTAAGAGATGTGCAGGTCACAGTAGCTTAACAAGATGGTTTTAATGCCCCTTGGAAGAGTGGTTGAGGTCGCAGTGGAATAAAAAGACAATATTAATGCCCCTTGGAAGAGTGATGGCGGTCGCAATGGAATAAAGACAATATCAATGCTCCTTGGAAGAGACGTGGAGGTCACAGTAGCTTTAAAAGATGGTTTTAATGCCCCTAGGCAGAGTGGTGGAGGTCGCAGTGGAATGAAAAAACAATATCAATGCCCCTTGGAAGAGTATTGGAGGTCGCAGTGGAATAAAAAGCAATATCAATGACCCCTTGTAAGAGTGGTGGAGGTCGCAGTGGAATAAAAAGACAATATCAATGTCCCATGTAAGAGATGTGCAGGTCACAGTAGCTTAACAAGATGGTTTTAATGCCCCTTGGAAGAGTGGTGGAGGTCGCAGTGGAATAAAAACACAATATGAATGCCCCTTGGAAGAGTGATAGAGGTCGCAGTTGACTTAAAGGGCAGTATCAAAGCCCCGTGGAAGAAACGTGGAGGTCACAGTAGCTTAACAAGATGGTTTTAATGCCCCTTGGAAGAGTGGTGGAGGTCGCTGTGGAATAAAAAGACAATTTCAAAGCACCGTGGGAAAGACGTGGAGGTCACAGTAGCTTAAATAGACGGTTTGAATGCCCCTTTGAATAGCTGTGGAGCTCAGAGAGGTTTAACAAGATGGTTTTTATGCACCTTGGAAGAGAATTGGAGGTCACAGTAGCTTAATAAGACGGTTTTAATGCCCCTTGGATGAGTGGTGGAGGTTACAGTGGAATAAAAAGACAATATCAATGCCCCTACGAAGAGACATCGAGGTCAAAGTAGCTTATAAGACGGTTTTAATGTCCCTTGGAAGAGTGGTGGAGGTTACAGTGTAATAAAAAGACAATATCAATGCCCCGTGGAAGAGACATGGAGGTCACAGTAGCTTAACAAGACAGTTTTAATGCCCCTTGGATGAGTGGTGGAGGTCGCAGTGGAATAAAAATACAATATCAATGTCCCGTGGAAGAGACGTGGAGGTCACAGTAGCTTGACAAGATGGTTTTAATGACCCTTGGAAGAGTGGTGGAGGTCGCTGTGGAATAAAAAGATAATAACAAAACCCCGTGGAAGAGACATGGAGGTCACAGTAGCTTAAATAAATGGTTTTATTGTTCCTTGGAAGAGATGTGAATTTCATAGTGGCTTAACAAGATGGTTTTAATGCCTCTTGGAAGAGACGTGGAAGTCACAGTAGCTTAACAAGATGGTTTTAATGCCCCTTGGAAGAGTGGTGGAGGTTACAGTGAATATAAAGACATTATCAATGCCCCATGGAAGAGACGTTGACGCAACTGTACCTTACCAAGACGGTTTTAATGCCCTTTGGAAGAGTGGTGGAGGTCACAGTGGAATAAAAAGACAATATCAATTCCCATTGGAAGAGTGGTGGAGGTCGCAGTGGAATAAAAGGACAATATTAATGCCCCTTGGAAGAGTGATGGAGGTTGCAGTTGAATAAAAGGACAGTATTAATGCCCCGTGGAAGAGACATGGAGTTAACAGTAGCTTAACAAGACGGTTTTAATGCCCCTTGGATGAGTAGTGGAGGTTTTAGTGGAATAAAAAGAGAAAATCAAAGCCCCGTGGAAGAGACGTGGAGGTCACAGTAGTTTAAATAGACGGTTTTAATGCCCCTTGGAATAGCTGTGGATTTCAGATTGGTTTAACAAGATTGTTTTAATGCCCCTTGGAAGAGACATGGAGGTCACAGCAGCGTAACAAGACGGTTTTAATGCCCCTTGGATGAGTGGTGGAGATTATAGTGGAATAAAAAGACAATATCAATGCCCCTTGGAAGAGACGTCGAGGACCCAGTAGATTAACAAGGAGGTTTTAATACCCCTTGAAAGAGTGGTGGAGGCTACAGTGGAATAAATAGACAATATCAATGACCCTTGGAAGAGACGTGGAGGTCACAGTAGTTTAAAAAGGCAGTTTTAATGCCCTTTGGAAGAGTGGTGGAGGTCTCAGTGGAATAAAAAGACAATATCAATGCCCCTTGGAAAAGTGGTGGAGGTCGCAGTGGAATAAAAAGACAATATCAATGCCCCTTGGAAAAGTGGTGGAGGTCGCAGTGGAATAAAAAGACAATATCAATGTCCCGCGCATGAAACGTGGAGGTCACAGTGTAATATACGGACAGTATCAATGCCCTGTGGAAGAGAAGTGGAGGTCACTGTAGCTTAACAAGATGGTTTTAATGCCCCTTGGAAAATTGGTGGAGGTCGCTGTGGAATAAAAAGACATTATCAATGCCCCGAGGAAGAGACGTTGAGGTCACAGTAGCTTAAATAGACGGTTTTAATGCCCCTTGGAATAGCTGTGGAGTTCAGAGTGGTTAAACAAGATGGTTTTAATGCCCCTTGGAAGAGACGTGGAGTTCTCAGCAGCTTAACAATACGGTTTTAATGCCCCTTGGATGAGTGGTGGAGGTCGCAGTGGAATAAAAAGACAATATCAATGCCCCGTGGAAGAGGGGTGGTGGTTACAGTGCAATAAAAAGACAATATCAATGCCCCGTGGAAGACTCGTGGAGGTCACAGTAGCTTAACAAGACGGTTTTAATGCCCCTTGGAATAGCGGTGGTGGTCGCTGTGGAATAAAAAGACAATATTGAAGCTCCGTGGAAGAGACGGGGAGGTCACAGCAGCTTAAATAATTGGTTTTATTGCGGCTTGGAAGAGCTGTGGAGTTCCTATTGGTATAACAAGATGGTTTTAATGCCCCTTGGAAGAGACGTGGAGGTCACAGTAGCTTAACAAGATGGTTTTAATGCCTCTTGGAAGAGTGGTGGAGGTCGCATTGGAATAAAAAGACAATATCAACACTGCTTGGAAGAGTTGTGGAGGTCGCAGTGGAATAAATAGACAATATCAATGTCCCGAGGAAGAGACGTGGAGGTCATAGTAGCTTAACAAGATGGTTTTAATGCCCCTAGGCAGAGTGGTGGAGGTCGCAGTGGAATAAAAAGATGATATCAATGCCCCTTGGAAGAGGGGTGGTGGATACAGTGGAATAAAAACTCAATATTAATGCCCCGTGGAAGAGATATGGAGGTCATAGTAGGTAAACAAGATGGTTTTAATGCACCTTGGAAGAGTGGTGGAGTTCAGAGTGGTTTAAAAAGACGGTTTTTATGCCCCTTGGAAGAGACGTCGAGCTCACAGTAGCTGAAGAAGACGGTTTTATTGCCCCTTGGATGAGTGGTGGAGGTTACAGTGGAATAAAAAGACTATCAAAGCCCCGTGGAAGAGATGTGGAGGTCACAGCAGCTTAACAAGATGGTTTTGATGCCCCTTTGAAGGGTGGTGGAGGTCGCTGTGGAATAAAAAGACTATCAAAGCCCCGTGGAAGAGATGTGGAGGTCACAGTAACTTAAATAGACGGTTTTAATGCCCATTGGAATAGCTGTGGAGTTCAGAGTGGTTTAACAAGATGGTTTTTATGCACCTTGGAAGAGACGTGGAGGTCACAGTAGCTTAAAAAGATGATTTTAATGCCCCTTGGATGAGTGGTGGAGGTTTTGTGGAATAAAAATACAATATCAATGCCCCTTTGAAGAGACGTCGAGGTCACAGTAGCTTACAAGACGGTTTTAATGTCCCTTGGAAGAGTGGTGGAGGTTACAGTGGAATAAAAAGACAATATCAATGCCCCGTGGAAGAGACATGGACGTCACAGTAGCTTAACAAGATGGCTTTAATGCCCCTAGGAAGAGTGGTGGAGGTCGCAGTGGAATAAAAAGACAATATTGGTGCCCCTTGGAAGAGTGATGAAGGTCGCAGTGGAAGAAAAGGACAGTATCAATGCCCCGTGGTAGAGACGTGGAGATCACAGTAGCTTAGCAAGACGGTTTTAATGCCCGTTGGAAGATACGTGGAGGTCACAGTAGCTTAACAAGACGGTTTTAATGCCCGTTGGATGAGTGGTGGAGGTCAGAGTGGAATAAAAAGACAATATCAATGAACATTGGAAGAGCGGTGGAGGTCGCAGTGGAATAAAAAGATGATATCAATTCCCCGTTGAAGAGACGTGGAGGTCACAGTAGCTTAACAAGATGGTTTTAATGCCCCTTGGAAGAGTGGTGGAGGTCGCAGTGGCATAAACTGACAATATCAATACCCCGTGGAAGAGACGTGGAGGTCACAATAGCTTAACAAGTCGGTTTTAATGCCCCTTGGAAGAGTGTTGGAGGTAGGTGTGGAATAAAAGGACAGTATCAATGCCCCATGGAAGAGACGTGGAGGTCACAGTAGTTTAAATAGACGGTTTTAATGCCCTTTGAAATAGCTGTGGAGTTCAGAGTGGTTTAACAAGATGGTATTTATGCACCTTGGAAGAGACGTGGAGGTCACAGTAGCTTAACAAGACGGTTTTAATGCCCCTTGGATGAGTGGTGGAGGTTATGTGGAATAAAAATACAATATCAATGCCCCTTTGAAGAGACGTCGAGGTCACAGTAGCTTTCAAGACGGTTTTAATGTCCCTTGGAAGAGTGGTGGAGGTTACAGTGGAATAAAAAGACAATATCAATGCCCCGTGGAAGAGACATGGTGGTCACAGTAGCTTAAGAAGATGGCTTTAATGCCCCTTGGAAGAATGGTGGAGGTCGCAGTGGAATAAAAAGACAATATTAATGCCCCTTGGAAGAGTGATGAAGGTCGCAGTGGAAGAAAAGGACAGTATCAATGCCCTGTGGGAGAGAAGTGGAGGTCACAGTAGATTAACAAGATGCTTTTAATGCCCCTTGGAAGAGCTGTGGATTTCAGAGTGGTTTATTAAGATGGTTTTAATGCCCTTGGAAGAGACTTGTAGGTGACAGTAGCTTAACAAGATGGTTTTAATGCGACTTGGAAGAGTGGTGGAGGTCGCAGTGGAATAAAAAAACAATATCAATGCCCCGTGGAAGAGACGTGGAGGTCACAGTATCTTAAAAAGACGATTTTAATGCCCCATGGAAGAGGGTTGGAGGTCGCAGTGGAATAAAAAGACAATATCAATGCCCCGTGGAAGAGACGTGGAGGTCACAGTATCTTAAATTGATGGTTTTAATGCCCCTTGGAAGATCTGTGGAGTTCAGAGTGCATTATCAAGATGGTTTTAATGTGCCTTGGAAGAGAAGTGTAGGTCACCGTAGCTTAACAAGACTGTTTTATTGCCCCTTAGAAGAGTGCTGGAGGTCGCAGTGGAATAAAAAGAAAATATCATTGCCTCTTGGAAGAAACTTGTAGGTCACAGCTGCTTAACAAGATGGTTTTAATTCCCCTTGGAAGAGTGGTGGATGTCACAGTGGAATTAAAAGACAATATCAATGCCCCATCGTAGAGACGTGGTTGTCACTGCAGCTCAACAAGACGGTTTTACTGCCCCTTGGAAGAGTGGTGGACGTCGCAGTGGAATAAGAAGACAATATCAATGCCCCTTGGAAGAGTGGTGGAGGTCTCAGTGGAATAAAAAGACAATATAAATGCCCCGTGGAAAAGGCGTGGAGGTCATAGTAGCTGCACAAGATGGTTTTAATGCCCCTTGGAAGAGCTGTGGAGTTCAGAGTGGTTTAACAAGATGGTTTTAATGCCCCTTGGAAGAGACGAGTTCACAGTAGCTTAACAAGACGGATTTAATGCCCCTTGGAAGAGTGGTGGATGTTACAGTGGAATAAAAAGACAATATCAATGCACAGTGGAAGAGACATGGAGGTCAAAGTAGGTTAACAAGCCGGTTTTAATGCCTCTTGGAAGCGTGGTAGAGGACGCAGTGGAATAAAAAGGCAATATCAGTGCCCCTTGGAAGAGTGTTGGAGGTCGCAGTGGAATAAAAAGACAATATCAATGTCCCTTGGAAGAGACTTGGAGGTAACAGTAGCTTAATAAGATGGTTTTAATGCTCCTTGGAAAAGTGGTGGAGGTCGCAGTGCAATAACAATACAATATCAATGCCCCTTGGAAGAGTGATGGAGGTCGCAGTGGAATAAAAAAACAATATCAATGCCCCCTGGAAGAGACATGGAGGTCATAGTAGCTTTACAGAATGGTTTTAATGAACCTTGGAAGAGTGATGGAGTTCAGAGTGGTTTAATAAGATGATTTTAATGCCCCTTGGAAGAGACGTCGAGGTCACAGTAGCTTAACAAGACGGTTTTAATGCCCCTTGGTTGAGTGGTGGAGGTCGCAGTGCAATAAAAAGACAATATTAATGCTCCTTGGAAGAGTGATAGAGGTCGCAGTGGAATAAAAGGACAGTATCAATGCCCCTTGGAAGAAACATGGAGTTCACAGAAGCTTAACAAGAGGGATTTAATGCCCCTTGGAAGAGGTGTGGAGTTCAGAATAGTCTAACAAGTCTGTTTTGATGGCCCTTGAATGAGATGTGAAGGTCACTGTAGCTTAACAAGACTGCTTCAATGCCCCTTGGAAGAGGTGTGGAGTGAAAAGTGGTTTAACAAGACGGTTTTAATGCCCCCTGGATGAGAAGTGGAGGTCACAGTAGCTTAACAAGACGGTTTTAATGAACCTTGAAAAAGTGGTGGAGGTTACAGTGGAATAAAAAGACAATATCAATGCCCCATGGTAGAGACTTGGAATTCACATTAGCTTAACAAGACGTTTTTAATGCCCCTTGGAAGAGTGGTGGAGGTCGCAGAGGAATAAAAAGACAATATCAATGCCCCTTGGAAGAATAGTGGAGTTCGCAGTGGAATAAAAAGACAATATCAATGACCCGTGGAAGAGACGTGGTGGTCACAGTAGCTTAACAAGACTCTTTTATTTCCCCTTGGAAGAGTGGTGGAGGTCGCAGTGGCATAATAAGACATTATTAGACAAGATTGGTGGAGGTTACAGTGGAATAAAAAGACAATATCAGTGCCCCATGGAAGAGACGTGGAGGTCACAGTAGCTAAACAAGACGGTTTTAATGCCCCTTGGAAGAGTGGTGGAGGTCGCAGTGGAATAAAAAGACAATATCAATGCCCCTTGGAAGACTGGTGGAGGTCGCAGTGGAAAAAAAAGGCAACATCAATGTCCCGTGGAAGAGACGTGTTGGTCACAGTAGCTCAACAAGACAGTTTTAACCCCCTTTGGAAGAGTGGTGGAGGTTACAGTGGAATAAAAAGACAATATCAATACCCTTTGCAAGTGATGTGGGGATCACAGTAGCTTAACAAGATGGTTTTAGTGCCCCTTGGAAGAGTGGTGGAGGTCGCAGTGGAATAAAAAGACAAAATAATGCCCCTTGGAAGAGTGATGAAGGTCGCAGTGGAAGAAAAGGACCGTATCAATGCCCCGTGGGAGAGAAGTGGAGGTCACAGTAGCTTAACAAGACTGTTTTAATGCCCATTGAAAGAGTGGTGGAGGTCGGAGTGGAATAAAAAGACAATATCAATGAACATTGGAAGAGTGGTGGAGGTCGCAGTGGAATAAAGAGATGATATAATTTCCCCGTTGAAGATACGTGGAGGTCAAAGTAGCTTAACAAGTCGGTTTTAATGCCCCTTGGAAGAGTGTTGGAGGTAGCTGTGGAATAAAAAGACAATACCAATGTCCCGTGGAAGAGTGGTGGAGGTCGCAGTGGAATATAAAGACAATATCAATGCCCCATGGAAGAGTGGTGGAGGACGCAGTGGAATAAAAAGACAATATCAATGCCCCGGGGAGAAGACGTGAAGGTCACAGTAGCTTTACAAGACGGTTTTAATGACCCTTGGAAGAGTGGTGGAGGTTGCTGTGATATAAAAAAGACAATATCAATGCCCCGTGGAAGAGACGTGGAGGTCACAGTAGCTTAACAAGACACTTCTAATGCCCCATGGATGAGTGGTGGAGGTCGCAGTGGAATAAAAAGACATTATCAATGCCCCTTGGGAGAGACGTCGAGGTCACAGTAGCTTAACAAGATGGTTTTAATGCCCCTTGGTTGAGTGGTGGAGGTTACAAGGGAATAAAAAGACAATATCAATGCCCCGTGATAGAGACGTGGAGGTCACAGTAGCTTAATAAGATGGTTTTAATGCCCCTTGGAAGAGTGGTGGAGGTCGCAGTGCAATAAAAAGACAATATTAATGCCCCTTGGAAGAAACGTGGAGTTCACAGAAGCTTAACAAGAGGGATTTAATGCCCCTTGGAAGAGGTGTGGAGTTCAGAGTAGTCTAACAAGTCTGTTTTGATGGCCCTTGGATGATATGTGAAGGTCACAGTAGCTTAACAAGACTGCTTCAATGCCCCTTGGAAGAGGTGTGGAGTGCAAAGTGGTTTAACAAGACGGTCTTAATGCCCCCTGGATGAGAAGTGGAGGTCACAGTAGCTTAACAAGACAGTTTTAATGAACCTTGAAAAAGTGGTGGAGGTTACAGTGGAATAAAAAGACAATATCAATGCCCCGTGGTAGAGACTTGGAATTCACATTAGCTAAACAAGACGTTTTTAATGCCCCTTGGAAGAGTGGTGGAGGTCGCAGAGGAATAAAATGACAATATCAATGCCCCTTTGAAGAATAGTGAAGTTCGCAGTGGAATAAAAAGACAATATCAATGACCCGTGGAAGAGACGTGGTGGTCACAATAGCTTAACAAGACTCTTATTTCCCCTTGTAAGAGTGGTTGAGGTCGCAGTGGCATAATAAGACATTATCAATGCCCCGTGGAAGATATGTGGAGGTCTCAGGAGCTTAACAAGACGGTTTTAATGCCCCTTGGAAGAGCTGTGGAATGAAGAGTGGTTTAATAAAACGGTTTTATTGCCCCTTGGAAGAGACGTGGGGGTCACAGTAGCTTAACAAGACTGTTTTAATGCCCTTTGGAAGAGCTGTGGAGTACAGAGTGGTTTAACAAGACGGTTCAAATGCACGTGGAAGAGACGTGGAAGTCAAATTAGCTTAACAAGACAGTTTTAATGCCCCTTGGAAGAGTGGTGGAGGTCGCAGTGGAATAAAAAGACAATATCAATGCCACTTGGAAGACTGGTGGAGGTCGCAGTGGAATAAAAAGACAATAAAAATGCCCCGTGGAAAAGGAATGGAGGTCATAGTAGCTGCACAAGACGGTTTTAATGCCCCTTGGAAAAGCTGTGGAGTTCAGAGTGGTTTAACAAGACGGGATTAATGCCCCTTGGAAGAAGCGTGAAGGTCACATTGGCTTAACAAAACGGCTTTAATGACCCTTGGAAGATTGGTGGAGGTTACAGTGGAATAAAAAGACAATATCAGTGCCCCGTGGAAGAGACGTGGAGGTCACAGTAGCTAAACAAGACGGTTTTAATGCCCCTTGGAAGAGTGGTGGAGGTCGCAGTGGAATAAAAAGACAATATCAATGCCCCTTGGAAGACTGGTGGAGGTCGCAGTGGAATAAAAAGGCAACATCAATGTCCCGTGGAAGAGACGTGGTGGTCACAGTAGCTCAAAAAGACAGTTTTAATCCCCTTTAGAAGAGTGGTGGAGGTTACAGTGGAATAAAAAGACAATATCAATGCCCTGTGGAAGTGACGTGGGGATCACAGTAGCTTAACAAGATGGTTTTAGTGCCCCTTGGAAGAGTGGTGGAGGTCGCAGTGGAAAAAATAGACAATATCAATGCTCCGTGGAATATACGTGGAGGTCACAGTAGCTTAACAAGATGGTTTTAATGCCCCTTGGAAGAGCTGTGGAATGAAGAGTGGTTTAATAAAACGGTTTTATTGCCCCTTGGAAGAGACGTATGGGTCACAGTAGCTTAACAAGACTGTTTTAATGCCCTTTGGAAGAGCTGTGGAGTACAGAGTGGTTTAACAAGACGGTTCAAATGCACGTGGAAAAGACGTGGAGGTCAAATTAGATTAACAAGACAGTTTTAATGCCCCTTGGAAGAGTGGTGGAGGTCGCAGTGGAATAAAAAGACAATATCAATGCCACTTGGAAGACTGGTGGAGGTCGCAGTGGAATAAAAAGACAATAAAAATGCCCCGTGGAAAAGGAATGGAGGTCATAGTAGCTGCACAAGACGGTTTTAATGCCCCTTGGAAAAGCTGTGGAGTTCAGAGTGGTTTAACAAGACGGGATTAATGCCCCTTGGAAGAGGCGTGAAGGTCACATTGGCTTAACAAAACGGCTTTAATGACCCTTGGAAGATTGGTGGAGGTTACAGTGGAATAAAAAGACAATATCAGTGCCCCGTGGAAGAGACGTGGAGGTCACAGTAGCTAAACAAGACGGTTTTAATGCCCCTTGGAAGAGTGGTGGAGGTCGCAGTGGAATAAAAAGACAATATCAATGCCCCTTGGAAGACTGGTGGAGGTCGCAGTGGAATAAAAAGGCAACATCAATGTCCCGTGGAAGAGACGTGGTGGTCACAGTAGCTCAAAAAGACAGTTTTAATCCCCTTTAGAAGAGTGGTGGAGGTTACAGTGGAATAAAAAGACAATATCAATGCCCTGTGAAAGTGACGTGGGGATCACAGTAGCTTAACAAGATGGTTTTAGTGCCCCTTGGAAGAGTGGTGGAGGTCGCAGTGGAAAAAATAGACAATATCAATGCTCCGTGGAATATACGTGGAGGTCACAGTAGCTTAACAAGATGGTTTTAATGCCCCTTGGAAGAGTGCTGGAGGTCGCAGTGGAATAAAAAAACAATATCAATGCCCCGTGGTAGAGTGGTGGAGGTCGCAGTTGCTTAACAAGACGGTTTTAATGCCCCTTGAAAGAGAGGTGGAGGTCACAGTAGGTTAACAAGACGGTTTTAATGCCCCTTGGAAGAGCTGTGGAGTTCAGAGTGGTTTAACAAGATGGTTTTAATGCCTCGTGGAAGAGATGTGGAGGTCACAGTAGCTTATGAAGCTGGTTTTCATGCCCCTTAGAAGAGTGGTGTAGGTTACAGTGGAATAAAAAGAAAATATCAATGCCCCGTGGAAGAGACGTGGAGGTCACAGTAGCTAAACAAGACTGTTTTAATGCCCCTTGGAAGAGTGGTGGAGGTCGCAGTGGAATAAAAAGACAATATCAATGCCCCTTGGAAGACTGGTGGAGGTCGCAGTGGAAAAAAAAGGCTACATCAATGTCCCGTGGAAGAGACGTGTTGGTCACAGTAGCTCTACAAGACAGTTTTAATCCCCTTTGGAAGAGTGGTGGAGGTTACAGTGGAATAAAAAGACAATATCAATATCCTTTGCAAGTGATGTGGGGATCACAGTAGCTTAACAAGACGGTTTTAGTGCCCCTTGGAAGAGTGGTGGAGGTCGCAGTGGAATAAAAAGACAATATTAATGCCCCTTGGAAGAGTGATGAAGGTTGCAGTGGAAGAAAAGGACCGTATCAATGCCCCGTGGGAGAGAAGTGGAGGTCACAGTAGCTTAACAAGACGGTTTTAATGCCCATTGAAAGAGTGGTAAAGGTCGGAGTGGAATAAAAAGACAATATCAATGAACATTGGAAGAGTGGTGGAGGTCGCAGTGGAATAAAGAGATGATATAATTTCCCCGTTGAAGATACGTGGAGGTCAAAGTAGCTTAACAAGTCGGTTTTAATGCCCCTTGGAAGAGTGTTGGAGGTAGCTGTGGAATAAAAAGACAATACCAATGCCCCGTGGAAGAGTGGTGGAGGTCGCAGTGGAATATAAAGACAATATCAATGCCCCATGGAAGAGTGGTGGAGGACGCAGTGGAATAAAAAGACAATATCAATGCCCCGGGGAGAAGACGTGAAGGTCACAGTAGCTTTACAAGACGGTTTTAATGACCCTTGGAAGAGTGGTGGAGGTTGCTGTGATATAAAAAACACAATATCAATGCCCCGTGGAAGAGACCTGGAGGTCACAGTAGCTTAACAAGACACTTCTAATGCCCTATGGATGAGTGGTGGAGGTCGCAGTGGAATAAAATGACATTATCAATGCCCCTTGGGAGAGACGTCGAGGTCACAGTAGCTTAACAAGACGGTTTTAATGCCCCTTGGTTGAGTGGTGGAGGTTACAAGGGAATAAAAAGACAATATCAATGCCCCGTGATAGAGACGTGGAGGTCACAGTAGCTTAATAAGATGGTTTTAATACCCCTTGGAAGAGTGGTGGAGGTCGCAGTGCAATAAAAAGACAATATTAATGCCCCTTGGAAGAAACGTGGAGTTCACAGAAGCTTAACAAGAGGGATTTAATGCCCCTTGGAAGAGATGTGAAGTTCAGAGTAGTCTAACAAGTCTGTTTTGATGGCCCTTGGATGATATGTGAAGGTCACAGTAGCTTAACAAGACTGCTTCAATGCCCCTTGGAAGAGGTGTGGAGTGCAAAGTGGTTTAACAAGACGGTCTTAATGCCCCCTGGATGAGAAGTGGAGGTCACAGTAGCTTAACAAGACAGTTTTAATGAACCTTGAAAAAGTGGTGGAGGTCGCAGAGGAATAAAATGACAATATCAATGCCCCTTGGAAGAATAGTGGAGTTTGCAGTGGAATAAAAAGACAATATCAATGACCCGTGGAAGAGACGTGGTGGTCACAATAGCTTAACAAGACTCTTATTTCCCCTTGGAAGAGTGATTGAGGTCGCAGTGGCATAATAAGACATTATCAATGCCCCGTGGAAGAGATGTGGAGGTTTCAGGAGCTTAACAAGATAATTTTAATGCCCCTTGGAAGAGCTGTGGAATGAAGAGTGGTTTAATAAAACGGTTTTATTGCCCCTTGGAAGAGACGTGGGGGTCACAGTAGCTTAACAAGACTGTTTTAATGCCCTTTGGAAGAGCTGTGGAGTACAGAGTGGTTTAACAAGACGGTTCAAATGCACGTGGAAGAGACATGGAGGTCAAATTAGCTTAACAAGACAGTTTTAATGCCCCTTGGAAGAGTGGTGGAGGTCGCAGTGGAATAAAAAGACAATATCAATGCCACTTGGAAGACTGGTGGAGGTCGCAGTGGAATAAAAAGACAATAAAAATGCCCCGTGGAAAAGGAATGGAGGTCATAGTAGCTGCACAAGACGGTTTTAATGCCCCTTGGAAAAGCTGAGGAGTTCAGAGTGGTTTAACAAGACGGGATTAATGCCCCTTGGAAGAGGCGTGAAGGTCACATTGGCTTAACAAAACGGCTTTAATGACCCTTGGAAGATTGGTGGAGATTACAGTGGAGTAAAAAGACAATATCAGTGCCCCGTGGAAGAGACGTGGAGGTCACAGTAGCTAAACAAGACGGTTTTAATGCCCCTTGGAAGAGTGGTGGAGGTCGCAGTGGAATAAAAAGACAATATCAATGCCCCTTGGAAGACTGGTGGAGGTCGCAGTGGAATAAAAAGGCAACATCAATGTCCCGTGGAAGAGACGTGGTGGTCACAGTAGCTCAAAAAGACAGTTTTAATCCCCTTTGGAAGAGTGGTGGAGGTTACAGTGGAATAAAAAGACAATATCAATGCCCTGTGGAAGTGACGTGGGGATCACAGTAGCTTAACAAGACGGTTTTAGTGCCCCTTGGAAGAGTGGTGGAGGTCGCAGTGGAAAAAATAGACAATATCAATGCTCCGTGGAATATACGTGGAGGTCACAGTAGCTTAACATGATGGTTTTAATGCCCCTTGGAAGAGTGCTGGAGGTCGCAGTGGAATAAAAAAACAATATCAATGCCCCGTGGTAGAGTGGTGGAGGTCGCAGTTGCTTAACAAGACGGTTTTAATGCCCCTTGAAAGAGAGGTGGAGGTCACAGTAGGTTAACAAGACAGTTTTAATGCCCCTTGGAAGAGCTGTGGAGTTCAGAGTGGTTTAACAAGATGGTTTTAATGCCTCGTGGAAGAGATGTGGAGGTCACAGTAGCTTATGAAGCCGCTTTTCATGCCCCTTAGAAGAGTGGTGTAGGTTACAGTGGAATAAAAAGAAAATATCAATGCCCCTTGGAAGAGTGGTGGAGGTCGCAGTTGCTTAACAAGACGGTTTTCATGCCCCTTAGAAGAGTGGTGGAGGTTGCAGTGGAATAAATAGACTACATCAATGTCCCTTGGAAGAGTGGTGGAGGTCGCAGTGGAATAAAAAGACAATATCAATGCCCCGTGGAAGAGACGTGGAGGTCACAGCAGCTTTACTAGACGGTTTTAATGCCCCTTGGGAGAGTGGTGGAGATCACAATGAAATAAAAAGACGATACCAATTCCCCGTGGAATAGACGTGGAGGTCACAGTTGCTTAAGAAGACGGTTTTAATGCCCCTTGGAAAAGCTGTGGAGTTCAGAGTGGTTTAACAAGACGGGATTAATGCCCCTTGGAAGAGGCGTTAAGGTCACAGTGGCTTAAAAAAACGGTTTTAATGCCCCTTGGAAGATTGGTGGAGGTTACAGTGGAATAAAAATACAATATCAATGCCCCATGGAAGAGGCTTGGAGATTACAGTAGCTTAACAAGACGGTTTTAATGCCCCTTCGAAGAGTGGTGGAGGTCGCAGTGGAATAAAAAGACAATATCAATGCCCCTTGATAGACTGGTGGAGGTCGCAGTGGAATAAAAAGGCAATTTCAATGCCCGGTGGAATAGACGTGGGGGTCACAGTAGCTTAACAAAACGGTTTTAGTGACCCTTGGGAGAGTGGTGGAGGTCGCTTTGGAAAAAACAGACAATATCAATAGCAGGTGGAAGAGACGTGGAGGTCACAGTAGCTTAACAAGTTTGTTTTATTGCCCCTTGGAAGAGTGGTGGAGGTCGCAGTGGAATAAAACATTATCAATCCCCCATGGAAAATACGTGGAGGTCACAGTAGCTTAACAAGACGGTTTTAATGCCCCTTGGAAGAGAGGAGTTCGCAGTGGAATAAAAAGACAATATCAATGACCAGTGGAAGAGACGTGGAGGTCACAGTAGCTTAACAAGATGGTTTTAATGCCCCTTGGAAGAGCTATGGAGTTCAGAGTAGTTTATCAAGATGGTTTTAATGCCCCTTGGAAGAGAAGTGTAGGTCACAGTAGCTTAACAAGACGTTTTTAATGCCCCTTGGAAGAATGGTGAAGGTTACAGTGGAATAAGAAGAAAATATCAATGCCCCATGGAAGAGACGTGGAGTTCACAGTAGCTTAAAAAGACGGTTTTAATGCCCTTTGGAAGAGTGGTGAAGGTCGCAGTGGAATAAAAAGACAATATCAATGCCCCTTGAAAGAGAAGTGGAGGTCACAGTAGCTTAACTAGACTGTTTTAATGCCCCTTGATAGAGCTGTGGAGTGCAGAGTGGTTTAACAAGACGGTTTTAATTCCCCTTGGATGAGACATGGAGTTCACTGCAGCTTAACAAGACGTTTTTAATGGCCCTTGGAAGAGTGGTGGAGGTTGCAGTGGAATAAAAATACAATATCAATGCCCCTTGGAAGAGAGGTGGAGGTCACTGTAGCTTTACAAGACAGTTTTAATGCTCCTTGGAAGAACTTTGGAGTTCATAGTGGTTTAACAAGACGGTTTTAATGCTCCTTGGAAGAGACGTGGAGGTCATAGTAGCTCAACTAGACAGTTTACTGCCCCTTGGAATAGTGGTGCAGGTCACAGTGGATTAAAAAGACAGTATTAATGCCCTTGGAAGAGTGGTGGAGGTCACAGTAGAATAAAAAGACAATATCAATGCCCCGTGAAAGAGACTTGGAGGTAACAGTAGCTTAAAAAGACGGTTTTAATGCCCCTTGGAAGAGCTGTGGAGTTCAGAGTGGTTTAACAAGACGGTTTTAATGTCCTTTCGATGAGATATAGAGGACAAAGTAGCTTAACAAGACGGTTTTAATGCCCCTTGGAAGAGCTTTGCAGTTCACAGTGGTTTAACATTACGGTTTAATTGTCACTTGGAAAAGACGTGAAGGTCACAGTAGCTTGACAAGATGGTTATAATGCCCCTTAGAAGAGTGGTGGAGGTCACAGTGGAATAAAAAGACAATATCAATGCCCCGTGGAAGGGATGTGGAAGTCACAGTAGCTTAACAAGACGTTTTTAATGCCCCTTGGAAGAGTGGTGGAGGTCGCAGTAGAATAAAAAGACAATATCAATGCTCCGTGGAAGAGACTTGGAGGTAACAGCAGCTTAACAAGATGGTTTTAATGCCTATTGGAAGAGCTGTGGAGTTCAGAGTGGTTTAACAAGACGGTTTTAATGCCCCTTGGAAGAGACGTGGAGGTCATAGTAGCTCAACTAGACAGTTTACTGCCCCTTGGAAGAGTGGTGCAGGTCACAGTGGATTAAAAAGACAGTATCAATGCCCTTGGAAGAGTAGTGGAGGTCGCAGTAGAATAAAAAGACAATATCAATGCCCCGTGAAAGAGACTTGGAGGTAACAGTAGCATAAAAAGACGGCTTTAATGCCCCTTGGAAGAGCTGTGGAGTTCAGAGTGTTTTAACAAGATGGCTTTAATGCTCCTTGGAAGAAACGTGGAGGTCACAGCAGCTTAACAAGACGGTTTTAATGCCCCGTGGAAGAGTGGTGTAGGTTACAGTGGAATAAAAAGACAATATCAATGCCCCGTTGAAGAGACGTGGAGGTCACAGTAGCTTAACAAGACGGTTTTAGTGCCCCTTGGAAGAGTGCTGGAGGTTACAGCGGTATAAAAAGACAATATCAATGTCCCGAGGAAGAAACGTGGAGGTCACAGTAGCTTAAGAAGATGGTTTTAATGCCCCTTGGAAGATTGGTGGAGGTCGCAGTGGAATAAAAAGACAATGTCAATGTCCCTTGCAAGTGTGGTGGAGGTCGCTGTGGAATAAAAAGACAATATCAATGCTCCGTGGAACAGAAATGGAAATCACAGTATCTTAACAAGACGGTTTTAATGCCCCTTGGAAGAGTGCTGGAGGTCGCAGTGGAATAAAAAGACAATATCAATGCCCCTTGGAAGAGTGGTGGAGATGACAGTGGAATAAAAAGACTATATCAATGCGCCTTGGAAGAATGATGGAGGTCGCAGTGGAATAAAACGACAATATGAATGCCCCTTCGAAGACACTTGGAGGTCAAAGTAGCTTAACAAGACATTTTTATTGCCCCTGGAAGAGAGGTGGAGGTCGCTGTGGAATAAAAAGACAATATCAATGCCCTGTGGAAGAGACCTGGATGCCACAGTAGCTTAACAAGATGGTTTAATGTCCCTTGGAAGAGTGGTGGAAGTCACAGTGGAATAAAAAAGCCATATCAATGCGCCGTGGAAGACAATTGGTCACAGTAGCTTAGCAAGACAGTTTTAATGCCCCTTGGAAGTGACGTGGAGGTCACAGTAGCTTAACAATATGGTTTTAATGCCACTTGGAAGACTGGTGGAGGTCGCAGTGGAATAAAAAGACAATATCAATGCCCATTGGAAGAGCTGTGGAGTTCAGAGTGGTTTAACAAGATGGTTTTAATGACCCTTGGAAGAGATGTGGAGGTCACGGTAGCTTAATAAGACGGTTTTAATGCTCCTTCGAAGAGTGGTGGAGGTTAGAGTGGAATAAAAAGACAATATTAATGCCCCGTGGAAGTGACGTGGAGATCACAGTAGCTTAACAAGATGGTTTTAGTGCCCCTTGGAAGAGTGGTTCAGGTCACAGTGGAATAAAAAGACAATATCAATGCCCCTTGGAAGAGTGGTGGAGGTCGCAGTGGAATAAAATTACAATATCAATGCCCCTTGGAAGAGTGGTGTAGGTCACAGTGCAATAAAAAGACAATATCAATGTCCTGTGGATAAGACGTGGAGTTCAGAGTAGCTTAACAAGACAGTTTTTATGCCCCTTGGAATAGTGGTGGAGGTCGCAGTGGAATAAAAAAACAATATCAATGGCCCGTGAAAGAGATGTGGAGGTCACAGTAGCTTAATAAGACGGTCTTAATGCCACTTGGAAGAGTGGTGGAGGTCGCAGTGGAATCAAAAAACAATATCTTTGCCCCTTGGCATAGTGGTGGAGGTCGCAGTGGAATAAAAAGACAATAACAATGCCCCTGGAAGAGACTTGGAGGTCACAGTAGCTTAACAAGATGGTTTTAATGCCCCTTGGAATAGTGGTGGAGGTCGCAGTGGAATAAAAAGACAATATCAATGGCCCATGAAAGAGATGTGGAGGTCACAGTAGCTTAACAAGACGGTCTTAATGACACTTGGAAGAGTGGTGGAGGTCGCAGTGGAATAAAAAAACAATATATATGCCCCTTGGCATAGTGGTGGAGCTCGCAGTGGAATAAAAGGACAATAACAATGCCCCTTGAAGAGACGTGGAGGTCACAGTAGCTTAACAAGACGGTTTTAATGCCCCTTGGTAGAGTGGTGGAGGTCGTAGTGGAATAAAAAGACAATATAAATTTCCCCTGTCGAAGAGACGTGTAGGTCACAGTAGCCTAACAAGATGTTTTATTGCACTTTGGAAGAGTAGTGCAGCTCGCAGTGGAATAAAAAGACAATATTAATGCCCCGTGGAAGAGACTTGGAGATCACAGTAGCTTAACAAGATGGTTTAAATGCCCCTTAGAAAAGCTGTGGAGTTCAGAGTGGTTTAACGAGACGGTTTTCATGACCCTTGGAAGAGACGTGGAGGTCACAGTAGCTTAACAAGACAGTTTTAATGCCCTTTGGAAAAGGGGTGGAGTTTCCCTTGGAATAACAGGACAATATCAATAACCCGTGGAAGAAATGTGAAGGTGGCTTTAAAAGACGGCTTTATTGCCCCGTGGAAGAGTGGTGGAGGTCGCAGTGGAATAAAAGAACAATATCAATGCCCCATGGAAGAGACGAGGAGGCCACAGTAACTTAACAAGATGGTTTAATGCCCCTTGGAAGAGTGGTGGAAGTCACAGTGGAAAAAAAAAACTATATCAATGCCCCGTGGAAGAAGAGACATGGAGGTCACAGTAGCTTAACAAGACGGTTTTAATGCCCCTTAGAAGAAACATGGAGGTCACTGTAGCTTATCCAAACGGTTTTAATGCCCCTTGAAAGAGTGGTGGAGGTTGCAGTGGAATAAAAAGACAATATCAATGCCCTTGGAAGAGAGGTGGAGGTCGCAGTGGAATAAAAAGACAATATCAATGCCCCAAAGAAGAGACGTGCAGGTCCCAGAAGCTTAACAAGACAGTTTTAATGCCCCTTGTAAGAGTAGTGGAGGTTGCAGTGACACAAAAAGATAATACCAATGCCCCGCGAAAGAGACATTGAGGTCACAGTAGCTTAGCAAGATGGATTTAATGCCCCTTGGAAGAGTGGTGGAGGTCGCAGTGGAATAAAAAGACAATATCAGTGACCCGTTTTAAAGACTTAGAGGTCACAGTAGCTTAACAAGACGGTTTAATGCCCCTTGGAAGAGCTGTGGAGTTCAGAGTGGTTTAACAAGACGGTTTTCATGCCTCTAGGAAGAGACGTGGAGGTCACAGTAGCTTTGCAAGATGGTTTTAATGCCCCTTGGAAGAGCTGTGGAATTCAGAGTGGTTTAACAAGACAGTTTTAATGCCCCTTGGAAGAGAAGTGGAGGACACAGTACTTAACAAGATGGTTTTAATGCCCCTTGGAAGAGAGGTGTATGTTACAGTGGAATAAACAGACTATATCAATGCCCCGTGAAAGAGACATGGAGGACACAGGAGCTAAACCAGACTGTTTTGATGCCCCTTGGAAGAGTGGTGGAGGTCGCAGTGGAATAAAAAGACAATATCAATGCCCCTTGGAAGAGTGGTGGAGGTCGCAGTGGAATAAAAAGAAAATATCAATGCCGCTTGGAAGAGACGTGGAGGTCACAGTAGCTTAGCAAGAAGGCTTTAATGCCCCTTGGAATAGTGGTGGAGGTCGCAGTGGAATAATAAGACAATATCAATGCCCAGTAGAAGAGACTAGGAGGTCCCGGTAGGTTAACAAGAAGGTTTCAATACCCTTGGAAGAGCTGTCGAGTTTAGAGTTGTTTAAGAAAATGGTTTTAATGCCCCTTGGAACAGTGGTGGAGGTCGCAGTGGAATAAAAAGACAATATCAATGCCCCATGGAAGAGTGGTTGAGGTCGCAGTGGAAAAAAAAAGACAATATCAATGCCCCTTGGAAGAGTGGTGGAGGTTGCAGTGGGTTAAAAAACAATATCAATACCCCGTGGAAGAGACGTGGAGATCACTGTAGCTTAACAAGAGGGTTTTATTGCCCCTTGTAAGAGCTGTGGAGTTCAGAGTGTTTTAACAAGATGGTTTTAATGACCCTTGGAAGAGACATGGAGGTCAAAGTAGCTTAACAAGATGGTTTTAATGCCCCTTGGAAGAGTGGTGGAGGTTACAGTGGAATAAAAAGACAATATCAATGCCCCATGGAAAAGATGTGGAGATCACAGTAGCTTAACAACATATTTTTAATGCCCCTTGGAAGAGTGGTGGAGGTCGCAGAGGAATAAAAAGACAATATCAATGCCCCATGAAAGAGTGGTGGAGGTCGCAGTGGAATAAAAAGACAATATCAATGCCCCGTGGAAGAGATTTGGAGGTCACAGTAGCTTACCAAGACGTTTTTAATGGCCCTTGTAAGAGTGATGGAGGTCGCAGTGGAAAAAAAAGACAATATCAATGCCCCGTGGTAGAGACGTGGAGGTAACAGTAGTTTAACAAGACGGTTTTATTGCCCCATGGGAGAGCTGTGGAGTTCAGAGTGGTTTAACAAGATGGTTTTAATGCCCCTTGGAAGAGACGTGTAGGTCACATTAGCTTAACAAGACTGTTTTAATGCCCAGTGGAAGAGAGGTGGTGGTTAAAGTGGAATAAAAAGACAATATCAATGCCCTGTGGAAGAGACGTCGAGGTCACAGTAGCTTAATAATATGGTTTTACTGCCCCTTGAATGAATGGTGGAGGTTGCAGTGGAATAAAAAGACAATATCAGTGCCCTTTGGAAGAGTGGTGGAGGTCGCAGTGGAATAAAAAGATAATATCAATGTCCCTTGGAAAAGTGGTGGAGGTCGCAGTGGAATAAAAAGACAATATCAATGTCCCATGGAAGAGACGTGGAGGTCACATTAGCTTATCAAGACAGTTTTAATGCCCCTTGGAAGAGTGATGGAGGTTGCAGTGGAATAAAAAGACAATATCAATGCCCCGTGGAACAGAAATTGAAATTACAGTAGCTTAACAAGAGGGTTTTATTGCTATTTGGAAGAGTGCTGGAGGTCGCAGTGGAATAAAAAGACAATATCAATGCCCCTTGGAAGAGTGGTGAAGGTCGCAGTGGAATAAATAGACAATATCATTGCCCTGTGGAAGACACTTGGAGGTCACATTAGCTTAACAAGACGTTTTTATTGCCCCTGGAAGAGAGGTGAAGGTCGCTGTGGAATAAAAAGACAATATCAATGCCCTGTGGAAGAGACCTGGAGGCCATAGTAGCTTAACAAAACGGTTTAATGTCCCTTGGAAGAGTGGTGGAAGTCGCAGTGGAATAAAAGAACCATATCAATGCCCCGTGGAAGACAATTGGAGGTCACAGTAGCTTAACAAGACAGTTTTAATGCCCCTTGGAAGAGACTTGGAGGTCACAGTAGCTTAACAATATGGTTTTAATGCCACTTGGAAGACTGTTGGAGGTTACAGAGGAATAAAAAGACAATATCAATGACCTGTGGAATAGATGTGGAGGTCACAGTAGCTTAACAATATAGTTTTAATGCCCCTTGGAAGAGTGGTGGAGGTCGCAGTGGAATAAAAAGACTATCAATGCCCCGTGGAAGAGACATGGAGGTCACAGTAGCTTAACAATATAGTTTTAATGCCCCTTGGAAGAATGGTGGAGGTCGCTGTGGAATAAAAAGACAATATCAATGCCATATTGGAAGAGCTGTGGAGTTCAGAGTGGTTTAACAAGATGGTTTTAATGATCCTTAGAAGAGACGTGGAGGTGACGGTAGCTTAGTAAGACGGTTTTAATGCTCCTTCGAAGAGTGGTGGAGGTTACAGTGGAATAAAAAGACAATATTAATGCCCCGTGGAAGTGACGTGGAGGTCACAGTAGCTTAACAAGATGGTTTTAGTGCCCCTTGAAGGAGTGGTTCAGCTTGCAATGGAATAAAAAGACAATATCAATGCCCCTTGGAAGAGTGGTGGAGGTTGCAGTGGAATAAAATTACAATATCAATGCCCCTTGGAAGAGTGGTGGAAGTCGCAGTGCAATAAAAAGACAACATCAATGCCCTGTGGATAAGACGTGGAGGTCACAGTAGGTTAACAAGACAGTTTTTATGCCCCTTGGATTAGTGGTGGAGGTCGCAGTGGAATAAAAAAACAATATCAATGGCCCGTGAAAGAGATGTGGAGGTCACAGCAGCTTAACAAGACGGTCGTAATGCCACTTGGAAGAGTGGTGGAGGTCGCAGTGGAATCAAAAAACAATATCTGTGCCGCTTGGCATAGTGGGGGACGTCGCAGTGGAATAAAAATACAATAACAATGCCCCTGGAAGAGACTTGGAGGTCACAGTAGCTTAACAACACGGTTTTAATACCCCTTGGAATAGTGGTGGAGGTCGCAGTGGAATAAAAAAACAATATCAATGGCCCGTGAAAGAGATGTGGAGGTCACAGTAGCTTAACAAGACGGTCTTATTGCCACTTGGAAGAGTGGTGGAGGTCGCAGTGGAATAAAAAAACAATATATATGCCCCTTGGCATAGTGGTGGAGGTCGCAGTGGAATAAAAGGACAATAACAATGCCCCTTGAAGAGATGTGGAGGTCACAGTAGCTTAACAAGACTGTTTTAATGCCCCGTGGTAGAGTGGTGGAGGTCGTAGTGGAATAAAAATACAATATCAATTTCCCCATCGAAGAGACGTGGAGGTCACAGTAGCCTAACAAGACGTTTTATTGCACTTTGGAAGAGTAGTGCAGGTCGCAGTGGAACAAAAAGACAATATCAATGCCCCGTGGAAGAGACTTGGAGATCACAGTAGCTTAACAGGATGGTTTTAATGCCCCTTGGAAGAGACGTGGAGCTCACAGTAGCTTAACAAGACAGTTTTAATGCCCTTTGAAAGAGTGGTGGAGTTTCCCGTGGAATAACAGGACAATATCAATGACCCGTGGAAGAGACGTGAAGGTCACAGTAGCTTAAAAAGACGGCTTTATTGCCCCTTGGAAGAGTGGTGGAGGTCGAAGTGGAATCAAAGAACAATATCAATGCCCCGTGGAAGAGACGAGGAGGCCACAGTTACTTAACAATATGGTTTAATGCCCCTTGGAAGAGTGGTGGAAGTCGCAGTGGAATAAAAAAACTATATCAATGCCCCGTGGAAGAGACATGGAGGTCACAGTAGCTTAACAAGACGGTTTTAATGCCCCTTAGAAGAAACATGGAGGTCACTGTAGCTTATCCAAATGGTTTTAATGCCCCTTGGAATAGTGGTGGAGTCTACAGAGGATTAAAGAGACAATATCAATGCCCCGTGGAAGAGACGTGGAGGTCACTGTAGCTTTACAAGATGGTTTTAATTCCCCTTGAAAGAGTGGTGGAGGCCGCAGTGGAATAAATAGACAATATCAATGTCCTTGGAAGAGAGGTGGAGGTCGCAGTGAAATAAAAAGACAATATCAATGCCCCGCTGAAGAGACGTGCAGGTCCCAGAAGCTTAAGAAGACAGTTTTAATGCCCCTTGTAAGAATAGTGGAGGTTGCAGTGAAACAAAAAGACAATTTCAATGCCCCGCGAAAGAGACGTGGAGGTCACAGTAGCTTAACAAGATGGATTTAATGCCCCTTTGAAGAGCTGTGGAGTTCAGAGTGGTTTAACAAGACAGTTTTAATGCCTCTTGGAAGAGACGAGGAGGTCACAGTAGCTTTACAAGATGGTTTTAATGCCCCTTGGAAGAGTGGTGTAGGTTACAGTTGAACAAACAGACAATATCAATGCCCCGTGAAAGAGACATGGAGGACACAGTAGCTAAACCAGACGGTTTTGATGCCCCTTGGAAGAGTGGTGGAGGTCGCAGTGGAATAAAAAGACAATATTAATGCCCCTTGTAAGAGTGTTGGAGGTCGCAGTGGAATAAAAAGAAAATATCAATGCCCCTTGGAAGAGACATGGAGGTCACAGTAGCTTAGCAAGAAGGCTTTAATGCCCCTTGGAATAGTGGTGGAGGTCGCAGTGGAATAATAAGACAATATCAATGCCCAGTAGAAAAGACGAGGAGGTCCCAATAGGTTAACAAGACGGTTTCAATGCCCTTGGAAGAGCAGTGGAGTTCAGAGTTGTTTAAGAAGATGGTTTTAATGCACCTTGGAACAGTGTTGGAGGTTAGAGTGGAATAAAAAGACAATATCAATGCCCTGTGGAAGAGACGTGGAGGTCACAGTAGCTAAACAAGATTGTTTTAATGCCCATTGGAAGAGTGGTGGAGGTCGCAGTGGAATAAAAAGACAATATCAATGCCCCATTGAAGAGTGGTTGAGGTCGCAGTGGAAAAAAAAAGACAATATCAATGCCCCTTGGAAGAGTGGTGGAGGTTGCAGTGGAATAAAAAACAATATCAATACCCCGTGGAAGAGACGTGGAGATAACAGTAGCTTAACAAGGCGGTTTTAATGCCCCTTGGAAGAGCTGTGGAGTTCAGAGTGTTTTAACAAGATGGTTTTAATGCCCCTTGGAAGAGATATGGAGGTCAAAGTAGCTTAACAAGTGGCTTTTAATGCCCCTTGGAAGAGCGGTGGAGGTTACAGTAGAATAAAAAGACAATATCAATGCCCCATGGAAAAGATGTGGAGATCACAGTAGCTTAACAAGACGGTTTTATTGCCCTGAGGGAGAGCTGTGGAGTTCAGAGTGGTTTAACAAGATGGTTTTAATGCCCCTTGGAAGAGACGTGTAGGTCAAATTAGCTTAACAAGACGGTTTTAATGCCCAGTGGAAGAGATGTGGTGGTTACAGTGAAATAAAAAGACAATATCAATGCCCTGTGGAAGAGACGTCGAGGTCACAGTAGCTTAATAATATGGTTTTAGTGCCCCTTGAAAGAATGGTGGAGGTTGCAGTGGAATAAAAAGACAATATCAGTGCCCTTTGGAAGAGTGGTGGAGGTCGCAGTGGAATAAAAAGATAATATCAATGTCCCTTGGAAAAGTGGTGAAGGTCGCAATGGAATAAAAAGACAATACCAATGTCCCGTGGAAGAGACGTGGAGGTTACAGTAGCTTATCAAGACAGTTTTAATGCCCCTTGGAAGAGTGATGGAGGTTGCAGTGGAATAAAAAGACAATATCACTGCCCCGTGGAAGAGACGTGGAGGTCACAGTAGCTTAACAAGACGCTTTTAATGCCCCTTGGAAGAGCTGTGTAGTTCAAAGTGGTTTAACAAGATGGTTTTAATGCCCCTTGGAAGAGTGGTGGAGATCGCAGTGGAATCAAAAGACAATATCAATGCCCCCTGGAAGAGTGGAGGAGGTCGCAGTGGAATTAAAATACAATATCAATGCTCCGTGGAAGAGATGTGGAGGTCACAGTAGCTTAACAAGATGGTTTTATTGCCCCTTGGAAGAGTGGTTGAAGTTGCAGTGGATAAAATGGACAATATCAATGCCCCGTGGAAGAGACGTGGAGGTCACAGTAGCTTGAGAAGACGGTTTCAATGCAATCTGGAAGAGCTGTGGATTTCAGAATCGCTTAACAAGATGGTTTTAATGCCCCTTAGAAGAGAAGTGAGGTCACAGTAGCTTAACAAAATGGTTTTAATGCCCCTTGGAAAAGTGGTGGAGGTTACAGTGGTATAAAAAGACAATATCAATGCCCCGTGGAAGAGACGTGGAGTCCACAGTAGCTTAACAAGATGGTTTTAATGCCCCTTGGAAGAGTGGTGGAGGTTCCAGTGGAATAAAAAGACAATATCAATGCCCCTTGCAAGAGTGGAGGAGGTCGCAGTGGAATAAAAAGACAGTATCAATGCTGCGTGGAAGAGACGTGTAGGTCACAGTAGCTTAACAAGACGGTTTTCTTGCCCCTTGGAAGAGTGGTGGAGGTCGCACTGGAATAAAAAGACAATATAAATGCCCCGTGGAAGAGACGTGGAGGTCACAGTAGTAGTGTTGAGCGAATATGCTCGACACTGCTCGGTACTCGCCCGAGCAACACACCCCTCGGGATGTTCGGCGAGCACCGAGCATTTCCAGGTTACTCGGGCGGGAGCTTGGGTCTCCGCCCTGCATGTTTGGCACCTTTACAGAGCCAATGATCATGCAGGGATTGCCAGCCAGTCACTGTAATGCCGCAGCCATGTTGGTTGCGGGCATTACATTGATTGGCTGGCTGCACAGCGTCACCTCGAGTATTTAAAACCGGGCTCCGCCATCTTGGACACAGTCGCTCTGGATTAGCCAGTGTAGGGAAAGCACTGCTGAGCTAGGGAGAGATTTATACTGCGAAATAGTTAGTTTAGGGTCTGTAAAGGCTGCCAAATCAAACAAACAGTCCTTCTCAGGACTAATATCCATCCCAAATGTCAGGCAGGCAGGCAGGCAGGCTGTATAGGAGACGCAAAGGTTAAAGCAGAAAACATTGCATTACAGTCCTGTGTGCTCCTGTTGCTGAAATTTCTGGACTCAGCTCCAGTTCCTAGCGGCCAGGAAAAATCCTTTTTTTCTCATCTAAATCCTCTTTTTTTTTTCCCTCCTTCACACCGTACAAATACCCGTCTTATTAACCTTTTAGTGTCCCCCTCCTTCAAAATAAAAAAAAAAAAGTGTGTCTGTGACAGTTCAGACACAAATATATCTGTTTAAAATAGTCTGGTGTAGGACAGAGAAACAAAAGTGTGGTTTTGCAGGTCCATGGTTCAAACCTCTATATTATCCACTTTTGGGCCATTTTTACCTAAAAAAAACAGTTTGAGTGTGTCGCTCACTGTTCAGCCGCAAATATATATATTGAAAAAAGTCTGGTATATGCCAGTAAATTATAACTTTGGTTGTGCTGTTCCACGGTAAAAAAATCTCTGTATTATCCTGCTTTTGCCATTTGTAGCCGTAAAGAAAAACAGTAATAGTGTCTCCTGATTGTTCAGACACCAATATATCTGTTTAAAAGAGTCTGGTATACACCAGTAAATTATAACTGTGGTTTTCACGTTCCACGTTAAAAAATCTCTATTATCCAGCTTTTGGTATTTTTTCCATAAAGAAAAAAAGTAATAGTATCTCCTCATTGTTCAGACACCAATATATCTGTTTAAAAGAGTCTGATATACAAAAGTAAATTATAACTGTGGTTTTGCCATTCCACGTTAAAAAATCTCTATTATTCAGCTTTTGGTATTTTTTCCTTAAAGAAAAACAGTAATAGTGTCTCCCTGATTGTTCAGACACAAATATATCTGTTTAAAATAGTCTGGTGTAGGCCCGAGAAATAGAAGTGTGATTTTGCAGTTCCACGGTTCAAACCTGTGTATTATCCACTTTTGGGCCATTTGTACCTAAAAAAAAACAGTTTGAGTATGTCGCTCATTGTTAAGCCGCAAATATATATATTGAAAAAAGTCTGGTATACACCAGTAATTTATAACTGTGGTTGTGCTATTCCATGCTAAAAAATCTCTATGATTGTGCTTTTGGCATTTTTTGCCGTAAAAAAAAACAGTAATAGTGTCTCCCTAATTGTTCAGACACAAATATATCTGTTTTAAATAGTCTTGTGTAGGACAGAGTAAGAGAAGTGTGGTTTTGCAGTTCTTCGGTTCAAACCTCTGTATTATCCACTTTTGGGCCATTTGAACCTAAAAAAAATCAGTTTGAGTGTGTTGCTCACTGTGCAGCCTTTTTTTTTAAAAAAAAGTTTGGTATACACCAGTAAATTATAACTGTGGTTTTGCTATTCCACAGTAAAAAATCTCTATTATCCTGCTTTTGCTGTATTTTGCCATAAAGAAAAACAGTAATAGTGTCTCCTGATTTTTCAGACACAAATATATGTGTTGAAAATAGTCTGGTGTAGGCCCGAGAAGTAGAACTGTGGTTTTGCCGTTCCACGGGTCAAATCTCTGTATTATCCTGCTTTTGGCATTTTTTGCTGTAAAGAAAATCAGTAATAGAGTCTCCTGATTGTTCAGACACCAATATATCTGTTTAAAAGAGTCTGGTATACACCAGTAAATGATAACTGTGGTTGTGCTGTTCCACGGTAAAAAATCTCTATCATCCTGCTTTTGGCATTTTTTTGGGGTAAAAAAAAACTGTAATAGTGTCTCCCTGATTGTTCAGACACAAATATATCTGTTTAAATTAGTCTGGTGTAGGCCAGAGAAACAGAAGTGTGGTTTTGCAGTTCCAAAATTAAAACCTCTGTATTATCCACTTTTGGGCCATTTGTACCTAAAAAAAAAACAGTTTGAGTGTGTCGCTCAATGTTCAGCCACAAATATACAGTACAGAACAAAAGTTTGGACACACCTTCTCATTTAAAGATTTTTCTGTATTTTCATGACTATGAAAATTGTACATTCACACTGAAGGCATCAAAACTATGAGTTAACACATGTGGAATTATATACTTAAGAAAAAAGTGTGAAACAATTGAAAATATGTCTTATATTCTAGGTTCTTCAAAGTAGCCACCTTTTGCTTTGATGACTGCTTTGCACACTCTTGGCATTCTCTTGATGAGCTTCAAGAGTTAGTCACCGGAAATGGTCTTCACTTCACAGGTGTGCCCTGTCAGGTTTAATAAGTGGGATTTCTTGCCTTATAAATGGGGTTGGGACCATCAGTTGTGTTGTGTAGACGTCAGGTGGACACACAGCTGATAGTCCTACTGAATAGACTGTTAGAATTTGTATTATGGCAAGAAAAAAGCAGCTAAGTAAAGAAAAACGAGTGGCCATCATTACTTTAAGAAATTAAGTCAGTCAGTCCGAAAAATTGGGAAAACTTTGAAAGTGTCCCCAAGTGCAGTTGCAAAAACCATCAAGCGCTACAAAGAAACTGGCTCACATGGCGACCGCCCCAGGAAAGGAAGACCAAGAGTCACCTCTGCTTCTGAGTATAAGTTTATCCGAGTCACCAGCCTCAGAAATGGCAGGTTAACAGCAGCTCAGATTAGAGACCAGGTCAATGCCACACAGAGTTCTAGCAGCAGACACATCTCTACAACAACTGTTAAGAGGAGACTTTGTGCAGCAGGCCTTCATGGTAAAATAGCTGCTAGGAAACCACTGCTAAGGACACTCAACAAGCAGAAGAGATTTGTTTGGGCTAAAGAACACAAGGAATGGACATTAGACCAGTGGAAATCTGTGCTTTGGTCTGATGAGTCCAAATTTGAGATCTTTGGTTCCAACCACCGTGTCTTTGTGCGATGCAGAAAAGGTGAACGGATGGACTCTACATGCCTGGTTCCCACCGTAAAGCATGGAGGAGGAGGTGTGATGGTGTGATGGTGTGATGGTGTGGGGGTGCTTTGCTGGTGACACTGTTGGGGATTTATTCAAAATTGAAGTCATACTGAACCAGCATGGCTACCACAGCATCTTGCAGCGGTATGCTATTCCATCCGGTTTGCGTTTAGTTGGATCATCATTTATTTTTCATCAGGACAATGACCCCAAACACACCTTCAAGCTGTGTAAGAGCTATTTGACCAAGAAGGAGAGTGATGGGGTGCTACGCCACATGACCTGGCCTCCACAGTCACCAGACCTGAACCCAATCGAGATGGTTTGGGGTGAGCTGGACCGCAGAATGAAGGTAAAAGGGCCAACAAGTGCTAAGCATCTCTGGGAACTCCTTCCAGATTGTTGGAAGACCATTTCCAGTGACTACCTCTTGAAGCTCATCAAGAGAATGCCAAGAGTGTGCAAAGCAGTCATCAAAGCAAAAGGTGGCTACTTTGAAGAACCTAGAATATAAGACATATTTTCAATTGTTTCACAATTTTTTGTTAAGTATATAATTCCACATGTGCTAATTCATAGTTTTGATGCCTTCAGTGTGAATGTACAATTTTCATAGACATGAAAATACAGAAAAATCTTTAAATGAGAAGCTGTGTCCAAACTTTTGGTCTGTACTGTATATGTTTAAAAAAGTCTGGTATGCACCAGTAAATTATAACTGTGGTTCTGCTGTTCCACCGTAAAAATCTCTGTATTATCCAGCTTTTGGTATTTTTTCCGTAAAGAAAAACAGTAATAGTGTCTCCTGATTGTTCAGACACCAATATCTCTGTTTAAAAGAATCTGATATACACCAGTAAATTATAACTGTGGTTTTGCCGTCCCACGGTAAAAAATCTTTATTATCCAGCTTTTGGTATTTTTTCCGTAAAGAAAAACAGTAATAGTTTCTCCTGATTGTTCAGACACCAATATATCTGTTTAAAATAGTCTGGTGTAGGCCCGAGAAATAGAAGTGTGGTTTTACAGTTCCACGGTTCAAACCTCTGTATTATCCTCTTTTGGGTTATTTGTACCTAAAAAAAAAACCAGTTTGAGTGTGTCGCTCACTGTTAAGCCGCAAATATATATATTGAAAAAAGTTTGTTATACACCAGTAAATTATTACTGTGGTTGTGCTGTTCCACGGTAAAAAATCTCTATTATCCTGCTTTTGGCATTTTTTGCCGTAAAAAAAAACTGTAATAGTGTCTCCCTGATTGTTGAGACAAAAATATATCTGTTTAAAATAGTCTGGTGTAGGCCAGAGAAATAGAAGTGTGGTTTTGCAGTTCTACGGTTCAAACCTCTGTGTTATCCACTTTTGGGCCATTTTTACCTTAAAAAAAAGCAGTTTGAGTGTCTTGCTCACTGTTCAGCCGCAAATATATATATTTAAAAAAGTCTGGTATACACTAGTAAATTTTAACGGTGGCTTTGCTGTTCCAGAGTAAAAAATCTCTGTATTATCCTGCTTTTGCCATTTTTAGCCGTAAAGAAAAACAGTAATAGTGTCTCCTGATTGTTCAGACACCAATATATCTGTTTAAAAGAATCTGATATACACCAGTAAATGATAACTGTGGTTTTGCCGTCCCACGGTAAAAAATCTTTATTATCCAGCTTTTGGTATTTTTTCCGTAAAGAAAAACAGTAATAGTGTCTCCTGATTGTTCAGACACAAATATATCTGTTTAAAATAGTCTGATGTAGGCCCGAGAAATAGAAGTGTGGTTTCGCAGTTCCACGGGTCAAATCTCTATATTATCCTGCTTTTGCCATATTTTGCCATAAAGAAAAACAGTAATAGTGTCTCCTGATTGTTCAGACACAAATATATCTGTTTAAAATAGTCTGGTGTAGGCCAGAGATACAGAAGTGTGGTTTTACAGTTCCATGGTCCAAACCTCTGTATTATCCACTTTTGGGCCATTTCTACCTAAAAAAAACCAGTTTGAGTGTGTCCCTCACTGTTCAGCCGCAAATATATATATTTAAAAAAGTCTGGTATACACCAGTAAATTATAACTGTGGTTTTGCCGTTCCACGGTAAAAGATCTCTATTATCCAGCTTTTGTTATTTTTTCCATAAAGACAAAAAGTAATAGTATCTCCTGATTGTTCAGACACCAATATATCTGTTTAAAAGAGTCTGATATACACCAGGAAATTATAACTGTGGTTTTGCTGTTCCACAGTAAAAAATCTTACTATTATCCTGCTTTTGCCATCTTTTGCCGTAAAGAAAAACAGTAATAGTGTCTCCTGATTGTTCAGACACAAATATATCTGTTGAAAATAGTCTGGTGTAGGCCCGAGAAATAGAACTGTGGTTTTGCCGTTCCACGGGTCAAATCTCTGTATTATCCTGCTTTTGGCATTGTTTGCCGTAAAGAAAAACAGTAATAGTGTCTCCTGATTGTTCAGACACAAATATATCTGTTTAAAATAGTCTGGTATACAACAGTAAATGATAACTGTGGTTTTGCCATTCCACGTTTAAAAATCTCTATTACCCAGCTTTTGGTATTTTTTCCTTAAAGAAAAACAGCAATAGTGTCTCCCTGATTGTTCAGCCACAAATATATCTGTTTAAAATAGTCTGGTGTAGGCCAGAGAAACAGAAGTGTGGTTTTGCAGTTCCACGGTTCAAACCTCTGTATTATCCTCTTTTGGGTTATTTGTACCTAAAAAAAAAAACAGTTTGAGTGTGTCGCTCACAGTTCAGCCGCAAATATATATATTGAAAAAAGTTTGTTATACACCAGTAAATTATAACTGTGGTTGTGCTGTTCCACTGTAAAAATTCTCTATTATCCTGCTTTTGGCATTTTTTGCCGTAAAAAAAACTGTAATAGTGTCTCCCTGATTGTTCAGACACAAATATATCTGTTTAAAATAGTCTGGTGTAGGCCAGAGAAACAGAAGTGTGGTTTTGCAGTTCCACGGTTCAAACCTCTGTATTATCCAATTTTGGGCCATTTTTACCTTAAAAAAAGCAGTTTGAGTGTCTCGCTCACTGTTCAGTCGCAAATATATATATTTAAAAAAGTCTTGTATACACCAGTAAATTTTAACTGTGGTTTTGCTGTTCCAGAGTAAAAAATCTCTGTATTATCCTGCTTTTGCCATTTTTAGCCGTAAAGAAAAACAGTAATAGTGTCTCCTGCTTGTTCAGACACCAATATACAGTTATATGAAAAAGTTTGGGCACCCCTATTAATCTTAAGCTTAGTATTTTATAAAATTTGGTGTTTTTGCAACAGCTATTTCAGTTTGATATATGTAATAACTGTTGCACACAGTAATGTTTCTGCCTTGAAATGAGGTTTATTGTACTAACAGAAAATGTGCAATCTGCATTCAAACAAAATTTGACAGGTGCATAAGTATGGGCACCCTTATCATTTTCTTGTTTTAAATACTCCTACCTATTTTTTACTGACTTACTAAAGCACTCTTTTTGTTTTTGTAACCTCATTGAGCTTTGAACTTCATTGCCAGGTGTATGCAATCATGAGAAAAGCTACTTAAAGTGGCCACTTGCAAGTTGTTCTCCTGTTTGAATCTCCTCTGAAGAGTGGCATCATGGGCTCCTCAAAACAACTGTCAAATGATCTGAAAACAAAGATTATTCAACATAGTTGTTCAGGGGAAGGATACAAAAAGCTGTCTCAGAGATTTAACCTGTCAGTTTCCACTGTGAGGAACATAGTAAGGAAATGGAAGAACACAGGGACAGTTCTTGCTAAGGCCAGAAGTGGCAGGCCAAGAAAAACATCAGAAAGGCAGAGAAGTAGAATGGTGAGATCAGTCAAGGACAATCCTCAGACCACCTCCAGAGAGCTGCAGCATCAACTTGCTGCAGATGGTGTCACTGTGCATCGGTCAACTATACAACGCACTTTGCACAAGGAGAAGCTGTATGGGAGAGTGATGCGAAAGAAGCCGTTTCTGCAAGCACGCCACAAACAGAGTCGGCTGAGGTATGCAAAAGCACATTTGGAGAAGCCAATTTCTTTTTGGAAGAAGGTCCTGTGGACTGATGAAACCAAGATTGAGTTGTTTGGTCATACAAAAAGGCGTTATGCATGGCGGCAAAAAAACACAGCATTCCAAGAAAAACACTTGCTACCCACAGTAAAATTTGGTGGAGGTTCCATCATGCTTTGGGGCTGTGTGGCCAATGCCGGCACCGGGAATCTTGTTAAAGTTGAGGGGCGCATGGATTCCACTCAGTATCAGCAGATTCTTGACAATAATGTTCAAGAATCAGTGATTAAGTTGAAGTTAAGCAGGGGATGGATCTTTCAGCAAGACAATGATCCAAAACACCGCTCCAAATCTACTCAGGCATTCATGCAGAGGAGCGATTACAATGTTATGGAATGGCCATCCCAGTCCCCAGACCTGAATATCATTGAACATCTGTGGGATCATTTGAAGAGGGCTGTCCATGCTCGGCGACCATCAAACTTAACTGAACTGGAATTGTTTTGTAAAGAGGAATGGTCAAACATACCTTCATCCAGGATCTAGGAACTCATTAAAAGCTACAGGAAGCGACTAGAGGCTGTTATTTTTGCAAAAGGAGGATCTACTAAATATTAATGTCACTTTTCTGGTGAGGTGCCCATACTTATGCACCTGTCAAATTTTGTTTGAATGCAGATTGCACATTTTCTGTTAGTACAATAAACCTCATTTCAAGGCAGAAACATTACTGTGCCCAACAGTTATTACATATATCAAACTGAAATAGCTGTTGCAAAAACACCAATTTTTATAAAACATTAAGCTTAAGATTAATAGGGGTGCCCAAACTTTTTCATATAACTGTATCTGTTTAAAAGAGTCTGGTATACACCAGTAAATTATAACTATGGCTTTGCTGTTTCATGGTAAAAAATCTCTATTATCCAGCTTTTGGTATTTTTTCCATAAAGAAAAACATTAATAGTGTCTCCTGATTGTTCTGACACCAATATATCTGTTTAAAAGATTCTGGTATACACCAGTAAATTTTAACTGTGGTTTTGCCGTCCCACGGTAAAAAATCTTTATTATCCAGCTTTTGGTATTTTTTCCGTAAAGAAAAACAGTAATAGGGTCTCCCTGATTGTTCAGACACAAATATTTCTGTTTAAAATAGTCTGGTGTAGGCCAGAGAAACAGAAGTGTGGTTTTGCAGTTCCACTATTCAAACCTCTGTTATCCTGCTTTTGCCATTTTTTGTCGTAAAGAAAAGCAGTAATAGTGTCTCCTGATTGTTCAGACACACATATATCTGTTTAAATTAGTCTTGTGTAGGACAGAGAAAGAGAAGTGTGGTTTTACAGTTCCACGGGCCAAACCTCTGTATTATCCACTTTTGGGCAATTTATACCTAAAAAAAAAACAGTTTGAGTGTGTCGCTCACTGTTCAGCCGCAAATATATATATTGAAAAAAGTCTGGTATACACCAGTAAATTATAACTATGGTTGTGCTGTTCCACGGTAAAAAATCTCTATTATCCTGCTTTTGGCATTTTTTACCGTAAAAAAAGAACTGGAAAAGTGTCTCCTGATTGTTCAGACACAAATATATCTGTTTAAAATAGTCTGGTGTAGGCCAGAGAAACAGAAGTGTGGTTTTGCAGTTCCATGGTTCAAACCACTGTATTATCCACTTTTGGGCCATTTATACCTAAAAAAAAAACTGTTTCAGTGTGTCGCTTACTGTTCAGCCGCAAATATATATCTTAAAAAAAGTCTGGTATACACCAGTAAATTATAACTGTGGTTTTGCAGTTCCACAGTAAAAAATCTTAGTATTATCCTGCTTTTGCCATTTTTTTCCGTAAAGAAAAACAGTAATAATGTCTCCTGATTGTTCAGACACAAATATATCTGTTGAAAATAGTCTGGTGTAGGCCCGAGAAATAGAACTGTGGTTTTGCTGTTCCACGGGTCAAATCTCTGTATTATCCTGCTTTTGCCATTCGTAGCCATAAAGAAAAACAGTAATAGTGTCTCCTGATTGTTCAGACACCAATATATCTGTTTAAAAGAATCTGATATACACCAGTAAATTATAACTGTGGTTTTGCCGTCCCATGGTAAAAAATCTTTACTATCCAGCTTTTGGCATTTTTTCTGTAAAGAAAAACAGTAATAGTGTCTCCCTGATTGTTCAGACACAAATATTTCTGTTTAAAATAGTCTGGTGTAGGCCAGAGAAAGAGAAGTGTTGTTTTGGAGTTCCACTGTTCAAACCTCTGTTATCCTGCTTTTGCCATTTTTTGTCATAAGGAAAAGCAGTAATAGTGCCTCCTGATTGTTCAGACACAAATATATCTGTTTAAAATAGTCTGGTGTAGGCCAGAGAAACAGAAGTGTGGTTTTGCAGTTCCACGGGCCAAACCTCTGAATTATCCACTTTTGGGCCATTTGTACCTAAAAAAAAACAGTTTGAGTGTGTTGCTCACTGTTCAGCCGCAAATATATATGTTTAAAAAAGTCTGGTATACACCAGTAAATTATAACTGTGGTTTTGTTGTTCCACCGTAAAAAATCTCTGTATTATCTTGCTTTTACCATTTTTAGCCGTAAAGAAAAACAGTAATAGTGTCTCCTGCTTGTTCAGACACCAATATATCTGTTTAAAAGAGTCTGGTATACACCAGTAAATTATAACTGTGGTTTTGCCGTCCCACGGTAAAAAATCTTTATTATCCAGCTTTTGGTATTTTTTCCGTAAAGAAAAACAGTAATAGGGTCTCCTGATTGTTCAGACACAAAGATATCTGTTTAAAATAGTCTGGTGTAGGCCAGAGAAATAGAAGTGTGGTTTAGCAGTTCCACGGGTCAAATCTCTGTATTATCCTGCTTTTGCCATATTTTGCCATAAAGAAAAACAGTAATAGTGTCTCCTGATTGTTCAGACACAAATATATCTGTTTAAAATAGTCTTGTATAGGACAGAGAAAGAGAAGTGGGGTTTTGCAGTTCCACGGTAAAAAATCTTTACTATCCAGCTTTTGGTATTTTTTCCGTAAAGAAAAACAGTAATAGTGTCTCCCTGATTGTTCAGACACAAATATTTCTGTTTAAAATAGTCTGGTGTAGGCCAGAGAAACAGAAGTGTGGTTTTGCAGTTCCACTGTTCAAACCTCTGTTATCCTGCTTTTGCCATTTTTTGTCGTAAAGAAAAACTGTAATAGTGTCTCCTGATTGTTCAGACACCAATATATCTGTTTAAAGAGTCTGGTATACACCAGTAAATTATAACTGTGGTTTTGCCGTTCCACGGTAAAAAATCTCTATTATCCAGCTTTTGTTATTTTTTCCGTAAAGGAAAAAAACTAATAGTATCTCCTGATTGTTCAGACACTAATTCATCTGTTTAAAAGAGTCTGATATACACCAGTAAATTATAACTGTGGTTTTGCCGTCCCACGGTAAAAAATCTTTACTATCCAGCTTTTGGTATTTTTTCCGTAAAGAAAAACAGTAGTAGTGTCTCACTGATTGTTCAGACACAAATATATCTGTTTAAAATAGTCTGGCGTAGGCCAGAGAAATAGAAGTGTGGTTTAGCAGTTCCACGGGTCAAATCTCTGTTTTATCCTGCTTTTGCCATATTTTGCCATAAAGAAAAACAGTAATAGTGTCTCCTGATTGTTCAGACACAAATATATCTGTTTAAAATAGTCTTGTGTAGGATAGAGAAAGAGAAGTGTGGTTTTGCAGATCCACGGTAAAAAATCTTTACTATCCAGCTTTTGGTATTTTTTCCATACAAAAAACAGTAATAGTGTCTCCCTGATTGTTCAGACACAAATATTTCTATTTAAAGTAGTCTGGTGTAGGCCAGAGAAACAGAAGTGGGGTTTTGCAGTTCCACTGTTCAAACCTCTTTTATCCTGCTTTTGCCATTTTTTGTCATAAAGAAAAACAGTAATAGTGTCTCCTGATTATTCAGACACACATATATCTGTTTAAAATAGTCTTGTGTAGGACAGAGTAAGAGATGTGTGGTTTTGCAGTTCCACGGTTCAAACCTCTGTATTATCCACTTTTGAGCCATTTATACCTAAAAAAAAAAAGTTTGAGTGTCTCGCTCACTGTTCATCCGCAAATATATATATTGAAAAAAGTCTGGTATACACCAGTAAATTATAACTGTGGTTGTGCTGTTCCACGGTAAAAAATCTCTGTATTATCCTGCTTTTGCCGTTTGTAGCCATAAAGAAAAACAGTAATAGTGTCTCCTGATTGTTCAGACACCAATATATCTGTTTAAAATAGTCTGATATACACCAGTAAATTATAACTGTGGTTTTGCCATCCCAAAGTAAAAAATCTTTACTATCCAGCTTTTGGTATTTTTTCCGTAAAGAAAAACAGTAATAGTGTCTCCCTGATTGTTCAAACACAAATATTTCTGTTTAAAATAGTCTGGTGTAGGCCAGAGAAACAGAAGTGTGGTTTTGCAGTTCCACTATTCAAACCTCTGTTATCCTGCTTGGCCATTTTTTGTCGTAAAGAAAAGCAGTAATAGTGTCTCCTGATTGTTCAGACACACATATATCTGTTTAAATTAGTCTTGTGTAGGGCAGAGAAAGAGAAGTGTGGTTTTACAGTTCCACGGGCCAAACCTCTGTATTTTCCACTTTTGGGCAATTTATACCTAAAAAAAAAACAGTTTGAGTGTGTCGCTCACTGTTCAGCCGCAAATATATATATTGAAAAAAGTCTGGTATACACCAGTAAATTATAACTATGGTTGTGCTGTTCCACGGTAAAAAATCTCTATTATCCTGCTTTTGGCATTTTTTGCCGTAAAAAAAGAACTGGAATAGTGTCTCCTGATTGTTCAGACACAAATATATCTGTTTAAAATAGTCTGGTGTAGGCCAGAGAAACAGAAGTGTGGTTTTGCAGTTCCATGGTTCAAACCTCTGTATTATCCACTTTTGGGCCATTTATACCTAAAAAAAACCCAGTTTGAGTGTGTCGCTCACTGTTCAGCCGCAAATATATATCTTAAAAAAAGTCTGGTATACACCAGTAAATTATAACTGTGGTTTTGCAGTTCCACAGTAAAAAATCTTAGTATTATCCTGCTTTTGCCATATTTTTCCGTAAAAAAAAACAGTAATAATGTCTCCTGATTGTTCAGACACAAATATATCTGTTGAAAATAGTCTGGTGTAGGCCCGAGAAATAGAACTGTGGTTTTGCTGTTCCACGGGTCAAATCTCTGTATTATCCTGCTTTTGCCATTCGTAGCCATAAAGAAAAACAGTAATAGTGTCTCCTGATTGTTCAGACACCAATATAGCTGTTTAAAAGAATCTGATATACACCAGTAAATTATAACTGTGGTTTTGCCGTCCCATGGTAAAAAATCTTTACTATCCAGCTTTTGGCATTTTTTCTGAAAAGAAAAACAGTAATAGTGTCTCCCTGATTGTTCAGACACAAATATTTCTGTTTAAAATAGTCTGGTGTAGGCCAGAGAAAGAGAAGTGTTGTTTTGGAGTTCCACTGTTCAAACCTCTGTTATCCTGCTTTTGCCATTTTTTGTCATAAAGAAAAGCAGTAATAGTGCCTCCTGATTGTTCAGACACAAATATATCTGTTTAAAATAGTCTGGTGTAGGCCAGAGAAACAGAAGTGTGGTTTTGCAGTTCCACGGTTCAAATCTCTGTATTATCCACTTTTGGGCCATTTGTACCTAAAAAAAAACAGTTTGAGTGTGTTGCTCACTGTTCAGCCGCAAATATATATGTTTAAAAAAGTCTGGTATACACCAATAAATTATAACTGTGGTTTTGTTGTTCCACCGTAAAAAATCTCTGTATTATCTTGCTTTTGCCATTTTTAGCCGTAAAGAAAAACAGTAAAAGTGTCTCCTCATTGTTCAGACACCAATATATCTGGTTGAAAGAGTCTGGTATACACCAGTAAATTATAACTGTGGTTTTGCCATCCCACAGTAAAAAATCTCTATTATCCAGCTTTTGGTATTTTTTGCGTAAAGAAAAACAGTAATAGTGTCTCCTGATTGTTCAGACACCAATATATCTGTTTAAAAGAGTCTGGTGTACACTAGTAATTTATAACTGTGGTTTTCCCATCCCAAGGTAAAAAATCTTTACTATCCAGCTTTTGGTATTTTTTCCGTAAAGAAAAACAGTAATAGTGTCTACCTGATTGTTCAGACACAAATATTTCTGTTTAAAATAGTCTGGTGTAGGCCAGAGAAACAGAAGTGTGGTTTTGCAGTTCCACTATTCAAACCTCTGTTATCCTGCTTTTGCCATTTTTTGTCGTAAAGAAAAGCAGTAGTAGTGTCTCCTGATTGTTCAGACACACATATATCTGTTTAAAATAGTCTTGTGTAGGACAGAGAAAGAGAAGTGTGGTTTTACAGTTCCACGGGCCAAACCTCTGTATTATCCACTTTTGGGCAATTTATACCTAAAAAAAAAAACAGTTTGAGTGTGTCGCTCACTGTTCAGCCGCAAATATATATATTGAAAAAAGTCTGGTATACACCAGTAAATTATAACTGTGGTTGTGCTGTTCCACGGTAAAAAATCTCTATTATCCTGCTTTTGGCATTTTTTGCCGTAAAAAAAGAACTGGAATAGTGTCTCCTGATTGTTCAGACACAAATATATCTGTTTAAAATAGTCTGGTGTAGGTCAGAGAAACAGAAGTGTGGTTTTGCAGTTCCACGGTTCAAACCTCTGTATTATCCACTTTTGGGCCATTTGTACCTAAAAAAACCCAGTTTGAGTGTGTTGCTCACTGTTCAGCGGCAAATATATATGTTTAAAAAAGTCTGGTACACCAGTAAATTATAACTGTGGTTTTGTTGTTCCACCGTAAAAAATCTCTGTATTATCTTGCTTTTGCCATTTTTAGCCGTAAAGAAAAACAGTAAAAGTGTCTCCTCATTGTTCAGACACCAATATATCTGCTTGAAAGAGTCTGGTATACACCAGTAAATTATAACTGTGGTTTTGCCATCCCACAGTAAAAAATCTCTATTATCCAGCTTTTGGTATTTTTTCCGTAAAGAAAAACAGTAATAGTGTCTCCTGATTGTTCAGACACCAATATATCTGTTTAAAAGAGTCTGGTATACACTAGTAATTTATAGCTGTGGTTTTGCCGTTCCACTGTAAAAAATCTCTATTATCCTGGTTTTGTCATTTTTTGCCGTAAAAAAAAACTGTAATAGTGTGTCCCTGATTGTTGAGACACAAATATATCTGTTGAAATAGTCTGGTGTATGATCGAGAAATAGAACTGTGGTTTTGCAGTTCCACTGGTCAAATTTCTGTATTATCCTGCTTTTGGTATTTTTTGCAGTAAAGAAAAACAGTAATAGTGTCTCCTGATTGTTCATACAATATATCTGTTTAAAAGAGTCTGGTATACACCAGTAAATTATAACTGTGGTTTTGCTGTCCCACCTTAAAAAATCTCTATTATCCAGCTTTTGGTATTTTTTCCGTAAAGAAAAACAGTAATAGTCTCTCCCTGATTGTTCAGACACAAATATATCTGTTTAAATGAGTCTTGTGTAGGCCAGAGAAACAGAAGTGCGATTTTGCAATTCCACGTTTCAAACCTCTGTATTATCCACTTTTGGGCCATTTGTACCTAAAAAACAGTGTGAGTGTGTCGCTCACTGTTCAGCCGCAAATATATACATTTAAAAAGGTCTGGTATACACCAGTAAATTATAACTGTGGTTTTTGCTGTCCACAGTAAAAAATCTCTGTATTATCCTAATTTTGCCATATTTTCCTGTAGAGAAAAACAGTAGTAATGTCTCCTGATTGTTCATATACAAATATATCTGTTGAAAATAGTCTGGTGTAGGCCCGAGAAATAGAAGTGTGGTTTTGCAGTTCCACGGGTCAAATCTCTGTATTATCCTGCTTTTGGCATTTTTGCCGTAAAGAATAACAGTAATAGTGTCTCCTGATTGTTCAGACACCAATATATCTGTTTAAAAGAGTCTGGTATACACCAGTAAATTATAACTGTGGTTTTGCCGTTCCACGGTAAAAAATCTCTATTATCCTGCTTTTGATATTTTTTCCATGAAGAAAAACAGTAATAGTGTCTCCTGATTGTTCAGACACCAATATATCTCTTGAAAATAGTCTGGTGTAGGCCCGAGAAATAGAAGTGTGGTTTTGCAGTTCCAGGGGTCAAATCTCAGTATTATCCTGCTTTTGCCATTTTTTGCCATAAATAAAAACAGTAATAGTGTCTCCTGATTGTTCAGACACAAATATATCTGTTTAAAATAGTCTTGTATAGGACAGAGAAAGAGAAGTGGGGTTTTGCAGTTCCACGGTAAAAAATCTTTACTATCCAGCTTTTGGTATTTTTTCCGTAAAGAAAAACAGTAATAGTGTCTCCCTGATTGTTCAGACACAAATATTTCTGTTTAAAATAGTCTGGTGTAGGCCAGAGAAACAGAAGTGTGGTTTTGCAGTTCCACTGTTCAAACCTCTGTTATCCTGCTTTTGCCATTTTTTGTCGTAAAGAAAAACTGTAATAGTGTCTCCTGATTGTTCAGACACCAATATATCTGTTTAAAGAGTCTGGTATACACCAGTAAATTATAACTGTGGTTTTGCCGTTCCACGGTAAAAAATCTCTATTATCCAGCTTTTGTTATTTTTTCCGTAAAGGAAAAAAACTAATAGTATCTCCTGATTGTTCAGACACTAATACATCTGTTTAAAAGAGTCTGATATACACCAGTAAATTATAACTGTGGTTTTGCCGTCCCACGGTAAAAAATCTTTACTATCCAGCTTTTGGTATTTTTTCCGTAAAGAAAAACAGTAGTAGTGTCTCACTGATTGTTCAGACACAAATATATCTGTTTAAAATAGTCTGGTGTAGGCCAGAGAAATAGAAGTGTGGTTTAGCAGTTCCACGGGTCAAATCTCTGTTTTATCCTGCTTTTGCCATATTTTGCCATAAAGAAAAACAGTAATAGTGTCTCCTGATTGTTCAGACACAAATATATCTGTTTAAAATAGTCTTGTGTAGGATAGAGAAAGAGAAGTGTGGTTTTGCAGATCCACGGTAAAAAATCTTTACTATCCAGCTTTTGGTATTTTTTCCATACAAAAAACAGTAATAGTGTCTCCCTGATTGTTCAGACACAAATATTTCTATTTAAAGTAGTCTGGTGTAGGCCAGAGAAACAGAAGTGGGGTTTTGCAGTTCCACTGTTCAAACCTCTTTTATCCTGCTTTTGCCATTTTTTGTCATAAAGAAAAACAGTAATAGTGTCTCCTGATTATTCAGACACACATATATCTGTTTAAAATAGTCTTGTGTAGGACAGAGTAAGAGATGTGTGGTTTTGCAGTTCCACGGTTCAAACCTCTGTATTATCCACTTTTGAGCCATTTATACCTAAAAAAAAAAAGTTTGAGTGTCTCGCTCACTGTTCATCCGCAAATATATATATTGAAAAAAGTCTGGTATACACCAGTAAATTATAACTGTGGTTGTGCTTTTCCACGGTAAAAAATCTCTGTATTATCCTGCTTTTGCCGTTTGTAGCCATAAAGAAAAACAGTAATAGTGTTTCCTGATTGTTCAGACACCAATATATCTGTTTAAAAGAGTCTGGTATACACCAGTAAATTATAACTGTGGTTTTGCCATCCCAATGTAAAAAATCTTTACTATCCAGCTTTTGGTATTTTTTCCGTAAAGAAAAGAAGTAATAGTATCTCCTGATTGTTCAGACACCAATATATCTGTTTAAAATAGTCTGATATACACCAGTAAATTATAACTGTGGTTTTGCCATCCCAAGGTAAAAAATCTTTACTATCCAGCTTTTGGTATTTTTTCCGTAAAGAAAAACAGTAATAGTGTCTCCCTGATTGTTCAGACACAAATATTTCTGTTTAAAATAGTCTGGTGTAGGCCAGAGAAACAGAAGTGTGGTTTTGCAGTTCCACTATTCAAACCTCTGTTATCCTGCTTGGCCATTTTTTGTCGTAAAGAAAAGCAGTAATAGTGTCTCCTGATTGTTCAGACACACATATATCTGTTTAAATTAGTCTTGTGTAGGACAGAGAAAGAGAAGTGTGGTTTTACAGTTCCACGGGCCAAACCTCTGTATTTTCCACTTTTGGGCAATTTATACCTAAAAAAAAAACAGTTTGAGTGTGTCGCTCACTGTTCAGCCGCAAATATATATATTGAAAAAAGTCTGGTATACACCAGTAAATTATAACTATGGTTGTGCTGTTCCACGGTAAAAAATCTCTATTATCCTGCTTTTGGCATTTTTTGCCGTAAAAAAAGAACTGGAATAGTGTCTCCTGATTGTTCAGACACAAATATATCTGTTTAAAATAGTCTGGTGTAGGCCAGAGAAACAGAAGTGTGGTTTTGCAGTTCCATGGTTCAAACCTCTGTATTATCCACTTTTGGGCCATTTATACCTAAAAAAAACCCAGTTTGAGTGTGTCGCTCACTGTTCAGCCGCAAATATATATCTTAAAAAAAGTCTGCTATACACCAGTAAATTATAACTGTGGTTTTGCAGTTCCACAGTAAAAAATCTTAGTATTATCCTGCTTTTGCCATATTTTTCCGTAAAGAAAAACAGTAATAATGTCTCCTGATTGTTCAGACACAAATATATCTGTTGAAAATAGTCTGGTGTAGGCCCGAGAAATAGAACTGTGGTTTTGCTGTTCCACGGGTCAAATCTCTGTATTATCCTGCTTTTGCCATTCGTAGCCATAAAGAAAAACAGTAATAGTGTCTCCTGATTGTTCAGACACCAATATATCTGTTTAAAAGAATCTGATATACACCAGTAAATTATAACTGTGGTTTTGCCGTCCCATGGTAAAAAATCTTTACTATCCAGCTTTTGGCATTTTTTCTGTAAAGAAAAACAGTAATAGTGTCTCCCTGATTGTTCAGACACAAATATTTCTGTTTAAAATAGTCTGGTGTAGGCCAGAGAAAGAGAAGTGTTGTTTTGGAGTTCCACTGTTCAAACCTCTGTTATCCTGCTTTTGCCATTTTTTGTCATAAAGAAAAGCAGTAATAGTGCCTCCTGATTGTTCAGACACAAATATATCTGTTTAAAATAGTCTGGTGTAGGCCAGAGAAACAGAAGTGTGGTTTTGCAGTTCCACGGTTCAAATCTCTGTATTATCCACTTTTGGGCCATTTGTACCTAAAAAAAAAACAGTTTGAGTGTGTTGCTCACTGTTCAGCCGCAAATATATATGTTTAAAAAAGTCTGGTATACACCAATAAATTATAACTGTGGTTTTGTTGTTCCACCGTAAAAAATCTCTGTATTATCTTGCTTTTGCCATTTTCAGCCGTAAAGAAAAACAGTAAAAGTGTCTCCTCATTGTTCAGACACCAATATATCTGGTTGAAAGAGTCTGGTATACACCAGTAAATTATAACTGTGGTTTTGCCATCCCACAGTAAAAAATCTCTATTATCCAGCTTTTGGTATTTTTTGCGTAAAGAAAAACAGTAATAGTGTCTCCTGATTGTTCAGACACCAATATATCTGTTTAAAAGAGTCTGGTATACACTAGTAATTTATAACTGTGGTTTTCCCATCCCAAGGTAAAAAATCTTTACTATCCAGCTTTTGGTATTTTTTCCGTAAAGAAAAACAGTAATAGTGTCTACCTGATTGTTCAGACACAAATATTTCTGTTTAAAATAGTCTGGTGTAGGCCAGAGAAACAGAAGTGTGGTTTTGCAGTTCCACTATTCAAACCTCTGTTATCCTGCTTTTGCCATTTTTTGTCGTAAAGAAAAGCAGTAATAGTGTCTCCTGATTGTTCAGACACACATATATCTGTTTAAAATAGTCTTGTGTAGGACAGAGAAAGAGAAGTGTGGTTTTACAGTTCCACGGGCCAAACCTCTGTATTATCCACTTTTGGGCAATTTATACCTAAAAAAAAAACAGTTTGAGTGTGTCGCTCACTGTTCAGCCGCAAATATATATATTGAAAAAAGTCTGGTATACACCAGTAAATTATAACTGTGGTTGTGCTGTTCCACGGTAAAAAATCTCTATTATCCTGCTTTTGGCATTTTTTGCCGTAAAAAAAGAACTGGAATAGTGTCTCCTGATTGTTCAGACACAAATATATCTGTTTAAAATAGTCTGGTGTAGGTCAGAGAAACAGAAGTGTGGTTTTGCAGTTCCACGGTTCAAACCTCTGTATTATCCACTTTTGGGCCATTTGTACCTAAAAAAACCCAGTTTGAGTGTGTCGCTCACTGTTCAGCCGCAAATATATATATTGAAAAAAGTCTGGTATACACCAGTAAATTATAACTATGGTTGTGCTGTTCCACGGTAAAAAATCTCTATTATCCTGCTTTTGGCATTTTTTGCCGTAAAAAAAGAACTGGAATAGTGTCTCCTGATTGTTCAGACACAAATATATCTGTTTAAAATAGTCTGGTGTAGGCCAGAGAAACAGAAGTGTGGTTTTGCAGTTCCATGGTTCAAACCTCTGTATTATCCACTTTTGGGCCATTTATACCTAAAAAAAACCCAGTTTGAGTGTGTCGCTCACTGTTCAGCCGCAAATATATATCTTAAAAAAAGTCTGCTATACACCAGTAAATTATAACTGTGGTTTTGCAGTTCCACAGTAAAAAATCTTAGTATTATCCTGCTTTTGCCATATTTTTCCGTAAAGAAAAACAGTAATAATGTCTCCTGATTGTTCAGACACAAATATATCTGTTGAAAATAGTCTGGTGTAGGCCCGAGAAATAGAACTGTGGTTTTGCTGTTCCACGGGTCAAATCTCTGTATTATCCTGCTTTTGCCATTCGTAGCCATAAAGAAAAACAGTAATAGTGTCTCCTGATTGTTCAGACACCAATATATCTGTTTAAAAGAATCTGATATACACCAGTAAATTATAACTGTGGTTTTGCCGTCCCATGGTAAAAAATCTTTACTATCCAGCTTTTGGCATTTTTTCTGTAAAGAAAAACAGTAATAGTGTCTCCCTGATTGTTCAGACACAAATATTTCTGTTTAAAATAGTCTGGTGTAGGCCAGAGAAAGAGAAGTGTTGTTTTGGAGTTCCACTGTTCAAACCTCTGTTATCCTGCTTTTGCCATTTTTTGTCATAAAGAAAAGCAGTAATAGTGCCTCCTGATTGTTCAGACACAAATATATCTGTTTAAAATAGTCTGGTGTAGGCCAGAGAAACAGAAGTGTGGTTTTGCAGTTCCACGGTTCAAATCTCTGTATTATCCACTTTTGGGCCATTTGTACCTAAAAAAAAAACAGTTTGAGTGTGTTGCTCACTGTTCAGCCGCAAATATATATGTTTAAAAAAGTCTGGTATACACCAATAAATTATAACTGTGGTTTTGTTGTTCCACCGTAAAAAATCTCTGTATTATCTTGCTTTTGCCATTTTCAGCCGTAAAGAAAAACAGTAAAAGTGTCTCCTCATTGTTCAGACACCAATATATCTGGTTGAAAGAGTCTGGTATACACCAGTAAATTATAACTGTGGTTTTGCCATCCCACAGTAAAAAATCTCTATTATCCAGCTTTTGGTATTTTTTGCGTAAAGAAAAACAGTAATAGTGTCTCCTGATTGTTCAGACACCAATATATCTGTTTAAAAGAGTCTGGTATACACTAGTAATTTATAACTGTGGTTTTCCCATCCCAAGGTAAAAAATCTTTACTATCCAGCTTTTGGTATTTTTTCCGTAAAGAAAAACAGTAATAGTGTCTACCTGATTGTTCAGACACAAATATTTCTGTTTAAAATAGTCTGGTGTAGGCCAGAGAAACAGAAGTGTGGTTTTGCAGTTCCACTATTCAAACCTCTGTTATCCTGCTTTTGCCATTTTTTGTCGTAAAGAAAAGCAGTAATAGTGTCTCCTGATTGTTCAGACACACATATATCTGTTTAAAATAGTCTTGTGTAGGACAGAGAAAGAGAAGTGTGGTTTTACAGTTCCACGGGCCAAACCTCTGTATTATCCACTTTTGGGCAATTTATACCTAAAAAAAAAACAGTTTGAGTGTGTCGCTCACTGTTCAGCCGCAAATATATATATTGAAAAAAGTCTGGTATACACCAGTAAATTATAACTGTGGTTGTGCTGTTCCACGGTAAAAAATCTCTATTATCCTGCTTTTGGCATTTTTTGCCGTAAAAAAAGAACTGGAATAGTGTCTCCTGATTGTTCAGACACAAATATATCTGTTTAAAATAGTCTGGTGTAGGTCAGAGAAACAGAAGTGTGGTTTTGCAGTTCCACGGTTCAAACCTCTGTATTATCCACTTTTGGGCCATTTGTACCTAAAAAAACCCAGTTTGAGTGTGTTGCTCACTGTTCAGCGGCAAATGTATATGTTTAAAAAAGTCTGGTACACCAGTAAATTATAACTGTGGTTTTGTTGTTCCACCGTAAAAAATCTCTGTATTATCTTGCTTTTGCCATTTTTAGCCGTAAAGAAAAACAGTAAAAGTGTCTCCTCATTGTTCAGACACCAATATATCTGCTTGAAAGAGTCTGGTATACACCAGTAAATTATAACTGTGGTTTTGCCATCCCACAGTAAAAAATCTCTATTATCCAGCTTTTGGTATTTTTTCCGTAAAGAAAAACAGTAATAGTGTCTCCTGATTGTTCAGACACCAATATATCTGTTTAAAAGAATCTGGTATACACTAGTAATTTATAGCTGTGGTTTTGCCGTTCCACTGTAAAAAATCTCTATTATCCTGGTTTTGTCATTTTTTGCCGTAAAAAAAAACTGTAATAGTGTGTCCCTGATTGTTGAGACACAAATATATCTGTTGAAATAGTCTGGTGTATGATCGAGAAATAGAACTGTGGTTTTGCAGTTCCACTGGTCAAATTTCTGTATTATCCTGCTTTTGGTATTTTTTGCAGTAAAGAAAAACAGTAATAGTGTCTCCTGATTGTTCATACAATATATCTGTTTAAAAGAGTCTGGTATACACCAGTAAATTATAACTGTGGTTTTGCTGTCCCACCTTAAAAAATCTCTATTATCCAGCTTTTGGTATTTTTTCCGTAAAGAAAAACAGTAATAGTCTCTCCCTGATTGTTCAGACACAAATATATCTGTTTAAATGAGTCTTGTGTAGGCCAGAGAAACAGAAGTGCGATTTTGCAATTCCACGTTTCAAACCTCTGTATTATCCACTTTTGGGCCATTTGTACCTAAAAAACAGTGTGAGTGTGTCGCTCACTGTTCAGCCGCAAATATATACATTTAAAAAGGTCTGGTATACACCAGTAAATTATAACTGTGGTTTTTGCTGTCCACAGTAAAAAATCTCTGTATTATCCTAATTTTGCCATATTTTCCTGTAGAGAAAAACAGTAGTAATGTCTCCTGATTGTTCATATACAAATATATCTGTTGAAAATAGTCTGGTGTAGGCCCGAGAAATAGAAGTGTGGTTTTGCAGTTCCACGGGTCAAATCTCTGTATTATCCTGCTTTTGGCATTTTTGCCGTAAAGAATAACAGTAATAGTGTCTCCTGATTGTTCAGACACCAATATATCTGTTTAAAAGAGTCTGGTATACACCAGTAAATTATAACTGTGGTTTTGCCGTTCCACGGTAAAAAATCTCTATTATCCTGCTTTTGATATTTTTTCCATGAAGAAAAACAGTAATAGTGTCTCCTGATTGTTCAGACACCAATATATCTCTTGAAAATAGTCTGGTGTAGGCCCGAGAAATAGAAGTGTGGTTTTGCAGTTCCAGGGGTCAAATCTCAGTATTATCCTGCTTTTGCCATTTTTTGCCATAAATAAAAACAGTAATAGTGTCTCCTGATTGTTCAGACACAAATATATCTGTTGAAAATAGTCTGGTGTAGGCCCGAGATATAGAAGTGTGGTTTTGCAGTTCCACGAGTCAAATCTCTGTATTATCCTGCTTTTGGTATTTTTTGCCGTAAAGAAAAACAGTAATAGTGTCTGCTGATTGTTCAGACACTAATATATCTGTTTAAAAGAGTCTGGTATACACCAGTACATTATAACTGTGGTTTTGCCTTCCCACGGTAAAACTCTCTATTATCCAGCTTTTGATATTTTTTCCATAAAGAAAAACAGTAATAGTGTCTCCTGATTGTTCAGACACCACGATATCTGTTGAAAATAGTCTGGTGTAGGCCCGAGAAATAGAAGTGTGGTTTTGCAGTTCCACGGGTCAAATCTCAGTATTATCCTGCTTTTGCCATTTTTTGCCATAAAGAAAATCAGTAATAGTGTCTCCCTTATTGTTCAGACACAAATATATGTATTGAAAATAGTCTGGTGTAGGCCCAAGAAATAGAAGTGTGGTTTTGCAGTACCACGGGTCAAATCTCTCTATTGTGCTGCTTTTGCCATTTTTTGACATAAAGAAATACAGTAATAGTGTCACCTGATTGTTCAGACACCAATATATCTGTTTAAAAGAGTCTGGTATACACCAGTAAATTATAAATGTGGTTTTGCCATCCACAGTAAAAAATCTCTATTATCTAGCTTTAGGTATTTTTTCCGTAAAGAAAAACAGTAATAGTGTCTCCTGATTGTTCAGACACCAATATATCTGTTTAAAAGAGTCTGGTATACACCAGTAAATTTTAACTGTGGTTTTGCCATTCCACTGTAAAAAATCTCTATTATCCTGCTTTTGTCATTTTTTGCCGTAAAAATAAAACTGTAATAGTGTGTCCCTGATTGTTCAGACACAAATATATCTGTTCAAAATTGCCTATTGTATGCCCGAGAAATAGAAGTGTTGTTCTGCAGTACCACGGGTCAAATCTCTGTATTATCCTGCTTTTGCCATTTTTTGCCATAAAGAAAAACAGTAATAGTGTGTCCTGATTGTTCAGATACAAATATATCTGTTGAAAATAGTCTTTTGTAGGCCCGAGATATAGAAGTGTGGTTTTGCAGTTCCATGAGTCAAATCTCTGTATTATCCTGCTTTTGGTATTTTTTGCCATAAAGAAAATCAGTAATAGTGTCTGCTGATTGTTCAGACACTAATATATCTGTTTAAAAGAGTCTGGTATACACCAGTACATTATAACTGTTGTTTTGCCTTCCCACGGTAAAACTCTCTATTATCCAGCTTTTGAGATTTTTTCCATAAAGAAAAACAGTAATAGTGTCTCCTGATTGTTCAGACACCAATATATCTGTCGAAAATAGTCTGGTGTAGGCCCGAGAAATAGAACTGTGGTTTTGCAGTTCCACAGTAAAAAATCTCTATTATCCTGCTTTTGTCATTTTTTGCCGTAAAAAAAAACTGTAATAGTGTCTCCCTTATTGTTCAGACACAAATATATCTGTTGAAAATAGTCTGGTGTAGGCCCATGAAATAAAAGTGTGGTTCTGCAGTACCACGGGTCAAATCTCTGTATTATCCTGCTTTTGCCATTTTTTGCCATAAAGAAAAACAGTAATAGTTTCTCCTGATTGTTCAGACAGAAATAAATCTGTTGAACATAGTCTGTTGTAGGCCCGAGAAATAGAAGTGTGGTTTTGCAGTTCCACGGGTCAAATCTCTGTATTATCCTGCTTTTGGCATTTTTTGCCGTAAAGAAAAACAGTAATAGTGTCTCCTGATTGTTCAGACACCAATATATCTGTTTAAAAGAGTCTGGTATACACCAGTACATTATAACTGTGGTTCTGCCTTCCACGGTAAAAAATCTCTATTATCCTGCTTTTGTCATTTTTTGCTGTAAAAAAAACCTGTAATCGTGTCTCCCTGATTGTTCAGACACAAATATATCTGTTGAAAATAGTCTGGTGTAGGCCAGAGAAATAGAAGTGTTGTTTTGCAGTTGCAGTTCCACGGGTCAAATCTCTGTATTGTCCTGCTTTTGCCATTTTTTGCCGTAAATGAAAACAGTAATAGTGTCTCCTGATTGTTCAGACACAAATATATCTGTTGAAATTAGTCTGGTGTAGGCCCGAGATATAGAAGTGTGATTTTGCAGTTCCACAAGTCAAATCTCTGTATTATCCTGCTTTTGGTATTTTTTGCCGTAAAGTAAAACAGTAATAGTGTCTGCTGATTGTTCAGACACTAATATATCTGTTTAAAAGAGTCTGGTATACACCAGTACATTATAACTGTGGTTTTGCCTTCCCACGGTAAAACTCTCTATTGTCCAGCTTTTGATATTTTTTCCATAAAGAAAAACAGTAATAGTGTCTCCTGATTGTTCAGACACCAAAATATCTGTTTAAAAGAGTCTGGTATACACCAGTAAATTAAAATTGTGGTTTTGCCATGCCACTGTAAAAAATCTCTATTATCCTGCTTTTGTCATTTTTTGCCGTAAAAAAAACTGTAATAGTGTCTCCCTGATTGTTCAGACACAAATATATCTGTTGAAAATAGTCTGGTGTAGGTCCAAGAAATAGAAGTGTGGTTTTGTAGTTCCACGGCTCAAATTTCTGTATTGTTCTGCTTTTGCCATTTTTTGCCGTAAAGAAAAACCATAATAGTGTCTCCTGATTGTTCAGACACAAATATATCTGTTGAAAATAGTCTGGTGTAGGCCCGAGATATAGAAGTGTGGTTTTGCAGTTCCACGAGTCAAATCTCTGTATTATCCTGCTTTTGGTATTTTTTGCCGTAAAGAAAAACAGTAATAGTGTCTGCTGATTGTTCAGACACTAATATATCTGTTTAAAAGAGTCTGGTATACACCAGTACATTATAACTGTGGTTTTGCCTTCCCACGGTAAAACTCTCTATTATCCAGCTTTTGATATTTTTTCCATAAAGAAAAACAGTAATAGTGTCTCCTGATTGTTCAGACACCAAGATATCTGTTGAAAATAGTCTGGTGTAGGCCCGAGAAATAGAAGTGTGGTTTTGCAGTTCCACGGGTCAAATCTCAGTATTATCCTGCTTTTACCATTTTTTGCCATAAAGAAAATCAGTAATAGTGTCTCCCTTATTGTTCAAACACAAATATATGTATTGAAAATAGTCTGGTGTAGGCCCAAGAAATAGAAGTGTGGTTTTGCAGTTCCACGGGTCAAATCTCTGTATTGTGCTGCTTTTGCCATTTTTTGCTGTACAGAAAAGCCGTAATAGTGTCTCCTGATTGTTCAGACACAAATATATCTGTTGAAAATAGTCTGGTGCAGGCCAGAGATATAGAAGTGTGGTTTTGCAGTTCCACCAGTCAAATCTCTGTATTATCCTGCTTTTGGCATTTTTTGCCGTAAAGAAAAACAGTAATAGTGTCTCCTGATTGTTCAGACACCAATATATCTGTTTGAAAGAGTATGGTATACACTAGTAAATTAAAACTGTAGTTTTGCCGTTCCACATTAAAAAATCTCTATTATCCAGCTTTTAGTATTTTTTCCATAAAGAAAAACAGTAATATTGTCTCCTGATTGTTCAGACACCAATATATCTGTTTAAAAGAGTCTGGTATACACCAGTAAATTATAACTGTGGTTTTGCCGTTCCACATTAAAAAATCTCTATTATCCAGCTTTTGGTATTTTTTCCGTAAAGAAAAACAGTAATAGTGTCTCCTGATTGTTCAGACACCAATATATCTGTTTAAAAGAGTCTGGTATACACCAGTAAATTATAACTGTGTTTTTGCCTCCCACAGTAAAAAATCTCTATTATCCAGCTTTTGGTATTTTTTCCGTAAAGAAAAACAGTAATAGTGGCTCCTGATTGTTCAGACACAAATATATCTGTTTAAATTAGTCTGGTGAAGGCCAGATAAATAGAAGTGTGGTTTGGCAGTTCCACAGTTCAATCCTCTGTATTATCCACCTTTGGGCCATTTTTGCCTTAAAAAAAACAGTTTGTGTGTGTCGCTCTCACTGTTCAGCCGCAAATACATCTATTTAAAATTGTCTGTTATACCCCAGTAAACAATAACTGTGGTTTTGCCATTCCACGGTAAAAAATCTGTATTATTCAGCTTTTGGTATTTTTTTTTATAAAGAAAAACAGTAATAGTTTCTCCCTGATTGTTTAGATTGTTTAAATTAGTCGGGTGTAGGCCAGAGAAATAGAACTGTGGTTTTCCTCTTCCACGGATCTAATCTACTTTTTATTACCCTTTTTCCATTGATATTGCGAGTGTAAGATATTTTATTTCCTTTACAATGGGCAAGGCGCATGGTAAGGGACGTGGAACCGGACGTTCTGGTGATTGTGAGTGCAGAGGACGGGGCCGTGGCCAAGGTGAAAATGTGCCACAACCAACAGCCACATCTTCTCACTCCCACTTCTTGACCGATTTACCAGGGAAGCACAGAACAACACCAGTATTGTGAACTGATCAGTGTGAACAGGTTATTAATTGGATAGCAGATAATACTTCCAGTTATCTGGGCACCACCACCTCCGGTCTGTCTTCCACACGGTCAAATCTTAGTAGCCTTGAGTTTCCACCGCATACTCCTCCTCACCCTGATGCTCCTTCCTCCCACCATGCCGAGTGTCGTCAGACAGCAACTGATCCCACACTTGGACACTCTGAAGAGCTGTTCACTGGTCCATTTCCAGATTTGTGCCCCTCGCCTGCTCCGCTTGAAGTGGTGGAAGAGGAGATCCCATGTAGCGATGCCCAAATATTTGAACTGCCACAGCCACAGGAAGTCGACGCTGGCAATTTGTCACAAGAGGGGGATAATGGTGAGACACCATTGCCAGGAAGTGAGGAGGAGGATCATGGTGTGCAAGTGGAAGAGGAGGAGGTGGTGGATGATCTAGTAACTGACCCAACGTGGCAGGAGGACATGCAGAGCGAGGCCAGTGGCACACAGGGTGAGGGAGGCAGAGTACCCCAACAGGCAGGAAGAAGCAGTGTGATGGCCGCACACAGAAGGCAGGCAACAGTTCCCCGTAACACCAACACGAGGGACGTTGCAAGTACAACCTGTAGGTCTTCCGGAGTCTGGAAGTTTTTTAAAGACTCTGCTGATAACCCCCAAGAGGCCATTTGTACCACCTGCCATGCCAGAATCAGCAGGGGTGACAAAACTACCAGCCTGACCACCACCAGCATGATCAGGCACATGGCAGCAAAGCACCCGACTTTGTGGGGTGAACCCCAGGTTCCAAGACCAGTGTCAGCAGGTGTCACCACTGCTTCTACAGGTGTTGTGCATGCAATAGAACCCCCTGTTGTGTGTGCAAGGCAATCCCCTGTCCATACTGCATGCAAAGATGCCCCCTCCTCTCAGTCTTCACTTGTTATGGCAGTTTCTAAAGAAACAGCATCAACGTCCACGTCCACGTCCCACCGCAGCATTCAATTGTCCATATCCCAGACCTTTGAACGAAAGCGGAAATTCGCAGCTAACGCCCCACAGGCCACAGTCCTAAATTCGCATATTTCACGACTGCTTCCGTTGGAAATGCTGCCTTTTAGGCTGGTGGAGACGGAATCCTTCCGCAACCTTATAGCGGTGGCCGGCCCTCGGTACTCGGTCCCCAGCCGACACTATTTTGCCCGGTGTGCCATCCCCGCACTACACAAGCACGTGTCCCAAAACATCTGCCGTGCCCTCAACAATGCAGTTACTGGGAGAGTCCACCTGACAACGGACACGTGGACAAGTGCTTGTGGCCTGGGACGGTACATCTCCCTGACGGCACACTGGGTAAACATAGTGGAAACTGGGACCCAGTCGGACCTTGGGACGGAACACATCCGCCCCACACTGAGGATTGCTGGCCCAATGTCAGTCAGAGTTGCCCCCACAGTGTACAGCTCTTGCGCATCATCCTCCTCCTCCTCCTCATGTTCAGCCTCCTTCTCAGATATCACCACATCAGTTACAAGCTGGAATCACTGCAGTACTGCCTCCGCCAAGCGGCAACAGGGTGTGCTGTAACTCATAAGTAGAGATGAGCGTTGTTCGACTAGAACTGTTCGCCAATCTCAAATTCGAGCTGTTTTGGGCGGTGTTCGAGTTGTTCGACGAACCCGAACGATTTGCAAAAAATTCGGCTGTTCGAGGTTATGTTCGATAACTGTTCGTGCACCAAAAGCGTGTCCTGCATGTCTGGCGCTATTTAGAGCACCAATCATGCAGGGATTGTCTGCCACTCACTGTAATGCCACAGCCATGGTGGTTGTGGCATTACAGTGATTGCCCAAATCGATGGGAACAGTGCCAACAGTGAAACATGAAAAGCCGGCAATTCATCAGCGGCATACACCGATACCCGACAATTTAGAACCGAAAGAATAGAGCTTCACACATAGATTAGATAGATAGAAACATATCAGTCACACATATAAGAAGCACAGTGACAGTGTTGCTTACTGTACTTGTCATTTAGTGTAAAGGATTTATCAAAAAAAATAATAGTGTTTTCATGCACCGTCTCTTTAAAAAAGCCAGCCGGCAATTCAGCAGCGGTACCCGACAATTTATAACAGACAGAATAGAGCTTCACACATAGATTAGATAGATAGAAACATGTCAGTCACACATATAAGAAGCACAGTGACAGTGTTGCTTACTGTACTTGTCATTTAGTGTAAAGGATTTATCAAAAAAAATAATAGTGTTTTCATGCACCGTCTCTTTAAAAAAGCCGGCCGGCAATTCAGCAGCGGTACCTGACAATTTATAACAGACAGAATAGAGCTTCACACATAGATTAGATAGATAGAAACATGTCAGTCACATATATATGAAGTACAGTGACAGTGTTGATTACTGTACTTGTCATTTAGTGTAAAGGTTTATTAAAAAAAATAATAGTGTTTTCATGCACTGTCTCTTTAAAAAAGCCGGCCGGCAATTCAGCATCGGTACCCGACAATTTAGAATAGAAGGAATAGAGAATCACACATAGATTAGATAGATAGAAACATGTCAGTCACATATATATGAAGTACAGTGACAGTGTTGATTACTGTACTTGTCATTTAGTGTTAAAATAAAGGATTTATTTAAAAAAAAATTGGCGTGGGGTTCCCTGTAATTTTAGTCTCTAGCGGAGGTTAAGCAGACGGCTGGGGCAGATGTTTGAAGCCTGGGAAGGGGGTAATACCCATGGAGCTTCCCAGGCTACTAATATCAGCCCCCAGCGGAATACCTAGCCTTTACTAGCTATTAAAATGGGGGACCCCCCAAAAAAATGACGTGGGGTCCACCCTATTTTAATAGCTAGCAAAGGCTAGGCAGACAGCTGGGGGCTGATATTAATAGCCCAGGAAGGGTTCCATGAATATTGGCCCCCTCCCAGGCTAGAAACACCAGCCGTCAGCCGCCCCAGAAATGGCGCATCCTTAGAATGCGCCAATTCTGGCACTTAGCCTCGCTCTTCCCACTGCCCTGTAGCGGTGGCAGTGGGGTAATAGGGCTGGGGTTGATGTCAGCTTATAATGCCAGCTGACATCAAGCCCAGGTTAGTAATGGAGAGGTGTCTATAAGACACCCCCATTACTAACCCCATAGTCAAAGTTAAAAGAAAACACAAACACCCAGAATAAAGTCCTTTAATTGAAATAAAGACACATTCCTTTATTGTTCTAAATTAAACCCTACTTACCATCACGCCCATTCCAGCTGAAGCCAACGATCTCCTGCAATAAAAGAAAAATAATAAAGCAACCTCATCCTTACCTTTCCATGGTTCCCACGACAGCTTCAGCTCTGCTACATCGAGATAACAGGCTGGACCGCAGCAGAACGCTGCCATCCAGCCTGTCATCCCGCAGACACTGAGAAGCGCAGGCATGCTTGCGCTCCTCAGTGTCTGGCTGTGACGGCATAAAGATGAGACGAGTTCATGTCCAATGAACTCGGCGCACCTCATGCACGTCACTGACAGCGTGGGAGAATTCTCACGCTGTAGCGCTGAGTGCAGGAGAATTTGTCAGTGTCAGTGACGTGCATGAGGTGAGCTGAGTTCATTGGACATGAGCTCACCTCATGCACGTCACTGACAGCGTGGGAAAATTCTCCTGCACTCAGCGCTACAGCGTGAGAATTCTCCCACGCTGTCAGTGACGTGCATGAGGTGCGCCGAGTTCATTGGACATGAACTCGTCTCATCTTTATGCCGTCACAGCCAGACACTGAGGAGCGCAAGCATGCCTGCGCTTCTCAGTGTCCGCGGGATGACAGGCTGGATGGCAGCTTTCTGCTGCGGTCCAGCCTGTCATCTCGATGTAGCAGAGCTGAAGCTGTCGTGGGAACCATGGAAAGGTAAGGATGAGGTTGCTTAATTATTTTACTTTTATTGCAGAAGACATTGGCTTCAGCTGGAATGGGCGTGATGGTAAGTATGGTTTAATTTAGAACAATAAAGAATTGTGTGTTTATTTCAATTAAAGGACTTTATTCTGGGTGTTGTGTTTTTCTAAATACTTTACTAGAAATTCATGGTGGTCATGTCTAATATTGGCGTGACCCCATGAATTTCGGGCTTAGGGCCAGCTGATAATGCCAAGCTGGCCTTAACCCCTTTATTACCCAGTGAGCCACCGCACCAGGGCCCTGGATGAGTTGGGTACAGCGCCAGAAGATGGCGCTTCTATGAACGCGCCATTTTCTGGGGCGGCTGCGGACTGCAATTTGCAGCGGGTGGGGCCCAGAAAGCTCCCTGCGCTGCGGATTCCAGCTCCCAGCTGCATAGTTGTACCTGGCTGGGCACAAAAATAGGGCGAAGCCCCACGCATTTTTTTTTTAAATTATTTCATGAAATTCATGGAATAATTAAGAAAAAAAGGGCTTCCCTATATTGTTGTGTCCAACCAGGTACAAATAGGCTGCTGGTGGTTGGGGGCAGCTTCCCAGGCTACTAATATCAGCCCCCAGCGGAATACCTAGCCTTTACTAGCTATTAAAATGGGGACCCCCCAAAAAAATGACGTGGGGTCCCCCCTATTTTAATAGCTAGCAAAGGCTAGGCAGACAGCTGGGGGCTGATATTAATAGCCCAGGAAGGGTTCCATGAATATTGGCCCCCTCCCAGGCTAGAAACACCAGCCGTCAGCCGCCCCAGAAATGGCGCATCCTTAGGATGCGCCAATTCTGGCACTTAGCCTCGCTCTTCCCACTGCCCTGTAGCGGTGGCAGTGGGGTAATAGGGTTGGGGTTGATGTCAGCTTATAATGCCAGCTGACATAAAGCCCAGGTTAGTAATGGAGAGGCGTCTATAAGACACCCCCATTACTAACCCCATAGTGAAAGTTAAAAAAAACCCACAAACACCCAGAATAAAGTCCTTTAATTGAAATAAAGACACATTCCTTTATTGTTCTAAATTAAACCCTACTTACCATCACACCCATTCCAGCTGAAGCCAACGATCTCCTGCAATAAAAGAAAAATGATAAAGCAACATAATCCTTACCTTTCCATGGTTCCCACGACAGCTTCAGCTCTGCTACATCGAGATAACAGGCTGGACCGCAGCAGAAAGCTGCCATCAAGCCTGTCATCCCGCAGACACTGAGAAGCGCAGGCATGCTTGCGCTCTGCAGTGTCTGGCTGTGACGGCATCCAGATGAGCCGAGGTCATGTCCAATGAACTCGGCGCCCCTCATGCAAGTCACTGACAGCGTGGGAAAATTCTCCTGCACTCAGCACTTCAGCGTGAGAATTCTCCCACGCTGTCAGTGACGTACATGAGGTCAGCTGAGTTCATTGGACATGAATGAGCTCACCTCATGCACGTCACTGACAGCGTGGGAGAATTCTCACGCTGTAGCGCTGAGTGCAGGAGAATTCTCCCACGCTGTCAGTGACGTGCATGAGGTGCGCCGAGTTCATTGGACATGAACTTGTCTCATCTTTATGCCGTCACAGCGAGACACTGAGGAGCGCAAGCATGCGTACTCTTCTCAGTGTCTGCGGGATGACAGGCTGGATGGCAGCTTTCTGCTGCGGTCCAGCCTGTCATCTCGATGTAGCAGAGCTGAAGCTGTCGTGGGAACCATGGAAAGGTAAGGATGATGTTGCTTTATTATTTTTCTTTTATTGCAGGAGATCGTTGGCTTCAGCTGGAATGGGCGTGATGGTAAGTATGGTTTAATTTAGAACAATAAAGAATTGTGTCTTTATTTCAATTAAAGGACTTTATTCTGGGTGTTGTGTTTTTTTAAATTCTTTACTAGAAATTCATGGTGGTCATGTCTAATATTGGCGTGACCCCATGAATTTCAGGCTTAGGGCCAGCTGATAATGCCAAGCTGGCCTTAACCCCTTTATTACCCAGTGAGCCACCGCACCAGGGCCCTGGATGAGTTGGGTACAGCGCCAGAAGATGGCGCTTCTATGAACGCGCCATTTTCTGGGGCGGCTGCGGACTGCAATTTGCAGCGGGTGGGGCCCAGAAAGCTTGGGCCTCCCTGCGCTGCGGATTCCAGCTCCCAGCTGCCTAGTTGTACCTGGCTGGGCACAAAAATAGGGCGAAGCCCCACGCATTTTTTTTTTAAATTATTTCATGAAATTCATGGAATAATTAAGAAAAAAAGGGCTTCCCTATATTGTTGTGTCCAACCAGGTACAAATAGGCAGCTGGTGGTTGGGGGCAGCCCGTCCCTGCCTGCTGTACCTGGCTGGACACAAATATAGTGCGAAGCCCCACGTCAATTTTTTTTAAATTATTTCATGAAATAATTTTTTTAAAAAAGGGCTTCCCTATATTGTTGTGTCTGGCCAGGTACAAATAGGCAGCTGGTGGTTGGGGGCAGCCCGTTCCTGCCTGCTGTACCTGACTGGACACAAATATAGGGCGAAGCCCCACGTCAATTTTTTTTAAATTATTTCAGGAAATTCATGAAATAATGAAAAAAAAATTGATGTGGGGCTTCGCCTTATATTTGTGTCCAGCCAGGTACAGCAGGCAGGGACGGGCTGCTCCCAACCACCAGCTGCCTATTTGTACCTAGCCGGACACAACAATATAGGGAAGCCCTTTTTTTCTTAATTATTCCATGAATTTCATGAATTAAAAAAAAAAATACGTGGAGCTTCGCCCTATTTTTGTGTCCAGCCAGGTACAACTAGGCAGCTGGGGGCTGGAATCTGCAGCGCAGGGAGGCCCAAGCTTTCTGGGCCCCACCCGCTGCAAATTGCAGTCCGCAGCCGCCCCGGAAAATGGCGCGTTCATAGAAGCGCCATCTTCTGGCGCTGTACCCAACTCATCCAGGGCCCTGGTGCGGTGGCTCACTGGGTAATAAAGGGGTTAAGGCCAGCTTGGCATTATCAGCTGGCCCTAAGCCCGAAATTCATGGGGTCACGCCAATATTAGACATGACCACCATGAATTTCTAGTAAAGTATTTAAAAAAAACACAACACCCAGAAAAAAGTCCTTTAATTGAAATAAACACACAATTCTTTATTGTTCTAAATTAAACCATACTTACCATCACGCCCATTCCAGCTGAAGCCAATGATCTCCTGCAATAAAAGTAAAATAATAAAGCAACATCATCCTTACCTTTCCATGGCTCCCACGACAGCTTCAGCTCTGCTACATCGAGATGACAGGCTGGACCGCAGCAGAACGCTGCCATCCAGCCTGTCATCCCGCAGACACTGAGAAGCGCAGGCTTGCTTGCGCTACTCAGTGTCTGGCTGTGACGGCATCCAGATGAGCCGAGGTCATGTCCAATGAACTCGGCGCACTTCATGCACGTCACTGACAGCGTGGGAAAATTCTCACGCTGAAGCGCTGAGTGCAGGAGAATTTTCCCACGCTGTCAGTGACGTACATGAGGTGAGCCGAGTTCATTGTCGGCTCATCTGGATGCCGTCACAGTCAGACACTGAGGAGCGCAAGCATGCCTGCGCTTCTCAGTGTCTGCGGGATGACAGGCTGGATGGCAGCGTTCTGCAGGTCCAGCCTGTCATCTCGATGTAGCAGAGCTGAAGCTGTCCTGGGAACCATGGAAAGGTAAGGATGAGGTTGCTTTATTATTTTTCTTTTATTGCAGGAGATCGTTGGCTTCAGCTGGAATGGGCGTGATGGTAAGTATGGTTTAATTTAGAACAATAAAGAATTGTGTCTTTATTTCAATTAAAGGACTTTATTCTGGGTGTTTGTGTTTTTTTTTTAACTTTGACTATGGGGTTAGTAATGGGGGTGTCTTATAGACGCCTCTCCATTACTAACCTGGGCTTGATGTCAGCTGGCATTATAAGCTGACATCAACCCCAACCCTATTACCCCCTGTCACCGCACCAGGGCAGCGTGGAAGAGCGAGGCTAAGTTCCAGAATTGGCGCATCCTATGGATGCGCCATTTCTGGGGCGGCTGACGGCTGGTGTTTCTAGCCTGGGAGGGGGCCAATATTCATGGCACCCTTCCTGAGCTATTAATATCAGCCCCCAGCTGTCTGCCTAGCCTTTGCTAGCTATTAAATTAGGGGGGACCCCACGTCATTTTTTTTGGGGGGGTCCTCCATTTTAATAGCCAGTAAAGGCTAGGTATTCAGCTGGGGGCTGATATTAGTAGCCTGGGAAGCTCTGTGGGTATTACCCCCTTCCCAGGCTTCAAACATCTGCCCCAGCTGTCTGCTTAACCTCCGCTAGAGACTAAAATTATGGGGAACCCCACGCCAATTTTTTTTAATAATAAATCCTTTATTTTAATACTAAATGACAAGTACAGTAACCAACACTATCACTGTATATTATATATGTGACTGACATGTTTCTATCTATCTAATCTATGTGTGAAGCTCTATTCTGTCTGTTATAAATTGTCGGGTGCAGATGCTGAATTGCCGGCCGGCTTTTTTAAAGAGACGGTGCATGAAAACACTATTATGTTTTTTGATAAATCCTTTACACTAAATGACAATTACAGTAAGCAACACTGTCACTGTACTTCATATATATGTGGCTGACATGTTTCTATCTATCTAATCTATGTGTGATTCTCTATTCCTTCTATTCTAAATTGTCGGGTACAGATGCTGAATTGCCGGCCGGCTTTTTTAAAGAGACGGTGCATGAAAACACTATTATTTTTTTTAATAAATCCTTTGCAGTAAATGACAAGTACAGTAAGCAACACTGTCACTGTACTTATTATATATGTCACTGACATGTTTCTATCTATCTAATCTATGTGTGAAGCTCTATCTTTCTGTTCTAAATTGTCGGGTACCGCTGCTGAATTGCCGGCCGGCTTTTTTAAAGAGACGGTGCATGAAAACACTATTATATTTTTTAATAAATCCTTTACACTAAATGACAAGTACAGTAAGCAACACTGTCACTGTACTTCATATATATGTGACTGACATGTTTCTATCTATCTAATCTATGTGTGATGCTCTATTCCTTCATGTCTAAATTGTCGGGTACCGGTGTATGTCGCTGCTGAATTGCCGGCCGGCTTTTTTAAAGAAAGTGTCTTCTGAGCAGTTTGTGAGCTTTTGGACACCTTTGAAGGTGTTTTCTATGTGTTCCTATGTGTTTTTGTTTGCCTGCCATTGGTTTTAACGGTGTTCTAAGGTGTTCGACGAACAGTTCGACGAACAGTTCCTCGAACATCCTGGTGTTCGACGAACCGAACCGAACCCGAACACTAAGGGGGTGGCTCAACACTACTCATAAGCTTAAGTGAGAAACCTCACACTGCTTGTGAGTTGTGGACATCTGTGAACGAGCAGGCAGATCTGTGGCTGAGACTGCTGAACCTACATCCAGGCATGGTCGTGTGTGACAATGGCCATAACCTGGTGGCGGCTCTGAGGCGAGGCAAGATCACACAAGTACCATGCCTGGCTCATGTGCTTAACCTCGTGGTTCAGCGGTTTCTTAAATCATTCCCCGAGTTGCCAGATCTGCTAGTCAAAGTAAGCCGCCTGTCAGCTCATTTTCGCAAGTTAGCTACAGCCTCCCCCGCCCTTGCTGTGTTGCAGCAGTGTTTGCAGCTTCCGTCACACCGACTGGTGTATGTTGTCCCCACACATTGGACCTCTCCTCCTCCACATGTTGCAAAGGATTTGTGAGCAGTTGTGGAGTACCAGCTGCAACAAGGCCGTTGATAATCAGGTCAGACTCCACACATAAGACTCAGGAGTGGACCTGGATGTCTGACATATGTACCATCTTGACAAACTTTGAGGAGTCCACCAAGATGGTGAGTGGCAATGATGCCATCATTAGTGTCAGCATTTCACTTGTCTGTCTTTTGCAATGCTCTCTGCAGAGAATTAAAGAGGAGGCATTGAAGCCAGAGTATGATGAGATGGATCAAGAAGCCGTAGCGGTCGTTTACACACAGCCCAGCCTCATCTCATCCCAACGTGCATTGGGGGACAATGAGGGAGAAGAGGAGGATGAGGAGGAGGAAGAACAGGAGCTTGTATTATGCGCTGTAGACGGTAGTATCTGTACAACTGTCATACCGTCGGCTCAGCGTGGGTGGCCTGAGGACAGGGAGGAGGAGGAGGAGGGGGAGGAGGAGAGCATGGTCAGTCGTCATCTTGGTGAGGACACGTAAGTCTTGCCCATTACCAGTCTAGCACGCATGGCTGACTTTATGTTACGCTGCCTTAACTGTGACCCTTGCGTTGTCAAAATGTTGGGTGACAGTCATTACTGGTTGGTGACACTTTTAGACCCCCGCTACAAGGAGAACTTTCACTCTCTTATTCCTGAGGTGGAGAGGCCTACAAAAATGGGGCAGTACCAGAAGGCCCTTGCTGCAGAACTGTTAAAAAAAATTCCCATCTGAACACGCTAGCAGCAGAGGTCACAGTTCGTTGCCCAACCAAGGCGTACGTGCGAGAGAGATGAAACTCCAATCCAGCAGAGGCAGGGGAACACTGTCAACGTTCTGGGACAGTTTTCTCAGATCCTCCCTTCGGACAGACCCTGAGGCGCGGGGTACTCTCACAAGGAGTGGAAAGTTTCAAAAGATGGTGAGGGAGTACCTTGCCGACCGTCCAGCGTCCTCCGTGATTCCTCTGTGCCTTTTAATTATTGGGTATCCAAGCTGGACACTTGGAGTGTACTCGCTCTGTACGCCTTGGAGGTCATGGCCTGCCCTGCCGCTAGCATGTTATCAGAGCATGTTTTTAGTGCTGCTGGGAAATTATAACTGATAAGCGCACTCGCTTGTCAACTGACAATGCTGACAAGCTGACCCTTATAAAAATGAACAAGGGCTGGATTAGGCCAGACTTCTCATCACCACCAAATGACAGCAGAGTAACAAAGTCAAATCTACTGTGTTATTTCGGGAGGTGTATTCACATGCACCGCTTCACACCCACACATGGGTATACGCTTCTTCATTTCGGCAGTTTTATGTTCTTCTCCTTATCCTCAGCCTATACCACTATACCACCAGGGTGACCATGGTCTGTGTTGCCATTATTGAAAGTTCTTCCATCCTTATTTTTGTCAGCTTTTGCTTTTAAGGCATAAGCAAAGACTGTGGGAGACCCATTCCCCAATAATGGAAATAATATTTTTAAGATGCTGTACTGTAGGGCTCTTGTTAGCTCCACCACTCTTCCAAGGGGCATTAAAACCATCTTGCTAAGCTACTGTGACCTCCACATCTCTTCCATGGGGCATTAATATTGTCTTCTTACTCCACTGTAACCTCCACCACATTTGCAAAGGGCATTAAAACCGTCTTGTTAAGTTACTGTGACCTCCACGTCTCTTCCAAGGGGCATTAAAACTGTCTTGTTAAACCACTCTGAACTCAACAGCTCTCCCAAGGGGCATTAAAACCGCCTTGCTAAACTACTGTGACATCCACGTATCTTCCACGGGGCATTGATATTGTTTTTTTATTCCACTGCGACCTTCACCACTCTTCCAAGGGGCGTTAAAACCGTTTTGTTAAGCTACTGTGACCTCCACGTCTCTTCCATGGTGCATTGATATTGTCTTTTTATTCCACTGTAACCTCCACCACTTTTCCAAAGGGCATTAAAACCGTCTTGTTAAGCTACTGTGACCTCCACGTCTCTTCCAAGGGACATTAAAACTGTCTTGTTAAACCACTCTGAACTCCACAGCTCTTCCAATGGGCATTAAAACCGTCTTGTTAAGCTACTGTGACCTCCACGTATCTTCCACGGGGCATTGATATTGTCTTTTTATTCCACTGCGACCTCCACCACTCTTCCAAGGGGCATTGATATTGTCTTTTTATTCCACTGCGACCTCCACCACTCTTCCAAGGGGCATTAAAACCATTTTGCTTAGCTACTGGGATCTGCACGTCTTCTACAAGGGGCATTAAAACCGTCTTGTTTAACCACTCTAAACTCCACAGCTCTTCCAAGGGGCATTAAAACTGTCTTGTTAAGCTACGTCTTGTTTAACCACTCTGAACTCCACAGCTCTTCCAAGGGGCATTAAAACTGTCTTGTTAAGCTACTTTGACCTCAACATCTCTTCCACGGGGCATTGCTATTGTCTTTTTATTCCACTGCGACCTCCACCACTCTTCCAAGGGGAGTTAAAACAGTCTTGTTAAGCTACTGTGACCTCCACGGGGCATTGATATTGTCTTTTTATTCCACTGCGACCTCCACCACTCTACCAAAAGGCATTGATATTGTCTTTTTATTCCACTGCGTACTCCACCACTCTTCCAAGGGGCATTAAAACCATCTTGTTAAGCTACTGTGACCTCTATGTCTCTTACATTGGGCATTGATATTGTCTTTTTATTCCACTGTAACAACCACCACTTTTCCAAGAGGCATTATACCCTCTTGTTAAACTACTGTGACCTCCACGTCTCTTCCAAGGGGCATTAAAACAGTCTTCTTAAACCACTCTGAACTCCACAGCTTTTCCAAGGGGCATTAAAACGGTCTTGTTCAACTACTGTGACCTCCATGTCTCTTCCACGGGGCATTGATATTGTCTTTTTATTTCACTGAGACCTCCACCACGCTTCCAAGGGGAGTTAAAACCGTTTTGTTAAGCTACTGAGACCTCCACGTCTCTTCCACGGGGCATTGATATTGTCTTTTTATTCCACTGCGACCTCCACCACTGTTCCAAGGGGCATTAAAATCATTTTGTTTAGCTACTGGGATCTCCACGTCTTCTCCAAGGGGCATTAAAACCGTCTTGTTAAACCACTCTGAACTCCACAGCTCTTCCGAGGGGCATTAAACCGTCTTGTTAAGCTACTGTGACCTCAAGGTCTCTTCCCCGGGGCATTACTATTGTCTTTTTATTCCACTGCGACCTCCACCACTCTTCCAAGGGGCGTTAAAACCGTAGTGTTAAGCTACTGTGACCTACAAGGGGAATTGATATTGTCTTTTTATTCCACTGCGACCTGCACCACTCTTCCAAAAGGCATTGATATTATCTTTTTATTCCACTGTAACCTCCACCACTCTTCCAGGGGGCATTGATATTGTCTTTTTATTCCACAGCGTCCTCCACCACTCTTCCAATGGGCATTAAAACCGTCTTGTTTAGCTAATGGGATCTCCACGTCTTCTCCATGGGGCATTAAACCTGTCTTGTTAAACCACTCTGAACTCCACAGCTCTTCCAAGGGGCATTAAAACCGTCTTGTTAAGTACTGTGATATCCACGTCTCTTGCATGTGGCATTGATATTGTCTTTTTATTCCACTGCGACCTCCACCACTCTTCCAAGGGGCAATAAAACCATCTTGTTAAGCTACTGTGACCTCCACATCTCTTCCACGGGGCATTGATATTGTCTTTTTATTCCACTGCGACCTCCACCACTCTTCCAAGGGGCATTAAAACCTTCTTGTTAAGCTACTGTGACCTCCACGTCTCTTCCACGGGGCATTGATATCGTCTTTTTATTCCACTGCGACCTTCAAGACCCTTCCAAGGGGCATTGATATTGTCTTTTTATTCCTCTGCTAACTCCTCCACTCTTCCAAGGGGCGTTAAAAACGTTTTGTTTAGCTACTAGGATCTCCACGTCTCTTCCACGGGGCATTGATATCGTCTTTTTATTCCACTGCGACCTCCAAGACCCTTCCAAAGGGCATTGATATTATATTTTTATTCCACTGTGACCTCCACCACTCTTCCAAGGGGCATTGGTATTGTCTTTTTATTCCACTGCAAACTCCACCACTCTTCCAAGGGGCATTTAAACCGTTTTGCTTAGCTACTGGGATCTCCACGTCTTCTCAAAGTGGCATTAAAACCGTCTTGTTAAACCACTCTGAACTCCATAGCTCTTCCAAGGGGCATTAAAACCGTCTTCTTAAGCTACTGTGACCTCAACGTCTCTTCCATGGGGCATTGCTATTGTCTTTTTATTCACTGCGACCTCCACCACTCTGACAAGGGGCGTTAAAACCGTCTTGTTAAACTAATGTGACCTACACGGGGCATTGATATTGTCTTTTTATTCCACTGCGACCTCCACCACTCTTCCAAAAGGCATTGATATTGTCTTTTTATTCCTCTGCGAACTCCACCACTCTTCCAAGGAGCATTAAAACCGTATTGTTAAGCTACTTTGATCTCCACGTCTCTTCCACGGGGCATTAATATTGTAATTTTATTCCACTGTAACCTCCACCACTCTTCCAGGGGGCATTGATATTGTCTTTTAATTCCACTGCGAACTCCACCACTCTTCCAAGGGAAATTAAAACCATCTTGTTTGGCTACTGGAAACACCACATCTTCTCCAAGGGGCATTAAAACTGTCTTGTTAAACCACTCTGAACTCCACAGCTCTTCCAAGGAGCATTAAAACCATCTTGTTAAGCTACTGTGATCTCCACGTCTCTTCCACGTTACATTGATATTGTCTTTTTATTCCACTGTAACCTCCACCACTCTTCCAAGGAGCATTAAAACCATCTTGTTAAAATACTTTGACCTCCACGTCTGTTCCACGGGCAATTGATATTGTTTTTTTATTCCACTGCGACCTCCACCATTCTTCCAAGAGGCATTAAAACCTTCTTGTTAAGCTACTGTGACCTCCACGTCTCTTCCACGGGGCATTGATACTGTCTTTTTTTTCCACTGTGACCTACACCACTTTTCCAAGGGGCGTTAAAACCGTCTTGTTAAGCTACTGTGACCTCCACATCTTTTCCACGGGGCATTGATATTGTCTTTTTATTCCACTGCGACCTCCACCACTCTTCCAAGGGGCATAGATATTGTCTTTTTATTCCACTGCAACCTCCATCACTCTTTCAAGGGGCATTCATATTGTCTTTTTATTCCACTGCAACCTCCACCACTCTTCCAAGGGGCATTAAAACCGTTTTGTTTAGCTACTGGGATCTCCACGTCTTCTCCAAGGGGCATTGAAATCGTCATGTTAAGCTGCTGTGACCTCCACGGGGCATTGATATTGTCTTTTTAATCCACTGCGACTTCCATCACTCTTACAAAAGGCATTGATATTGTCTTTTTATTCTACTGCGAACTCCACCACACTTCCAAGGAGCATTAAATCCGTCTTGTTAAGCTACTGTGATCTCCACGCCTCTACCACAGGGCATTGATATTGTCTTTTTATTCCAATGTAACCTCCACCACTCTTCCAAGGGGCATTGATATTGTCTTTTTTTTCCACTGCGACCTCCACCACTTTTCCAAGGGGCATTAAAGCCGTCTTGTTAAACCACTCTGAACTCCACAGCTCTTCCAAGGGGCATTAAAACCATCTTGTTAAACTACTGGGTTGAACTAGATGTACTTAGTCTTCCTTCAACCTTAAAAACTATGTATGTTACTGTGACCTCCATGTCTCTACCAAGGGGCATTAAAACCGTCTTGTTTAGCTTCTGGTATCTCCACGTCTACTCCAAGGGTCATTAAAACTGTCTTGTTAAACCACTTTGAACTCCACAGCTCTTCCAAGGGGCATTAAAACCGTCTTGTTAAGCTACTATGATTTCCACGTCTCTTCCACGGGGCATTGATATTGTCTTTCTATTCCACTGTAACCTCCACCACTCTTCCAAGGGGCATTAAAACCGTCTTGTTAAGCTACTGTGACCTCCACGTCTCTTCCACGGGGCATTGATATTGTCTTTTTATTCCACTGCGACCTCCACCACTCTTCCAAGGGGCATTGATATTGCCTTTTTATTCCACTGTGACCTCCACCACTTTTCCAAGGGACATTAAAACCGTCTTGTTAAGCTTCTGTGACCTCCACGTCTCTTCCAAGGGGCATTACAACCGTCTTGTTAAACCACTCTGAACTCCACAGCTCTTCCAAGGGGCATTAAAACCATCTTGTTAAACTACTGTGACCTCCACCTCTATATCAAGGGGCATTAAAAACGTCTAGTTAAACCGCTCTGACCTCCACAGATCTTCCAAGTGGCATTAATATCGTCTTGTAAAGCTACTGTGACCTCCGCGTCTCTTTCACAGGGCATTTATATTGTCTTTTTATTCCACTGCGACCGCCACTACTCTTCCAAGGGACATTAAAAGTGGCTTGTTAAGCTTCTCTGACTTCCTCGTCTCTTCCACGGGGTAATGATATTGTATTTTTATTCCACTGCGACCTCCACCACTCTTCCAAGGGGCATTGATATTGTCTTTTTATATTACTGCGACCTCCACCAATCTTCCAAGGGTCATTAAAACCGTCTTGTTAAGCTACTGTCACCTCCACGACTCTTCCACGGGGCAATGATATTGTCTTTTTATTCCACTGCAACCTCCATCACTCTTCCAAGGGGCATTCATATTGTCTTTTTATTCCACTGCAACCTCCAACACTCTTCCAAGGGGCATTGATTTTGTCTTTTTATTCCACTGCGACCTCCACCACTACTTCAAGGAGCATTAAAACCGTCTTGTTTAGCTACTGTGATTTCCACGTCTCTTCCAAGGGGAATTAAAACCGTCTTGTTAAACCACTCTTAACTCCACAGGTCTTCCAATGGTCATTAAAACCATCTTGTTAAGCTACTGTGACCTCCACGTCTCTTCCAAGGGGCAATTTTATTGTCTTTTTATTCCACTGAGACCTCCACCACTCTACCCAGGGGCATTAAAACCGTCTTGTTAAGCTACTGTGGCCTACACGGGGCATTGATATTGTCTTTTTATTCCACTGCGACCTCCACTACTCTTCCAAAAGGCATTGATATTGTCTTTTTATTCCTCTGCGAACTCCACCACTCTTCCAAGGAGCATTAAAACCGTATTATTAATCTACTTTGATCTCCACGTCTCTTCCACGGGGCATTGATATTGTATTTTTATTCCACTGTAACCTCCACCACTCTTGCAAGGGGCATTGATATTGTCTTTTTATTCCATTGTGACCTCCACCACTCTTCCAAGGGAAATTAAAACCATCTTGTTTAGCTACTGGGAACACCACGTCTTCTCCAAGGGGCATTAACACTGTCTTGTTAAACCACTCTGAACTCCACAGCTCTTCCAAGGGGCATTAAAACCATCTTGTTAAGATACTGTGACCTCCACGTCTGTTCCATGGGCAATTGATATTGTTTGTTTATTCCACTGCGAACTCCACCATTCTTCCAAGGGGCAATAAAACCGTCTTGTTAAGCTACTGTGACCTCTACATCTCTTCCACGGGGCATTGATATTGTCTTTTTCTTCCACTGCGACCTCCACCACTCTTCCAAGGGGCATTAAAACCTTCTTGATAAGCTACTGTGACCTCCACGTCTCTTGCACTGGGCATAGATATTGTCTTTTTATTCCACTGCGACCTGCACTACTCTTCCAAGGGGCATTAACATTGTCTTTTTATACCACTGCGACCACGATCATACTTACAAGGGGCATTAAAACCATCTTGTTAAGCTACTGTGACCTCCACATCTCTTCCACGGGGCACTGATGTTGTCTTTTTATTTCACCACTCTTCCAAGGGGCATTAAAACCATCTTGTTAAGCTACTGTGATCTCCACGTCTTTTCCACGTGACCTTGATATTGTCTTTTTATTCCACTGTAACCTCCACCACTCTTCCAAGGGGCATTAAAATCATCTTGTTAACCTACTGTGACCTCCACGTCTGTTCCTCGTGCCATTGATATTGTTTTTTATTCCACTGTGAACTCCACCATTCTTCCAAGGGGCAATAAAACCATCTTGTTAAGCTACTGTGACCTCCACATCTCTTCCACGGGGCATTGATATTGCGTTTTTCTTCCACTGCGACCTCCACCACTCTTCCAAGGGGCATTAAAACCTTCTTGTTATGCTACTTTGACCTCCACGTCTCTTCCACGGGGAATTAATATTGTCTTTTTATTCCACTGCGAACTCCACCACTCTTCCAAGGGGCATTGACATTGTATTTTTATACCACTGCGACCACGATCATACTTACAAGGGGCATTAAAACCGTCTTGTTAAGCTACTGTGACCTCCACATCTCTTCCACGGGGCATTGATATTGTCTTTTTATTCCACTGTAACCTCCACCACTCTTCCAAGGGGCATTAAAACAGCTTTGTTAAGCTACTGTGACCTCCACGTCTCTTCCAAGGGGCATTAAAACTGTCTTTTTAAACCAGTCTGAACTCCACAGCTCTTCTAATGGGCATTAAAACCATCTATTTAAGCTACTGTGACCTCCACGTCTCTTCCACGTGGCATTGATATTATCTTTTTATTCCACTGTGACCTACACCACTTTTCCAAGGGGCGTTAAAGCCGTCTTGTTAAGCTACTGAGACTTCCAAGTCTTTTCCATGGCCCATTGATATTGTCTTTTTATTCCACTGCGACCTCCACCACTCTTCCAAGGGGCATTGATATTGTCTTTTTATTCCACTGCAACCTCCATCTCTCTTCCAAGGGGTATTCATAATGTCTTTTTATTACACTGCGACCTCCACCACTCTTCCAAGGGGCATTAAAACTGTTTTGTTTAGCTACTGGGATCTCCACATCTTCTCCAAGGTGCATTGAAACCGTCATGTTAAGCTACTGTGACCTCCACGGGGCATTGATATTGTCTTTTTAATCCACTGCGACCTACACCACTCTTAGAAAAGGCATTGATATTGTCTTTTTATTCCACTGCGAACTCCACCACACTTCCAAGCATCATTAAAACCGTCTTGTTAAGCTACTGTGATCTCCACGCCTCTTCCACGGGGCATTGATATTGACTTTTTATTCCACTGTAACCTCCACCACTCTTCCAAGGGGCATTGATATTGTCATTTTATTCCACTGCGACCTCCACCACTCTTCCAAGGGGCATTGATATTGTCTTTTTATACCACTGCAACCTTCACAACTCTTAGAAGGGGCAATAAAACCATCTTGTTAAGCTACTGTGACCTCCAAGTCTCTTCCACAGGGCATTGATATTGTCTTTTTATTCCACTACGACCTCCACCACTCTTCCAAGGGGCATTAAAACGTTCTAATTAAGCTACTGTGATTTCCACGTCTCCTTCACGGGGCATTGATATTGTCTTTTTATTCCACTGTAACCTCCACCACTCTTCTAAGGGCATTAAACCCGTCTTGTTAAGCTACTGTGACCTCCACCTGTATATCAAGGGGCATTAAAACCGTCAAGATAAACCACTCTGACCTTCATAGATCTTCCAATTGGCATTAAAATTGTCTTGTAAAGCTACTGTGACCTCCGCGTCTCTTACACGGGGCATTTATATTGTCTTTATATTCCACTGCGACTGCCACCACTCTTCCAAGGGACATTAAAACCGTCTTGTTAAGCTACTATGATCTCCACGTCTCTTCCACGGGGCATTGATATTGTCTTTCTATTCCACTGTAACCTCCACCACTCTTCCAAGGGGCATTAAAACCGTCTTGTTAAGCTACTGTGACCTCCACGTCTCTTCCACGGGGCATTGATATTGTCTTTTTATTCCTCTGCGACCTCCACCACTCTTCCAAGGGGCATTGATATTGTCTTTTTATACCACTGCGACCTCCACAACTCTTAGAAGAGGCATTAAAACTGTCTTGTTAAGCTACTCTGACCTCCTCGTCTCTTCCACGGGGTAGTGATAATGTCTTTTTATTCCACTGCGACCTCCACCACTCTTCCAAGGGGCATTGATATTGTCTTTTTATTCCACTGCGACCTCCACCACTCTTCCAAGTGTCATTAAAACCGTTTGTTAAGCTACTGTCACCTACACGTCTCTTCCATGGGGCAATGATATTGTCTTTTTATTCCACTTCAACCTACACCACTTTTCCAAGGTGCATTAAAACCATCTTGTTAAGCTACTGTGACCTCCATGTCTATTCCACGGTGCATTGATATTTATTCCACTGCAACCTCCACCACTCTTCCAAGGGGCATTGATTTTGTCTTTTTATTCCACTGCGACCTCCACCACTACTCCAAGGGGCATTAAAACCGTCTTGTTTAGCAACTGTGATTTCCACGTCTCTTCCAAGGGGCATTACAACCGTCTTGTTAAACCACTCTTAACTCCACAGGTCTTCCAATGGGCATTAAAACCGTCTTGTTAAGCTACTGTGACCTCCACGTCTTTTCCAAGGGGCATTGGTATTGTCTTTTTATTCCACTGTGACCTCCACCACTCTTCCAAGGGGCATTAAAACTGTCTAGTTGAGCTACTGTGACCTCCATGTCTCCTTCACGGGGCATTGATATTGTCTTTTTAATCCACTGTGACCTCCACCACTCTTCCAAGGGGCATTAAACCCGTCTTGTTAAGCAATTGTGACCTCCATCTCTCTACCAAGGGGCTTTAAAACCGTCTTGTTAAACCGCTCTGAACTCCACAGATCTTCCAAGGGGCCTTAAAATTGTCTTGTAAAGCTACTGTGACCTCTGCGTCTCTACCACGGGGCATTTATATTGTCTTTTTATTCCACTGCAACCGCCACCACTCTTCCAAGGGGCATTAAAAGGGTATTGAAAAGCTACTGTGACCTCCACGTCTTTTCCACGGGGTAATGATATTGTATTTTCATTCCACTGCGACCTCCACCACTCTTCCAAGGGGCATTGATATTGTATTTTTATTCCACTGCGACCTCCACCATTCTTCCAAGGGGCATTAAAACCGTCTTGTTAAGCTACTGTAACCTGTTAGGAGGGCGGTTGCAGACAACTTTATTAAATGGAACGCAACCGACTCCGGGATCCGCGATGCAGCCAAGAGGACTGCTGCCGAACACTTTCCGGGTGGAAAGTAAAGTAACAAACTTAAAGATAACCCCTCCGTGTTAACTACACACCGGACAGGGTATAGCGGTATGCTCTATCTCCGTTTAATGCACGGAGGAGAGAGTGACCGGCAACGCACCTAACAAATATCTTAGCTCTTCGTGTTAACGCACACGGAAAGGTAAGACGGTACGCACAATCTCCAAGAACCGCAGGGAGACGTGCGTCTGTGGGAACAGCAGTATCCCTGTCTTTGATACAGGCGCTACGCTATGGGGATTGGCGCTAAAGCGGTTCACACAATCTCCAAGAACCGCAGGGAGACGTGTGACCGGACTATGAGCAGTAGCCCTGTCTTCGGTACAGGTGCTATGCTATAGGATACGGCGCTAGCGTGCGGGTGATTCCCGCCGGGTACTCGAGCACTCAGCCGGCGTGCCACCGGACTGAGCAAACCCGCTCTATTTAATTCACAGGCGGCCCGGGGTGTAAAGGCGAACCCCCTGGTTAGAGCCAGTCAGTGAAGCGAAGCTTCCTGCCTCTATGAAGCTAACCTGCCTCTATGGAGCTAAACCTGCCTAGCGGAAACTCCCGGTGGCCCTTAGGGAATGACATGGTGAGAGGGATCGACCGATGAGTGATTTGCATATCCAGGAGTGACCCATTGGCTCAGTAGAGATGACATGTCTCTGGGCAAATGTAGATGATAAAAAATTGCCCTCAGCACCAGAGTCCACCCACGCATTGGCAGCAACTGCAGATCTACCGAAGGACAAGATCACCTTATATGATAGCTTGGAGGAAGAGAACCGAGAATTTAATGTACCCCCACCAGTGGTGGTAAGCCCTACTCGTTTTACCGGCTGCTTGGAGCCCTTATTTACGGGGTGCTCTGAGAGAGGTGCAGAATGGGAACGAGAGGAACTAGACTTAGACCGGGGTACACCCGTAACCTTAGGCTCCGGGTCGGGTGTCTTGGGTTTGGGTCTAAAGACGCCTGGTGCCAACAGGTACTGGGGACTGCCAACCTCTAGCTCTAACCTGTGTTCTGCATGACGTAAGTCTATACGGTCAGCGAGAGATATTAACTCCTCCAGGGAGGTTGGAATCTCTCTGGTAGATTAAGCATCTTTAATATGCCCAGCCAGACCCTTCCAGAACACTGGGATAAGCGACCGCTCAGACCAATCCAGTTCAGCCGCCAAGGTTCTGAACTGGACGGCATAGTGACTGGCGGTGGCCGAACCCTGGACCAAAGCAAGGAGCTTAAGAGCCGTATCATGAATGACCTGAGGGCCCAGGAAAACAATTTTTAGGGTCTTAAGGAAGAGACCCGTATTTACTACCACTGGGTCATTACGCTCCCATAGAGGAGTAGCCCACTCCAGAGCCCTGTGAGACAGCAATGAGATGATATATCACACTTTGGCTCTTTCGGAGGGGAACCGTGTCTCCATCATCTCCAAGTGAACGGAGCATACATTTATAAAACCCCTACAGAGTTTACTATCCCCAGAAAATTTTTCCGGGAGAGCAAACCGGGGTAATGGGGCACTTGCAGTGGTGGCAGCCGAGTTTATCATGTTGGCTGCTAGAGAAGTCGCCTGGGTAGCTACTGCAGTGGTATCAGCAACCGGGACCGCCAGTTCCAGAGACCTGAGTCTGGTCTCCAGTTGCTGTATATAACGCTGCAGCTGCTGGTTGTCGGCCATGTTCGGCAAGACCCTGGCACTCAGATACTATTAGGGGGAGCTGTTGCAGACAACTTTATTAAATGGAACGCAACTGACCCCGGGGTCCGCGATGCAGCCAAGAGGACTGCTGCCGAGCACTTTCTGGGTGGAAAGTAAAGTAACCAACTTAAAGATAACCCCTCCGTGTTAACTACACACCGGACAGGGTATAGCGGCGACGCACCTAACAAATATCTTAGCCCTTCGTGTTAACGCACACGGAAGGGTAAGACGGTACGCACAATCTCCAAGAACCGCAGGGAGACGGCGCTAGCGTGCGGGTGATTCCCGCCGGGTACTCGAGCACTCAGCCGGCATGCCACCGGACTGAGCAGACCCGCTCTATTTAATTCACAGGCGGCTCGGGGTGTAAGGGCGAACCCCCTGGTTAGAGCCAGTCAGCGAAGCGAAGCTACCTGTCTCTTTGAAGCTAACCTGCCTCTATGGAGCTAAACCTGCCTAGCGGAAACTATGGCTCTTTGAGCCCGGAGTCAGCGTGCACACCACACACAGCTAGCTCAAATGATCTGAGCGCGCCGCCATGTTTGTGGGCGGGCCTTTTAAAGATTAAGCCCTGCCCCACTGTCGCACCATTGGTGACGACACACGTGACCAATCAGGCGGTGCCAGGTCACCGGGTCAGGTGGGTGCCAACCCACCAATCATGATCCGCCAGATCACGGACATGCTCAGTGCGGCAAATCCTGGACTTAGATTCCACAAGCCCTGTCTCCCTCTGCAACCCAGGGTTAACATTGCAAGGCACAACTACCTGGAACACAAACAGTGCTCGCGGGCCAGCTAGGCGTTGGGGCTGATGGTGATGCTGAGCAGCATCAGCCCCAGCTGGACTGAAATGGGAGACCAAAGAAGGTCCTGGACCCATTCCGAACCCAGCACCAGACTGACATCTAACAGTAACTGCCACAGGATATTGATATTGTCTTTTTATTCCATTGTAACTTCCACCACTCTTCCAATGGGTATTAAAACCATCTTGTTATGCTACTGTGACCTCCAGGTCTATTCCAAGGGGCATTAAAACCGTTTTGTTAAACCCCTCTGAACTCCCCAGCTCTTCCAAGGGGCATTAAAACCGTCTTGTTAAGCTACTGTGACCTCCACGTCTCTTCCATGGGGCATTGATATTGTCTTTTTATTCCACTGGGACCATCACCACTCTTACAAGGGTCATTAAAATCGTCTTGTTAATCTACTGTGACCTCCACGTCTCTTCCACGGGGCATTGATATTGTCTTTTTAGTCCACTGCGACCTCCATCACTCTTCCAAGGGGCTTTAAAACCGTCTTGTTAAACTACTGTGACCTCAACGTCTGTTCCACGGGGTATTGAAATTGTCTTTTTATTCCACTGCGACCTCCACCACTGTTCCAAGGGGAATTGAAATTGTCCTTTTATTCCACTGCGACCTCCACCACTTTTCCAAGGGGCATTAAAACCTTATTGTTGAGCTACTGTGACCTCCACATCTCTTCCACGGGGTATTTATATTGTCTTTTTATTCCACTGTAACCTCCACCACTTTTCCAAGGGGCAATAATAATACCGTCTGGTAAAGCTACAGTGTTGTCCACGTCTCTTCCAACTGGCATTAAAAGCGTCTTGCAAAACCTCTCTGAACTCCACAGCTTTTCCAAGTGGCATTAAAACCATCTTGTTAAGCTACTGTGACTACCACGTCTTTTCTACGGGGCATTGATATTGTCTTTTTATTCCACTGCGACCTCCACCACTCTTCCAAGGGGCAATAAAACTGTCTTGTTAACTACAGTTACCTTCACGTCTCCTCCACGGGGCATTGATATTGACTTTTTATTCCACTGCGACCTCCAGCACTCTTCCAAGGGGCATTGATATTGTCTATTTATTCTACTGTAACTTCCAGCACTCTACCAATGGGTATTAAAACCATCTTGCTATGCTACTGTGACCTCCACATCTCTTGCAATGGGTACTAAAGCCGTCTTGTTAAACCATTCTGAACTCCATAGCTCTTCCAACGGGCATTAAAACCATCTTGTTAACCTACTGTGACCTCCACATCTCTTCCACGATGCATTGATGTTGTCTTTTTATTCCACTGCGACCTCCATCACTTTTCCAAGGGGCATAAAGTTCGTCTTGTTAAGCTACTGTGACCTCCATGTCTCCTCCACGGGGCATTGATGTAGCGTCGGCGTCCCTGCCTCCTGCTAGGCAGGGACGCCGTTCCCCTCACCTCTCCGCTCTGTGCCCAGCGTCTTCCTCCCACTCTGCTGGCAGCGCCCGCTGCTTCCCGGCTACTGCGCTTAGGGAGCGCGTGCGCTCCCCTCCTCTTAAAGGGGCCGCGCGCGCCGTCCTAAGGAGTCCCCGGCCAACGGCCGGAGGACCTCACCATATATAAGGCGCCTCCTCCAAAATGGAGGTGCCCGAGCAGTGTTGTTGCAAAGCCTGTCAACTCTGCTTCAGCCCTCAGGTCCCGTTACCAGATACCTGCCAGTTACCTGCCAGATTCCTGCTTGACACCTGCCTGATACCTGTCTATCTGCTTGCATTCCTGTGGTCTGACAGTCTGCCTATCAGCACCTGCCAGTCTGTCTATGGATCAGTCTGCCTGCTCACCTGGGAGCGCTCTCCTGCTACCTGCCTGCTAGCCTACCTGGAGGCTCTGCCGTCACTTGCCGTGACCACCTGCCAGCCAGCCGTGAGACTCTTACCCGCTCACCTGGGAGCGCTCACCTGCTGCCTGCCTGCTAGCCTACCTGGAGGCTATGCCGTCACTTGCCGTGACCACCTGCCAGCCAGCCGTGAGACTCTTACCCGCTTACCTGGAAGCGCTCACCTGCTACCCGCATGCTAGCCTACCTGGAGGCTTAGCCGTCACTTGATGTGACCACCTGCCTATCCAGAGACTCTTGCCCGCTCACCTGGGAGCGCTCACCTGCTACCTGCCTGCTAGCCTACCTGGAGGCTTTGCCGTCACTTGCTCTGACCACCTGCCTGTCCAGAGACTCTTGTCCGCTCACCTGGGAGCGCTCACCTGCTACCTGCCTGCTCGCCTTCCTGGAGGCTCTGCCGTCACTTGCCGTGACCCCCTGCCTGCCTAGAGACTCTTATCCTGCTGTCACTTGCCGTGACCACCCGCCTGCCTAGAGACTCTTATCCTGCTGTCACTTGCCGTGACCACCCGCCTGTCAAGAGACTGTTCTCGTCACTCTCCGTGACCTCCTGCCCTTCTACCCAGAGACTGTCCCTGTCACTTGACGTGACTGCCTGCCCACTTTCCCTGGGAGCCACTCGCTTCCTTACAAGACTTGCCCCTTTGTATAGTAGCTCAGAGGTTCCACCTCCCAGACCCGTTACAATTGATATTGTCTTTTTATTCCACTGCGACCTCCACCACTCTTCCAAGGGGCATTAAACCATCTTGTTAAGCTACTGTGACCTCCACGTCTGATCCAAAGGGTATTGAAATTGTCTTTTTATTCCACTGTGACCTCCACCACTCTTCCATTGGTCATTAAAAGCGTCTTGGTTAGACTACTGTGACCTTGACGTCTCTTCCACGGGGCATTGATATTGTCTTTTTAATCCACTGCGACCACCCCACTCTTCCAAGGTGCATTGATATTGTCTTTTTATTCCACTGCGACCTTCACCACTCTACCAAGGGGCATTAAAACTGTCTTGTTAAGCTACTGTGACCTCCACGTCTCTTCCACGGGGCATTGATATTGTCTTTTTATTAAACTGCGACCTCCACCACTCTTCCTAGGACAATAAAACCATCTTGTTAAGCTACTGTGAACTCCACTTTTCTTCCACGGTGCATTGATATTGTCTTTTTATTCCACTGTGATCTCCACCACATTTCGAAGAGGCATTAAAACCATCTTGATAAGCTACTGTGACCTCCACGTCTCTTCCATGGCGTATTAAAACCATCTTGTTAAGACTACTGTGACCTCCAAGTCTCTTCCACGGGGCATTGATATTGTCTTTTTAATCCACTCCGACCTCCACCACTCTTCCAAGGGGCATTGATATTTTCTCTTTATTCCACTACAACCTCCACCACTCTTCCAAGGGGTATAAAAACCATCTTGTTAATCTACGGTGCATTGATATTTTCTTTTAATTCCACTGTAAACTACTCCACTCTCCCAAGGGGCATTAAAACCATCTTGTTTAGCTACTGTCACCTCCATGTCTCTTCCAAAGGTTATAACAACCGTCTTGTTAAACCACTCTGAACTCCAAAGCTCTTACAAAGGGCATTAAAACTGTCTTGCCACTGGGCATTGTCTTTTTATTCCACTGCGACCTTCACCACCCTACCAAGAGGCATTAAAACCGTCTTGTTAAGTTACTCTCACCTCCACGTCTCTTCCACGGGGCATTGATATTGTCTTTTTATTCCACTGCGACCTCCACCACTTTTCCAAGGGATAATAAAACCATCTTGTTAAACTACTGTAACCATCACGTCTCTTCCATGGCACATTGATATTGTCTTTTCATTCCATTGCGACCTCCCCCACTCTTTGAAGGGGCATTAAAACTGTCTAGTTAAGCTACTGTGACCTCCACGTCTCTTCTACGGGCAATGATATTGTTTTTTTATTCCACTGCAACCTCCACCACTCTTCCAAGGGGCAATAATACCGTCCTGTTAAGCTACTGTGACCTCCATGTGTCTTTCACGGTGCAATGATATTGGTTTTTTTTTCCACTCCGACCTCCACCACTCTTCGAAGAGGCATTGAAACCGTCTTGTTAAGATACTGTGACCTCCATCTTTCTTCCACAGGGTATTCATATAGTCTTTTTATTCCACTGTAACCTCCACAGCTTTTCCAAGGCATATTAAATCCGTCTTGTTAAGCTACTGTGACCTCCACGTCTCATCCAAGGGGCATTAAAACCGTCTTGTTAAGCTGCTGTGACCTCCACATCTCTTCCTCGGGGCATTGATATAGTCTTTTTATTCCACTGCGACATCCACCACTCTTCCAAGGTGCATTGATATTGTCTTTTTATTACACTGCGACCTCCACCACTCTTCCAAGGGCATTAAAACCATCTTATTAAGCTACTGTGACCTCCACGTCTCTTCCATGGGGGAATTGATATTGTCTTTTTATTCCACTGTATCCTCCACCACTCTTCCAAGGGGAATTAAAACCGTCTTGTTAAGCTACTGTGACCTCAACATCTCTTTCATGGGGCATAAATGCCATCTCGTTAAACCACTCTGTACTCCACCACTCTTCCAACGGGCAATAAAACCATCTTGTTAATCTACTGTGACCTCCACATCTCTTTCATGGGGCATTGATATTGTCTTTTTATTCCACTGCGACCCACACCACTCTACCAAGGGGCATTAAAACGGTATTGTTAAGCCACTGTTACCTTCACGTCTCTTCCACAGTGCATTAATATTGTCTTTTTATTCCTCTGCGACTTCCACCACTCTTCGTAGGGGCATTAAAGCCGTCTTGTTAAGCTACTGTGACCTCCACGTCTCTTCCACGGGGCATTCATATAGTCTGTTTATTCCACTGTAACCTCCACCACTTTTCCAAGGGGCATTAAATCCATCTTGCTAAGCTACTGTGACCTCCATGTTTCATCCAAGAGGCATTAAAACCTCCTTGTTAAACCACTCTGAACTCCACAGCTCTTCCAAGGGACATTAAAACCGTTTTGTTAAGCTACTGTGACATCCACGTCTCTTCCATGTGGCATTCAAATAGTCTGTTTATTCCACTGTAACCTCCACCACTTTTCCAAGGGGCATTAAATCCATCTTGTTAAGCTACTGTGACCTCCACGTCTCATCCAACAGACATTAAAACCGTCTTGTTAAACCACTCTGAACTCCACAGCTCTTCCAAGGGGCATTAAAACCGTCTTGCTAAGCTACTGTGACCTCCACGTCTCTTCCACGGGGCATTGATATAGTGTTTTTATTCCACTGCGACCTCCACCACTCTTCCAAGGGACATTAAAACCATCTTTTTAAGCTCCTGTGACCTCCACGTCTCTAACATTGGTCACTGATATTGTCTTTTTATTCTGCAGCGACCTCCACCACTCTTCCAAGAGTTAATAATCTGTCTTTTTAAGCTACTGTGACCTTCACGTCTCTTCCACGGGGCATTGATATTGTCTTTTTATTCCACTGCGACCTCCACCACTCTTCCAAGGGGCATTAAAGCTATCTTGTTAAGCTACTGTGACCTCCACGTCTCTTCCAAGGGGCATTAAAACCGTCTTGTTAAGCTACACTGACGTCCACGTCTATTCCACGGGGCATCGATATTGTCTTTTTATTCCACTGCGACCTCCACCACTCTTCCAAGGGGCAATAAAACCTTCTTGTTAAGCTACTGTGACCTCCACGTCTCTTCCACGGGGCATTGATATTGTCTCATTATTCCACTGTGAACTTTCAGAGTCTTCCAAGGGGCAATAAAACCATCTTGTTAAGCTACTGTAACCTCCACATCTCTTCTAAGGGGCATTAAAACCATCTTGTTAAACCACTCAGAACTTCACAGCTCTTCCTTGGGGCATTAAAACCATCTTATAAAGCTACTGTGACCTCCACGTCTCTTCCAAGGAACATTGATATTTCCTTTTTATTCCACTGCGACCTCTAGCACTCTTCCAAGGAGCATTAAAAACTTGTTAAGCTACTGTGACCTCCATGTCTCTTCCACGTGGTGTTGATATTGTGTCTTTATTTCACTGCAACCTCCACCACTTTTCCAAGGGGCATTGATGTTGTCTTTTTATTCCACTGCATCCTCCACCACTCTTCCAAGGGGCATAAAAACCATCTTGTTAATTTACTGTGATCTCCACATCTCTTCCACGGGGCATTGATATTTTCATTTTTTTCCACTGCAACCTCCACCACTCTTCAAAGAGGCATTAAGCCGTCTTTTTAAGCTACTATGACCTCCACGACTCTTCCACGGGGCATTGATATTGTCTTTTTATTCCACTGAGACCTTCACCACTCTTTCAATGGGCATTGATATTGAATTTTTATTGTACTGCGACCTCCACCACTCTTCCAAGGGGCATTCAAACCATATTTTTAAGCTACTGTGACCTCCTCGTCTCTTCCAAGGGGAAATGATATTGTCTTTTTACTCCACTGCTATCTCCACCAATCTTCCAACGGGCATTAAAACTGTCTTGTTAAGCTACTGTGACTTCAACCTCTCTTCCACGGGTCACTGATATTGTCTTTTTATTCTACTTTAACCTCCACCACTCTTCCAAGGGCCATTAAAACCGTCTTGTTAATCTACTGTGACCTGCACATCTCTTCCAAGGGGCATTAAAACAGTCTTGTTAAACCACTCTGAACTCTACAGCTCTTGCAAGGGGCATTAAAACAGTCTTATAAAGCTACTGTGACCTCCACGTCTCTTCCACGGGGCATTGATATTGCCTTTTTATTCCACTCCGACCTCCAGCACTCTTTCAAGGGGCATTAAAACCATCTTGTTAAGCTACTGTGACCTCCACATCTCTTCAACGGGGTATTGATATTGTGTTTTAATTTCACTTCGACCTCTACCACGCTTCCAAGGGGCATTGAAATTATCTTTTTATTAAAATGAGACCTCCACCACTCTACCAAGGGTCATTAAAACCGTCTTGTTCAGACTACTGTGACCTCAACGTCTGTTCCACGGGGCATTGATATTGACTTTTTCATCCACTGTGACCTTCCCCACTCTTCCAAGGGGCATTGATATTGTTTTTTTATTCTGCAGCGACTTCCACCACTCTTCCAAGGGTTAATAAACCGTCTTTTTAAGCTACTGTGACCTTCACGTCTCTTCCATGGGGCATTGATATTGTCTTTTATTCCACTGCGACCTCCACCACTCTTCCAAGGGGCATTGATATTGTCTTTTTATTCCACTGCGACCTCCAACACTCTTCCAAGGGGCATTAAAAATATCTTGTTAAGCTACTGTGACCTCCACATCTCTTCCAAGGGGCATAAAAACCATCTTGTTAAACCACTCTGAATTCCACAGCTCTTCCAAGGGGCATTAATACCATCTTGCTAAGCTACACTGACGTCCACATCTCTTCTACGGGGCATCGATATTGTCTTTTTATTCCACTGCGACCTCCACCACTCTTCCAAGGGGCCATAAAACCTTCTTGTTAAGCCACTGTGACCTCCACGTCTCTTACACGGGGCATTGATATTGGCTTTTTATTATACTGCGACCTCCAAGACTTTTTCAAGGGGCAATAAAACCGTCCTGTTAAGCTACTGTAACCTCCAAGTCTCTTCCACGGGGCAGTGATATTGTCTTTAAATTCTACTGCGACCTCCACCACTCTTCCATGGGGCATTAAAACCATCTTGTTAAGCTACTGTTACTTCCACGTCTCTTCCACGGGGCATTGATATTGTCTCATTATTCCACTGTGACCTTCCAGAGTCTTCCAAGGGGCAATAAAACCATCTTGTTAAGCTACTGTAACCTCCACATCTCTTCTAAGGGGCATTAAAACCATCTTGTTAAACCACTCAGAACTTCACAGCTCTTCCATGGGGCATTAAATCCGTCTTATAAAGCTACTGTGACCCCCACGTCTCTTCCACGGGGCATTGATATTACCTTTTTATTCCACTGCGACCTCCAGCACTCTTCCAATGAGCATTAAAACCGTCTTGATAAGCTACTGTGACCTCCACGTCTCTTCCACGTGGTATTGATATTGTGTCTTTATTTCACTGCAACCTCCACCACTTTTCCAAGGGGCATTAATATTGTCTTTTTATTCCACTGCGACCTCCACCACTCTTCCAAGGGGCATAAAAACCATCTTGTTAATCTACTGTGATCTCCACATCTCTTCCACGGGGCATTGATATTTTCTTTTTTTTCCACTGCAACCTCCACCACTCTTCGAAGTGGCATTAAACCGTCTTTTTAAGCTACTATGACCTCCTCGTCTCTTCCACGGGGCATTGTTATTGTCCTTTTATTCCACTGCGACCTCCATCACTCTTCCAAGGGGCAATGATATTGTCTTTTTATTCCACTGCGACCTCCACCACTCTTCCAAGGGGCATAAAAACCATCTTGTTAATCTACTGTGATCTCCACATCTCTTCCACGGGGCATTGATATTTTCTTTTTTTTTCACTGCAACCTCCACCACTCTTCGAAGAGGCATTAAACTGTCTTTTTAAGCTACTATGACCTCCACGACTCTTCCACGGGGCAATGATATAGTCTTTTTATTGCACTGCGACCTTCACCACTCTTTCAATAGGCATTGATACTGAATTTTTATTGTACTGCGACCTCCACCACTCTTCCAAGGGGCATTAAAACCATATTTTTAAGCTACTGTGACCTCCTCGTCTCTTCCACGGGACATTGATATTGTCTTTTTTTTCAACTGCGACCTCCACCACTCTTCCAAGGGGCAGTGATATTGTCTTTTTACTCCACTGCTATATCCACCACTCTTCCAATGGGCATTAAAACTGTCTTGTTAAGCTATTGTGCCTTCAACGTCTCTTCCACGGGTCATTGATATTGTCTTTTTATTGCACTGAAACCTCCACCACTCTTACAAGTGGCATTAAAACCGTCTTTTTAATCTACTGTGACCTCCACATCTCTTCCAAGGGGCATTAAAACAGTCTTGTTAAACCACTCTGAACTCTACAGCTCTTGCAAGGGGCATTAAAACCATCTCATAAAGCTACTGTGACCTCCACGTCTCTTCCCCGGGCATTGACATTGCCTTTTTATTTCACTACGACCTCCACCACTCTTTCAAGGGGCATTAAAACCGTCTTGTTAAGCTACTGTGACCTCCACATCTCTTCCACGGGGTATTGATATTGTGTTTTTATTTCACTGCGACCTCCACCACTCTTCCAAGGGGCATTGAAATGATCAATTTATTAAAATGAGACCACCACTCTACCAAGCGTCAATAAAACCGTCTTGTTAAGACTACTTTGACCTCCACGTCTGTTCTACGGGGCATTGATATTGTCTTTTTCATCCACTGCGACCTCCACCACTCTTCCAAGGGGCATTAAAACTTTCTTGTTAATCTACTGTGACCTCCACGTCTCTTCCAAGGGGCATTGATATTGTCTTATTATTCCACTGTGACCTTCCCGAGTCTTCCAATGGGCAATTTAACCATCTTGTTAAGCTACTGTAAACTCCACATCTCTTCTAAGGGGCATTAAAACCATCTTGTTAAAGCACTCAGAACTTCACAGCTCTTCCATGGGGCATTAAAACCGTCTTATAAAGCTACTGTGACCTCCACGTCTCTTCCAAGGAACATTGATATTGCCTTTTTATTCCACTGCGACCTCCAGCACTCTTCCAATGAGCATTAAAACCATCTTGTTAAGCTACTGTGACCTCCACGTCTCTTCCACGTGGTGTTGATATTGTGTGTTTATTTCACTACAACCTCCACCACTTTTCCAAGGGGCATTGATATTGTCTTTTTATTCCACTGCGACCTCCACCACTCTTCCAAGGGGCATAAAAAACATCTTGTTAATCTACTGTGATCTCCACATCTCTTCCACCGGGCATTGATATTTTCTTTTTTTTCCACTGCAACCTCCAACACTCTTCGAAGTGGCATTAAACCGTCTTTTTAAGCTAATATGACCTCCACGACTCTTCCACGCTGCATTGATATTGTCTTTTTATTCCACTGTAACCTCCACCACTCTTCCAAGGGGCATTAAATCCTTCTCGTTAATCTACTGTGACCTCCACATCTCTTCCAAGGGGCATTAAAACCGTCTTGTAAAAACTACTCTGAACTCTACAGCTCTTTCAAGCTGCATTACAACCGTCTTGTTAAGCTACTGTGACCTCCAAATCTCTTCCACGGGGTATTGATATTGTGTTTTTATTTCACTGCGACCTCCAACACTCTTCCAAGGAGCATTGAAGTTATCTTTTTATTAAAATGAGACCTCCACCACTCTACCAAGGGTCATTAAAACCGTCTTGTTAAGACTACTGTGACCTCCACGTCTGTTACACGGGGCATTGATATTGTCTTTTTATTCCACTGCGACCTCCACCACTCTTCCAAGGGGCAATAAAACCTTCTTGTTAAGCTACTGTTACCTCCACGTCTCTTCCACGGGGCATTAATATTGTCTTTTTATTCTACTGCGACCTCTAAGACTTTTCCAAGGGGCAATAAAAGCGTCCTTTTAAGCAACAATAACCTCCACGTCTCTTCCACGGGGCAGTGATATTGTCATTAAATTCTACTGTGACCTCCGCCACTCTTCCAAGGGGCAATAAAATCATCTTGTTAAGCTTCTGTAACCTCCACATCTCTTCTAAGGGGCATTAAAACCATCTTGTTAAACCACTCAGAATTTCACAGCTCTTCCATGGGGCATAAAAACCGTCTTATAAAGCTACTGTGACCTCCACGTCTCTTCCACAGGGCATTTATATTGCCTTTTTATTCCACTGCGACCTCCAGCACTTTTCCAAGGAGCATTAAAACCGTCTTGTTAAGCTACTGTGACCTCCACGTCTCTTCCACGTGTTGTTGATATTGTGTCTTTATTTCACTGCAACCTCCACCACTTTTCCAAGAGGCATTGATATTGTCTTTTTATTCCACTGCGACCTCCACCACTCTTCCAAGCGGCATAAAAACCATCTTGTTAATCTACTGTGATCTCCACATCTCTTCCACGGGGCATTGATATTCTCTTTTTTTACCACTGCAACCTCCACCACTCTTCGAAGAGGCATTAAACCGTCTTTTTAAGCTACTATAACCTCCACGACTCTTCCACGGGGCATTGATATAGTCTTTTTATTCCACTGCGACCTTCACCACTCTTTCAATGGGCATTGATATTGAATTTTTATTGTACTGCGACCTCCACCACTCTTCCAAGGGGCATTAAAACCATATTTTTAAGCTACTGTGACCTCCTCGTCTCTTCCACGGGACATTGATATTGTCTTTTTTTTCCACTGCGACCTCCACCACTCTTCCAAGGGGCAATGATATTGTCTTTTTACTCCACTGCTATATCCACCACTCTTCCAATGGGCATTAAAACTGTCTTGTTAAGCTACTGTGCCTTCAAAGTCTCTTCCACGGGTCATTGATATTGTCTTTTTATTCCACTGTAACCTCCACCACTCTTCCAAGTGGCATTAAAACCGTCTTGTTATTCTACTGTGACCTCCACATCTCTTCCAAGGGGCATTAAAACCGTCTTGTTAAACCACTCTGAACTCTTCAGCTCTTGCAAGGGGCATTAAAACAGTCTTATAAAGCTACTATGACCTCCACGTCTCTACCACGGGGCATTGACATTGCCTTTTTATTCCACTGCGACCTCCACCACTCTTTAAAGGGGCATTAAAACCGTCTTGTTAAGCTACTGTGACCTCCACATCTCTTCCACGGGGTATTGATATTGTGTTTTTATTTCACTGCGACCTCCACCACTTTTCCAAGGGGCATTGAAATTATCTTTTTATTAAAATAAGACCTCCACCACTCTACGAAGCGTCATTAAAACCGTCTTGTTAAGACTACTGTGACCTCCACGTCTGTTCCATGGGGCATTGATATTGTCTTTTTTATCCACTGCGACCTCCCCCACTCTTCCAAGGGGCATTGATGTTGTCTTTTTATTCTGCAGCGACCTCCACCACTTTTCCAAGGGTTAATAAACCGTCTTTTTAAGCTACTGTGACCTTCACGTCTCATTCACGGGCATTGATATTGTCTTTTTATTCCACTGTCACCTCCACCACTCTTCCAAGGGGCATTGATATTGTATTTTTATTCCACTGCGACCTCCACCACTCTTCCAAGGGGCATTAAAACTTTCTTGTTAATCTACTGTGACCTCCACGTCTCTTCCAAGGGCATTGATATTGGCTTTTTATTCTACAGCGACCTCCAAGACTTTTTCAAGGGGCAAAAAAAAAGTCCTGTTAAGCTACTGTAACCTCCACGTCTCTTCCACAGGGCAGTGATATTGTCTTAAAATTCTACTGCGACCTCCACCACTCTTTCATGGGGCATTAAAACCATCTTGTTAAGCTACTGTGACCTCCACTTCTCTTCCAAGGGGTACTGATATTGTTTTTTTATTCCACTGCGACCTCCACCACTCTTCCAAGGGGCATAAAAACCGTTTTGTTAATCTACTGTGATCTCAACGTCTCTTCCACGGGGCATTTATATTTTCTTTTTATTCCACTGTAACCTCCACCACTCTTCCAACGGGCATTAAACCCTCTTGTTAAGCTGCTGTGACCTCCACGTCTCTTCCACGGGGCATTCATATTGTCTTTTTATTCCACTATTACCTCCAACACTCTTCCAAGGGGCATTAAAACCATCTTGTTAAGCTACTGTGACCTCAACGTCTCTTTCAAGGGGCATAAAAACCATCTCGTTAAACCACTCTGTACTCCACCCTTCGTCCAAGGGGTATTAAAACCTTCTTGTTAAGCTACTGTGACTTCCACATCTCTTCCACGGGGCATTGATATTGACTTTTTATTCCACTGTAAACTCCACAACTTTTCTAAGGGGCATTAAAACCGTCTTGATAATCTGCTGTGACATCCACGTCTCTTCAAAGGGGCATTAAAACCATCTTGTTAAACCACTCAGAACTTCACAGCTCTTCCTTGGGGCATTAAAACCGTCTTATAAAGCTACTGTGACCTCCACGTCTCTTCCAAGGAACATTGATATTGCCTTTTTATTCCACTGCGACCTCTAGCACTCTTCCAAGGAGCATTAAAACCTTCTTGTTAAGCTACTGTGACCTCCACGTCTCTTCCACGTGGTATTGATATTGTGTCTTTATTTCACTGCAACCTCCACCACTTTTCCAAGGGGCATTGATAATGTCTTTTTATTCCACTGCGACCTCCACCACTCTTCCAAGGGGCATAAAAACCATCTTGTTAATTTACTGTGATCTCCACATCTCTTCCACGGGGCATTGATATTTTCTTTTTTTTCCACTGCAACCTCCAACACTCTTCAAAGTGGCATTAAACCGTCTTTTTAAGCTAATATGACCTCCACGACTCTTCCACGGGGCATTGATATTGTCTTTTTATTCCACTGCGACCTTCTCCACTATTTCAATGGGCATTGATATTGAATTTTTATTGTACTGCGACCTCCACCACTCTTCCAAGGGGCAATAAAACCATATTTTTAAGCTACTGTGACCTCCTCGTCTCTTCCACGGGGCATTGATATTGTCTTTTTATTCCACTGCGACCTCCACCACTCTTCCAAGGGGAAATTATATTGTCTTTTTATTCCACTGCGACCTCCACCACTCTTCCAAGGGGCATAAAAACCATCTTGTTAATCTACTGTGATCTCCACATCTCTTCCACGGGGCATTGATATTTTCTTTTTTTTTCACTGCAACCTCCACCACTCTTCGAAGAGGCATTAAACTGTCTTTTTAAGCTACTATGACCTCCACGACTCTTCCACGGGGCAATGATATAGTCTTTTTATTGCACTGCGACCTTCACCACTCTTTCAATAGGCATTGATACTGAATTTTTATTGTACTGCGACCTCCACCACTCTTCCAACGGGCATTAAAACCATATTTTTAAGCTACTGTGACCTCCTCGTCTCTTCCACGGGACATTGATATTGTCTTTTTTTTCAACTGCGACCTCCACCACTCTTCCAAGGGGCAATGATATTGTCTTTTTACTCCACTGCTATATCCACCACTCTTCCAATGGGCATTAAAACTGTCTTGTTAAGCTACTGTGCCTTCAACGTCTCTACCACGGGTCATTGATATTGTCTTTTTATTGCACTGTAACCTCCACCAGTCTTACAAGTGGCATTAAAACCGTCTTTTTAATCTACTGTGACCTCCACATCTCTTCCAAGAGGCATTAAAACTGTCTTGCTTAACCACTCTGAACTCTACAGCTCTTGCAAGAGGCATTAAAACCATCTCATAAAGCTACTGTGACCTCCACGTCTCTTCCACGGGGCATTGAAATTGCCTTTTTATTCCACTGCGACCTCCACCACTCTTTCAAGGGGCATTAAAACCGTCTTGTTAAGCTACTGTGACCTCCACATCTCTTCCACGGGGTATTGATATTGTGTTTTTATTTCACTGCGACCTCCACCACTCTTCCAAGGGGCATTGAAATGATCAATTTATTAAAATGAGACCACCACTCTACCAAGCGTCAATAAAACCGTCTTGTTAAGACTACTGTGACCTCCACGTCTGTTCTACGGGGCATTGATATTGTCTTTTTCATCCACTGCGACCTCCCCCACTCTTCCAAGGGGCATTGATATTGTCTTTTTATTCCACTGCGACCTCCACCACTCTTCCAAGGGGCATTAAAACTTTCTTGTTAATCTACTGTGACCTCCACGTCTCTTCCAAGGGGCATTGATATTGTCTCATTATTCCACTGTGACCTTCCCGAGTCTTCCAATGGACAATAAAACCATCTTTTTAAGCTACTGTAAACTCCACATCTCTTCTAAGGGGCATTAAAACCATCTTGTTAAAGCACTCAGAACTTCACAGCTCTTCCATGGGGCATTAAAACCGTCTTATAAAGCTACTGTGACCTCCACGTCTCTTCCATGGGGCATTGATATTGCCTTTTTATTCCACTGCGACCTCCAGCACTCTTCTAATGAGCATTAAAACCGTCTTGTTAAGCTACTGTGACCTCCACGTCTCTTCCACGTGGTGTTGATATTGTGTGTTTATTTCACTACAACCTCCACCACTTTTCCAAGGGGCATTGATATTGTCTTTTTATTCCACTGCGACCTCCACCACTCTTCCAAGGGGCATAAAACACATCTTCTTAATCTACTGTGATCTCCACATCTCTTCCACGGGGCATTGATATTTTCTTTTTTTTCCACTAAAACCTCCACCACTCTTCAAAGTGGCATTAAACCGTCTTTTTGAGCCACTATGACCTCCACGACTCTTCCACGGGGCATTGATATTGTCTTTTTATTCCACTGCGACCTTCTCCACTGTTTCAATGGGCATTGATATTGAATTTTTATTGTACTGCGACCTCCACCACTCTTCCAAGGGGCATTAAAGCCATATTTTTAAGCAACTGTGACCTCCTCGTCTCTTCCACGGGGCATTGATATTGTCTTTTTATTCCACTGCGACCTCCACCACTCTTCCAAGGGGCAATGATATTGTCTTTTTACTCCACTGCCTTCTCCACCACTCTTCCAACGGGCATTAAAACTGTCTTGTTAAGCTACTGTGACTTCAACATCTCTTCCAAGGTGCATTAAAATCGTCTTGTAAAAAATACTCTGAAATCTACAGCTCTTGCAACGGGCATTAAAACTGTTTTATAAAGCTACTGTGACCTCCACGTCTCTTCCACGGGGCATTGATATTGACTTTTTTTTCCATTGCAACCTCCACCACTCTTCCAAGGGGCATTAAAACCGTCTTGTTAATCTACTGTGACCTCCACATCTCTTCCAAGGGGCATTAAAACCGTCTTGTAAAAACTACTCTGAACTCTACAGCTCTTTCAAGCTGCATTAAAACCGTCTTGTTAAGCTACTGTGACCTCCAAATCTCTTCCACGGGGTATTGATATTGTGTTTTTATTTCACTGCGACCTCCAACACTCTTCCAAGGAGCATTGAAGTTATCTTTTTATTAAAATGAGACCTCCACCACTCTACCAAGGGTCATTAAAACCGTCTTGTTAAGACTACTGTGACTTCCACGTCTGTTACACGGGGCATTGATATTGCCTTTTTATTCTACAGCGACCTCCACCACTCTTCCAAGGGTTAATAAACCGTCTTTTTAAGCTACTGTGACCTTCACGTCTCTTTCACGGGGCACTGATACTGTCTTTTTATTCCACTGCGACCTCCACCACTCTTCCAAGGGGCAATAAAACCTTCTTGTTAAGCTACTGTTACCTCCACGTCTCTTCCACGGGGCATTGATATTGTCTTTTTATTCTACTGCGACCTCTAAGACTTTTCCAAGGGGCAATAAAACCGTCCTTTTAAGCAACTATAACCTCCACGTCTCTTCCACGGAGCAGTGATATTGTCATTAAATTCTACTGTGACCTCCACCACTCTTCCATGGGGCATTAAAACCATCTTGTTAAGCTACTGTGACCTCCACGTCTCTTCCAAGGGGCATTGATATTGTCTCATTATTCCACTGTGACCTTCCAGAGTCTTCCAAGGGGCAATAAAAACATCTTGTTAAGCTTCTGTAACCTCCACATCTCTTCTAAGGGGCATTAAAACCATCTTGTTAAACCACTCAGAACTTCACAGCTCTTCCATGGGGAATAAAAACCGTCTTATAAAGCTACTGTGACCTCCACGTCTCTTCCACGGGGCTTTTATATTACCTTTTTATTCCACTGCGACCTCCAGCACTCTTCCAAGGAGCATTAAAACCGTCTTGTTAAGATACTGTGACCTCCACGTCTCTTCCACGTGGTGGTGATATTGTGTCTTTATTTCACTGCAACCTCCACCACTTTTCCAAGGGGCATTGATATTGTCTTTTTATTCCACTGCGACCTCCACCACTCTTCCAAGCGGCATAAAAACCATCTTGTTAATCTACTATGATCTCCACATCTCTTCCACGGGGCATTGATATTTTCTTTTTTTTCCACTGCAACCTCCACCACTCTTCGAAGAGGCATTAAGCCGTCTTTTTAAGCTACTATGACCTCCATGACTCTTCCACGGCGCATTGATATAGTCTTTTTATTCCACTGCGACCTTCACCACTCTTTCAATGGGCATTGATATTGAATTTTTATTGTACTGCGACCTCCACCACTCTTCCAAGGGGCATTAAAACCATGTTTTTAAGCTACTGTGACCTGCTCGTCTCTTCCACGGGACATTGATATTGTCTTTTTTTTCCACTGCGACCTCCACCACTCTTCCAAGGGGCAATGATATTGTCTTTTTAGTCCACTGCTATATCCACCACTCTTCCAATGGGCATTAAAACTGTCTTGTTAAGCTACTGTGCCTTCAAAGTCTCTTCCACGGGTCATTGATATTGTCTTTTTATTCCACTGTAACCTCCACCACTCTTCCAAGTGGCATTAAAACCGTCTTGTTAATCTACTGTGACCTCCACATCTCTTCCAAGGGGCATTAAAACCGTCTTGTTAAACCACTCTGAACTCTACAGCTCTTGCAAGGGGCATTAAAACCATCTTATAAACCTACTGTGACCTCCACGTCTCTACCACGGGGCATTGACATTGCCTTTTTATTCCACTGCGACCTCCACCACTCTTTAAAGGGGCATTGAAATTATCTTTTTATTAAAATGAGACCTCCACCACTCTACCAAGCGTCATTAAAACTGTCTTGTTAAGACTACTGTGACCTCCACGTCTGTTCCATGGGGCATTGATATTGTCTTTTTTATCCACTGCGACCTCCCCCACTCTTCCAAGGGGCATTGATATTGTCTTTTTATTCTGCAGCGACCTCCACCACTTTTCCAAGGGTTAATAAACCGTCTTTTTAAGCTACTGTGACCTTCACGTCTCTTTCACGGGGCATTGATATTGTCTTTTTATTCCAATGTCACCTTTACCACTCTTCCAAGGGGCATTGATATTGTCTTTTTATTCCACTGCGACCTTCACCACTCTTCCAAGGGGCATTAAAACTTTCTTGTTAATCTATTGTGACCTCCACGTCTCTTCCAAGGGGCATTGGTATTGGCTTTTTATTCAACAGCGACCTCCAAGACTTTTTCAAGGGGCAAAAAATCCGTCCTGTTAAGCTACTGTAACCTCCACGTCTCTTCCACTGGGCAGTGATATTGTCTTTAAATTCTACTGCGACCTCCACCACTCTTCCATGGGGCATTAAAACCATTTTGTTAAGCTACTGTGACCTCCACTTCTCTTCCACGGGGTATTGATATTGTTTTTTTATTCCACTGCGACCTCCACCACTCTTCCAAAGGGCATAAAAACCGTTTTGTTAATCTACTGTGATCTCAACGTCTCTTCCACGGGGCATTTATATTTTCTTTTTATTCCACTGTAACCTCCACCACTCTTCCAACGGGCATTAAACCGTCTTGTTAAGCTGCTGTGACCTCCACGTCTCTTCCACGGGGCATTGATATTGTCTTTTTATTCCACTATTACCTCCATCACTCTTCCAAGGGACATTAAAACCATCTTGTTAAGCTACTGTGACCTCAACGTCTCTTTCAAGGGGCATAAAAACCATCTCGTTAAACCACTCTGTACTCCACCGTTCGTCCAAGGGGTATTAAAACCTTCTTGTTAAGCTACTGTGACTTCCACATCTCTTCCACGGGGCATTGATATTGTCTTTTTATACCACTGCGACCTCCACCACTCTTTCAAGGGGCATTAAAACCGTCTTGTTAAGCTACTGTGACCTCCACATCTCTTCCACGGGGTATTGATATTGTGTTTTTATTTCACTGCGACCTCCACCACTCTTCCAAGGGGCATTGAAATGATCAATTTATTAAAATGAGACCACCACTCTACCAAGCGTCAATAAAACCGTCTTGTTAAGACTACTGTGACCTCCACGTCTGTTCTACGGGGCATTGATATTGTCTTTTTCATCCACTGCGACCTCCCCCACTCTTCCAAGGGGCATTGATATTGTCTTTTTATTCCACTGCGACCTCCACCACTCTTCCAAGGGGCATTAAAACTTTCTTGTTAATCTACTGTGACCTCCACGTCTCTTCCAAGGGGCATTGATATTGTCTCATTATTCCACTGTGACCTTCCCGAGTCTTCCAATGGACAATAAAACCATCTTTTTAAGCTACTGTAAACGCCACATCTCTTCTAAGGGGCATTAAAACCATCTTGTTAAAGCACTCAGAACTTCACAGCTCTTCCATGGGGCATTAAAACCGTCTTATAAAGCTACTGTGACCTCCACGTCTCTTCCATGGGGCATTGATATTGCCTTTTTATTCCACTGCGACCTCCAGCACTCTTCTAATGAGCATTAAAACCGTCTTGTTAAGCTACTGTGACCTCCACGTCTCTTCCACGTGGTGTTGATATTGTGTGTTTATTTCACTACAACCTCCACCACTTTTCCAAGGGGCATTGATATTGTCTTTTTATTCCACTGCGACCTCCACCACTCTTCCAAGGGGCATAAAACACATCTTCTTAATCTACTGTGATCTCCACATCTCTTCCACGGGGCATTGATATTTTCTTTTTTTTCCACTAAAACCTCCACCACTCTTCAAAGTGGCATTAAACCGTCTTTTTGAGCCACTATGACCTCCACGACTCTTCCACGGGGCATTGATATTGTCTTTTTATTCCACTGCGACCTTCTCCACTGTTTCAATGGGCATTGATATTGAATTTTTATTGTACTGCGACCTCCACCACTCTTCCAAGGGGCATTAAAGCCATATTTTTAAGCAACTGTGACCTCCTCGTCTCTTCCACGGGGCATTGATATTGTCTTTTTATTCCACTGCGACCTCCACCACTCTTCCAAGGGGCAATGATATTGTCTTTTTACTCCACTGCCTTCTCCACCACTCTTCCAACGGGCATTAAAACTGTCTTGTTAAGCTACTGTGACTTCAACATCTCTTCCAAGGTGCATTAAAATCGTCTTGTAAAAAATACTCTGAAATCTACAGCTCTTGCAACGGGCATTAAAACTGTTTTATAAAGCTACTGTGACCTCCACGTCTCTTCCACGGGGCATTGATATTGACTTTTTTTTCCATTGCAACCTCCACCACTCTTCCAAGGGGCATTAAAACCGTCTTGTTAATCTACTGTGACCTCCACATCTCTTCCAAGGGGCATTAAAACCGTCTTGTAAAAACTACTCTGAACTCTACAGCTCTTTCAAGCTGCATTAAAACCGTCTTGTTAAGCTACTGTGACCTCCAAATCTCTTCCACGGGGTATTGATATTGTGTTTTTATTTCACTGCGACCTCCAACACTCTTCCAAGGAGCATTGAAGTTATCTTTTTATTAAAATGAGACCTCCACCACTCTACCAAGGGTCATTAAAACCGTCTTGTTAAGACTACTGTGACCTCCACGTCTGTTACACGGGGCATTGATATTGCCTTTTTATTCTACAGCGACCTCCACCACTCTTCCAAGGGTTAATAAACCGTCTTTTTAAGCTACTGTGACCTTCACGTCTCTTTCACGGGGCACTGATACTGTCTTTTTATTCCACTGCGACCTCCACCACTCTTCCAAGGGGCAATAAAACCTTCTTGTTAAGCTACTGTTACCTCCACGTCTCTTCCACGGGGCATTGATATTGTCTTTTTATTCTACTGCGACCTCTAAGACTTTTCCAAGGGGCAATAAAACCGTCCTTTTAAGCAACTATAACCTCCACGTCTCTTCCACGGAGCAGTGATATTGTCATTAAATTCTACTGTGACCTCCACCACTCTTCCATGGGGCATTAAAACCATCTTGTTAAGCTACTGTGACCTCCACGTCTCTTCCAAGGGGCATTGATATTGTCTCATTATTCCACTGTGACCTTCCAGAGTCTTCCAAGGGGCAATAAAAACATCTTGTTAAGCTTCTGTAACCTCCACATCTCTTCTAAGGGGCATTAAAACCATCTTGTTAAACCACTCAGAACTTCACAGCTCTTCCATGGGGAATAAAAACCGTCTTATAAAGCTACTGTGACCTCCACGTCTCTTCCACGGGGCTTTTATATTACCTTTTTATTCCACTGCGACCTCCAGCACTCTTCCAAGGAGCATTAAAACCGTCTTGTTAAGATACTGTGACCTCCACGTCTCTTCCACGTGGTGGTGATATTGTGTCTTTATTTCACTGCAACCTCCACCACTTTTCCAAGGGGCATTGATATTGTCTTTTTATTCCACTGCGACCTCCACCACTCTTCCAAGCGGCATAAAAACCATCTTGTTAATCTACTATGATCTCCACATCTCTTCCACGGGGCATTGATATTTTCTTTTTTTTCCACTGCAACCTCCACCACTCTTCGAAGAGGCATTAAGCCGTCTTTTTAAGCTACTATGACCTCCATGACTCTTCCACGGCGCATTGATATAGTCTTTTTATTCCACTGCGACCTTCACCACTCTTTCAATGGGCATTGATATTGAATTTTTATTGTACTGCGACCTCCACCACTCTTCCAAGGGGCATTAAAACCATGTTTTTAAGCTACTGTGACCTGCTCGTCTCTTCCACGGGACATTGATATTGTCTTTTTTTTCCACTGCGACCTCCACCACTCTTCCAAGGGGCAATGATATTGTCTTTTTAGTCCACTGCTATATCCACCACTCTTCCAATGGGCATTAAAACTGTCTTGTTAAGCTACTGTGCCTTCAAAGTCTCTTCCACGGGTCATTGATATTGTCTTTTTATTCCACTGTAACCTCCACCACTCTTCCAAGTGGCATTAAAACCGTCTTGTTAATCTACTGTGACCTCCACATCTCTTCCAAGGGGCATTAAAACCGTCTTGTTAAACCACTCTGAACTCTACAGCTCTTGCAAGGGGCATTAAAACCATCTTATAAACCTACTGTGACCTCCACGTCTCTACCACGGGGCATTGACATTGCCTTTTTATTCCACTGCGACCTCCACCACTCTTTAAAGGGGCATTGAAATTATCTTTTTATTAAAATGAGACCTCCACCACTCTACCAAGCGTCATTAAAACTGTCTTGTTAAGACTACTGTGACCTCCACGTCTGTTCCATGGGGCATTGATATTGTCTTTTTTATCCACTGCGACCTCCCCCACTCTTCCAAGGGGCATTGATATTGTCTTTTTATTCTGCAGCGACCTCCACCACTTTTCCAAGGGTTAATAAACCGTCTTTTTAAGCTACTGTGACCTTCACGTCTCTTTCACGGGGCATTGATATTGTCTTTTTATTCCAATGTCACCTTTACCACTCTTCCAAGGGGCATTGATATTGTCTTTTTATTCCACTGCGACCTTCACCACTCTTCCAAGGGGCATTAAAACTTTCTTGTTAATCTATTGTGACCTCCACGTCTCTTCCAAGGGGCATTGGTATTGGCTTTTTATTCAACAGCGACCTCCAAGACTTTTTCAAGGGGCAAAAAATCCGTCCTGTTAAGCTACTGTAACCTCCACGTCTCTTCCACTGGGCAGTGATATTGTCTTTAAATTCTACTGCGACCTCCACCACTCTTCCATGGGGCATTAAAACCATTTTGTTAAGCTACTGTGACCTCCACTTCTCTTCCACGGGGTATTGATATTGTTTTTTTATTCCACTGCGACCTCCACCACTCTTCCAAAGGGCATAAAAACCGTTTTGTTAATCTACTGTGATCTCAACGTCTCTTCCACGGGGCATTTATATTTTCTTTTTATTCCACTGTAACCTCCACCACTCTTCCAACGGGCATTAAACCGTCTTGTTAAGCTGCTGTGACCTCCACGTCTCTTCCACGGGGCATTGATATTGTCTTTTTATTCCACTATTACCTCCATCACTCTTCCAAGGGACATTAAAACCATCTTGTTAAGCTACTGTGACCTCAACGTCTCTTTCAAGGGGCATAAAAACCATCTCGTTAAACCACTCTGTACTCCACCGTTCGTCCAAGGGGTATTAAAACCTTCTTGTTAAGCTACTGTGACTTCCACATCTCTTCCACGGGGCATTGATATTGTCTTTTTATACCACTGCGACCTCCACCACTCTTCCATGGGGCATTAAAACCTTCTTGTTAAGCTACTGTGACCTCCATGTCTCTTCCACCGGGCATTGATATTGTCTTTTTATTCCACTGTAAACTCCACAACTTTTCTAAGGGGCATTAAAACCATCTTGATAATCTACTGTGACATCCACGTCTCTTCAAAGGGGCATTAAAACCATCTTGTTAAACCACTCTGAACTCCACAGCTCTTCCAATGGGCATTAAAACCGTCCTATAAATCTACTGTAACCTCCACGTCTCTTCCACGGGGCATTGATATTGTCTTTTTATTCCACTGCAACCTCCACCACTCTTCCAAGGGGCATAAAAACCATCTTGTTAATCTACAGTGATTTCCACGTCTCTTCCACGGGGCATTGATATTTTCTTTTTATTCCACTGTAACCTCCACAACTCTTCCAAGGGGCATTAAAACCCTCTTGTTAAACCACTCTGTTCACCACCACTCTTCCAAGTGGCAATAAAACCGTCTTGTTAAGCTACTGTGACCTCCACGTCTCTTCCACGGTGCATTGATATTGTCTTTTTATTCCACTGCGACTTCCACCACTCTACGAATGGGCATGAAAACCGTCTAGTTAAGCTACTGTGAACTCCACGTCTCTTCCACGGGGCATTCATATAGTCTTTTTAATCCACTGTGACCTCCACCACTATTCCAAGGGGCTTTGAAATTGTCTTTTTATTCCACTGCAACCTCCACAACTCTTCCAAGGGGAAATAAAAGTGTCTTGTTAATCTACGGTGATCTCCACGTCTCTTCCACGGGGCATTGATATTTTCTTTTTATTCCACTGTTACCTCCACCACTTTCCCAAGTGGCATTAAATCCATCTACGTAAGCTACTGTGACCTTCACGTCTTTTCCAAGGAGAAATAAAGCCATCTTGTTAAGCTACTGTGACCTCCACGTCTCTTCCAAGGGGCATTAAAACCATATTTTTAAACCACTCTGAACTCCACAGCTTTTCCAAGGGGCATTAAAACCGTCCTGTTAAGCTACAATGACCTCCACGTCTCTTCCACGGTCCATTGATATTGTCTTTTTATTCCACTGCGACCTCCACCACTCTTACAAGGGGAATTAAAATCATCTTGTTAAGCTACTGTAACCTCCAAGACTCTACATCGGGGCATTGATAATGTCTTTTTATTCCACTGCGACCTCCACCACTCTTCCAAGGGGCATGAAACCCGTCTTGTTAAGCTACTGTGACCTCCACGTCTCTTCCACGGGGCATTGATAGTGTTTTTTTATTTCAGTGCGACCTCCACCACTCTTCCAAGGGACATTAAAACAGTCTTGTTAAGCTACAATGACCTCCACGTCTCTTCCAAGGGGCATTAAAACAGTGTTTTTAAACCAAACTGAACTCCATCACTCTTCCAAGGGGCATTAAAACCATATCTTTAAGCTCATGTGACCTCCATGTCACTTCCATTGGTCATTGATATTGTCTTTTTATACCACTGCGACCTCCACCACTCTTCCAATTGGCAGTGATATTGTCTTTTTTTTCCACTGCTATCTCCACCCCTCTTTCAAGGGGCATTAAAACTGTATTGTTAAGCTACTGTGACTTCAACATCTCTTCCACGGGGCATTGATATTGTCTTTTTATTCCACTGTAACCTCCAACACTCTTCCAAGGGGCATTAAAACCGTCTTGTTAATCTACTGTGACCTCCACATCTCTTCCAAGGGGCATTAAAACCGTCTTGTTAAACCACTCTGAAATCTACAGCTCTTGCAAGAGGCAATAAAACCGTCTTATAAAGCTATTGTGACGTACACATCTCTTCCACGGGGCATTGATATTTTCTTTTAATTCCACTGCGACCTCCACCACTCTTTCAAGAGGCATTCAAACCGTCTTGTTAAGCTACTGTGACCAACACATCTCTTCCACGGGGTATTGATATTGTGTTTTTCTTTCACTGCGACCTCCGCCACTCTTCAAACGGGCATTGAAATTGTCTTTTTATTAAAATGAGAACTCCACCACTCTACCAAGGGTCATTAAAACCATCTTGTTAAGACTACTGTGACCTCCACATCTGTTCCACGGGGCAATGATATTGTCTTTTTAATCCACTGCGACCTCCCCCACTCTTCCAAGGGGCATTGATATTGTCTTTTTATTCCACTCCGACCTCTACCACTCTTCCAAGGGGCATAAAAACCATCTTGTTAAGCTACTGTGACCTCCACGTCTCTTCCAAGGGCATTGATATTGGCTTTTTATTCTACAGCGACCTCCAAGACTTTTTCAAGGGGCAAAAAAAACGTCCTGTTAAGCTACTGTAACCTCCACGTCTCTTCCACAGGGCAGTGATATTGTCTTAAAATTCTACTGCGACCTCCACCACTCTTTCATGGGGCATTAAAACCATCTTGTTAAGCTACTGTGACCTCCACTTCTCTTCCAAGGGGTACTGATATTGTTTTTTTATTCCACTGCGACCTCCACCACTCTTCCAAGGGGCATAAAAACCGTTTTGTTAATCTACTGTGATCTCAACGTCTCTTCCACGGGGCATTTATATTTTCTTTTTATTCCACTGTAACCTCCACCACTCTTCCAACGGGCATTAAACCCTCTTGTTAAGCTGCTGTGACCTCCACGTCTCTTCCACGGGGCATTCATATTGTCTTTTTATTCCACTATTACCTCCAACACTCTTCCAAGGGGCATTAAAACCATCTTGTTAAGCTACTGTGACCTCAACGTCTCTTTCAAGGGGCATAAAAACCATCTCGTTAAACCACTCTGTACTCCACCCTTCGTCCAAGGGGTATTAAAACCTTCTTGTTAAGCTACTGTGACTTCCACATCTCTTCCACGGGGCATTGATATTGTCTTTTTATTCCACTGTAAACTCCACAACTTTTCTAAGGGGCATTAAAACCGTCTTGATAATCTGCTGTGACATCCACGTCTCTTCAAAGGGGCATTAAAACCATCTTGTTAAACCACTCAGAACTTCACAGCTCTTCCTTGGGGCATTAAAACCGTCTTATAAAGCTACTGTGACCTCCACGTCTCTTCCAAGGAACATTGATATTGCCTTTTTATTCCACTGCGACCTCTAGCACTCTTCCAAGGAGCATTAAAACCTTCTTGTTAAGCTACTGTGACCTCCACGTCTCTTCCACGTGGTATTGATATTGTGTCTTTATTTCACTGCAACCTCCACCACTTTTCCAAGGGGCATTGATAATGTCTTTTTATTCCACTGCGACCTCCACCACTCTTCCAAGGGGCATAAAAACCATCTTGTTAATCTACTGTGATCTCCACATCTCTTCCACGGGGCATTGATATTTTCTTTTTTTTCCACTGCAACCTCCAACACTCTTCAAAGTGGCATTAAACCGTCTTTTTAAGCTAATATGACCTCCACGACTCTTCCACGGGGCATTGATATTGTCTTTTTATTCCACTGCGACCTTCTCCACTATTTCAATGGGCATTGATATTGAATTTTTATTGTACTGCGACCTCCACCACTCTTCCAAGGGGCAATAAAACCATATTTTTAAGCTACTGTGACCTCCTCGTCTCTTCCACGGGGCATTGATATTGTCTTTTTATTCCACTGCGACCTCCACCACTCTTCCAAGGGGAAATTATATTGTCTTTTTATTCCACTGCGACCTCCACCACTCTTCCAAGGGGCATAAAAACCATCTTGTTAATCTACTGTGATCTCCACATCTCTTCCACGGGGCATTGATATTTTCTTTTTTTTTCACTGCAACCTCCACCACTCTTCGAAGAGGCATTAAACTGTCTTTTTAAGCTACTATGACCTCCACGACTCTTCCACGGGGCAATGATATAGTCTTTTTATTGCACTGCGACCTTCACCACTCTTTCAATAGGCATTGATACTGAATTTTTATTGTACTGCGACCTCCACCACTCTTCCAAGGGGCATTAAAACCATATTTTTAAGCTACTGTGACCTCCTCGTCTCTTCCACGGGACATTGATATTGTCTTTTTTTTCAACTGCGACCTCCACCACTCTTCCAAGGGGCAATGATATTGTCTTTTTACTCCACTGCTATATCCACCACTCTTCCAATGGGCATTAAAACTGTCTTGTTAAGCTACTGTGCCTTCAACGTCTCTACCGCGGGTCATTGATATTGTCTTTTTATTGCACTGTAACCTCCACCAGTCTTACAAGTGGCATTAAAACCGTCTTTTTAAACTACTGTGACCTCCACATCTCTTCCAAGAGGCATTAAAACTGTCTTGCTAAACCACTCTGAACTCTACAGCTCTTGCAAGAGGCATTAAAACCATCTCATAAAGCTACTGTGACCTCCACGTCTCTTCCACGGGGCATTGAAATTGCCTTTTTATTCCACTGCGACCTCCACCACTCTTTCAAGGGGCATTAAAACCGTCTTGTTAAGCTACTGTGACCTCCACATCTCTTCCACGGGGTATTGATATTGTGTTTTTATTTCACTGCGACCTCCACCACTCTTCCAAGGGGCATTGAAATGATCAATTTATTAAAATGAGACCACCACTCTACCAAGCGTCAATAAAACCGTCTTGTTAAGACTACTGTGACCTCCACGTCTGTTCTACGGGGCATTGATATTGTCTTTTTCATCCACTGCGACCTCCCCCACTCTTCCAAGGGGCATTGATATTGTCTTTTTATTCCACTGCGACCTCCACCACTCTTCCAAGGGGCATTAAAACTTTCTTGTTAATCTACTGTGACCTCCACGTCTCTTCCAAGGGGCATTGATATTGTCTCATTATTCCACTGTGACCTTCCCGAGTCTTCCAATGGACAATAAAACCATCTTTTTAAGCTACTGTAAACTCCACATCTCTTCTAAGGGGCATTAAAACCATCTTGTTAAAGCACTCAGAACTTCACAGCTCTTCCATGGGGCATTAAAACCGTCTTATAAAGCTACTGTGACCTCCACGTCTCTTCCATGGGGCATTGATATTGCCTTTTTATTCCACTGCGACCTCCAGCACTCTTCTAATGAGCATTAAAACCGTCTTGTTAAGCTACTGTGACCTCCACGTCTCTTCCACGTGGTGTTGATATTGTGTGTTTATTTCACTACAACCTCCACCACTTTTCCAAGGGGCATTGATATTGTCTTTTTATTCCACTGCGACCTCCACCACTCTTCCAAGGGGCATAAAACACATCTTCTTAATCTACTGTGATCTCCACATCTCTTCCACGGGGCATTGATATTTTCTTTTTTTTCCACTAAAACCTCCACCACTCTTCAAAGTGGCATTAAACCGTCTTTTTGAGCCACTATGACCTCCACGACTCTTCCACGGGGCATTGATATTGTCTTTTTATTCCACTGCGACCTTCTCCACTGTTTCAATGGGCATTGATATTGAATTTTTATTGTACTGCGACCTCCACCACTCTTCCAAGGGGCATTAAAGCCATATTTTTAAGCAACTGTGACCTCCTCGTCTCTTCCACGGGGCATTGATATTGTCTTTTTATTCCACTGCGACCTCCACCACTCTTCCAAGGGGCAATGATATTGTCTTTTTACTCCACTGCCTTCTCCACCACTCTTCCAACGGGCATTAAAACTGTCTTGTTAAGCTACTGTGACTTCAACATCTCTTCCAAGGTGCATTAAAATCGTCTTGTAAAAAATACTCTGAAATCTACAGCTCTTGCAACGGGCATTAAAACTGTTTTATAAAGCTACTGTGACCTCCACGTCTCTTCCACGGGGCATTGATATTGACTTTTTTTTCCATTGTAACCTCCACCACTCTTCCAAGGGGCATTAAAACCGTCTTGTTAATCTACTGTGACCTCCACATCTCTTCCAAGGGGCATTAAAACCGTCTTGTAAAAACTACTCTGAACTCTACAGCTCTTTCAAGCTGCATTAAAACCGTCTTGTTAAGCTACTGTGACCTCCAAATCTCTTCCACGGGGTATTGATATTGTGTTTTTATTTCACTGCGACCTCCAACACTCTTCCAAGGAGCATTGAAGTTATCTTTTTATTAAAATGAGACCTCCACCACTCTACCAAGGGTCATTAAAACCGTCTTGTTAAGACTACTGTGACCTCCACGTCTGTTACACGGGGCATTGATATTGCCTTTTTATTCTACAGCGACCTCCACCACTCTTCCAAGGGTTAATAAACCGTCTTTTTAAGCTACTGTGACCTTCACGTCTCTTTCACGGGGCACTGATACTGTCTTTTTATTCCACTGCGACCTCCACCACTCTTCCAAGGGGCAATAAAACCTTCTTGTTAAGCTACTGTTACCTCCACGTCTCTTCCACGGGGCATTGATATTGTCTTTTTATTCTACTGCGACCTCTAAGACTTTTCCAAGGGGCAATAAAACCGTCCTTTTAAGCAACTATAACCTCCACGTCTCTTCCACGGGGCAGTGATATTGTCATTAAATTCTACTGTGACCTCCACCACTCTTCCATGGGGCATTAAAACCATCTTGTTAAGCTACTGTGACCTCCACGTCTCTTCCAAGGGGCATTGATATTGTCTCATTATTCCACTGTGACCTTCCAGAGTCTTCCAAGGGGCAATAAAAACATCTTGTTAAGCTTCTGTAACCTCCACATCTCTTCTAAGGGGCATTAAAACCATCTTGTTAAACCACTCAGAACTTCACAGCTCTTCCATGGGGAATAAAAACCGTCTTATAAAGCTACTGTGACCTCCACGTCTCTTCCACGGGGCTTTTATATTACCTTTTTATTCCACTGCGACCTCCAGCACTCTTCCAAGGAGCATTAAAACCGTCTTGTTAAGATACTGTGACCTCCACATCTCTTCCACGTGGTGGTGATATTGTGTCTTTATTTCACTGCAACCTCCACCACTTTTCCAAGGGGCATTGAAATTGTCTTTTTATTCCACTGCGACCTCCACCACTCTTTCAAGCGGCATAAAAACCATCTTGTTAATCTACTGTGATCTCCACATCTCTTCCACGGGGCATTGATATTTTCTTTTTTTTCCACTGCAACCTCCACCACTCTTCGAAGAGGCATTAAGCCGTCTTTTTAAGCTACTATGACCTCCATGACTCTTCCACGGCGCATTGATATAGTCTTTTTATTCCACTGCGACCTTCACCACTCTTTCAATGGGCATTGATATTGAATTTTTATTGTACTGCGACCTCCACCACTCTTCCAAGGGGCATTAAAACCATGTTTTTAAGCTACTGTGACCTGCTCGTCTCTTCCACGGGACATTGATATTGTCTTTTTTTTCCACTGCGACCTCCACCACTCTTCCAAGGGGCAATGATATTGTCTTTTTAGTCCACTGCTATATCCACCACTCTTCCAATGGGCATTAAAACTGTCTTGTTAAGCTACTGTGCCTTCAAAGTCTCTTCCACGGGTCATTGATATTGTCTTTTTATTCCACTGTAACCTCCACCACTCTTCCAAGTGGCATTAAAACCGTCTTGTTAATCTACTGTGACCTCCACATCTCTTCCAAGGGGCATTAAAACCGTCTTGTTAAACCACTCTGAACTCTACAGCTCTTGCAAGGGGCATTAAAACCGTCTTATAAACCTACTGTGACCTCCACGTCTCTACCACGGGGCATTGACATTGCCTTTTTATTCCACTGCGACCTCCACCACTCTTTAAAGGGGCATTGAAATTATCTTTTTATTAAAATGAGACCTCCACCACTCTACCAAGCGTCATTAAAACTGTCTTGTTAAGACTACTGTGACCTCCACGTCTGTTCCATGGGGCATTGATATTGTCTTTTTTATCCACTGCGACCTCCCCCACTCTTCCAAGGGGCATTGATATTGTCTTTTTATTCTGCAGCGACCTCCACCACTTTTCCAAGGGTTAATAAACCGTCTTTTTAAGCTACTGTGACCTTCACGTCTCTTTCACGGGGCATTGATATTGTTTTTTATTCCACTGTCACCTTTACCACTCTTCCAAGGGGCATTGATATTGTCTTTTTATTCCACTGCGACCTCCACCACTCTTCCAAGGGGCATTAAAACTTTCTTGTTAATCTATTGTGACCTCCACGTCTCTTCCAAGGGGCATTGGTATTGGCTTTTTATTCAACAGCGACCTCCAAGACTTTTTCAAGGGGCAAAAAATCCGTCCTGTTAAGCTACTGTAACCTCCACGTCTCTTCCACTGGGCAGTGATATTGTCTTTAAATTCTACTGCGACCTCCACCACTCTTCCATGGGGCATTAAAACCATTTTGTTTAGCTACTGTGACCTCCACTTCTCTTCCACGGGGTATTGATATTGTTTTTTCATTCCACTGCGACCTCCACCACTCTTCCAAGGGGCATAAAAACCGTTTTGTTAATCTACTGTGATCTCAACGTCTCTTCCACGGGGCATTTATATTTTCTTTTTATTCCACTGTAACCTCCACCACTCTTCCAACGGGCATTAAACCGTCTTGTTAAGCTGCTGTGACCTCCACGTCTCTTCCACGGGGCATTGATATTGTCTTTTTATTCCACTATTACCTCCATCACTCTTCCAAGGGACATTAAAACCATCTTGTTAAGCTACTGTGACCTCAACGTCTCTTTCAAGGGGCATAAAAACCATCTCGTTAAACCACTCTGTACTCCACCGTTCGTCCAAGGGGTATTAAAACCTTCTTGTTAAGCTACTGTGACTTCCACATCTCTTCCACGGGGCATTGATATTGTCTTTTTATACCACTGCGACCTCCACCACTCTTCCATGGGGCATTAAAACCTTCTTGTTAAGCTACTGTGACCTCCATGTCTCTTCCACCGGGCATTGATATTGTCTTTTTATTCCACTGTAAACTCAACAACTTTTCTAAGGGGCATTAAAACCATCTTGATAATCTACTGTGACATCCACGTCTCTTCAAAGGGGCATTAAAACCATCTTGTTAAACCACTCTGAACTCCACAGCTCTTCCAATGGGCATTAAAACCGTCCTATAAATCTACTGTAACCTCCACGTCTCTTCCACGGGGCATTGATATTGTCTTTTTATTCCACTGCAACCTCCACCACTCTTCCAAGGGGCATAAAAACCATCTTGTTAATCTACAGTGATTTCCACGTCTCTTCCACGGGGCATTGATATTTTCTTTTTATTCCACTGTAACCTCCACAACTCTTCCAAGGGGCATTAAAACCCTCTTGTTAAACCACTCTGTTCACCACCACTCTTCCAAGTGGCAATAAAACCGTCTTGTTAAGCTACTGTGACCTCCACGTCTCTTCCACGGTGAATTGATATTGTCTTTTTATTCCACTGCGACTTCCACCACTCTACGAATGGGCATGAAAACCGTCTAGTTAAGCTACTGTGAACTCCACGTCTCTTCCACGGGGCATTCATATAGTCTTTTTAATCCACTGTGACCTCCACCACTATTCCAAGGGGCTTTGAAATTGTCTTTTTATTCCACTGCAACCTCCACAACTCTTCCAAGGGGAAATAAAAGTGTCTTGTTAATCTACGGTGATCTCCACGTCTCTTCCACGGGGCATTGATATTTTCTTTTTATTCCACTGTTACCTCCACCACTTTCCCAAGTGGCATTAAATCCATCTACGTAAGCTACTGTGACCTTCACGTCTTTTCCAAGGAGAAATAAAGCCATCTTGTTAAGCTACTGTGACCTCCACGTCTCTTCCAAGGGGCATTAAAACCATATTTTTAAACCACTCTGAACTCCACAGCTTTTCCAAGGGGCATTAAAACCGTCCTGTTAAGCTACAATGACCTCCACGTCTCTTCCACGGTCCATTGATATTGTCTTTTTATTCCACTGCGACCTCCACCACTCTTACAAGGGGAATTAAAATCATCTTGTTAAGCTACTGTAACCTCCAAGACTCTACCTCGGGGCATTGATAATGTCTTTTTATTCCACTGCGACCTCCACCACTCTTCCAAGGGGCATGAAACCCGTCTTGTTAAGCTACTGTGACCTCCACGTCTCTTCCACGGGGCATTGATAGTGTTTTTTTATTTCAGTGCGACCTCCACCACTCTTCCAAGGGACATTAAAACAGTCTTGTTAAGCTACAATGACCTCCACGTCTCTTCCAAGGGGCATTAAAACAGTGTTGTTAAACCAAACTGAACTCCATCACTCTTCCAAGGGGCATTAAAACCATATCTTTAAGCTCATGTGACCTCCATGTCACTTCCATTGGTCATTGATATTGTCTTTTTACTCCACTGCGACCTCCACCACTCTTCCAATTGGCAGTGATATTGTCTTTTTTTTCCACCGCTATCTCCACCCCTCTTTCAAGGGGCATTAAAACTGTATTGTTAAGCTACTGTGACTTCAACATCTCTTCCACGGGGCATTGATATTGTCTTTTTATTCCACTGTAACCTCCAACACTCTTCCAAGGGGCATTAAAACCGTCTTGTTAATCTACTGTGACCTCCACATCTCTTCCAAGGGGCATTAAAACCGTCTTGTTAAACCACTCTGAAATCTACAGCTCTTGCAAGAGGCAATAAAACCGTCTTATAAAGCTATTGTGACGTACACATCTCTTCCACGGGGCATTGATATTTTCTTTTAATTCCACTGCGACCTCCACCACTCTTTCAAGAGGCATTAAAACCGTCTTGTTAAGCTACTGTGACCAACACATCTCTTCCACGGGGTATTGATATTGTGTTTTTCTTTCACTGCGACCTCCGCCACTCTTCAAACGGGCATTGAAATTGTCTTTTTATTAAAATGAGAACTCCACCACTCTACCAAGGGTCATTAAAACCATCTTGTTAAGACTACTGTGACCTCCACATCTGTTCCACGGGGCAATGATATTGTCTTTTTAATCCACTGCGACCTCCCCCACTCTTCCAAGGGGCATTGATATTGTCTTTTTATTCCACTCCGACATCTACCACTCTTCCAAGGGGCATAAAAACCATCTTGTTAAGCTACTGTGACCTCCACGTCTCTTCCACCGGGCATTAATATTGTCTTTTTATTCCACTGTAAATTCCACCACTTTTCGAAGGGGCATTAAAACCGTCTTGTTAATCTACTGTGACCTCCACGTCTCTTCCAAGGGGCATTTAAACCATCTTGTTAAACCACTCTGAACTCCACAGCTCTTCCAAGGGGCATTAAAACCGTCTTATAAAGCTACTGTGACCTCCATGTCTCTTTCTCGGGGCCTTGATATTGCCTTTTTATTCCACTGCGACCTCCATCACTCTTCCTAGGGGCAATAAAACCGTCTTGTTAAGATCCTGTGACCTTAACATATCCTCCATTGGTCATTGATATTGTCTTTTTATTCCTCTACGACCTCCACCACTCTTCCAAGGGACATTAAAACTGTCTTGTTAAGCTTCTGTGACCTCCACGTCTCTTCCACGGGGCATTGATATTGTCTTTTTATTCCACTGCGAACTACAACACTCTTACTTGGGGCATTGATATTGCCTTTTTATTCCACTGCGACCTCCACCACTATTCCAAGGGGCATTAAAACCATCTAATTAAGCTACTGTGACCTCCACGTCTCTTCCAAGGGGCATTAAAACCATCTTGTTAAGCTACTGTGACCTCCACGTCTCTTCCAAGGGGTATTAAAACCGTTTTGTTATATCACTCTGAACTCGACAGCTCTTCCAAGGGACATTAAATCCATCTTCTTAACCTACTGTAACCTCCACCACTTTTCCAAGGGGCATTAAAACAGTCCTGTTAAGCTACTTTGACCTCCACGTCTCTTCCATGGGGCATTAAAACCGTCTTGCTAAGACTTCTGTGATCTCCACGTCTCTTCCACAGGGCATTGATTTTGTCTTTTTAATACACTGCGACCTCCACCACTCTTCCAAGGGGCATTGATATTGTCTTTTTATTCCACTGTGACCTCCACATCTCTTCCAAGGGGAAATAAAACTGTCTTGTTAATATACTGTGATCTCCACGTCTCTTCCACGGGACATTGATATTTTCTTTTTATTCCACTGTAACCTCCACCACTCTTCCAAGGGGCATTAAAACCATTTTGTTAAGCTACTGTGACCTCTATGTCTTTAACAAGGGGCATTAAAACCGTTTTGTTAAACCACTCTGAACTCCAAAGCTCTTCCAAGGGGCATTAAAACCGTATTGTTAAGCTACTGTGACCTCCACATCTCTTCCACGGGGCATTGATATATTTTTTTATTCTACTGCGACCTTCACCACCCTACCAAGGGGCATTAAATCAGTCTTGTTAAGATACAGTGACCTCCACGTCTCTTCCATGGGGCATTGATATTGTCTTTTTAATCCATTGTAACCTCCACCACTCTTCCAAGGGGCATTAAAACCATCTCGTTAAACCACTCTGTACTCCACCATTCGTCCAAGGGGCAATAAAACCTTCTTGTTAAGCTACTGTGACCTCCACATCTCTTCCACGGGGCATTGATATTGCCTTTTTATTCCCTGCGACCTCCATGACTTTTCCAAGGGACAAAAAAAACGTTTTGTTAAGCTACTGTGACCTCCACGTTTCTTCAAAGGGGCATTAAAAGGGGCATTAAAACCATCTTCGTTAAGCTACTGTGACCTCTACGTCTCTTCCACGGTGCATTGATATTTTCTTTTTATTCCACTGAGACCTCCACCACTCTTCCAAGGGGCATAAAAACCATCTTGTTATTCTACAGTGATCTCCACGTCTCTTCCACTGTGCATTGATATTTTCTTTTTATTCCACTGTAGCCTCCACCACTCGTCCAAGGGGCATTAAAGCGTCTTGTTAAGCCACTGTGACCTCCACGTCTCTTCCACGGGGCATTGATATTGTCTTTTTATTCCACTGCGACCTCCACCACTCTTCCAATTGGCAATAAAACCTTCTTGTTAAGCTACTGTGACGTCCACATCTCTTGCACGGGGCATTCATATAGTCTTTTATTCCACTGTAACCTTCACCACTTTTCCAAAGGGCATTAAATCCGTCTTGTTAAGCTATTGTGACCTCCACGTCTCATCCAAGTGGCATTGAAACGGTCTTGTTAGACCACTCTGAACTCCACAGCTCTTCCAAAGGGCATTTAAACCGTCTTGTTAAGCTACTGTGACCTCCACATCTCTTCCACGGGGCATTGATATAGTGTTTTTATTCCACTGCGACCTAGACCACTCTTCCAAGGTGCATTAAAACCATCTTGCTTAACTACTATGACCTCCAGGTCTCTTCTTGTTCCATTTATATTGTCTTTTTATTCCACTGCGATCTCCACCACTCTTCCAAGGGGAATTAAAACCATCTTTTTAAGGTAATGTGACCCCAACGTCTCTTCCTCGGGACATTGATATTGTCTTTTTATTCCACTTCAACCTCCACCACTCTTACAAGGGGCGTTAAAACCGTCTTGTTAAGCTCCTGTGACCTCCACTTCTCTTCCATTCGTCATTGATATTGTCTTTTTATTCCACTGCGACCTCCACCACTCTTCCAAGGGGCATTAAAACCATCTTGTTAAGCTACTGTGACCTCCACGTCCCTTCCTCGGGGCATTGATATTGTCTTTTTATTCCACTGCGACCTCCACCACTCTTCCGAGGGGCATTAAAACTGTCTTGTTAAGCTTCTGTGACCTCCACGTCTCTTCCACGGGGCATTGATATTGCCTTTTTATTCCACTACGACCTCCACCACTCTTCCTAGTGTCATGAAGCTACTGTGACCTCCATGTCTCTTACAAGGGGCATTAAAACCATCTTGTTAAGCTACAGTGACCTCCACATCTCTTCCATGGGGCATTGATATTGTCTTTTTATTCCACTGCGACCTCCACCACTATTCCGAAGGGCCATAAAACTGTCTTGATAAGCTACTGTGACCATCACGTCTCTTGCACAGTGCATTGATATTGTCTTTTTATTACACTGCGACCTCCACCACTCTTCGAAGGGGCATTAAAACCATCTTGTTAAGCTACTGTGACCTCCACATCTCTTCCACAGGGCATTCATATAGTCCTTTTATTCCACTGTAACCTCCACCACTTTTCCAAGGGGTACTAAATCCGTCTTGTTAAGCTACTGTGACCTCCACGTCTCTTCCACGGTCCATTGAAATTGACTTTTTATTCCACTGCGACCTCCACCACTCTTCCAAGGGGAATTAAAACCATCTTGTTAAGCTTCTGTGACCTCCACGTCCCTTCCTTGGGGCATTGATACTGTCTTTTTATTCCACTGCCACCTCCACCACTCTTGCAAGTGCATTAAAACTCTCTTGTTAAGCTACTGTGACCTCCACGTTACTTCCATGGGGCATTAAAACAGTCTTGTTAAACCACTCTGAACTCCAGCACTTTTCTAATCATCATTAAAACCGTCTTTTTAAGCTCCACTTCTCTTCCAATGGTCATTGATATTGTCTTTTTATTCCACTGCAACCTCCACCACTCTTTCAAGGGGCATGATATTGTCTTTTTATTCCACTGCGACCTCCAGCACTCTTCCAAGGGGCATTAAAACTGTCTTGTTAAGCTATTGTGACCTCCAAGTCTCTTACATGGGGCATTGATTTTGTCTTTTTATTCCACTGTAACCTCCACCACTCTTCCAAGGGGCATTAAAACAATCTTGTTAAGCTACTGTGACCTCCACATCTCTTCCAAGGGGCATGTAGATTGTCTTTTAATTCCACTGCAACCTCCAACACCCTTCCAAGGGGCAATAAAACCATCTTGTTAAGCTACTGTGTCCTCCACGTCTCTTCCACGGGGCAGTGATATGGTATTTTTATTCCACTGCGACGTCCACCACTCTACCAAGGGGCATTGATATTGATTTTTATTTCACTGCGACCTCCACCACTCTTCCAAGGGGAATAAAAACCGTCTTGTAAATCTACTCTGATTTCCACATCTCTTCCACGGGGCAATGATATTTTCTATTTATTCCACAGTAACCTCCACCACTCTTCCAAGGGGCATTAAAACATCTTGTTAAGATACTGTGACCTCCACGTCTCTTCCACGGGGCATTGACATTGTCTTTTTATTCCACTGTAACCTCCACCACTCTTCCAAGGGGCATTAAAACCATCTTGTTAAGCTACTGTGACCTCCACATCTCTTCCATGGGGCATTGATATTGTCTTTTTATTCCACTGCGGCCTACACCACTCTTCCAAGGGCCAATAAAACTGTCTTGTTAAGCTACTGTGACCATCACGTCTTTTGCACTTTGCATTCTTATTATCTTATTATTACTCTGCGACCTCGACCATTCTTCGAAGGGGCATTAAAACCGTCTTGTTAAGCTACTGTGACCTCCACGTCTCTTACTCAGGGCATTCATATTGTCTTTTTATTCGACTGTAACCTCCACCACTTTTCGAAGGGGCATTGAATCCGTCTTGTTAAGCTACTGTGACCTCTACGTCTCATCCAAGGGGCATTAAAATCATCTTATTAAACCACTCTGAACTCCACAGCTCTTCCAAGGGGCATTAAAACCGTCTTGTTAAGCTACTGTGACCTCCACGTCTCTTCCACCGGGCATTGATATTGTCTTTTATTTCCACTGCAACCTCCACCACTATTCCAAGGGGCATTGATATTGTCTTTTTATTCCACTGCGACCTCCACCACTCTTCCAAGGGGCATTAAAACTGTCTTGATAAAACTACTGTGACCTCCATGTCACTTCCATGGGGCATTGATATTGTCTTTTTATTCCACTGCGACTTCCACTACTCTGCCACGGGGCATTAAAACCATCTTGTTAAGCTACTGTAACCTCCACGTCTCTTCTATGGGGCATTGATATTCTCTTTTTGTTCAACTGTTACCTCCACCACTCTTCCAATGGGCATTAAAACCATCTAGTTAAGCTACTGTGACCTCCACGTCTCTTCCAAGGGGCATTAAAACCGTCTTGTTAATCTACTGTGAATTCCACATTTCTTAAAAGGGGCATTAATACCGTCTTGTTAAACAACTCTGAACTCCACAGCTCTTCCAAGGTGCATTAAAACGTATTGTTAAGCTACACTAACCTTCACATCTCTTCCATAGAGCATGGATATTGTCTTTTTATTCCACTCTAACCTCCACCAATCTTCCAAGGGGCATTAAAACCGTCTTGTTAAGCTACTGTGACCTCCACGTCTCTTCCAAGGGGCATAAAAACCATCTTGTTAAACCACTCTGAACTCCACAGCTCTTCCAAGGGGCATAAAAACCATCTTGTTAAGCTACTGTGACCTCCACAACTCTTCCAAGGGGCATTAAAACTGTCTTGATAAAACTACTGTGACCTCCCCGTCTATTCCACGGGGCATTCATATTGTCTTTTTATTTCACACAGAACTCCACCACTCTACCAAGAGGCAATAAAACTGTCTTGTTAAGCTACTGTGACCTCCAAGTCTCTTCCACGGGGGCATTGATATTGTCTTTTTAATCCACTGTATCCTCCACCACTTTTCCAAGTGGCATTAAAATGTCTTGTTAAGCTACTGTGACCTTCACGTCTCTTCCACGGGGCATTGATATTGTCTTTTTATTCCACTGTATCCTCCACCACTTTTCCAAGTGGCATTAAAACGTCTTGTTAAGCTACTGTGACCTCCACATCTCTTCCACGGGGCATTGATATTGTCTTTATATTCCACTGCGACATCCACCACTTTTCCAAGGGGCATTGATATTGTCTTTTTATTCCACCACAACCTCCACCACCCTACCAAGGGGCATTAAAACCGTCTTGTTAAGCTTCTGTGAACTCCACGTCTCTTTCACGGTGCATTGATATTGTCTCTTAATTCCACTGTAATCTCCATCACTCTTCCAAGAGGCATTGAAATCATCTTGTTAAGCTACTGTGACCTCCACGTCTATTCAAAGGGGCATTAAAACATCTTGTTTACCCACTCTGAACTCCACAGCTCTTCTTATAAAGCTACTGTGACCTCAACTTCTCTTCCACGGGGCATTGATATTGTCTTTTTATTCCAGTGCTACCTCCATTACTCTTCCAAGGGGCATTAAAACCATCTTGATAAGCTACTGTGAACTCCACTTCTCTTCCATGGGGTATTGATATTGTCTTTTTATTTCACTGCGACCTCCACAACTCATCCAAGGGGCATTGATATTGTCTTTTTAATCCAATGAGAACACCACCACTCTTCCAAGGGGCATTGATATTTTTTTTTTATTCCACTGTAACCTCCACCACTCTTCCAAGGGGCATTAAACCGTCTTGTTAAGCTACTCTGACCTCCACGTCTCTTCCACGGGGCATTAAAACCGTCTTGTTAAGCTACAGTGACCTCCTCGTCTTTTCCACAGGGCAATGATATTGTCTTTTTATTCCAATAAGACCTTCACCACTCTTCCAAGGGGCATTAAAACCGTCTTGTTAATCTACTGTGACCTCCACGTCTCTTCCAAGGGGCAGTGATATTTTCTTTTTATTCCACTGCGACCTCCAACACTCTTCCATGGGGAATTAAAACCGTCTTGTTAAGCTACACTGACCTCCATGACTCTTCCACGGGGCAGTGATATTGTCTATTTATTCCACTGCGACCTCCACCACTCTTCCAAGGGGCATTAAAAACGTCTTGTTAAGCTACACTTACCTCCACGTCTCTTCAACGGGGCATTGATATTGTCTTTTTATTTCACTGCGACCTCCAACACACTTCCAAGAGGCATTAAAACCATCTTGTTAAACCACTCTGAGCTCCTCAGCTCTTCCAAGGGGCTTTAAAACCGTCTTGTTAAGCTGCAGTGACCTCCACGTCTCTTCCACGTGGCATTGATATTGTCTTTTTATTCCACAGCGACATCCACCACTCTTCCAAGGGGCATTAAAACCATCTTGTTAAGCTTCTGTGACATCCATGTCTCTTCCACAGGGCATTGATATTGTCATTTTATTCCAATGCGAAACCAACCATTCTTGCAAGTGGCATTAAAACTGACTTGTCAAGCTACTGTGACCTACACGTCTCTTCCCCGGGGCATTGATATTGTCAATATATTCCACAGCGACATCCACCACTACTCCAAGGGGCATTAAAACTGTCTTGTTAAGCAACTGTGACCACCACGTCTCTTTCATGGGGCATTGATATTGTCTTTTTATTCCAATGCGACCCCAACCATTCTTCCAAGTGGCATTAAAACTGTCTTGTTAAGCTACTGTGACCTCCACGTATCTTCCACGGGGCATTGATATTGTCTATTTATTCCACAGCGACATCCACCACTCTTCGAAGAGGCATTAAAACCACCTTGTTAGACTACTGTGACCTCCACGTCTCTTCCTCGGGGCATTGTTATTGTTTTTTTATTTCACTGTAACCTCCACCACTCTTCCAAGGGGCATTAAAACTGTCTTGTTAAGCTACTGTTACCTCCACGTCTCTTCCACGGTGCATTGATATTGTCTTTTTATTCCATTGCGACCTCCACCACTCTCCCAAGGGGTATTGATATTGTCTTTTTATTCCTCTGCGACCTCCATTATTCTTACAAGGGGCATTAAAACCGTCTTTTTAAGCTTCGATCTCCACGTCTCTTCCAAGGGCCATAGATATTGTCTTTTTATTCCACTGTAACCTCCACCACTCTTCCAAGGGGCATTAAAACCGGATTGTTAAGCTACTGTGACCTCCACGTCTCTTCCAATGGGCATTAATATTGTCCTTATATTCCATTGCGACCTCCACCACTCTTCCAAGGGTCATTGATATTGTCTTTTTATTCCATTGCGACCTTCACTAATCTTCGAAGGGGCATTAAAACCATCTTGTTAAGCTACTGTGATCTCCACGTCTCTTCCACGGGGCATTGATATTGTATTTTTATTCCACTGTAGCCTCCATCACTCTTCCAATTGGCATTAATACCGTCTTGTTAAGCTACTGTAAACAATGGTGCAGCGGTCTCAGGGAGCGCCAAAGGAATACTGGACAATTTAAGAGATGGCAACCGACTTTTATTCTTCCTCCAATGCCACTGCCACAACGCGTTTCAACGGTCTAAGCCATCTTCATCAGGTGGAGATGGCTTAGACCGTTGAAACACGTTGTGGCAGTGGTATTGGAGGAAGAATAAAAGTTGGTTGCCATCTATTAAATTGTCCAGTATTCATTTGGCGCTCCCTGAGACCGCTGCACCATTGTTTACTTGTTAAATATCTCCATACGGAGCTAAAGCGGCAGGAGCAGCCGGGCATATTTGGATGTTTGAGGACCTGCGGTTATCCAGCCACCGGGTTAAACTACTGAGGACCTGCGGTGATGTGGTATCTGGTCCAGCAGGATCGTGTGACCACTTGAGGAGCACGGAGTTGCGAGGCAAACACCGACAGGGTGGTACTACAAATAGAGGTGACCCGGAGCCTCATTAATCACACGCTTAATCTTGGTTGTGTAGACGTACACAACCATTACAGGTGAGTGCAGTGGCACTTTTTAAATTATATAAATAGCCCTGTGAGTCTACACATGCGCCCTTTCTTTTCTTTTCACTTGTTAAGCTACTGTGACCTACATATCTCTTCCATGGGGCATTAAAACCATCTTGTTAAACTACTTTGAAATCCACAGCTCTTCCAACGGGCATTAAAGCGTATTGGAAAGCTATGGTGAACTCCCCGTCTCTTCCACGGGGCATTGGTATTGTATTTTTATTCAACAGACCTCCACCACTCTTCAAGTTGCATTAAAACTGTCTTGTTAAGCTACTGTGACCTCCACGTCTCTTACACGGACCATTGATATTGTCTTTTATTTCCACTCCGACCTCCACCACTCTTCGAGGGGCATTAAAACCGTCTCGTTAAACCACTCTGTACACCACAGCTATTCCAAGGGGCATTAAAACCGTCTTATAAAGCTTCTGTGACCTCCACGTCTCTTACTCGGGGCATTGATATTGTCTTTTTTTTCCACTGCAACCTCCACCACTATTCAAAGGGGCATTGATATTGTCTTTTTATTCTACAGCGACCTCCATCACTCTTCCAAGGGGCATTAAAACTGTCTTGATAAGACACTGTGACCTCCACGTCTCATCCACGGGGCATTCATATAGTCTTTTTATTCCACTGTAACATCCACCACTTTTCCAAGGGGCATTAAATACATCATGTAAGCTAATGTGACCTCCACGTCTCATCCAAAGGGCATTAAAACAGTCTTGTTAAGCTGCTGTGACCTCCACATCTCTTCCACAGGGCATTGATATTGTCTTTTTACTCCACTGCCACCTCCACCACTCTTCCAAGGGGCACTTAAACAGTCTTGTTAAGCTACTGTGACCTCCATATCTCTTACATGGGGCATTGATATTGTTTTTTTATTCCACTGCCCCTACCACCACTCTTCCAAGGGGTAAAAAAACCGTCTTGTTAACCTACTGTGACCTCCACGTCTCTTCCACGGGGCATTGATATTGTCATTTTATTCCACTGCGACCTCCACCACACTTCCACGGGGCACTAAAACCGAAATGTGAAGATACTGTGACCTCCACGTCTCTTAAACGGGGCATTGATATTGTCTTGTTATTCCACTGCGACCTCTATCACTCTTCCAAGGGTCAATGATATTGTCTTTTTATTCCATTGCGACCTTCACCAATCTTCCAAGGGGCATTAAAACCACATTGTTAAGCTACTGTGATCTCCACGTCTCTTCCACGGGGCATTGATATTGTACTTTTATTCCACTGTAACCTCCACCACTCTTCCAATTGGCATTAATACCGTCTTGTTAAGCTACTGTGACCTACATGTCTCTTCCAAGGGGCATTAAAACCATCTTGTTAAACTACTTTGAAATCCACAGCTCTTCCAAGGGGCATTACAAGCGTCTTGGTAAGCTATGGTGACCTCCCCGTCTCTTCCACGGGGCATTGGTATTGTATTTTTATTCAACAGACCTCCACCACTTTTCAAGTTGCATTAAAACTGTCTTGTTAAGCTCCTGTGACCTACACGTCTCTTCCACGGAGCATTGATATTGTCTTTTATTTCCACTCCGACCTCCACCACTCTTCGAGGGGCATTAAAACCGTCTTGTTAAACCACTCTGTACACCACAGCTATTCCAAACGGCATTAAAACCGTCTTATAAAGCTTCAGTGACCTCCACGTATCTTACTCGGGGCATTGATATTGTCTTTTTTTTCCACTGCAACCTCCACCACTATTCAAAGGAGCATTGATATTGTCTTTTTATTCTACTGCGACCTCCATCACTCTTCTAAGGGGCATTAAAACTGTCTTGATAAAACTACTGTGACCTCCACGTCTCTTCCATGGGGCATTGATATTGTCTTTTTATTCCACTACGACCTCCACTACCCTTCCAAGGGGCATTGATATTGTCTTTTTACTCCACTGCAACCTCCACCACTATTCCAAGGGGCATTGATATTGTCTTTTTATTCCACTGCGACTTCCACTACTCTGCCAAGGGCATTAAAACCATCTTGTTAAGCTACTGTAACCTCCACGTCTCTTCCATTGGGCATTGATATTCTCTTTTTGTTCAACTGTTACCTCCACCACTCTTCTAAGAGTCATTAAAACCATATAGTTAAGCTACTGTGACCTCCACGTCTCTTCCAGGGGCATTAAAACCATCTTGTTAATCTACTGTGACTTCCACATCTCTTAAAAGGGGCATTAAAACCGTCTTGTTAAACAACTCTAAACTCCACAGCTTTTCCAAGGGGCGTTAAAACGTCTTGTTAAGCTACACTTACCTCCACATCTCTTCCTCGGAGCATGGATATTGTCTTTTTTTTCCACTGTAAGCTCCACCACTCTTCCAAGGGGCATTAAAACCATCTTGTTAAGCTACTGTGACCTCCACGTCTCTTCCAAGGGGCATAAAAACCATCTTGTTAAACCACTCTGAACTCCACAGCTCTTCCAAGGGGCATTAAAACCGTCTTGTTAAGCTACTGTGACCTCCATAACTCTTCCACGGGGCATTGATATTGTCTTTTTATTCCACTGCGTCCTCCACCCCTCTTCGAAGGGGAATTAAAACCATATCGATAAGACACTGTGACCTCCACGTCTCATCCACGGGGCATTCATATAGTCTTTTTATTCCATTGTAACATCCACCACTTTTCCAAGGGGCATTAAATACGTCATGTAAGCTAATGTGACCTCCACGTCTCATCCAACGGGCATTAAAACAGTCTTGTTAAGCTGCTGTGACCTCCACATCTCTTCCACGGGGCATTGATATTGTTTTTTTATTCCACTGCCCCTACCACCACTATTCCAAGGGGCAAAAAAAACATCTTGTTAAGCTACTGTGACCTCCACGTCTCTTCCACGGGGCATTGATATTGTCATTTTATACCACTGCGACCTCCACCACACTTCCACGGGGCACTAAAACCGAAATGTGAAGATACTGTGACCTCCATGTCTCTTAAACGGGTCATTGATATTGTCTTGTTATTCCACTGCGACCTCCATCACTCTTCCAAGAGTCATTGATATTGTCTTTTTATTCCACTGCGACCTCCACCACTCTTCCAAGAGCATTAAAACTGTCTTGTTAAGCTACTGTGAACTCCACGTCTCTTCCACGGGGGCATTGATATTGTCTTTTTATTCCACTGTATCCTCCACCATTTTTCCAAGTGGCATTAAAACGTCTTGTTAAGCTACTGTGACCTCCACGTCTCTTCCACGGGGCATTGATATTGTCTTTATATTCCACTGCGAACTCCACCACTCTTCCAAGGGGCATTGATATTGTCTTTTTATTCCAGCGCAACCTCCACCACTCTACCAAGGGGCATTAAAACCGTCTTGTTAAGCTACTGTGAACTCCACGTCTCTTTCACAGGGCATTGATATTGTCTCTTAATTCCACTGTAATCTCCATCACTCTTCCAAGAGGCATTGAAATCATCTTGTTAAGCTACTGTGACCTCCACGTCTATTCAAAGGGGCATTAAAACCATCTTGTTAAACCACTCTGCACTCCACAGCTCTTCCCAGGGGCATTAAAACCGTCTTATAAAGCTACTGTGACCTCCACATCTCTACCAAGGGGCATAAAAACCGTCTTGTTAAACCACTCTGAACTCCACAGCTCTTCCAAGGGGCATTAAAGCCATCTTGTTAAGCTACTGTGACCTCCACAACTCTTCCACGGGGCATTAATATTGTCTTTTTATTCCACTGTGACCTCCACCACTCTTCCAAGGGGCATTAAAACCGTCTTGTTAAAACTACTGTGACCTCAACGTCTCTTCCACGGGGCATTGATATTTTCTTTTTTATTCCAATGTAACCTCCACCACTCTTCCAAGTAGCATTAAACCGTCTTATTAAGCTACTCTGACCTCCACGTCTCTTCCACGGGGCATTAAAACCGTCGTGTTAAGCTACAGTGACCTCCACGTCTTTTCCACGGGGCAATGATATTGTCTTTTTATTCCACTAAGATCTCCACCACTCTTCCAAGGGGCATTAAAACCGTCTTGTTAATCTACTGTGACCTCCACGTCTCTTCCATTGGGCATTGATATTCTCTTTTTGTTCAACTGTTACCTCCACCACTCTTCTAAGAGTCATTAAAACCATATAGTTAAGCTACTGTGACCTCCACGTCTCTTCCAGGGGCATTAAAACCATCTTGTTAATCTACTGTGACTTCCACATCTCTTAAAAGGGGCATTAAAACCGTCTTGTTAAACAACTCTAAACTCCACAGCTTTTCCAAGGGGCGTTAAAACGTCTTGTTAAGCTACACTTACCTCCACATCTCTTCCTCGGAGCATGGATATTGTCTTTTTTTTCCACTGTAAGCTCCACCACTCTTCCAAGGGGCATTAAAACCATCTTGTTAAGCTACTGTGACCTCCACGTCTCTTCCAAGGGGCATAAAAACCATCTTGTTAAACCACTCTGAACTCCACAGCTCTTCCAAGGGGCATTAAAACCGTCTTGTTAAGCTACTGTGACCTCCATAACTCTTCCACGGGGCATTGATATTGTCTTTTTATTCCACTGCGTCCTCCACCCCTCTTCGAAGGGGAATTAAAACCATATCGATAAGACACTGTGACCTCCACGTCTCATCCACGGGGCATTCATATAGTCTTTTTATTCCATTGTAACATCCACCACTTTTCCAAGGGGCATTAAATACGTCATGTAAGCTAATGTGACCTCCACGTCTCATCCAACGGGCATTAAAACAGTCTTGTTAAGCTGCTGTGACCTCCACATCTCTTCCACGGGGCATTGATATTGTTTTTTTATTCCACTGCCCCTACCACCACTATTCCAAGGGGCAAAAAAAACATCTTGTTAAGCTACTGTGACCTCCACGTCTCTTCCACGGGGCATTGATATTGTCATTTTATACCACTGCGACCTCCACCACACTTCCACGGGGCACTAAAACCGAAATGTGAAGATACTGTGACCTCCATGTCTCTTAAACGGGTCATTGATATTGTCTTGTTATTCCACTGCGACCTCCATCACTCTTCCAAGAGTCATTGATATTGTCTTTTTATTCCACTGCGACCTCCACCACTCTTCCAAGAGCATTAAAACTGTCTTGTTAAGCTACTGTGAACTCCACGTCTCTTCCACGGGGGCATTGATATTGTCTTTTTATTCCACTGTATCCTCCACCATTTTTCCAAGTGGCATTAAAACGTCTTGTTAAGCTACTGTGACCTCCACGTCTCTTCCACGGGGCATTGATATTGTCTTTATATTCCACTGCGAACTCCACCACTCTTCCAAGGGGCATTGATATTGTCTTTTTATTCCAGCGCAACCTCCACCACTCTACCAAGGGGCATTAAAACCGTCTTGTTAAGCTACTGTGAACTCCACGTCTCTTTCACAGGGCATTGATATTGTCTCTTAATTCCACTGTAATCTCCATCACTCTTCCAAGAGGCATTGAAATCATCTTGTTAAGCTACTGTGACCTCCACGTCTATTCAAAGGGGCATTAAAACCATCTTGTTAAACCACTCTGCACTCCACAGCTCTTCCCAGGGGCATTAAAACCGTCTTATAAAGCTACTGTGACCTCCACATCTCTACCAAGGGGCATAAAAACCGTCTTGTTAAACCACTCTGAACTCCACAGCTCTTCCAAGGGGCATTAAAGCCATCTTGTTAAGCTACTGTGACCTCCACAACTCTTCCACGGGGCATTAATATTGTCTTTTTATTCCACTGCGACCTCCACTACTCTTCCAAGCGGCATTAAAACCATCTTGATAAGCTACTGTGACCTCCACTTCTCTTCCACGGGGTATTAATATTGTCTTTTTATTTCACTGCGACATCCACAACTCATCCAAGGGGCATTGATATTGTCTTTTTAATCCACTGTGACCTCCACCACTCTTCCAAGGGGCATTAAAACCGTCTTGTTAAAACTACTGTGACCTCAACGTCTCTTCCACGGGGCATTGATATTTTCTTTTTTATTCCAATGTAACCTCCACCACTCTTCCAAGTAGCATTAAACCGTCTTATTAAGCTACTCTGACCTCCACGTCTCTTCCACGGGGCATTAAAACCGTCGTGTTAAGCTACAGTGACCTCCACGTCTTTTCCACGGGGCAATGATATTGTCTTTTTATTCCACTAAGATCTCCACCACTCTTCCAAGGGGCATTAAAACCGTCTTGTTAATCTACTGTGACCTCCACGTCTCTTCCACGGGTCAGTGATATTGTCTATTTTTTCCACTGCGTCCTCCGCCACTCTTCCAATGGGCATTAAAACCGTCTTGTTAAGCTACACTGACCTCCACGTCTCTTCAACGGGGCATTGATATTGTCTTTTTATTCAACTGCGACCTCCAACACACTTCCAAGGGGTATTAAAACCATCTTGTTAAACCACTCTGAACTCCTCAGCTCTTCCAATGGGCATTAAAACCGTCTTGTTAAGCTTCTGTGACCTCCACGTCTCTTCCACGTGGCATTGATATTGTCTTTTTATTCCACATCAACATCCACTACTCTTCCAAGGGGCATTAAAACCATCTTGTTAAGCTTTTGTGACATCCATGTCTCTTCCACGGGGCATTGATATAGTCTTTTTATTCCAATGCGACCCCAACCTTTCTTCCAAGTGGCATTAAAACCGCCTTGTTAAGCTACTGTGACCTCCACGTCTCTTCCCCGGGGCATTGATATTGTCAATATATTCCACAGCGACATCCACCACTCCTCCAAGGGGCATTAAAACCATCTTGTTAAGCAACTGTGACCTCCATGTCTCTTACATGGGGCATTGATATTGTCTTTTTATACCAATGCGACCCCAACCATTCTTCCAAGTGGCATTAAAACCGTCTTGTTAAGCTACTGTGACCTCCACGTATCTTCCATGGGGCATTGATATTGTCTATTTATTCCACAACGACAACCACCACTCTTCCAAGGGGCATTAAAACCGTCTTGTTAAGCAACTGTGACCTTTACGTCTCTTACACGGGGCATTGATATTGTCTTTTTATTCCACTACGACCTCCACCACTCTTCGAAGGGGAATTAAAACCAACTTGTTAAGCTACTGTGACCTCCACGTCTCTTCCACGGGGCATTAAAACCATCTTGTTAAACCACTCTGAACTCCACAGCTCTTCAAAGGGGAATTAAAACTGTCTTGTTAAGCTACTGTGACCTCCACGTCTCTTTCATGGGGCAATGATATTGTCTTTTTATTCCACATCGACCTCCACCACTCTTCCAAGTGGCATTAAAACCGTCTTGTTAAGCTACTGTTACCTCCACGTCTCTTCCACGGGTCATTGATATTGTCTTTTTATTCCATTGCGACCTCCACCACTCTCCCAAGGGGAATTGAAATTGTCTTTTTATTCCTCTGCGACCTCCACCACTCTTCCAAGGGGCATTAAAACCGTCTTTTTAAACTTCTATCTCCACGTCTCTTCCAAGAATCATTGATATTGTCTTTATTCCACTGTAACCTCCACCACTCCTCCAAGGGGCATTAAAACCCTCTTTTTAAGCTACTATCTCTATGTCTCTTCCACGTGGCATTGATATTGTCTTTTTATTCCACTGTAACCTCCACCACTCTTCCAAGGCGCATTGAAACCAGCTTGTTAAGCTACTGTGACCTCCACGTCTCTTCCACGGGGCACTGATATTGTCCTTTTTTTCCACAGCGACCTCCACCACTCTTCCAAGGGGCATTGATATTGTCTTTTTATTCCACAGAGACCTCCACCACTCTTCCAAGGGGCATTAAAACCATCTTGTTAAGCTACGGTGACCTCCAGTTGTCTTTCACGGGGCATTGATATTGTCTTTTTATTCCACTGCGACCTCCAGCACTCTTCCAATGGCCATTAAAACCATCTTGTTAGGCTACTGTGACCTCCACGTCTCTTCCACAGGGCATTGATATTGTCTTTTTATTCCACTGTGACCTCCACCACTCTTTCAAGGGACCAAGCAATGTGAACTGAGATTGTTATATTGTTATATATTGTTATTGTTATATTACTTCTTAGCTTGTGCAATAAAAACATGTATCTAGAGAGTAAGTTTCTTCAAAATGATCTGGTTCTTTAACACTGGCCCATCGCTGTTGTTTAATAGTCTGTTTCGACAGGCCGACCACGCTTCCCTAGCTCACAGAACAATCATTAATATGTTATTCTGTGAGCATATAATACCATTGTTGTTGGCCGCACATGTTCTATTTACTTAGGACAATGTGTTGCCAAGAATGATGGTTTTTTTTAAGTAAGCCGCAAAATCATTTCACCTTACAAATGAGCGTTTTGGTTATTCACTGGGCGACTGGCAGCCTGTTGAGACAGGCTAATTATGCTAAAACAAGCGTTCTAGGAACCACCCTTGCAGATAATTAACCTGCTTAAACAAGCTGCCAATCACTGAACGAATGGCCAAAACAATCGGCCAGTGTAAATGTGCTCTAAGATTATGTTCACAGTATTTACCAAATGTATCCATCGCCTGTAATGGGTTTGATGTATTTTTAACGTTTGTGGTATTCTTTACCATTTGTCATTGTATTGGAAAGTAAAATACAGTTTTTGTGTGGTAAACTATTTGCTTTCATCAGTGAGCTACGTATGCAATTCTATGGCATATAGTTGCATACATTGAGACCTTACGTGTTTCCATATAATTTGAAGAAAGCCTTAAGCTGCTCATACACTTTATGCTACATTCAGACATCCATGTCTACATTTACAGTGGGTACGGAAACAGCTCAACAAGGGGGATGCCACACCCCTAATTTGCACAGAATGCAAACAAGACAAAAAACCAAGCAATGTGAACTGAGGTCTAAGATGGTACACATGCAAGAAATAGGAGCATGTTCACACTAGCAAAAAGATGCAAAACCTACAAAAGACAAAAAATATATCTCATACCCTACCATCATTATATATAAAGGTAAAACAAAGTTGCATATGAAATATAGGGTACTTAGTGAACTATTTTTGATCAAAAAAAGTATACAAGCCGTCCCAACAGCGACAAGGTGACCCTAAATTGGGACGGTCCTACACTGTCTATATTAAAAATCTTACTGTATATCAAAGTTGAAGTAATGCATATAAAAGGGTAGACAAATAGAACCAGGTCCCAATATCAGACCACCTAAGCCCGTGGTAAGCTACATATATACTAACCAGCTCAACAAGAGGGATGCCACACCCCTAATTTGCACAGAATTCAAACAAGGCAAAAAACCAAGCAATGTGAACTGAGGTCTAAAATGGTACACATGCAAGAAATAGGAGCATGTTCACACTAGCAAAAAGATGCAAAACCTACAAAAAATATATCTCATACCCTACCATCATTATATATAAATGTAAAGCAAAGTTGCATATGAAATATAGGGTACTTGGTGAACTATTTTTGATCAAAAAAAGTATACAAGCCGTCCCACCAGCGACAAGGTGACCCTAAATTGGGACGGTCCTACACTGTCTATATTAAAAATCTTACTGTATATCAAAGTTGAAGTAATGCATATAAAAGAGTAGACAAATAGAACCAGGTCCCAATATCAGACCACATAAGCACGTGGTAAGCTACATATATACTAACCAGCTCAACAAGGGGGATGCCACATCCCTAATTTGCACAGAATGCAAACAAGACTAAAAACCAAGCAATGTGAACTGAGGTCTAAGATGGTACACATGCAAGAAATAGGAGCATGTTCACACTAGCAAAAAGATGCAAAACCTACAAAAGACAAAAATCTATCTCATACCCTACCATCATTATATATAAATGTAAAGTAAAGTTGCAGATGAAATATAGGGTACTTAGTGAACTATTTTTGATAAAAAAAAAAAGTATAAAAGCCGCCCCACCAGTGACAAGGTGACCCTAAATTGGGACGGTCCTACACTGTCTATATTAAAAACCTTACTGTATATCAAAGTTGAAGTAATGCATATAAAAGGGTAGACAAATAGTACCAGGTCCCAATATCAGACCACCTAAGCCCGTGGTAAGCTACATATATACTAACCAGCTCAACAAGGGGGATGCCACACCCCTAATTTGCACAGAATGCAAACAAGACAAAAAACCAAGCAATGTGAACTGATGTCTAAGATGGTACACATGCAAGAAATAGGAGCATGTTCACACTAGCAAAAAGATGCAAAACCAACAAAAAATATATCTCATACCCTACCATCATTATATATAAATGTAAAGCAAAGTTGCATATGAAATATAGGGTGTAACATACCTGGCGGCGTCCTTGCATAGTGGTCCATCTCCCACTGTGCAAGAGCGCGCACTTGATCTCCAATCCAGAATGTCTCTCTGGCTTCCCTCCATGCTGTCTGTTTGCTTCTGTGTGCTGCTGCTTAAGGGTGGCGCCCGATCACTTCCTGCTTCTTGTACCTGCTGTGGGCACACCCCTTGTGCGTCCTCAGCCTATTGCTGTCTGTCACCTGGTATTTAAACCAGCTGCTCCAATTAACCCATGCCTGAGCATTGTGTTTCATTCAGTGTGTGCTTTCACTCTGAAGGTGCCAGGTCCCGTTCTGTGTTCTCTTGTCTGCCTATCCTGGAGGCTGTATTTCCAGGCCTGTCTGAACACGCTCCTAGTCTGTTCCTCCCGCCTTCTAGGGGCCGATTACCTAGACCCGCTCCTGTATCTTGTCTGTCCTGTCTGAACACGCTCCTTGCCTGTTCGTCCCGCCTCTCTGGAGGCCGTATTCCCAGACACGCTCCTGTATTCCGCTGCAGTGTCGGTCTCCTCCGTACACTCAGTTCCAGTCTGAACTCTCTCCTATCTTTTACCTGTTTTTTCTCTATGTCCGTTCCTTTCCTTTTTCTGCAGAGTCTGAACTCGTACCTAACTCCTGCTTGTTGTCTCTGTACACCCGTTTGTGAGTTTGTGGTCCACTCGCTACTTCACTGCAAGTACCCTGTGGGTATCTGGCTCTGCCTTTCCCTTCCTGTCTGTTCCGTGTGAACAGAGCCCTGTCCCCCCTGCTCTGCCTTGCTCACTGCTCCGGCGGTTCTAGCCTGCTCTGCCTTGCTCACTGCTCCGGCAGCCTTGCTCCGCTCTGACCCTTTTGCTCGCTGCTCCGGCAGCCTTGCTCCGCTCTGACCCATTTGCTCGCTGCTCCGGCAGCCTTGCTCCGCTCTGACCCTTTTGCTCACTGCTCCGGCAGTCTCGCTCTACTCTTGCTCACCGCTCCAGGCGGCCTAGTCCTGCTCTACTCTTGCTCACCGCTCCAGGCGGCCTCGTCCTGCTCTACTTTTGCTCACCGCTCCAGGCGGCCTCGTCCTGCTCTACTCTTGCTCACCGCTCCAGGTGGTCTCGTCCTGCTCTGCCCTTGCTCACCGCTCCAGGCGGTCTCGTCCTGCTCTGCTCTTGCTCACCGCTCCAGGCGGTCTCGTCCTGCTCTGCTCTTGCTCACCGCTCCAGGCGGTCTCGTCCTGCTCTGCTCTTGCTCACCGCTCCAGGCGGTCTCGTCCTGCTCTGCTCTTGCTCACCGCTCCAGGCGGTCTCGTCCTGCTCTGCTCTTGCTCACCGCTCCAGGCGGTCTCGTCCTGCTCTGCTCTTGCTCACCGCTCCAGGCGGTCTCGTCCTGCTCTGCTCTTGCTCACCGCTCCAGGCGGTCTCGTCCTGCTCTGCTCTTGCTCACCGCTCCAGGCGGTCTCGTCCTGCTCTGCTCTTGCTCACCGCTCCAGGCGGTCTCGTCCTGCTCTGCTCTTGCTCACTGCTCCAGGCGGTCTCGTCCTGCTCTGCTCTTGCTCACCGCTCCAGGCGGTCTCGTCCTGCTCTGCTCTTGCTCACCGCTCCAGGCGGTCTCGTCCTGCTCTGCTCTTGCTCACCGCTCCAGGTGGTCTCATCCTGCTCTGCTCTTGCTCCAGGCGGTCTCGTCCTGCTCTGCTCTTGCTCACCGCTCCAGGCGGTCTCGTCCTGCCCTGCTCTTGCTCACCGCTCCGGGCGGTCTCATCCTGCCCTGCTCTCGCTCACCTCTCTGGGCGGCCTCACTCTGCTGTGTTTGTCCGCCACATCTGTGGTTCTGTTCCAAAGTCCCAGTGTGTACTGGGTCCTATCCCGCCTGTGTTCCTACCTGCTAGTGCCTTCCTGTCTGCACTCTAGCCGTGCTTGCCTGTACCCCCCTGCCTGCATACCCGCCTGCCTGCATACCAGTCGTGCCTGCCTATTCCCACCAGTCTGTGTGCCAGCCTAACCAGTCTGTTCCTGTATTCCCCTGTGTGGGTCAACAGCCATGTCCGGGGTCTGTCCTGGAGTAGCACCTGGTCCCTCTGCTCGGTTCCTCCTTGGTGCACTGGCGTTGTATGCCGTCGTGTGACCCTGGTCGGATCGGGTGAATACCTAGTTACGCCCCTCCAGGCATTCACTCTCCGGCACGGTCCAGTGGAATCACACGCACACGCCGCTCAGCCCGGGCGTGTGCATTACATAGGGTACTTAGTGAACTATTTTTGATCAAAAAAAGTATACAAGCCGTCCCACCAGCGACAAGGTGACCCTAAATTGGGATGGTCCTACACTGTCTATATTAAAAACCTTACTGTATATCAAAGTTGAAGTAATGCATATAAAAGGGTAGACAAATAGAACCAGGTCCCAATATCAGACCACCTAAGCCCGTGGTAAGCTACATATATACTAACCAGCTCAACAAGGGGGATGCCACACCCTTAATTTGCACAGAATGCAAACAAGACAAAAAACCAAGCAATGTGGACTGAGGTCTAAGATGGTACACATGCAAGAAATAGGAGCATGTTCACACTAGCAAAAAGATGCAAAACCTACAAAAGACAAAAAATATATCTCATACCCTACCATCATTATATATAAATGTAAAGCAAAGTTGCATTTGAAATATAGGGTACTTAGTGAACTATTGAGCTGGTTGAGCTGGTTAGTATATATGTAGCTTACCACGGGCTTAGGTGGGCTGATATTGGGACCTGGTTCTATTTGTCTACCCTTTTATATGCATACTTCAACTTTGATATACAGTAAGGATTTTAATATAGATAGTGTAGGACCGTCCCAATTTAGGGTCACCTTGTCGCTGGTGGGACGGCTTGTATACTTTTTTTGATCAAAAATAGTTCACTAAGTGCCCTATATTTCATATGGAACTTTGCTTTACATTTATATATAATGATGGTAGGGTATGAGATATAATTTTTGTCTTTTGTAGGTTTTGCATCTTTTTGCTAGTGTGAACATGCTCCTATTTCTTGCATGTGTACCATCTTAGACCTCAGTTCACATTGCTTGGTTTTTTGTCTTGTTTGCATTCTGTGCAAATTAGGGGTGTGGCACCCCCCTTGTTGAGCTGGTTAGTATATATGCAGCTTACCACAGGCTTAGGTGGTCTGATATTGGGACCTGGTTCTATTTGTCTACCCTTTTATATGCATTACTTCAACTTTGATATACAGTAAGGTTTTTAATATAGACAGTGTAAGACCGTCCCAATTTAGGGTCACCTTGTCGCTGGTGGGACAGCTTGTATACTATTTTTGATCAAAAATAGTTCACTAAGTACCCTATATTTCATATGCAACTTTGTTTTACATTTATATATAATGATGGTAGGGTATGAGATATATTTTTTGTCTTTTGTAGGTTTGCACTCTTTCAAGGGGCATTGATATTGTCTTTTTATTCGAATGCGACCTCCACCACTCTCCCAAGGGGCATTAAAACGGTCTTGCTAAGCTACTGTGACCTCCACGTCTCTTCCAAGGGGCATTAATATTGTATTTTTATTACACTGCGACCTCCACCACTCTTCCAAGGGGTCATTGATATTGTCTTTTTATTCCACTGTGAACTCCACCACTCCATCAAGGGGCATTAAAACCATCTTGTTAAGCTACTGTGACCTCCACGTCTTTTCCACAGGGCATTGATATTGTCTTTTTATACCACAGCGACCTCCAGTACTCTTCCAAGGGGCATTAAAAACCGTCTTGTTAAGCTACTGTGACTACTACGTCTCTTCCACAGGGCATTGATATTGTATTTTTATTCCACTGCGACCTCCACCACTCTACCAAGGGACATTAAAATCGTCTTGTCAAGCTACTGTGACCTTCATGTCTCTTCCAAGGGGCATTAAAACCATCTTGTTAAACCACTCTGAACTCCACAGCTCTTCCAAGGGGCATTAAAACCGTCTTGTTAAGCCACTGTGACCTCCACATCTTTTCCACGGGGCATTGACATTGTCTTTTTATTCCACTGCAACCTCCACCACTCTTCCAAGGGGCATTAAAACCACCATGTTGTTAGAACTCTCCTGTTAGGTTTTTTTTAGTTTGCTGGTCACATGACCATTTTTGCCTATTTAATCCGGCTCCGCCCTCCTGGCCTTGCTGGACTTCATTGTATTTACTACTCTTGATCTAGCTTGGTGCTCTGTTACCGTTCTCTGTTAGTTTTGCTAGGTCTTCTGACCTCTATGCTTTTTGTTGTGTGTTTGTCTTTGACTGCTACTATTTCTGCTAGGAGGTGTCCAACTTATCCCAGTCCCTAGTTCTTGTAGGGATCCCTCCCTCACATCTATAGGTCTTCGTACAGACTAGCCGAGGACTTTAGCGGGTCTGATCGCAGGATCAGGTTCCCCTTACATCGTAGGGATCTAGTTTAGTTATATTGTAGGGACAGATCTCCTGTCTTTCCTTAGTTCCTGTAGCAGATCATAACAGTAAGTCCAGCCTAAAAAAAAAAAATAATTTTTTCTAAGGAAAGACCTCCAGTTTTCTATCATGGTCTCGGTTCAAGATTTGGCTCAACGCTTGCAGGGACTCTCTCTGGAGGTGGACAAGCTCCAACAACACGTGAGTAGCTGTTCTGGAGCACATTTTGTGGAACCAAAGGTACGTCTGCCTGATCTAATTTTTGGCGAACAACAAGATTTTTTTTCTTTTAAAAATGCTTGTTTATTGTATTTTCGTTTGAGACCCGGATCCTCTGGTGATGAATCACAGCGCATAGGGTTCATAATGTCACTTTTGCGCAAAGATCCTCAGGGATGGGCCTTCTCTCTCCAACCTAGTGATCTGTGCTTTAGATCAGTGGATAGTTTTTTTTCTGCTTTGGGTTTGTTGTACGATGATCCTGATCGTGTCTCATCTGCTGAGTCTGAATTGAGACATCTGAGGCAGGGATCAGGTAATGTGGAAAAATATTGTTCTCACTTCCGTCGGTGGTCTTCCCAGGTGGGGTGGAACGATTCAGCTTTGAAAAGCTTGTTTCTTGCAGGGCTTGGTGAAAGGGTTAATGATTTACTGATTGCTTATCCCACACCTGGAAACTTGCAGGAGGCAATGCAATTAGCTATACGGGTGGACAGGAGACTGCGTGCAAGGGTTAATGAGAGCAAATCCTCTGCTATGTCAGCTCCGAGTCCTGAGAGGGTCTGTGCTGACAAAGGAGAGCCGATGGAGATTGGGGCGATGGCAGCCCGCTCTCAGGAAAAAGACCGCAGGCTTTCTGAAGGTTTGTGCTTCTATTGCGGAAATTCTGGTCATTTTATTAAGAACTGTGTGCTTCGTATGAAGAAAGAAAAAAAAATGGTCAGTCATGCACGAATAGCCTGTTTAAATTCTAAGGGAGTATTCCTATCTGCTACTACTGCTGCTCAGGATGAATTAATTGAATTTCGGGTTTTTGTGGATTGCGGTTCTACTCTGAATGTGATTGCTGGGGGATTCTTAGAAAAACTTAAATTAAAACCTAAAACTTTGTCATCCCCTATTACTGTGGTTTCTGTTGATGGCTCTCCCTTGAAGAGTGTTACTCATAAGGTCTGTGAATTTCCCCTCACTATTAATGGTATTCATCAAGAGAATTTGGATTTGGTAGTATTAAATAATTTGCCTTCTCCAGTAATATTGGGGTTGCCCTGGTTAAAATTGCACAATCCTGTACTGGATTGGTCTACCAATGAAATTAAGTCCTGAAGCCCTAAGTGTTATGACAAGTGTTGTAACGGGCGCATTGCTGCTGTGGATAAAGGGGAATTACCTGTACCTATTCAGGATTTTTGGAGAGTTTTTTCTGAGGAGGAGTCACAAATTTTACCTCCCCATAGAGACTATGATTGTACCATTGAATTTGTCCCTGGAGCGACTCTTCCTAAAAGTTGTTTATTTAATCTTACTATTCCTGAGAGAAAGGCTTTGGAGGAATACATACAGACAAGCTTGGCCGCCGGTCACATTAGGCCTTCCAAGTCTCCTGTGGCTGTTGGATTTTTTTTTGTTAAAAAAAAAGATGGCGGGTTACGTCCTTGTCTGGACTTTCGTGAGATTAATAAAATTACTGTACGCAATCCTTACCCACTGCCATTGATTCCTGATTTATTTAACCAGTTAGTGGGGGCCAAGTGGTTCTCTAAAATTGATCTCCGGGGGGCATACAATTTGTTGCGCATGAAGGAGGGTGATGAATGGAAGACTGCTTTTAACACTTCTGTGGGTCATTTTGAGAATCTGGTTATGCCTTTTGGTCTTACCAATGCTCCAGCATTTTTTCAGAATCTTATTAATGACATCCTTAGACCTTTAATCGGCAAAAATGTGGTTGTGTATTTGGATGACATTCTGATTTATTCGCCTGATCTGGAGTCTCATTGGCAGAGCGTACGTGAGGTTTTACAGTTATTAATGGACAATTCGCTTTTTGCTAAGCTAGAGAAATGTGAGTTCGCTGTACAGAGAATTAGTTTTTTGGGTTACATTATCTCCAGTGAAGGTTTTGAGATGGATCCGGTTAAAGTTCAAGCTGTGCAGGAATGGCCTAGGCCTATTGGTTTGAAATCAATACAGAGGTTTTTGGGTTTCGCCAATTATTACAGAAAATTCATAAAAAAAATTCTATTATTGTCAAACCGCTGACCGATCTCACCAGGAAAGGTGCTAATGCGGTTCAGTGGACTTCTGAGGCCATTGAGGCTTTTGTGCTTCTTAAGGAGAGGTTCACCTCTGCTCCCATCCTTATTCAGCCTGATGTGACTAAGCCGTTTTTGGTTGAGGTTGATGCTTCCTCTGTGGGGGTCGGTGCGGTGTTGTCTCAGGAAAATAAGGATGAAATACATCCCTGTGCCTTTTTTTCAAAAAAATTTTCTGAGACTGAACTTAATTACGATATTGGTAATCAGGAATTGCTGGCTATTAAACTCGCATTTGAACACTGGCGTCACCTCTTGGAAGGTGCTGAATTTCCCATTCAAATTTTCACTGATCATAAAAATCTGATCTATCTTGATGCTGCCAAGCGCTTGAATGCCCGTCAGGCTAGGTGGGCACTTTTTTTCTCGCGGTTTAATTTTTCCATTACTTACATCCCGGGTACCAAGAATGTTAAAGCGGATGCTTTGTCTCGCAGCTTTTCTCCCATGGTCGGTGCTGAGGAGGAAGAGGAGAGCATTTTACAAGAAGGTGTTGTGATTGCTGCTTTGGACTCCGTTTTGGAGGATGAGATTCTTAAAGCTCAGGAGAATGCCCCATCTAACACTCCCCATGGGAGGTTGTTTGTGCCTAGGACCTTTAGGAGAGATTTGTTTGTTGAGTGTCATGAGTCTCGGTTGGCAGGTCATCCAGGAATTTCTGAGACCAAGAGACTTGTGGGTCGCAGTTTTTGGTGGCCTGGATGGCAGAAGGAAGTCATTAAGTGGGTGCGTCAATGTACTGTGTGTGCTAGATCCAAGTCTTCGCATGCTCCTGCTGCGGGGTTGCTTTGCCCTCTGGAGGTTCCTAGTGCACCTTGGACACATCTGGCTATGGACTTTATTACTGACCTTCCCCCCTCTGAAGGTTTCATGGTCATCTGGGTGGTCGTGGACCGTTTTAGCAAGATGTGTCACTTGGTTCCCTTCATCAAACTGCCTTGCGCTAAGACACTCGCTAAGGCCTTTGTCAAGGAAATTGTCAGACTACATGGTGTTCCTACTGACATTGTTTCTGATAGGGGACCTCAGTTCGTGGCTCGTTTTTGGCGTGCCTTTTGTGACTGGTTGGGAGTTCATTTGTCGTTTTCATCCGGATATCATCCTGAGTCTAATGGCCAGACAGAAAGGAAGAACCAGGATGTTGAGCAGTTCTTGCGTTGTTTTGTGGCAGACAATCAAGAGGGGTGGTCTGAGTTTCTGCCACTTGCTGAATTTGCTCTTAACAACCATACATCCTCTTCTGCTGGGTGTTCGCCTTTTTTTTGTTGTTCTGGGAGACATCCGTCTTTTGGGTCATTCTCCAAATTGGTATCGGCTGTGCCTGAGGAGGAGAGTTTTTCCGGTGATTTGGAGAGAGTTTGGACGGATGTACGTGGTAATCTTCAGGAGGCTAACAAAAAATCTAAGAGGTACTTTGATAGGAAACGGCAAGAGGTTTTGTTTGCTGTTGGTGACATGGTTTGGTTGTCCTCTAAGAATCTGCGATTGAGGATTCCTTCTAAAAAATTGGGTCCCAAGTTCGTAGGGCCCTTTAAGGTGCTTCAGATAGTTAACCAATCTGCTGTTAGGCTGGAGGTTCCTACCTCCTGGAAGATTAACCCGGTGTTTCATGTTTCTCTGTTGAAAAGAGCTGACGTGTCGGATGATGACGCCTCTGCCACTGTTCCTCCGGTGGTGGAGGACGGGGAATATGAAATTTCCCGCATCCTAAATTCTAGACGGTATAGAGGGAGTTTGCAGTATCTCGTCGCTTGGAAGGGTTTCGGACCTGAGGATAACTCATGGGTGAGGGCGGATGATGTTTCTGCTTCCAGACTTCTCAGAGCGTTTCACAGGAGGTTTCCTGATAAGCCTGGGCCTAGGGGATCCGGAGGATCCTCTTAGAAGAGGGGGTACTGTTAGAACTCTCCTGTTAGTTTTTTTTTAGTTTGCTAGGCACATGACCATTTTTGCCTATTTAATCCGGCTCCACCCTCCTGACCTTGCTGGACTTCATTGTATTTACTACTTTTGAGCTAGCTTGGTGCTCTGTTACCGTTCTCTGTTAGTTTTGCTAGGTCTTCTGACCTCTATGCTTTTTGTTGTGTGTTTGTCTTTGACTGCTACTATTTCTGCTAGGAGGTGTCCAACTTATCACAGTCCCTAGTTCTTGTAGGGATCCCTCCCTCACATCTATAGGTCTTCGTACAGACTAGCCGAGGACTTTAGCGGGTCTGATCGCAGGATCAGGTTCCCCGTTACATCGTAGGGATCTAGTTTAGTTATATTGTAGGGACAGATCTCCTGTCTTTCCTTAGTTCCTGTAGCAGATCATAACACATGTTAAGCTACTGTGATCTCCACGTCTCTTCTATGGGGCATTGATATTGTCTTTTTATTTCACTGCGCCCTCCACCACTCTTCGAAATGGGCATTAAAACCACCTTGTTAAGCTATTTTGACCTCCTCGTCTCTTCCACGGGGCATTGATATTGTCTTTTTATTCCACTGTAACCTCCACCACTTTTCCAAGGGGCATTAAAAACGTCTTGTTAAGGTACAGTGACCTCCACGTCTCTTCCACGGGGCATTGATATTGTCTTTTTATTCCACTGGGATCTACACCACTTTTCCAAGCGGCATTGATATTGTCTTTTTATTCCCCTTTGACCTCCACCACTCTACCAAGGGGCATTGATATTGTATCTTTATTCCACTGCGACCTCCACCACTCTTCCAAGGGGAATTAAAACCGTTTTAATAAGTTACTGTGACCTCCACGTCTCTTTCAAGGGGCATTAAACCCGTCTTGTTAAAATACTCTGAACTCCACAACTCTTCCACGGGGCATTAAATTTGTCTAGTTAAGCTACTGTGACCTCCACGTCTATTCCACGGGGCATTGATATTGTCTTTTTATTCCACTGCGACCTCCACCACTCTAACAAGGGGCATTAAAACCATCTTGTTAAGCTACTGTGACCTCCACGTCTGTACTAAGGTGCATTAAAACCATCTTGTTAAACCACTCTGAGCTCCACTGCTCTTCCAAGGGGCATTAAAACCGCCTTGTTAAGCTACTATTACCAACACGTCTCTTCCGCGGGGTATTGATATTGTCTTTTTATTCCACAGCGACCTCTAGTATTCTCCCAAAGGGCATTAAAACTGTCTTGTTAAGCTGCTGTGACCTCTACGTCGCTTCCACAGGGCATTGATATTGTCTTTTCATTCCACTGAGACTTCCACCACTCTTCCAAGGGGCATTAAAACCATATTGTTTAGCTATTGTGACCTCCACGTCTCTTCCAAGGGGCATTAATATTGTCCTAATATTCCATTGAGACCTCCACCACTCTTCCAAGGGGCATTGATATTGTCTTTTTATTCCACTGCGACTTCCACCACTCTTCCAACAGGCATTAAAACCATCTTTTTAAGCTACTGTGATCTCCACGTCTCTTCCACGGGGCATTGATATTGTATTTTTATTCCACTATAACCTCCACCACTCTTCCAAGTGGCATTAATACCGTCTTGTTAAGCTACTGTGACCTACATGTCTCTTCCAAGGGGCATTAAAACCATCTTGTTAAACTACTCTGAACTCCACAGCTTTTCCAAGGGGCATTAAAAGCGTCTTGGTAAGCTATGGCGACCTCCCCGTCTCTTCCACGGGGCATTGGTATTTTATTTTTATTTAACATACCTCCATCACTATTCAAGTTGCATTTAAACTGTCTTGTTAAACTACTGTGACCTCCACTTCTCTTCCACGGGGCATTGATATTGTCTTTTTATTCCATAGCGATCTCCACCACTCTTCCAAGGGGCATTAAAACCATCTTGTTAAACTACTGTGACCTCCACGTCTCTTCCACGGGGCATTGATATTGTCTTTTTATACCACTGTGACCTCCCCCACTCTTCCAAGGGACATTAAAACCATCTTGTTAAGCTACTGTGACCTCCACGTCTGTACCACGGGGCATTGATATTGTCTTTTTATTCCACTGCAACTTCCAACACTCTTCCAAGTGGCATTCATATTGTCTTTTTATTCCACTGTGACCTCCACCACTCTTCCAAAGGGCATTAAAACCGTCTTGTTAAGGTCCTGTGAGCTCCACGTCTCTTCCATGGGACATTAAAACCATCTTGTTAGACCACTCTGAACTCCACAGCACTTCAAAGGGGCATTAAAGCCATCTTGTTAAGCTACTGTGACCTCCACGTCTCTTCCCCGGGGCAATGATATTGTCTTTTTATTCCACAGTGACCTCCACCACACTTCCAAGGGGCATTAAAACCATCTTGCTAAGCTACTGTGACCTCCAAATCTCTTCCAAGGGGCATTGATATTGTCTTTTCATTCCACTGCGACCTCCACCACTCTTCCAATGGGCATTAAAACCACCTTGTTAAGCTATTTTGACCTCCTCATCTCTTCCTTGGGGCATTGATATTGTCTTTTTATTTCACTGTAACCTCCGCCACTTTTCCAAGGGGCATTAAAAATGTCTTGTTAAGGTACTGTGACCTCCACGTCTCTTCCACGGGGCATTGATATTGTCTTTTTATTCCACTGGGATCTCCACCACTCTTCCAAGCGGCATTGATATTATCTTTTTATTCCCCTTTGACCTCCACCACTCTACCAAGGGGCATTGATATTGTCTCTTTATTCCACTGCTACCTCCACCACTCTTCCAAGGGGCATTAAAACCGTCTTGTTAAAATACTCTGAACTCCACAACTCTTCCAAGGGGCATAACATTTTTCTAGATAAGCTACTGTGACCTCCACGTTTATTCCACGGGGCATTGATATTGTCTTTTTATTCCACAGCGACCTCCATCACTCTTCCAAGGGGCAGTAAAACCGTTTTGTTAAGCTACTGTGACCTCCACGTCTCTTCCACGGGGCATTGATATTGTCTTTTTATTCCACTGCGACCTCCACCACTCTTCCAAGGGGCATTAAAACCACAATGTTAAGTTACTGTGATCTTCTTGTCTCTTCCACGGGGCATTAATATTCTCTTTATATTCCATTGCGACCTCCACCACTCTTCCAAGGGGCATTGATTTTGTCTTTTTATTCCACTGTAACCTCCACCACTCTCCCAAGGGGCATTAAAACCGTCTTGTTAAACCACTCTGAACTCCACCGCTCTTCCAAGGGGCATTAAAACCGTCTTGTTAAGCTACGGTGACCTCCACGTATCTTCCATGGTGCATTGATATTGTCTTTTTATTCCACAGCGACTTCCGCCACTCTTCAAGGGGCATTAAAACCGTCTTGTTACGCTACTGTGAACGCCACGTCTCTTCCACGGGGCATTGATATTGTCTTTTAATTCCACTGCGACCTCCACCACTCTTCCAAGGGGCATTGATATTGTCTTTTTATTCCACTGTGTCCTCCACCACTCTTCCTAGCGGCAGTGATATTGTCTTTTTATTACACTTTGACCTCCACCTCTTTTCCAACGGGCATTGATATTGTCTCTTCATTTCACTGTGAACTCCACCACTCCGTCAAGGGGCATTAAAACCGTCTTGTTAAGCTACTGTGACCACCACGTCTCTTCCACAGGGCATTGATATTGTCTTTTTATACCACAGCTACCTCCAGTACTCTACGAAGGGGCATTAAAAACCATCTTGTTAAGCTACTGTGACCACCACGTCTCTTCCACAGGGCATTGATATTGTCTTTTTATTCCACTGCGACCTCCACCACTCTACCAAGGGGCATTAAAATCATCTTTTTAAGCTACTGTGACCTTCACGTCTCTTCTAAGGGGCATTAAAACCATCTTGTTAAACCACTGTGAACTCCACAGCTCTTCCAAGGGGCATTAAAACCGTCTTGTTAAGCCACTGTGACCTCCACGTCTTTTCCACGGGGCAATGATATTGTCTATTTATTCCACAAAGACATCCACCCCTCTTCCAAGGGGCATTAACACCGTGTTTTTAAGCTACTGTGACATCCATGTCTCTTTCACGGGGCATTGATATTGTCTATTTATACCAATGCGACCTCAACCATTCTTCCAAGTGGCATTAAAACCATCTTTTTAAGCTACTGTAAACTCCACGTCTCTTCCCCGGGGCATTGATATTGTCAATTTATTCCACAGCGACATTCTCCACTCTTCCAAGGGGCATTAAACCGTCTTGTTAAGCAACTTTGACCACTACGGCACTTCCAAGGGGCATTGATATTGTCTTTTTATTCCACTGTGACCTCCACCACCCTTCAAAGGGGCATCAAAACCGTCTTGTTAAGTTACTGTGACCACCACGTCTCTTCCACGGGGCATTGTTATTGTATTTTTATTCCACTGTAACCTCCACCACTCTTCCAAGAGGAATTAAAACCAACTTGTTAAGCTATTGTGACCTCCACTTCTCTTCCACGGGACATTAAAACCATCTTGTTAAACCACTCTTAACTCCACACCTCTTCCAAAGGGCAGTAAAACTGTCTTGTTAAGCTATTGTGACCTCCACGTCTCTTCCATGGGGCATTGATATTGTCTTTTTATTCCACATCGACCTCCACCACTCCTCCAAGGGCATTAAAACCATCTTGTTAAGCTACTATCTCCACGTCTTATCCACGGGGCATTGATATTGTCTTTTTATTCCACTGTAACCTCCACCATTCTTCCAAGGGGCATTAAAACCGGCTTTTTAAGCTACTGTGAACTCCACGTCTCTTCCACGGGGCATTGATATTGTCTTTTTTTTCCACAGCGACCTCAACCACTCTTCCAAGGGGCATTGATATTGTCTTTTTATTCCACAGAGACCTCCACCATTTTCCAATGGGCATTAAAACAATGTTGTTAAGCTACTGAGACCTCCAATTCTCTTCTACGGGGCATTGATATTGTCTTTTTATTCCACTGCGACCTCCACCTCTCTTCCACAGGGCATTGATATTGTCTTTTTATTCCACTGCGACCTCCACCACTCTTCCAAGGGGCATTAAAACCATTTTGACAAACTACTGTGACCTCCAAGTCTCTTCCACGGGGCATTGATATTGTCTTTTTATTCAACTGTATCCTCCATCACTCTTCCAAGGGGCATTAAAACCGTCTTGTTAAGCTACTGTGACCTCCACGTCTCTACCAAGGGGCATTAAAACCATCTTTTTAAACCAATCTTTACTCCACAGCTCTTCCAAAGGGCATTAAAACCGTCTTGTTAAGCTACTATGACCTCCACGTCTCTTCCACGGGTAATTGTTATTGTCTTTTTATTCCACAGCGACCTCCACCACTTTTCCAAGAGGCATGAAAACCGTCTCGTTAAGCTACTGTGACCTCCACGTCTCTTCCACGGGGCATTGATATTGTCTTTTTATTCCATTGCGACGTCCACCACTCTCCCAAAGGGAATTGATATTTACTGTTGAGCCACTCCCGTAGTGTTCGGGTTCGGTTCGGTTCGTCGAACACCGGGATGTTCGAGGAACTGTTCGTCGAATACCGTCGAACACCGTTAAAACTAATGGCAGGCAAACAAAAACACATAGAAACACATACAAAACACCTTCAAAGGTGTCCAAAAGCTTACAAACTGCTCAGAAGAAACTCTCTTTAAAAAAGCCGGCCGGCAATTCAGCAGTGGCATACACTGGTACCAGACAATTTAAACAAGAAGGAATAGAGCATCACACATAGATTCGATAGATAGAAACATGTCAGTCACATATATAAGAAGTACAGTGACAGTGTTGGTTACTGTACTTGTCATTTAGTGTTAAAAGATTTATTAAAAAAAATATTAGTGTTTTCATGCACCGTCTCTTTAAAAAAGCCGGCCGGCAATTTAGCATCGGTACCCGACAATTTATAACAGAAAGAATAGAGCATCACACATAGATTAGATAGATAGAAACATGTCAGTCACATATATAAGAAGTACAGTGATAGTGTTGATTACTGTACTTGTCATTTAGTGTTAAAATAAAGGACTTATTAAAAAAAAAATTGGCGTGGGGTTCCCCGTAATTTTAGTCTCTAGCGGAGGTTAAGCAGACGGCTGGGGCAGATGTTTGAAGCCTGGGAAGGGGGTAATACCCATGGAGCTTCCCAGGCTACTAATATCAGCCCCCAGCTGAATACCTAGCCTTTACTAGCTATTAAAATGGGGGACCCCAAAAAAAATTATGTGGGGTCCCCCCTATTTTAATAGCTAGCAAAGACTAGGCAGACTGCTGGGGATGATATTAATAGCCCAGGAAGGGTGCCATGAATATTGGCCCCCTCCCAGTCTAGAAACACCAGCCGTCAGCCGCCCCAGAAATGGCGCATCCATAGAATGCGCCAATTCTGGCACTTAGCCTCGCTCTTCCCACTGCCCTGTAGCGGTGGCAGTGGGGTAATAGGGTTGGGGTTGATGTCAGCTTATAATGCCAGCTGACATCAAGCCCAGGTTAGTAATGGAGAGGCGTCTATAAGACACCCCCATTACTAACCCCATAGTCAAAGATACAAAAAAACACAAACACCCAGAATAAAGTCCTTTAATCGAAATAAACACACAATTCTTTATTGTTCTAAATTAAACCATACTTACCATTACGCCCATTCCAGCTGAAGCCAAACATCTCCTGCAATAAAAGTAAAATAATAAAGCAACATCATCCTTACCTTTCCATGGTTCCCACGACAGCTTCAGCTCTGCTACATTCACATGACAGGCTGGACCGCAGCAGAATGCTGCCATCCAGCTTGCCATGCGGCATACATTGAGAAGTGCAGGCATGCTTGCGCTCTGCAGTGTCTGGCTGTGACGGCATCCAGATGAGCCGGGTATTACCCCCTTCCCAGGCTTCAAACATCTGCCCCAGCCGTCTGCTTAACCTCCGCTAGAGACTAAAATTACGCGGAACCCCACGCCAATTTTTTTTTTAATAAATCTTAATAAATCCTTTATTTTAACACTAAATGACAAGTACAGTAATCAACACTATCACTGTACTTCTTATATATGTGACTGACATGTTTCTATCTATCTAATCTATGTGTAATGCTCTATTCTTTCTGTTATAAATTGTCGGGTACCAAAGCTGAATTGCCGGCCGGCTTTTTTAAAGAGACGGTGCATGAAAACACTAATATTTTTTTTAATAAATCCTTTACACTAAATGACAAGTACAGTAACCAACACTGTCACTGTACTTCTTATATATTTGACTGATATGTTTCTATCTATCTAATCTATGTGTGATACTCTATTCTTTCGGTTCTAAATTGTCTGGTACCGGTGTATGCCGCTGCTGAATTGCCGGCTTTTCGTGTTTCACTGTGATCACTGTTCCCATCGATTTGGGCAACCACTGTAATGCCACAACCACCATGGCTGTGGCATTACAGTGAGTGGCAGACAATCCCTGCATGATTGGTGCTCTAAATAGCGCCATACATTCAGGACACGTTTCGGTGCACAAACAGTTATCGAACATAACCTCGAACAGCCGAATTTTTTGCAAATCGTTCGCGTTCGTCGAACGACTCGAACACCGCCCAAAACAGCTCGAATTTGAGATTGGCGAACATTTCTAGTCGAACACCGGTCATCTCTATTGATATTGTCTTTTTATTCCTCTGAGACCTCCACCACTTCTCCAAGGGGCATTAAAACCGTCTTGTTAAGCTACTGTCTCCACATCTCTTCCACGGGGCATTGATATTTTCTTTTTAATCCACTGCAACCTCCACCACTCTTCCAAGGGGCATTATAACCGCCTTGTTAAGCTACTATCTCCACGTCTCTTCCACGGGGCAATGACATTGTCTTTTTATTCTACTGTAACATCCACCACTCTTCCAAGGGGCATTAAAACCGGCTTGTTAAGCTACTGTGACTTTCACGTCTCTTCCACGGGGCATTGATATTGTCTTTTTTTTCCACAGCGACCTTCACCACTCTTCCAAGGGGCATTGATATTCTCTTTTTATTCCACAGAGACCTCCACCACTCTTCCAATGGGCACTAAAACCATCTTGTTAGGCAACTGTGACCTCCACGTCTCTTCCACGGGGCATTGATATTGTCTTCTTATTTGTCTGCGACCTCCACCACTCTTCCAAGGGGCATTAAAACGGTCTTGCTAATCTACTGTGAACTCCAAGTCTCTTCCAAGGGGCATTATTATTGTATTTTTATTCCACTGTGACTTCCAACACTCTTCCATAGGGCATTGATATTGTATTTTTATTCCACTGCGACCGCCACCATTCTTCCAAGGGGTCATTGATATTGCCTTTTTATTGCACTGCGACCTCCACCACTCTTACAAGGGGCATTAAAACCATCGTGTTAAGCTACTGTGACCTCCAAGTCACTTCCAAGGGGCATTAAAGCCGTCTTCTTAAGCTACTGTGACCTCCACTTATTTTCCACAGGGCATTGATATTGTCTTTTTATTGCACTGCAACCTCAACCACTCTTCCAAGGGGCATTAAAACCATCTTGTTAGGCTACTGTGATCTCCACTTCTCTTCCACGGGGCATTAATATTGTCTTTTTATTCCACTGTGACCTCCATCACTCTTTCAAGGGGCATTGATAGTGTCTTTTTATTCAACTGCGACCTCCACAAACTCTTCCAAGGGGCATTAAAACGGTGTTATTAAGCCACTGAGACCTCCAATTCTCTTCTACAGGACATCGATATTGTCTTTTTATTCCACTGCGACCTCCACCACTCTTCCATAGGGCATTGATATTATCTTTTTATGCGACTGCGACCTTCACCACTCTTCCAAGGGGCATTGAAACCATTTTCTTAAGCTACTGGGACCTCCGCTTCTCTTCCACGGGGCATTGATATTGTCTTTTTATTCCACTGCGACCTTCACCACCCTTCCAAGGGGCATTAAAAACATCTTGTTAAGCTACTGTGACCTCCACGTCTCTTCCGCTGGGCATTAATATTGTCTTTATATTTTTTTGCGACCTCCATCACTCTTCCAAGGGGCATTGATATTGGCTTTTTATTCCACTGCGACATCCACCACTCTTCCAAGGGGCATTAAAACCATCTTGTTAAGCTACTGTGATCTCCACCTCTTCCAAGGGGCATTGATATGGCATTTTTATTCCACTGTAACCTCCACCACTATTCCAAGGGGCACTAAAACCATCTTGTTAAGCTACTGTGACCTACACGTCTCTTCCAAGGGGCATTAAAATTATGTTGATAAACCACTCTGAACTCCACAGCGCTTCCAAGGGGCATTAAAACTGTCTTGTTAAACTACGGTGACCTCCATGTCTCTTCCAAGGGGCATTGATATTGTCTTTTTATTCCACTGCGACCTCCACCACTCTTCCAAGGGGCATTAATATTGTCTTTTAATTCCACTGCAACCTCCACCACTTTTCCATGGGTCATTGATATTGTCTTTTTATTCCACTGCGACCTCCACCACTCTCCCAAGGGGCATTAGAACCGTGTTGTTAAGCTTCTGTGACCTCCACGTCTTTTCTTATGGGCATTAAACCTGTCATGCTAAATCACTCTGAACTACACAGCTCTTCCAAGGGGCATTAAATTCATCTTGTATAGCTCCTGTGACCTCCACGTCTCTTCCACAGGGCATTGATATTGTCTTTTTATTCCACTGCGACCTCCACTACTCTTCCAAGGGACAATAAAACCGTCTTGTTAAGCTACTGTAACCTCCATATCTCTTCAACAGGGCATTCATATTGTCTTTTTTTTCCACTCCGACCTCCACCACTCTTCCAAAGGGCATTAAAACCATCTTGTTAAGCTTCTGTGACCTCCACGTCTTTACCAAGGGGCAAAAAAACCATCTTGTTAAACCACGCTGAACTCCACAGCTTTTCCAAGGGGCAATAAAACCGTCTTGTTAAGCTACTGTGACCTCCACATCTCTTCCACGGGGCATTGTTATTGTCTTTTTATTCCACAGCGACCTCCACCACTCTTCCAAGGAGTATTTAAACCGTCTTGCTAGGCTACTGTCACCTCCATGTCTCTTCCACGAGGCATTGATATTGTATTTTAAATACACTGCTACCTCCACCACTCTTCCAAGGGGCATCGATATTCTTTTTTTATTCCACTGCGACCTCCACCACTCTTCCAAGGGGCATTGATAAAGTCTTTTTATTCCACTGCGACCTCCACCACTCTTCCAAGGGACATTAAAACCGTGTTGTTAAGCTACTGTGACCTTCACGTCTCTTCCACGGGGCATTGAAACCATCTTGTTAAACCACTCTGAATTCCACAGCTCTTCCAAGGGGCCTTAAAACTGTCTTGTTAAGCTACTGTGACCTCAGTGTCTCTTACACGGGGCAATGATATTGTCTTTTTATTCCACAGCAGCTTCCACCACTCTTCCAAGGGGCATTAAAACTGTCTTGTTAAGCTACTGAGACCTCCACGTCTCTTCCACGGGGCATTGATATTGTCTTTTTAATTCCATTGCGACCTCCATCACTCTAACAAGGGGCATTAATATTGTCTTTTTATTCCACTGCGACCTCTACCACACTTCCAAGGGGCATTAAAACCGTCTTGTTAAGCTACTGTGATCTGCACGTCTCTACCACTGGGCATTGATTTTGTCTTTTTATTCCACAGCGACCTCCACCACTCTTCCAAGGGTCATTGGTATTGTCTTTTTATTCCACAGCGACCTCCACCACTCTTCCAAGGGGCATTGCACCGTCTCGTTAAGGTACTGTGACCTCCAGGTCTCTACCACTGGTCATTGATTTTGTCTTTTTATTCCACTGCGACCTCCACCACTCTTCCAAGGGGCATTAAAACGATCTTGTTAAGCTTCTGTGACCTGCACGTCTCTGCCACGGGGCATTGATATTGTCTTTTTATTCAACTGCGACCTCCACCACTCTTCCATGGGGCATTGATATTGTCTTTTTATTCAACTCCGACCTCCACTACTTTTCCAAGGGGCATTGATATTGTCTTTTTATTCCACTGCGACCTCCACCACTGTACCAAGGGGCATTAAAACGATCTTGTTAAGCAACTGTGACCTTCACGTCTCTTCCACGGGGCATTGATATTGCCTTTTTATTCCACTGCGACCTCCACCACTCTTCCATGGGGCATTAAAACCATCTTGTGAAGCTACTGTGACCTCCACATCTCTTCCACGGGGCATTGATATTGCCTTTTTTTTCCACAGCTACCTCAACCACTCTTTAAACGGGCATTGATATTGTCTTTTTATTCCACAGAGACCTCCACCAGTTTTCCAATGGGCAGTAAAACCATCTTGTTAAGCTACTGTGACCTCCAGGTCTCTTCCACGTGGCATTGATATTGTCTTTATATTCCACTGTGACCTCCACCACTCTTCCAATGGACATTAAAACCATCTTGTTAGGCTGCTGTGACCTCCACGTCTCTTCCACGGGGCATTGATATTGTCTTTTTATTACACTGCGACCTCCACCACTCTTCCAAGGGGCATTAAAACAGTGTCGTTAAGCTACTGAGACGTCCAATTCTCTTCCACAGGGCATTGATATTCTCTTTTTATTCAACTGCGACCTCCACCACTCTTCCAAGGGGGCATTGATATTGTCTTTTTATTCCACTGCGACCTCCACCACTCTTCCAAAGGGCATTAAAACCATTTTCTGAAGCTACTCTGACCTCCAAGTCTCTTCCACGGGGCTTTGATATTGTCTTTTTAATCAATTGTAACCTCCAGCACTATTAGAAGTGGCATTAAAACCGTCTTGTTAAGCTACTGTGACCTCCACGTCTCTTCCAAGGAGCATTAAAACCATCTAGTTAAACCAATTTGTACTCCACAGCTCTTCCAAGGGGCATTAAAACTGTCTTGTTAAGCTACTGTGACCTCCGCTTCTCTTCCACGGGGCCTTGATATTGCCTTTTTATTCCACTGCGACTTTCACCATCCTTCCAAGGGGCATTAAAAACATCTTGTTAAGCTACTGTGACCTCCACGTCTCTTCCACTGGGCATTAATATTGTCTTTATATTTTATTGCGATCTCCACCACTTTTCCAAAGGGCATTGATATTGTCTTTTTATTCCACTGCGACCTCCACCACTCTTCCAAGGGGCATTAAAACCATCTTGTTAAGCTACTATGATCTCCACGTCTTTTACATGGGGCACTGATATTGTATTTTTATTCCACTGTAAACTCTACCACTCTTCCAAGGAGCACTAATACTGTCTTCTTAAACCACTCTGAACTCCACAGCTCTTCCAAGGAACATTAAATCTGTCTTGTTAAGCTACGGTGACCTCCACTTCTCTTCCACGGGGCATTGATATTGTCTTTTTATTCCACTGCGACCTCCACCACTTTTCCATGGGGCATTGATATTGTTTTTTTATTCCACTGCGACCTCCACCACTCCCCCAAGGGGCATTAAAACCATCTTGTTAAGTTACTGTGACCTCCACGTCTCTTCTTAGGGTCATTAAACCTGTCTTGTTAAATCACTCTGAACTCCACACCTCTTCCAAGGGGCATTAAATTCGTCTTGTATAGCTACTGTGACCTCCATGTCTCTTCCACAGGGCATTGATATTGTCTTTTTATTCCACTGCGACCTCCACCACTCTTCCAAGTGGCATTAAAACCATCTTGTTAAGCTTCTGTGACCTCCATATCTTTACCAAGAGGCATTAAAACCATCTTTTTAAACCACGCTGAACTCCATAGATCTTCCAAGGGGCATGAAAACCGTCTTGTTAAGCTACAGTGACCTCCACATCTCTTCCACGTGGCATTGATATTGACTTTTTATTCCACAGCGACCTCCACCACTCTTCCAAGGGGCATTAAAAATGTCTTGTTAAGCTACTGTGACCTCCACGTCTCTTCCACGGGGCATTGATATTGTCTTTTTATTCCACTCTAACCTCCACCACTCTTCCAAGGGGCATTAAAACCGTCTTATTAAGTTACTGTGACCTCCACGTCTCTTCTTAGGGGCATTAAACCTGTCTTGTTAAATCACTCTGAACTCCACAGCTCTTCCAAGGGGCATTAAATTCGTCTTGTTAAGCTACTGTAACCTCCATGTCTCTTCAACAGGGCATTCATATTGTCTTTTTTTTCCACTGCGACCTCCACCACTCTTCCAAAGGGCATTAAAACCATCTTGTTAAGCTTCTGTGACCTCCACGTCTTTACCAAGGGGCAAAAAAACCATCTTGTTAAACCACGCTGAACTCCACAGCTTTTCCAAGGGGCATTAAAACCATCTTGTTAAGCTACTGTGACCTCCACGTCTCTTCCACGGGGCATTGTTATTGTCTTTTTATTCCACAGCGACCTCCACCACTCTTCCAAGGAGTATTAAAACCGTCTTGTTAGGCTACTGTCACCTCCATGTCTCTTCGACGAGGCATTGATATTGTATTTTTAATACACTGCTACCTCCACCACTCTAACAAGGGGCATCGATATTCTTTTTTAATTCCACTGCGACCTCCACCACTCTTCCAAGGGGCATTGATAAAGTCTTTTTATTCCACTGCGACCTTCACCACTCTTCCAAGGGGCATTAAAACCGTCTTGTTAAGCTACTGTGACCTTCACGTCTCTTCCACGGGGCATTGAAACCATCTTGTTAAACCACTCTGAACTCCACAGCTCTTCCAAGGGGCCTTAAAACTGTCTTGTTAAGCTACTGTGACCTCCATGTCTCTTCCACGAGGCAATGATATTGTCTTTTTATTCCACAGCAGCTTCCACCACTCTTCCAAGGGGCATTAAAACTGCCCTGTTAAGCTACTGAGACCTCCACGTCTCTTCCACGGGGCATTGATATTGTCTTTTTAATTCCATTGCGACCTCCACCACTCTACCAAGGGGCATTAATATTGTTTTTTTATTCCACTGCGACCTCTACCACACTTCCAAGGGGCATTAAAACCGTCTTGTTAAGCTACTGTGATCTGCACATCTCTACCACTGGGCATTGATTTTGTCTTTTTATTCCACAGCGACCTCCACCACTCTTCCAAGGGTCATTGATATTGTCTTTTTATTCCACAGCGACCTCCACCACTCTTCCAAGGGGCATTGCACCGTCTCGTTAAGGTACTGTGACCTCCAGGTCTCTATCACTGGTCATTGATTTTGTCTTTTTATTCCACTGCGACCTCCACCACTCTTCCAAGGGGCATTAAAATGATCTTGTTAAGCTTCTGTGACCTGCACGTCTCTGCCACGGGGCATTGATATTGTCTTTTTATTAAACTGCGACCTCCACCACTCTTCCATGGGGCATTGATATTGTCTTTTTATTCAACTCCGACCTCCACTACTTTTCCAAGGGGCATTGATATTGTCTTTTTATTCCACTGCGACCTCCACCACTGTACCAAGGGGCATTAAAACGATCTTGTTAAGCAACTGTGACCTTCACGTCTCTTCCACGGGGCATTGATATTGCCTTTTTATTCCACTGCGACCTCCACCACTCTTCCATGGGGCATTAAAACCATCTTGTGAAGCTACTGTGACCTCCACATCTCTTCCACGGGGCATTGATATTGCCTTTTTTTTCCACAGCTACCTCAACCACTCTTTAAACGGGCATTGATATTGTCTTTTTATTCCACAGAGACCTCCACCAGTTTTCCAATGGGCAGTAAAACCATATTGTTAAGCTACTGTGACCTCCAGGTCTCTTCCACGTGGCATTGATATTGTCTTTATATTCCACTGTGACCTCCACCACTCTTCCAATGGACATTAAAACCATCTTGTTAGGCTACTGTGACCTCCACGTCTCTTCCACGGGGCATTGATATTGTCTTTTTATTACACTGCGACCTCCACCACTCTTCCAAGGGGCATTAAAACAGTGTCGTTAAGCTACTGAGACGTCCAATTCTCTTCCACAGGGCATTGATATTCTCTTTTTTTTCAACTGCGACCTCCACCACTCTTCCAAGGGGGCATTGATATTGTCTTTTTATTCCAATGCGGCCTCCACCACTCTTCCAAAGGGCATTAAAACCATTTTCTGAAGCTACTCTGACCTCCAAGTCTCTTCCACGGGGCTTTGATATTGTCTTTTTAATCAATTGTAACCTCCAGCACTATTCCAAGTGGCATTAAAACCGTCTTGTTAAGCTACTGTGACCTCCACGTCTCTTCCAAGGAGCATTAAAACCATCTAGTTAAACCAATTTGTACTCCACAGCTCTTCCAAGGGGCATTAAAACCGTCTTGTTAAGCTACTGTGACCTCCGCTTCTCTTCCACGGGGCCTTGATATTGCCTTTTTATTTCACTGCGACCTTCACGATCCTTCCAAGGGGCATTAAAAACATCTTGTTAAGCTACTGTGACCTCCACGTCCCTTCCACTGGGCATTAATATTGTCTTTATATTTTATTGCGATCTCCACCACTTTTCCAAAGGGCATTGATATTGTCTTTTTATTCCACTGCGACCTCCACCACTCTTCCAAGGGGCATTAAAACCATCTTGTTAAGCTACTATGATCTCCACATCTTTTCCATGGGGCACTGATATTGTATTTTTATTCCACTGTAAACTCTACCACTCTTCCAAGGAGCACTAATACTGTCTTCTTAAACCACTCTGAACTCCACAGCTCTTCCAAGGAACATTAAATCTGTCTTATTAAGCTACGGTGACCTCCACTTCTCTTCCACGGGGCATTGATATTGTCTTTTTATTCCACTGCGACCTCCACCACTTTTCCATGGGGCACTGATATTGTTTTTTTATTCCACTGCGACCTCCACCACTCCCCCAAGGGGCATTAAAACCATCTTGTTAAGTTACTGTGACCTCCACGTCTCTTCTTAGGATCATTAAACCTGTCTTGTTAAATCACTCTGAACTCCACACCTCTTCCAAGGGGCATTAAATTCGTCTTGTATAGCTACTGTGACCTCCATGTCTCTTCCACAGGGCATTGATATTGTCTTTTTATTCCACTGCGACCTCCACCACTCTTCCAAGTGGCATTAAAACCATCTTGTTAAGCTTCTGTGACCTCCTTATCTTTACCAAGAGGCATTAAAACCATCTTTTTAAACCACGCTGAACTCCATAGATCTTCCAAGGGGCATTAAAACCGTCTTGTTAAGCTACAGTGACCTCCACATCTCTTCCACGTGGCATTGATATTGACTTTTTATTCCACAGCGACCTCCACCACTCTTCCAAGGGGCATTAAAAATGTCTTGTTAAGCTACTGTGACCTCCACGTCTCTTCCACGGGGCATTGATATTGTCTTTTTATTCCACTCTAACCACCACCACTCTTCCAAGGGGCATTAAAACCGTCTTATTAAGTTACTGTGACCTCCACGTCTCTTCTTAGGGGCATTAAACCTGTCTTGTTAAATCACTCTGAACTCCACAGCTCTTCCAAGGGGCATTAAATTCGTCTTGTATAGCTACTGTCAAATCCACGTCTCTTCCACAGGGCATTGATATTGTCTTTTTATTCCACTGCGACCTCCACCACTCTTCCAAGGGGCATTAAAACCATCTTGTTAAGCTTCTGTGACCTCCATATCTTTAAAAAGAGGCATTAAAACCATCTTGTTAAACCACGCTGAACTCCACAGCTCTTCCAAGGGGCATTTAAACCGTCTTGTTAAGCTACAGTGAACTCCACATCTCTTCCACGTGGCATTGATATTGACTTTCTAATTGCATTGCGACCTCCACCACTCTACCAAGGGGCATTGATATTGTCTTTTTATTCCAATGTATCCTCCACCACTCTTCCAAGAGGCATTAAAACCGTCTTGTTTAGCTACTGTGATCTTCACGTCTCTACCACGGGGCATTGATTTTGTCTTTTTTTTCCACAGTGACCTCCACCACTCTTCCAAGGGGCATTGATATTGTCTTTTTATTCCACAGCGACATCCACGACTCTTCCAAGGGGCATTAAAACCGTCTTGTTAATCTACTGTGACCTCCAGGTCTCTTCCATGGGGCATTGATTTTGTCTTTTTATTCCGCTGCGACCTCCACCACTCTTCCAATGGGCATTAAAACCATCTTGTTAGGCTTCTGTGACCTCCACGTCTCTTCCATGGGGCATTGATATTGTCTTTTTATTTCACTGCGACCTCCACCATTCTTCCAAGGGGCATTGATATTGTTTGTTTATTCCACTGCGACCTCCACCACTCTCCCATAGGACATTGATATTGTCTTTTTATTCAACTCCTACCTCCACTACTCTTCCAAGGGGCATTGATATTGTCTTTTTATTCCACTGCGACCTCCACCACTGTTCCAAGGGGCATTAAAACCATCTTGTGAAGCTACTGTGACCTCCACATCTCTTCCACGGCGCATTGATATTGTCTTTTTATTCCATTGCGACCTCCACCACTCTTCCAAGGGCCACTGATATTGTCTTTTTATTCCACAGCGACCTCCACCACTCTTCTAAGGGGCATTGATATTGTCTTTTTATTCCACTGCAACCTCCACCACTCTTCCAAGGGGCATTAAAACCGTCTTGTTAAGTTACTGTGACCTCCACGTCTCTTCTTAGGGGCATTATACCTGTCTTGTTAAATCACTCTGAACTCCACAGCTCTTTCAAGGGGCATTAAATTCGTCTTGTATAGCTACTGTGACCTCCACTTTTCTTCCACAGGGCATTGATATTGTCTTTTTATTCCACTGCGACCTCCACCACTCTTCCAATGGGCATTAAAACCATCTTGTTAGGCTTCTGTGACCTCCACGTCTCTTCCACGGGGCATTGATATTGTCTTTTTATTCCACTGCGACCTCCACCACTGTACAAAGGGGCATTAAAACGAACTTGTTAAGCTACTGTGACCTTCACGTCTCTTCCACGGGGCATTGATATTGTCTTTTTATTCCACTTTGACCTCCACCACTTTTCCACGAGGCATTGATATTGTCTTTTTATTTCACTGCGAACTCCACCACTCCTTCAAGGGGCATTAAAAGCGTCTTTTTAAGTTACTGTGATCTCCACGTCTCTTCTAAGGGGCATTAAACCTGTCTTGTTAAACCTCTCTGAACACAGCTCTTCCAAGGGGCATTAAATTCGTCTCTGTTAAGCTACTGTGACCTCCACATCTCTTCCACAGGGCATTGATTTTGTCTTTTTATACCACAGCGTCCTCCACTACTCTTCCAAGGGACATTAAAAACGTCTTGTTAAGCTACTGTGACCTCCACGTCTCATCCAAGAGGCATTAAAACCATCTTCTTAAACCAATTTGAATTCCACACCTCTTCCAAGGGGCATTAAAATCGTCTTGTTAAGCTACTGTGACCACCACAACTCTTTCACAGGGCATTGATATTGTCTTTTTATTTCACTGCGACCTCCACCACACTACTAAGGGGAATTAAAAGAGTCTTGTTAAGCTACTGTGACCTCCACGTCTCTTCCAAGAGGCATTAAAACCATCTTATTAAACCACTCTGACCTCCACAGTTCTTCCAAGGGGCATTAAAATCGTCTTGTTAAGCTACTGTGACCTCCAAGTCTCTTCCACGGGGCATTGATATTGTCTTTTTATTCCACTGTGACCTCCATCACTCTTTCAAGGGGCATTGATATTGTCTTTTTATTCAACTGCGACGTCCACCACTCTTCCAAGGGGCATTAAAACGATGTTATTAAGCTACTGAGACCTCCAATTCTCTTCTACGGGGCATTGATATAGTCTTTTTATTCCACTGCGACCTCCACCACTCTTCCATAGGGCATTGATATTATCTTTTTATGCGACTGCGACCTCCACCACTCTTCCAAGGGGTCATTGATATTGTCTTTTTATTCCACTGCAACTTCCACCACTCTTCCAAGCGGCATTAAAACCATTTTGTTAAGCTACTGGGACCTCCGCTTCTCTTCCACGGGGCATTGATATTGTCTTTTTATTCCACTGCGACCTTCACCACCCTTCCAAGGGGCATTAAAAACATCTTGTTAAGCTACTTTGACCTCCACGTCTCTTCCACCGGGCATTAATATTGTCTTTATATTTTTTTGCGACCTCCATCACTCTTCCAAGGGGCATTGATATTGGCAATTTATTCCACTGCGACATCCACCACTCTTCCAAGGGGCATTAAAACCATCTTGTTAAGCTACTGTGATCTCCCCCTCTCTTCCACGTGGCATTGATATGGTATTTTTATTCCACTGTAACCTCCACCACTATTCCAAGGGGCATTAAAACCATCTAGTTAAGCTACTGTGACCTACACGTCTCTTCCAAGGGGCATTAAAATTATGTTGATAAACCACTCTGAACTCCACAGCGCTTCCAAGGGGCATTAAAACTGTCTTGTTAAGCTACGGTGACCTCCATGTCTCTTCCAAGGGGCATTGATATTGTCTTTTTATTCCATTGCGACCTCCACCACTCTTCCAAGGGGCATTGATATTGTCTTTTTATTCCACTGCAACCTCCACCACTTTTCCATGGGTCATTGATATTGTCTTTTTATTCCACTGTGACCTCCACCACTCTCCCAAGGGGCATTAGAACCGTGTTGTTAAGCTTCTGTGACCTCCACGTCTCTTCTTATGGGCATTAAACCTGTCATGCTAAATCACTCTGAACTCCACAGCTCTTCCAAGGGGCATTAAATTCGTCTTGTATAGCTCCTGTGACCTCCACGTCTCTTCCACAGGGCATTGATATTGTCTTTTTATTCCACTGCGACCTCCACTACTCTTCCAAGGGACATTAAAACCGTCTTGTTAAGCTACTGTAACCTCCATGTCTCTTCAACAGGGCATTCATATTGTCTTTTTTTTCCACTGCGACCTCCACCACTCTTCCAAAGGGCATTAAAACCATCTTGTTAAGCTTCTGTGACCTCCACGTCTTTACCAAGGGGCAAAAAAACCATCTTGTTAAACCACGCTGAACTCCACAGCTTTTCCAAGGGGCATTAAAACCGTCTTGTTAAGCTACTGTGACCTCCACGTCTCTTCCACGGGGCATTGTTATTGTCTTTTTATTCCACAGCGACCTCCACCACTCTTCCAAAGAGTATTAAAACCGTCTTGTTAGGCTACTGTCACCTCCATGTCTCTTCGACGAGGCATTGATATTGTATTTTTAATACACTGCTACCTCCACCACTCTAACAAGGGGCATCGATATTCTTTTTTAATTCCACTGCGACCTCCACCACTCTTCCAAGGGGCATTGATAAAGTCTTTTTATTCCACTGCGACCTTCACCACTCTTCCAAGGGGCATTAAAACCGTCTTGTTAAGCTACTGTGACCTTCACGTCTCTTCCACGGGGCATTGAAACCATCTTGTTAAACCACTCTGAACTCCACAGCTCTTCCAAGGGGCCTTAAAACTGTCTTGTTAAGCTACTGTGACCTCCATGTCTCTTCCACGAGGCAATGATATTGTCTTTTTATTCCACAGCAGCTTCCACCACTCTTCCAAGGGGCATTAAAACTGCCCTGTTAAGCTACTGAGACCTCCACGTCTCTTCCACGGGGCATTGATATTGTCTTTTTAATTCCATTGCGACCTCCACCACTCTACCAAGGGGCATTAATATTGTTTTTTTATTCCACTGCGACCTCTACCACACTTCCAAGGGGCATTAAAACCGTCTTGTTAAGCTACTGTGATCTGCACGTCTCTACCACTGGGCATTGATTTTGTCTTTTTATTCCACAGCGACCTCCACCACTCTTCCACGGGTCATTGATATTGTCTTTTTATTCCACAGCGACCTCCACCACTCTTCCAAGGGGCATTGCACCGTCTCGTTAAGGTACTGTGACCTCCAGGTCTCTACCACTGGTCATTGATTTTGTCTTTTTATTCCACTGCGACCTCCACCACTCTTCCAAGGGGCATTAAAACGATCTTGTTAAGCTTCTGTGACCTGCACGTCTCTGCCACGGGGCATTGATATTGTCTTTTTATTCAACTGCGACCTCCACTACTTTTCCAAGGGGCATTGATATTGTCTTTTTATTTCACTGCGACCTCCACCACTGTACCAAGGGGCATTAAAACGATCTTGTTAAGCAACTGTGACCTTCACGTCTCTTCCACGGGGCATTGATATTGCCTTTTTATTCCACTGCGACCTCCACCACTCTTCCATGGGGCATTAAAACCATCTTGTGAAGCTACTGTGACCTCCACATCTCTTCCACGGGGCATTGATATTGCCTTTTTTTTCCACAGCTACCTCAACCACTCTTTAAACGGGCATTGATATTGTCTTTTTATTCCACAGAGACCTCCACCAGTTTTCCAATGGGCAGTAAAACCATCTTGTTAAGCTACTGTGACCTCCAGGTCTCTTCCACGTGGCAATGATATTGTCTTTATATTCCACTGTGACCTCCACCACTCTTCCAATGGACATTAAAACCATCTTGTTAGGCTACTGTGACCTCCACGTCTCTTCCACGGGGCATTGATATTGTCTTTTTATTACACTGCGACCTCCACCACTCTTCCAAGGGGCATTAAAACAGTGTCGTTAAGCTACTGAGACGTCCAATTCTCTTCCACAGGGCATTGATATTCTCTTTTTATTCAACTGCGACCTCCACCACTCTTCCAAGGGGGCATTGACATTGTCTTTTTATTCCACTGCGACCTCCACCACTCTTCCAAAGGGCATTAAAACCATTTTCTGAAGCTACTCTGACCTCCAAGTCTCTTCCACGGGGCTTTGATATTGTCTTTTTAATCAATTGTAACCTCCAGCACTATTCCAAGTGGCATTAAAACCGTCTTGTTAAGCTACTGTGACCTCCACGTCTCTTCCAAGGAGCATTAAAACCATCTAGTTAAACCAATTTGTACTCCACAGCTCTTCCAAGGGGCATTAAAACCGTCTTGTTAAGCTACTGTGACCTCCGCTTCTCTTCCACGGGGCCTTGATATTGCCTTTTTATTCCACTGCGACCTTCACCATCCTTCCAAGGGGCATTAAAAACATCTTGTTAAGCTACTGTGACATCCACGTCTCTTCCACTGGGCATTAATATTGTCTTTATATTTTATTGCGATCTCCACCACTTTTCCAAAGGGCATTGATATTGTCTTTTTATTCCACTGCGACCTCCACCACTCTTCCAAGGGGCATTAAAACCATCTTGTTAAGCTACTATGATCTCCACGTCTTTTACATGGGGCACTGTTATTGTATTTTTATTCCACTGTAAACTCTACCACTCTTCCAAGGAGCACTAATACTGTCTTCTTAAACCACTCTGAACTCCACAGCTCTTCCAAGGAACATTAAATCTGTCTTGTTAAGCTACGGTGACCTCCACTTCTCTTCCACGGGGCATTGATATTGTCTTTTTATTCCACTGCGACCTCCACCACTTTTCCATGGGGCACTGATATTGTTTTTTTATTCCACTGCGACCTCCACCACTCCCCCAAGGGGCATTAAAACCATCTTGTTAAGTTACTGTGACCTCCACGTCTCTTCTTAGGGTCATTAAACCTGTCTTGTTAAATCACTCTGAACTCCACACCTCTTCCAAGGGGCATTAAATTCGTCTTGTATAGCTACTGTGACCTCCATGTCTCTTCCACAGGGCATTGATATTGTCTTTTTATTCCACTGCGACCTCCACCACTCTTCCAAGTGGCATTAAAACCATCTTGTTAAGCTTCTGTGACCTCCATATCTTTACCAAGAGGCATTAAAACCATCTTTTTAAACCACGCTGAACTCCATAGATCTTCCAAGGGGCATTAAAACCGTCTTGTTAAGCTACAGTGACCTCCACATCTCTTCCACGGGGCATTGATATTGTCTTTTTATTCCACTCTAACCTCCACCACTCTTCCAAGGGGCATTAAAACCGTCTTATTAAGTTACTGTGACCTCCACGTCTCTTCTTAGGGGCATTAAACCTGTCTTGTTAAATCACTCTGAACTCCACAGCTCTTCCAAGGGGCATTAAATTCGTCTTGTATAGCTACTGTCAAATCCACGACTCTTCCACAGGGCATTGATATTGTCTTTTTATTCCACTGCGACCTCCACCACTCTTCCAAGGGGCATTAAAACCATCTTGTTAAGCTTCTGTGACCTCCATATCTTTAAAAAGAGGCATTAAAACCATCTTGTTAAACCACGCTGAACTGCACAGCTCTTCCAAGGGGCATTAAAACCGTCTTGTTAAGCTACAGTGAACTCCACATCTCTTCCACGTGGCATTGATATTGACTTTCTAATTGCATTGCGACCTCCACCACTCTACCAAGGGGCATTGATATTGTCTTTTTACTCCAATGTAACCTCCACCACTCTTCCAAGAGGCATTAAAACCGTCTTGTTTAGCTACTGTGATCTTCACGTCTCTACCACGGGGCATTGATTTTGTCCCTTTTTTCCACAGTGACCTCCACCACTCTTGCAAGGGGCATTGATATTGTCTTTTTATTCCACAGCGACATCCACGACTCTTCCAAGGGGCATTAAAACCGTCTTGTTAAGCTACTGTGACCTCCAGGTCTCTTCCATGGGGCATTGATTTTGTCTTTTTATTCCGCTGCGACCTCCACCACTCTTCCAATGGGCATTAAAACCATCTTGTTAGGCTTCTGTGACCTCCACGTCTCTTCCACGGGGCATTGATATTGTCTTTTTATTTCACTGCGACCTCCACCATTCTTCCAAGGGGCATTGATATTGTTTGTTTATTCCACTGCGACCTCCACCACTCTCCCATAGGACATTGATATTGTCTTTTTATTCAACTCCTACCTCCACCACTCTTCCAAGGGCCACTGATATTGTCTTTTTATTCCACAGCGACCTCCACCACTCTTCTAAGGGGCATTGATATTGTCTTTTTATTCCACTGCAACCTCCACCACTCTTCCAAGGGGCATTAAAACCGTCTTGTTAAGTTACTGTGACCTCCACGTCTCTTCTTAGGGGCATTAAACCTGTCTTGTTAAATCACTCTGAACTCCACAGCTCTTTCAAGGGGCATTAAATTCGTCTTGTATAGCGACTGTGACCTCCACTTTTCTTCCACAGGGCATTGATATTGTCTTTTTATTCCACTGCGACCTCCACCACTCTTCCAAGGTGCAGTAAAACCATCTTGTTAAGCTTCTGTGACCTCCATGTCTTTTCCAAGAGGCATCAAAACCATCTTGTTAAACCACGCTGAACTCCACAGCTCTTCCAAGAGGCATTAAAACCGTCTTGTTAAGATACTGTGACCTCCACATCTCTTCCACGGGGCATTGATATTGTCTTTTATTCCACAGCGACCTCCACCACTCTTCCAAGGGTCATTAAAAACGTCTTGTTAAGCTACTGTGACGTCCACGTCTCTTCCACGGGGCATTGATATTGTCTTTTTATTCCACTGTGTAGCGTCGACATCCCTGCCCTCTGCTAGGCAGGGACGCTGTTCCCCTCACCTCTCCGCTCCGAGCCCGGCCTCCTCCTTCCGCTCTGCTGGCAGCGCGTGCTCCTTCCTGGCCACGGTGTTTAGGGCGCGCGCGTGCGCGCTCCCCCCCTCTTAAAGGGGCCGCGCGCGCCGTGCTAAGGAGTCCTCGGCCAATGGCCGGAGGAGTTCACCATATATAAGGCACCTCCTCGAAAATGGAGGTGCCCGAGCAATGTTGTTGCACTGTTCACTACTCTGCTTCAGCCCTCAGGTCCCGTCTCCAGTTACCTGCCAGTTACCTGCCAGTTTCCTGCCAGTTTGCTGTCTGATTCCTGCCTGATAATCCGCTTACCTGCTTGCTAGCCTGAGGTCCGACGGTCTGCCTTCCGACACCTGTCAGTCTGTCTATGGATCAGCTTGCCCGCTCACCTGGGAGCGCACATCTGCTACCTGCCTGCTAGCCTACCTTGAGGCTCCGCCGTCACGTGCTGTGACCACCTGCCTGTCCAGAGACTCTTGCCCGCTCACCTGGGAACGCTCACCTGCTACCTGCCTGCTAGCCTACCTGGAGGCTCCGCCGTCACGTGCTGTGACCACCTGCCTGTCCAGAGACTCTTGCCCGCTCACCTGGGAGCGCTCACCTGCTACCTGTCTGTTGGCCTACCTGGAGGCTCCGCCGTCACGTGCTGTGACCACCTGCCAGTCCAGAGACTCTTGCCCGCTCACCTGGGAGCGCTCATCTGCTACCTGCCTGTTAGCCTACCTGGAGGCTCCGCCGTCACATGCTGTGACCACCTGCTTATCCAGAGACTCTCGCCTGCTCACCTGGGAGCACACATCTGCCATCTGCCTGCTAGCCTACCTGGAGGCTCAGCCGTCACAGGTCGTACCTACCCTTTACCCAGAGACTGTCCCGGTCACTTGCCGTGACCTCCTGCCCGTTCACCCAGAGACTGCCCCGGTCACTTGCTGTGACCCCCTGCCCGTTCACCCAGAGACTGTCCCGGTCACTTGCCGTGACCTCCTGCCCGTTTACCCAGAGACTGTCCCGGTCACCTGCCCGTCTTCCCTGGTCGCCACCCGCTTCCTTACAAGGACCGCCCCCTTGTATAGTTGCTCAGAGGTTCCGCCTCCCAGACCCATTACAGTTTGCTCGGGCCATGGAACCCGGTGGCACCCAAGCTCCCTCGCTCTCGGACCTTTGTCATAAACTGTCCCGTCAGAGGTCCCAACAGGAGTCCATCCTGAGTCACCTGCGGAATGTCAATTCTCGCCTGGACACTCTGACTGCTCCACCAGCAACCACTGCTAGTGTCATGACTCGCAACCCGGCAGCTCCGCTGCCCACCAATACCATGGTATCCTGCTCCGGACCCCGGCTTTCTGCACCTCCTCGCTTCGGAGGCGACTCCGCTCAGGCTCGGGGCTTCATAAACCAGTGCACCCTGCACTTTGAACTCCTGTCCCACCAGTTTAACTCCGACCGGGCCAAAGTAGCCTTCATCATGTCCCATCTCACGGGGGAGGCTCTGGCTTGGCTAAATCCTCTATGGGAGAGAGGAGACCCCCTGGTGTCTGACTTGCCTGCCTTTCTCATGGCTTTCCGGAAAGTCTTCGACGAACCCGGACGGAAGACCTCATCCGCATCGTCTCTGCTACGCCTCCGTCAGGGAAGTCTCACCGTGGGCCAATATGCCATACGGTTCCGTACCCTTGCCTCGGAGCTGGCCTGGGATAACGACGCTCTGGTATCTGTCTTCTGGGAGGGTCTGTCCGGCCGTATTAAAGATGAACTCGCCGGTCGGGACATTCCTACCACTCTCGACGACTTAATAACTCTTGCCACCCGGATTGACCTACGGTTCCAGGAGCGTGCCAAAGAGGTCACCCGTGAGAGGAGGTTTCCACGTCTAGCTCCTACCTTCCAGAAACCCGTCACTCCCTCCGTTTCTCCCCAGGTACACTCTCCTGAGCCTATGCAGGTCGACCAGACCAAGATGGTCAAAACCCGTCAGGACTTACGCCGTGCCGAGGGGAGCTGCTTCTACTGTGGCAGTAAGGAGCACCGGATCCGTACCTGCCCGGAGAGGTCGGGAAACGCCTGTGTCTAGGTTCGCTCAGAGAGGTCGACCTAGACAAGAATAAATCCTCTCCATCTCTGCTGCTGTCAGTCTCAATTATCTGCGGGGAGAACCGTTATTTCGAACTAGCCCAACTTGACTCTGGAGCAGCCGGGAATCTTATTTCACAGTCCCTGGTAGAAAAATACCGCATTCCCACCAAACCTCTGGCTGTACCCTTGTCTGTCGCTGCCGTGGATGGGGGCCTCTTACCACGTCCCATCCAACTCATCACCGAATCCATTACTCTGCAGGTGGGAATGCTGCATTCTGAGAGCATCTCTTTTCATGTTCTGCCTGGACTCTCTCACGCCCTCTTACTAGGCCTACCTTGGCTCCAGAAACATGCACCCGTGCTTGACTGGCAGACCGGAGAAGTCCTTCGCTGGGGACAGGACTGCCATAAGACTTGTTCGGTTCCCGTTCATCCCGTCCGTCCTTCTCCTACCCCAACTAATCTACCTGGACTTCCGATTCCTTATTGGTCATTTGCTGATGTCTTTAATAAAAAGGAGGCAGAGACATTACCCCCTCATAGACCATACGACTGTCCTATCGACCTGTTACCCGGTACTACGCCTCCCCGTGGGCGTATTTACCCATTGTCCGCTGCTGAGACCCGGTCGATGTCCGAATATATTGAGGAGAATCTGGCCCGGGGATTCATCTGGAAATCTACCTCCCCGGCGGGAGCAGGCTTCTTTTTTGTTAAAAAGAAGGACGGCTCTCTCCGTCCCTGTATAGACTATAGAGGCCTTAACCAGATCACGGTGAAGAATAAGTACCCCCTTCCGCTCATTCCAGAATTATTTGATCGTCTGAGGGGGGCTAGAATCTTCACCAAACTGGACCTCCGTGGGGCGTACAACCTGGTCCGTATCCGTCAGGGGGATGAATGGAAGACTGCATTTAACACCCGGGACGGCCACTATGAATATCTGGTAATGCCCTTTGGTCTCTGTAACGCTCCTGCCGTCTTTCAAGAGTTGGTCAATGACATCTTCCGGGACCTTCTCTACTCCTGCGTAGTGGTGTACCTGGACGACATCTTGATCTTCTCTCCGGAACTCCAGACTCACCGGAGGGATGTTCGTCAGGTCCTGCTCAGGCTCAGGCAGAATCACTTCTTCGCTAAATATGAGAAGTGCCTCTTTGAGCAGACCTCGCTTCCGTTTTTGGGCTACATTATTTCTCAGACCGGCCTACGAATGGATCCAGAGAAACTGTCTGCCATCGAGAAATGGCCTCGACCGGAGGGGTTGAAGGTTATTCAGCGGTTCCTGGGCTTCGCCAACTACTACCGCCTCTTCATACCGCACTTCTCTTCCCGGACTGCCCCAATTTCCACGCTCACCCGTAAGGGCACTAATCCCAGAAAGTGGCCGCCCGAAGCAGAGGAGGCCTTTCTTTCCTTAAAATAGGCCTTCTCTTCCGCCCCGGTGCTGCATCGCCCGGACGGCAACAAGCAGTTCTTCCTGGAAGTTGACGCCTCCTCCTCTGGAGCCGGAGCGGTACTTACCCAAAAATCGTCTTCCGGGAGAATGGTAACTTGCGGCTTCTTCTCCAAACTCTTCTCCTCTTCTGAGCGCAACTATTCCATAGGAGACCGAGAGTTATTGGCCATCAAGCTGGCATTGGAGGAGTGGCGTTACCTACTCGAGGGGGCTCTTCACCCGGTAATAATTTACACTGACCACAAGAACTTGGCTTACCTCCAGCATGCCCAGAGACTTAACCCGCGCCAAGCCCGGTAGTCCTTGTTTTTTGCTCGCTTTGATTTTGTTCTTCATTTTCGCCCGGCTGACAAAAACATCAAAGCGGACGCCTTGTCCCGATCCTTTCTGGTGTCTGATCTCGAGGAAGAACCTAAACATATCATCTATCACGCCAGAGTAATGCAGGTGGCTCCCGTGAGTCTAAATCGTTTCCCTCCCGGTAAGACTTTCGTATCGGTACCTGATCGGGAGAAGATCCTACACTGGGGTCATTCGTCTAAACTAGCTGGCCACGCCGGTCAGAAAAAGACCCTCCAGCTTATTACCCGGCACTACTGGTGGCCTACCCTGCACAAGGACGTAATAGACTTTGTTTCTGCCTGTGTGTCCTGCGCCCGCAACAAAGTTCCGAGACACCTGCCAGCCGGTCGCCTCCTTCCGCTTCCTGTACCTGCTGTCCCCTGGCAGCATATAGCTATGGACTTCATAACTGATCTCCCCGTCTCTGCCGGTTGTACGGTCATTTGGGTGGTCGCTGACCGCTTTTCCAAGATGGCTCACTTCATTCCCCTGCCAGGCCTCCCGTCTGCACCCGAGCTGGCTAAAGACTTTATCCGCCACATCTTCCGTCTTCATGGCCTGCCCCTCCACATCGTGTCGGATCGTGGGGTACAGTTCACCTCACGTTTCTGGAGAGCCACTTGTAAGTTGCTAGACGTCACCCTGGACTTCTCCTCCGCTTACCACCCACAGTCTAATGGTCAAGTGGAGCGGATCAATCAGATCCTGACCAGTTACCTCCGGCACTTCGTTAATGCCCACCATTCTGACTGGGTGGATCTCCTGCCATGGGCCGAATTCTCTTACAACAATCACGAGAGCGAATCTTCCTCCAAATCCCCGTTTTTTGTAGTCTTCGGTCAGCATCCTCGGATCCCATTTCCCGTCTCCACCTCAGTGGATAATCCGGCTGCGGAATCTCTTGTTAACAAATTTTCCTCCACATGGGAGAGTACCCAGTCCGCACTCCTTCAGTCGTCCGAGCGTATGAAAAGACATGCTGACAAAAAACGTCTGGATCCTCCTCAATTCTGTCCAGGGGATAAGGTCTGGCTCTCGTCCAAGTATGTCCGGCTCAAGATTCCTTCCTATAAGTTAGGGCCTCGGTTCATCGGTCCTCTGGAGGTCATCAGTCAGATCAACCCGGTGGCCTATAAATTGAAACTCCCGGCCAACTTGCGGAACCCTAACTCCTTCCATGTATCTCTCCTCAAACCCGTGGTACTTAACTCTTTTTCCAAGTCTACAGGTACGCCTCCTGCTCCGGTTTCCGCTGAAAACGAGTTTGAGGTAGAGAACATTCTGGACACCAAAATGGTAAGAGGAAAGACCTTTTTTCTAGTAGATTGGAAGGGGTTTGGTCCTGAAGAGAGAACGTGGGAGCCCCGGGAGAACATCCATGCCCCTCTCATCCTTGCTAAATTTCTGTCTGGCCTAAAAAAGGGGGGCCTAAAGGGGGGGGTACTGTAGCGTCGGCGTCCCTGCCCTCTGCTAGGCAGGGACGCTGTTCCCCTCACCTCTCCGCTCCGAGCCCGGCGTCCTCCTCCCGCTCTGCTGGCAGCGCGCGCTCCTTCCCGGCCACGGTGCTTAGAGCGTGCGCACTCCCCCCCCTCATAAAGGGGCCGCGCGCGCCGTCCTAAGGAGTCCCCGGCCAATGGCCGGAGGACTTCACCATATATAAGGCACCTCCTCCAAAATGGAGGTGCCCGAGCAATGTTGTTGCACTGTTCACTACTCTGCTTCAGCCCTCAGGTCCCGTCTCCAGTTACCTGCCAGTTACCTGCCAGTTTCCTGCCAGTTTGCTGTCTGATTCCTGCCTGATAATCCGCTTACCTGCTTGCTAGCCTGAGGTCCGACGGTCTGCCTTCTGACACCTGTCAGTCTGTCTATGGACCAGCTTGCCCGCTCACCTGGGAGCGCACATCTGCTACCTGCCTGCTAGCCTACCTGGAGGCTCCGCCGTCACGTGCTGTGACCACCTGCCTGTCCAGAGACTCTTGCCCGCTTACCTGGGAGCGCTCACCTGCTACCTGCCTGCTAGCCTACCTGGAGGCTCCGCCGTCACATGCTGTGACCACCTGCTTATCCAGAGACTCTCGCCTGCTCACCTGGGAGCACACATCTGCCATCTGCCTGCTAGCCTACCTGGAGGCTCAGCCGTCACAGGTCGTACCTACCCTTTACCCAGAGACTGTCCCGGTCACTTGCCGTGACCTCCTGCCCGTTCACCCAGAGACTGCCCCGGTCACTTGCTGTGACCCCCTGCCCGTTCACCCAGAGACTGTCCCGGTCACTTGCCGTGACCTCCTGCCCGTTTACCCAGAGACTGTCCCGGTCACCTGCTGTGACTACCTGCCCATCTTCCCTGGTCGCCACCCGCTTCCTTACAAGGACCGCCCCCTTGTATAGTTGCTCAGAGGTTCCGCCTCCCAGACCCACACACTGCGCCCTCCACCACTCTTTCAAGGGGCATTAAAACCATCTTGTTAGGCTACTGTGACCTCCATTTCTCTAACACGAGGCATTGATATTGTCTTTTTTAATCCACTGTCACCTCCACCACTCTTCCAAGGGGCATTGATATTGTTTTTTTATTCCACTGCGACCTCCACCATTCTTCCAAGGGGCATTGATATTGTCTTTTTATTCCACTACGACCTCCACCACTCTTCCAAGGGGCATTAAAACCATCTCGTTAAGCTACTGTGACCTCCACGTCTCTTCCACGGGGCATTAAAACCATCTTGTTAAACCACTCTGAACTCCACAGCTCTTCCAAGGGGCATTAAAACTGTGTTGTTAAGCTACTGTGACCTCCATGTCTCTTCCACGGGGCATTGATATTGTCTTTTTATTCCACAGGGACTACCACCACTCTTCCAAGGGGCGCTAAAACTGTCTTGTTAAGCTACTGTGATCTGCACGTCTCTTCCACAGGGCATTGATATTGTGTTTTTATTCCAATGTAACCTCCACCACTCTTCCAAGGGGCATTAAAACCGTCTTGTTTAGCTACTGTGACCTTTACGTCTCAACCACGGGGCATTGATTTTGTCCTTTTTTATTCAAAGCGACCTCCACCACTCTTCCAAAGGGCATTAAAACCGTCTTTTTAAGCTACTGGGACCTCCAGGTCTCTTCCTTGGGGCATTGATTTTGTCTTTTTATTCCACTGCGACCTCCACCACTCTTCCAATGGGCATTAAAACCATCTTGTTATGCTTCTGTGACCTCCACGTCTCTTCCACGGGGTATTGATATTGTCTTTTTATTTCACTGCATCCTCCACCACTCTTCCAAGGGGCATTGATATTGTCTTTTTATTCCACTGCGATCTCCACCACTCTTCGTATGGGCATTAAAACCATCTTGTTAGGCTACTGTGACCTCCACGTCTCTTCCACGGGGCATTGATATTGTCTTTTTATTTCACTGCGACCTCCACCACTCTTCCACGGGGCATTGATATTGTCTTTTTAATTCCATTGCGACATCCAAAACTCTACCAAGGGGCATTAAAACTGTCTTGTTAAGCTACTGTGACCTCCACGTCTCTTCCACGGGGCATTAAAACCATCTTGTTAAACCACTCTGAACTCCACAGCTCTTCCAAGGGGCATTAAAATTGTGTTGTTAAGCTGCTATGACTTCGATGTCTCTTCCACGGGACATTGATATTGTCTTTTTATTCCACAGCGACTTCCACCACTCTTCCAAAGGGTATTAAAACTGTCTTCTTAATCTACTGTGACCTCCACGTCTCTTCCACGGGGCAATGATAGTGTCTTTCTAATTCCATTGCGACCTCCACCACTCTACCAAGGGGCATTTATATTGTCTTTTTATTCCACTGCGACCTCCACCACTCTTCCAAGGGGCATTAAAACTGTCTTGTTAAGCTACTGTGATCTGCACGTCTCTAACACGGGGCATTGATTTTGTCCTTTTTTTTTCACAGAGACCTCCACCACTCTTCCAAGGGGCATTGCGTTTGTCCTTTTATTCCACTGCGACCTCCACCACTCTTCCTATGGGCATTAAAACCATCTTGTTAGGCTACTGTGACCTCCACGTCTTTTCCTCGGGATATTGATATTGTCTTTTTATTTCACTGCATCCTCCACCACTCTTCCAAGGGGCATTGATATTGTCTTTTTATTCCACTGCGACCTCCACCACTCTTCGAATGGGCATTAAAACCATCTTGTTAGGCTACTGTGACCTCCACGTCTCTTCACGGGGCATTGATATTGCCTTTTTATTTCACTGCGACCTCTACCACTCTTCCACGGGGCTTTATATCCATCTTGTTAAGCTACTGTGATCTGCACGTCTCTTCCACGGGGCATTTATATTGTCTTTTTATTCCAATGTCAACTCCACCACTCTTCCAAGGGGCATTAAAACCGTCTTGTTTAGCTACTGTGACATTCACGTCTCTACCACGGGGAATTGATTTTGTCCTTTTTTTCCACAGCGACCACCACCACTCTTCCAAGGGGCATTGATATTGTCTTTTTATTCCACAGCGACCTCCACCACTGTTCCAAGGGGCATTAAAACCATCTTGTTAAGCTACTGAGACCTCCACATCTCTATCACGGCGCATTGATATTGTTTTTTATTCCACTGCGACCTCTACCACTCTTCCAAGGGTTATTAAAACTGTCTTGTTAAGCTGCTGTGATCTGCATGTCTCTTCCACGGGGCATTGATTTTGTGTTTTTATTCCAATGTAACCTCCACCACTCTTCCAAGGGGCATTAAAACCGACTTGTTTTGCTAATGTGACTTTCACGTCTCTACCACGGGGCATTGATTTTGTCCTTTTTTTTCAAAGCGATCTCCACCACTCTTCCAAGGGGCATTGATATTGCCTTTTTATTCCACAGCGACCTCCACCACTCTTCCAATGGGCATTAAAACCATCTTGTTAGGCTACTGTGACCTCCACGTCTCTTCCACGGGGTATTGATATTGTCTTTTAATTTCACTGCATCCTCCACCACTCTTCCAAGGGGCATTGATATTGTCTTTTTATTCCACTGCGACCTCCACCACTCTTCGAATGGGCATTAAAACCATCTTGTTAGGCTACTGTGACCTCCACGTCTCTTCACGGGGCATTGATATTGCCTTTTTATTTCACTGCGAACTCTACCACTCTTCCACGGGGCATTGATATTGTCTTTTTAATTCTATTGCGACCTCCACCACTCTACCAAGGGGCATTAATATTGTCTTTTTATTCCAGTGCGACCTCCACCACTCTTCCAAGGGGTATTAAAACTGTCTTGTTAAGCTGCTGTGATCTGCATGTCTCTTCCACGGGGCATTGATTTTGTGTTTTTATTCCAATGTAACCTCCACCACTCTTCCAAGGGGCATTAAAACCGACTTGTTTAGCTAATGTGACTTTCACGTCTCTACCACGGGGCATTGATTTTGTCCTTTTTTTTCAAAGTGATCTCCACCACTCTTCCAAGGGGCATTGATATTGTCTTTTTATTCCACAGCGACCTCCACCACTCTTCCAAGTGGCATTAAAACCGTCTTTTTAAGCTACTGTGACCTCCAGGTCTCTTCCATGGGGCATTGATTTTGTGTTTTTTTTCCACTGCGACCTCCACCACTCTTCCATCTTGTTAGGCTACCGTGACCTCCACTTCTCTTCCACGGGGCATTGATTTTGTCCTTTTTTTCCACAGCTACCTCCACCACTCTTTCAAGGGGCATTAAAACCATCTTGGCAAGCTACTCTGACCTCCAGGTCTCTTCCATGGGGCATTGATTTTGTCTTTTTATTCCGCTGCGACCTCCACCACTCTTCCAATGGACATTAAAACCAACTTGTTAGGCCACTGTGACCTCCACGTCTCTTCCACGGGGCACTGATATTGTCTTTTTATTTCACTGCGACCTCCACCATTCTTCCAAGGGGCTTTATATCCGTCTTGTTAAGCTACTGTGATCTGCATGTCTCTTCCACGGGGCATTGATATTGTCTTTTTATTCCAATGTCACCTCCACCACTCTTCCAAGGGGCATTAAAACCGTGTTGTTTAGCTACTGTGACATTAACGTCTCTACCACGGGGCATTGATTTTGTCCTTATTTTCCACAGCGACCACCACCACTCTTCCAAGGGGCATTGATATTGTCTTTTTATTCCACAGCGACCTCCACCAGTCTTCCAAGGGGCATTAAAACCATCTTGTTAAGCTACTGTGACCTCCAGGTCTCTTCCATGAGGCATTGAGTTTGTCTTTTTATTCCGCTGCGACCTCCACCACTCTTTCAATGGGCATTAAAACCATGATGTTAGGCTACTGTGACCACCACGTCTTTTCCACGGGGCAATGATATTGTCTTTTTATTTCACTGCGACCTCCACCACTCTTCCAAGGGGCATTGATATTGTCTTTTTATTCCACTGCGACCTCCACCACTCTTCCATAGGGCATTGATATTGTCTTTTTATTCAACTCCGACCTCCACTACTCTTCCAAGGGGCATTGATATTGTCTTTTTATTCCACTGCGACCTCCACCACTGTTCCAAGGGGCATTAAAACCATCTTGTTAAGCTACTGAGACCTCCACATCTCTATCACGGCGCATTGATATTGTTTTTTATTCCACTGCGACCTCCACCACTCTTCCAAGGGGTATTAAAACTGTCTTGTTAAGCTGCTGTGATCTGCATGTCTCTTCCACGGGGCATTGATTTTGTGTTTTTATTCCTATGTAACCTCCACCACTCTTCCAAGGGGCATTAAAACCGACTTGTTTAGCTACTGTGACTTTCACGTCTCTACCACGGGGCATTGATTTTATCCTTTTTTTTCAAAGCGACCTCCACCACTCTTCCAAGGGGCATTGATATTGTCTTTTTATTCCACAGCGACCTCCACCACTCTTCCAAGTGGCATTAAAACCGTCTTTTTAAGCTACTGTGACCTCCAGGTCTCTTCCATGGGGCATTGGTTCTTGTCTTTTTTTTCCACTGCGACCTCCACCACTCTTCCATCTTGTTAGGCTACTGTGACCTCCACTTCTCTTCCACGGGGTATTGATATTGTCTTTTTATTTCACTGCATCCTCCACCACTCTTCAAAGGGGTATTGATATTGTCTTTTTATTCTACTGCGACCTCCACCACTCTTCCAATGGGCATTAAAACTATCTTGTTAGGCTACTGTGATCTGCACGTCTCTTCCATGGGGCATTGATATTGTCTTTTTATTTCACTGCGACTTCCACCACTCTTCCACGCGGCATGGATATTGTCTTTCTAATTCCATTGCGAACTCCACCACTCTACCAAGGGGCATTAATATTGTCTTTTTATTCCACTGCGACCTCCACCACTCTTCCAAGGGGCATTAAAACCGTCTTATTAAGCTACTGTGATCGGCACGTCTCTTCCTCGGGGCATTGATATTGTCTTTTTATTCCAATGTAACCTCCACCACTCTTCCAAGAGGCATTAAAACCATCTTGCTAAACCACGCTGAACTCCACAGCTCTTCCAAGGGGCATTAAAACCGTCTTGTTAAGCTACTGTGACCTCCAAATCTCTTCCACGGGGCATTGATATTGTCTTTTTATTCCACAGCAACCTCCACCACTCTTCCAAGGGGCATTAAAAACGTCTTGTTAAGCTACTGTGACCTCCACGTCTCTTCCACTGGGCATTGATATTGTCTTTTTATTCCACTGCGCCCTCCACCACTCTTTCAAGGGGCATTAAAACCATCTTGTTAGGCTACTGTGACCTCCATGTCTCTTCCACGAGACATTGATATTGTCTTTTTAATCCACTGCCACCTCCACCACTCTTCCAAGGGGCATTGATTTTTTTTTTTTATTCCACTGCGACCTCCACCACTCTTCCAAGGGGCATTGATATTGTCTTTTTATTCCACTGCGACCTCCACGACTCTTACAAGGGGCATTAAAACTGTCTTGTTAAGCTACTGTGACCTCCAAGTCACTACCACGGGGCATTAAAACCATCTTGTTAAACGACTCTGAACTCCACAGCTCTTCCAAGGGGCAGTAAAACTGTGTTGTTAAGCTACTGTGACCTCCATGTCTTTTGCACGGGGCACTGATATTGTCTTTTTAATTACATTGCAACCTCCACCACTCTACCAAGGGGCATTAATATTGTATTTTTATTCCACTGCGACCTCCACCACTCTTCGAATGGGCATTGAAACCATCTTGTTAGGCTACTGTGACCTCCACGTCTCTTCCACGGGGCATTGATATTGTCTTTTTATTTCACTGCGACCTCCACCACTCTTCCACGGGGCATTGATATTGTCTTTTTAATTCCATTGCGACCTCCACCACTCTACCAATGGGCATTGATATTGTCTTTTTATTCAACTCCGACCTCCACGTCTCTTCCACGGGGCATTGATATTGTCTTTTTATTTCACTGCAACCTCCACCACTCTGCCACGGGGCATTGATATTGTCTTTTTAATTCCATTGCGACCTCCACCGCTCTACCAAGGGGCATTAATATTGTCTTTTTATTCCACTGCGACCTCCACCACTCTTCTAAGGGGCATTAAAACCGTCTTGTTAAGCCACTTTGATCTGCCCGTCTCTTCAACGGGGCATTGATATTGTCTTTTTATTCCAATGTAACCTCCACCACTCTTCCAAGGGGCATTAAAACCGTTTTGTTTAGCTACTGTGACCTCCACATCTCTATCACGGCGCATTGATATTGTCTTTTTATTCCACTGCGACCTCCACCACTCTTCCAGGGGGTATTAAAACTGTCTTGTTAAGCTGCTGTGATCTGCACGTCTCTTCCACGGGGCATTGATATTGTGTTTTTATTCCAATGTAACCTCCACCACTCTTCCAAGGGGCATTAAAATCTTCTTGTTTAGCTACTGTGACCTTCACGTCTCTACCACGGGGCATTGATTTTGTCGTTTTTTTTCACAGCGACCTCCACCACTCTTCCAAGGGGCATTGATATTGTCTTTTTATTCCACAGCGACCTCCACCACTCTTCCAAGGGGCATGAAAACCATCTTTTTAAGCTACCGTGACCTCAAGGTCTCTTCCATGGGGCATTGATTTTGTCTTTTTATTCTACTGCGACCTCCACCACTCTTCCATCTTGTTAGGCTACTGTGACCTCCACGTCTCTTCCACAGGGTATAGATATTGTCTTTTTATTTCACTGCATCCTTCCACCACTCTTCCAATGGGCATTAAAACCATCTTGTTAAGCTACTGTGGCCTCCACTTCTCTTCCACTGGGCATTGATATTGTCCTTTTATTTCACTGCGACCTCCACCACTCTTCCAAGGGGAATTGATATTGTCTTTTTATTCCACTGCGACCTCCACCACTCTTCCAATGGGCATTAAAACCATTTTGTTAGGCTTCTGTGACCTCCACGTCTCTTCCACGGGGCATTGATATTGTCTTTTTATTTCACTGCGACCTCCACCACTCTTCCACGGGGCATTGATATTGTCTTTTTAATTCCATTGCGACCTCCACCGCTCTACCAAGGGGCATTAATATTGTCTTTTTATTCCACTGCGACCTCCACCACTCTTCTAAGGGGCATTAAAACCGTCTTGTTAAGCCACTTTGATCTGCCCGTCTCTTCCACGGGGCATTGATATTGTCTTTTTATTCCAATGTAACCAAAACCACTCTTCCAAGGGGCATTAAAACCGTTTTGTTTAGCTACTGTGACCTTCACGTCTCTACCATGGTGCATTGATTTAGTCCTTTTTTTCCACAGCAACCTCCAACACTCTTCCAAGGGGCATTGATATTGTCTTTTTATTCCACAGCGACCTCCACCACTCTTCCAAGGGGCATTAAAACCGTCTTGTTAAGCTACTGTGACCTCCAGGTCTCTTCCATGGGGCATTGATTTTGTATTTTTATTCCGCTGCGACCTCCTCCACTCTTCCAATGGGCATTAAAACCATCTTGTTAGGCTACTGTGACCTCCACGTCTCTTCCAAGGGGCATTGATATTGTCTTTTTATTTCACTGCGACCTCCACCACTCTTCCATGGGGCATTGATATTGTCTTTTTATTCCACTGTGACCTCCACCACTCTTCCATAGGGCATTAATATTGTCTTTTTATTCAACTCCGACCTCCACTACTCTTCCAAGGGGCATTGATATTGTCTTTTTTTTCCACTGCGACCTCCACCCCTGTTCCAAGGGGCATTAAAACCATCTTGTTAAGCTACTGTGACCTCCACATCTCTTCCACGGCGCATTGATATTGTCTTTTTATTCCACTGCGACCTCCACCACTCTTCCATGGGGCATTAAAACCATCTTGTTAAGCTACTGTGACCTTCACGTCTCTTCCATGGGGCATTGGTATTGTCTTTTTATTCCATTGCGACCTCCACAACTCTTCCAAGGGGCACTGATATTGTATTTTGATTCCACTGCGATCTCCACCACTCTTTCAAGGGCATTAAAATTGTCTTGTTAAGCTACTATCTCCACGTCTCTTCCACGTGGCATTGATATTGTGTTTTATTCCACTTTGAGCTCCACCACTCTTTCAATGGGCATTAAAAGCATCTTGTTAGGCTACTGTGACCTCCACGTCTCTTCCACAGGGCATTGATATTGTCTTTTTATTCCACTGTGACCTCAACCACTCTTACAATGGGCATTGATATTGTCTTTTTATTCGTCTGCCACCTCCACCACTCTTACAAGGGGCATTAAAATGGTGCCGTTAAGCTACTGTGACCTCCAAGTCTCTTCCACGGGGCATTGATATTGTCTTTTTAATCCACTGCGAACTCCACCACTCTTCCATAGGGCACTGATACTGTCTTTTTATTCAATTGCGACTTTCACCACTCTTCCAAGAGGTCATTGATATTTTCTTTTTATTCCACTGCGGTCTCCACCACTCTCCCAAGGGGCATTAAAACCATCTTGTTAAGCTACTGTGAACTCCAAGTCTCTTCAACTGATCATTGATATGTTCTTTTATTCAACTGTAACCTCCACCACTCTTCCAAGGGGCATTAAAACCGTCTTGTTATGCTACTGTGACCTTCACGTCTCTTCCAAGTGGCATTAAAACCATCTTGTTAAACCAATCTGAATTCCACAGCTCTTCCAAGGGGCATTAAAACCGTCTTGTTAAACAACTGTGATCTCCACTTCTCTTCCACGGAGCATTGATATTGTCTTTTTATTCCACTGCGAAGACCACCACTCTTCCAAGGGGCATTAAAACCATCTTGGTAAGCTTCTGTGATCTCCACGTCTCTTCCACGGGGCATTGATATTGTATTTTTATTCCACTGTAACCTCCACCACTCTTCCAAGTGGCAGTAATATCGACTTGTTAAGCTACTGTGACCTCTACGTCTCTTCCTCGGGGCATTGATATTGTCCTTTTATTCCTTTGCGACCTCCACCACTCTACCACGGGGCATTGATATTGTCTTTTTATTCCACTGCGACCTCAACCACTCTTCCAAGGGGCATTAAAAGCATCTTGTTAAGCTACTGTGACCTCCACGTCTCTACCACGGGGAATTGATATTGTCTTTTTTTTCCAGAGCGACCTCCACCACTCTTCCAAGGGGCATTAAAACGGTTTTGTTAAGCTACTGTAACCTCTACATCTCTTCCACGGGGCATTGACATTGTCTTTTTTTTCCACTGCGACCTCCACCACTCTTCCAAGGGGTCAATGATATTGTCTTTTTATTCCACTGTGACCTCCAGCAGTGTTCCAAGGGGCATTAAAACCATCTTGTTAAGCTATTGTGACCTACAAGTCTCTTCCACAGCGCATTGATATTGTCTTTTTATTCGACTGCGAACTCCACCATTCTTCCATGGGGCATTAAAACCATCTTGTTAAGCTACTGTGACCTTCACGTCTCTTCCACGGGGCATTGATATTGTCTTTTTATTCCACTGCGGCCTCCACCTTTCTTCCATGGGGCATTAAAACCATCTTGTTAAGCTACTGTGACCTTCACGTCTCTTCCACGGGACATTGATATTGTCTTTTTATTCCATTGCGACCTCCACCACTCTTCCAAGGGGCATTGATATTGTCTTTTTATACCAATGCGACCTCCACCATTCTTCCAAGGGGCATTAAAACCATCTTGTTAAGCTCCTATCTCCACGTCTCTACCACGAGGCATTGATTTTGTCTTTTTATTCCACTGTAACCTCCACCACTTTTCCAATGGGGATTAAAACCATCTTGTTAAGCTACTATCTCCACTGCTCTTCCAAGGGGTCATTGATATTGTCTTTTTTTTCCACTGTGACCTCCACCAGTGTTACAAGGGGCATTGAAACCATCTTGCTAACCTACGGTGACCTTCACGTCTCTTCCAAGGGGCATTGATATTATCTTTTTACTGCAATGCGACCTCCACCACTCTTCCAAGGGGCATTAAAACAGTCTTGTTAAGCTGCTATCTCCACGTCTCTATGACGGGGCATTGATTTTGTCTTTTTATTCCACTGTAACCTCCACCACTCTTCCAAGGGGCATTAAAAACATTTTTTTAAGCTACTATCTCCACTACTCTTCCAATGGGTCATTGATATTGTCTTTTTTTCCACTGTGACCTCCACCAGTGTTACAAGGAGCATTAAAACCATCTTGCTAATCTACTTGACCTCCAAGTCTCTTCCACGGCGCATTGATATTGTTTTTTATTCCACTGCGACCTCCACCACTCTTCCAAGGGGCATTAAAACCGTCTTGTTAAGCTACTATCTCCATGTCTCTACCACGGGGCATTGATTTTGTCTTTTTATTCCACTGTAACCTCCACCACTCTTCCAAGTGGCATTAAAAACGTTTTTGTAAGCTACTATCTCCACGTCTCTTCCACGGGGCATTGATATTGACTTTTTATTCCACTGTAACCTCCACCACTCTTCCAAGGGGCAATAAAACTGTCTTGTTAAGCTACTGTGACCTCCAGGTCTCTTCCACGGGGCATTGATATTGTCTTTTTATTCCACTGCGACCTCCACTACTCTTCTAATGGGCATTAAAACCAACTTGTTAGGCTACTGTGATCTCCACATCTCTACCACAGGGCATTGATATTGTCTTTTTATTCCACTGCAACCTCAACCACTCTTTCAAGGGGCATTGATACTGTCTTTTTATTCCATCGCGACCTCCACCACTCTTCTAAGGGGCATTAAAACGGTGTTGTTAAGCTACTGTGACCTCCAAGTCTCTTCCACGGCTCATTGATATTGTCTTTTTATTCCACTGTGACCTCCACCACTCTTGCATAGGGCATTGATGTTGTCTTTTTATTCCACTGCGACCTCCACCACTCTTCCAAGGGGCATTAAAAGAATCTTGTTAAGCTCCTGTGACCTCGAAGTCTCTTCCACTGGGCATTGATATTGTCTTTTTATTCATCTGTAACCTCCACCACTCTTCCAAGGGGAATTAAAATCGTCTTGCTAAGCTACTGTGACCTCCACTTCTCTACCAAGGGGCATTAAAACCATCTTGTTAAACCAATCTGTACTCCACAGCTCTTCCAAGGGGCATTAAAACCATCTTTTTAAGCTACTGTGACCTCCACATCTCTTCCACGGGGCATTGATATTGTCTTTTTATTCCACAGAGACCTCCACCACTCTTCCAAGGGTCATTAAAACCATGTTGTTAGGCTACTGTGACCTTTAGGTCTCTTCCACGTGGCATTGATATTGTCTTTTTATTCCACTACGAGCTCCACCACTCTTTCAATGGGCATTAAAACCATCTTGTTAGGCTACTGTGACCTCCACGTCTCTTCCACAGGTCATTGATATTGTCTTTTTATTCCACTGTGACCTCCACCACTCTTACAAGGGGCATTGATATTGTCTTTTTATTTGACTGCCACCTCCACCACTCTTACAAGGGGCATTAAAACGGTGCCGTTAAGCTACTGTGACCTCCAAGTCTTTTCCACGGGGCATTGATACTGTCTTTTTATTCAATTGCGACCTCCACCACTCTTCCAAGAGGTCATTGATATTGTCTTTTTATTCCACTGCGGCCTCCACCACTTTCCCGAGGGGCATTAAAACCATCTTGTTAAGCTACTGTAAACTCCAAGTCTCTTCAACTGGGCATTGATATGTTCTTTTTTTCAACTGTAACCTCCACCACTCTACCAAGGAGCATTAAAACCGTTTTGTTATGCTACTGTGACCTTCACGTCTCTTCCAAGGGTCATTAAAACCATCTTTTTAAACCAATCTGAACTCCACAGCTCTTCCAAGGGGCATTAAAACCGTCTTGTTAAACTAATGTGATCTCCACTTCTCTTCCACGGGGCATTGATACTGTCTTTTTATTCCACTTCGAAGACCACCACTCTTCCAAGGGGCATTAAAACCATCTTGTTAAGCTACTGTGATCTCCACGTCTCTTCCACGGGGCATTGATATTGTATTTTTATTCCACTGTAACCTCCACCACTCTTCCAAGTGGCATTAATATCGACTTGTTAAGCTACTGTGACCTCCACGTCTCTTCCTCGGGGCATTGATATTGTCCTTTTATTCCTTTGCGACCTCCACCACTCTACCAAGGGGCATTGATATTGTCTTTTTATTCCACAGCGACCTCAACCACTCTTCCAAGGGGCATTAAAACCATCTTGTTAAGCTACTGTGATCTGAACGTCTCTTCCACGGGGCATTGATATTGTCTTTTTATTCTAATGTAAACTCCACCACTCTACCAAGGGGCATTAAAACCATCTTGTTAAGCTACTCTGACCTCCACGTCTCTACCAGGGGGAATTGATATTGTCTTTTTTTTTCCAGAGCGCCCTCCACCATTCTTCCAAGAGCCATTAAAATCATCTTCTTAAGCTCCTGTGACCTCCAGGTCTCTTCCACGGGACATTGATATTGTCTTTTTTTTCCACTGCGACCTCCACCACTCTTCCAATGGGCATTAAAATCATCTTGTTAGGCTACTGCGACCTCCACGTCTCTTCCACGGGGCATTGATATTGTCTCTTTTTGTCTTTTTATTCCACTGCGACCTCCACCACTCTTCCAAGGGGCATTGATATTGTCTTTTTATTCCACTGCGACCTCCACCACTCTTCCAAGGGGCATTGATATTGTCTTTTTATTCCACTGTGACCTCCACTACTCTTCCAAGGGACATTAAAACGGTCTTGTTAAGCTACTGTGACCTCTACATCTCTTCCACGGGGCATTGACATTGTCTTTTTTTTCCACTGCAACCTCCACCACTCTTCCATAGGGAATTGATATTGTCTTTTTATTCAACTGCGACCTCCACTTCTCTTCCAAGGGGTCAATGATATTGTCTTTTTATTCCACTGTGACCTCCACCAGTGTTCCAAGGGGCATTAAAACCATCTTGTTAAGCTATTGTGACCCCAAGTCTCTTCCACTGCGCATTGATTTTGTCCTTTTCTTCTACTGCGACCTCCACCATTCTTCCATGGGCCATTAAAACCATCTTGTTAAGCTACTGTGAGCTTCACGTCTCTTCCACGGGGCATTGATATTGTCTTTTTATTCCACTGCGGCCTCCACCTTTCTTCCATGGGGCATTAAAACCATCTTGTTAAGCTACTGTGACCGTCACGTCTCTTCCACGGGACATTGATATTGTCTTTTTATTCCATTGCGACCTCCACCACTCTTCCAAGGGGCATTGATATTGTCTTTTTATTCCAATGCGACCTCCACCACTCTTCCAAGGGGCATTAAAACCGTCTTGTGAAGCTACTATCTCCACGTCTATACCACGGGGCATTGGTTTTGTCTTTTTATTCCACTGTAACCTTCACCACTCTTCCAAGGGGCATTAAAAACGTTTTTTTAAGCTACTATCTCCACGTCTCTTCCACGGGGCATTGATATTGACTTTTTATTCCACTGTAACCTCCACCACTCTTCCAAGAGGCATTGATATTGTCTTTTTATACCACAGAGATCTCCACCACTCTTCCAAGGGGCATAAAAACCGTCTTGTTAAGCTCCTGTGACCTCAAGGTCTCTTCCACGGGGCATTGATATTGTCTTTTTATTCCACTGCGACCTCCACCATTCTTCCAATGGGCATTAAAACCATCTTGTTAGGCTACTGTGACCTCCACATCTCTACCACAGGGCATTGATATTGTCTATTTATTCCACTGCAACCTCAACCACTCTTTCAAGGGGCATTGATACTGTCTTTTTATTCCATCGCGACCTCCACCACTCTTCCAAGGGGCATTAAAACGGTGTTGTTAAGCTACTGTGACCTCCAAGTCTCTTCCACGGGGCATTGATATTGTCTTTTTATTACACTGTGACCTCCACCACTCTTGCATTCGGCATTGATATTGTCTTTTTATTCAACTGCTTCCTCCATCACTTTTCCAAGGGATCATTGATATTGTCTTTTTATTCCACTGCGACATCCACCACTCTTCCAAGGGGCATTAAAACCATCTTGTTAAGCTCCTGTGACCTCCAAGTCTCTTCCACTTGGCATTGATATTGTCTTTTTATTCAACTGTAACCTCCACCACTCTTCCAAGGGGCATTAAAACCGTCTTGCTAAGCTACTGTGACCTCCACGTCTCTTCCACGGGGCATTAATATTGTCTTTTTATTCCACTGCGACCTCCACCACTCTTCCAAGGGGCAATGATATTGTCTTTTTATTCCACTGCGACATCCACCACTCTTCCAAGGGGCAATAAAACCATCTTGTTAAGCTACTGTGATCTCCACGTCTCTTCCACGGGGCATTGATATTGTCTTTTTTTTCCACTGCGACCTCCACCACTCTTCCAAGGGGCATTAAAAACGTCTTGTTAAGCTACTTTGACCTCCACATCTCTTCCATGGGGCATTGATATTGTCTTTTTATGCCACTGCGACATTCTCCACTCTTCCAAGGGGCATTAAATCCGTATTGTTAAGCTACTGTGACCTCAACGTCTCTTCCACGGGGCATTGATATTTTATTTTTATTCCACTGTTACCTCCACCACTCTTCCAAGGGGCATTAATACCGTCTTGTTAAGCTACTGTGACCTACACCTATCTTCCAAGGGGCATTAAAATTATGTTGTTAACCCACTCTGAATTCCTCAGCTCTTCCAAGGGGTATTAAAACTGTCTTGTTGGGCTACTGTGACCTCCACCTCTCTTCCAAGGGGCATTGATATTGTCTTTTTATTCCACTGCGACCTTCACCACTCTTCCAAGTGGCATTGGTATTGTCTTTTTATTCCACTGCGACCTCCACCACTTTTACATGGGGCATTGATATTGTCTTTTTATTCCACTGCGACCTCCACCACTCTTCCAAGAGGCATTAAAACTGTCTTGTTAAGTTACTGTGATCTGCACGTCTCTTCCACGGGGCATTGATATTGTCTTTTTATTCCACTGCGACCTCCACCACTCTTCCAATGGGCATTAAAACCATCTTTTTAGGCAACTGTGACGTCCATGTCTCTTCCACGGGGCATTGAAATTGTTTTTTTATTCCACTGCGACCTCCACCACTCATCCAAGGGGCATTGATATTGTCTTTTTATTCCACTGTGACCTCCACCACTCTTCCAACAGGCATTCAAACGGACTTGTTAAGCTACTGTGACCTTCACGTCACTTCCACGGGGCATTGATATTGTCTTTTTATTCCACTGCGATCTCCACCCCTCTTTCATAGGGCATTGATATTGTCTTTTTATACTACTGCGACCTCCACTACTCTTCCAAGGGGTCATTGATATTGTCTTTTTATTCCACTGTGACCTCCAGCACTGTTACAAGGGGCATTAAAGCTGTCTTATTAAGCTACTGTGACCTCCAAGTCTCTTCCACGGGGCATTGATATTGTCTTTTTATTCAACTGTAACCTCCACCACTCTTCCAAGGGGCATTAAAACCGTCTTGTTAAGCTACTGTGACCTTCACGTCTCTACCAAGGGGCATTAAAACCATCTTCTTTAACCAATCTGTACTCCACAGCTCTTCCAAGGATCATTAAAACCATCTTGTTAAGCTACTGTGATCTCCACCTCTCTTCCACGGCACACTGATATTGTCTTTTTTTTCCACTGCGACCTCCACCTCTCTTCCATGGGGCATTAAAACTTCTTGTTAAGCTAATGTGACCTCCACGTCTCTACTAGGGGGAATTAATATTGTCTTTATATTCCATTGCAACCTCCACGACTCTTCCACGGGGCATTGATATTGTATTTTCTTTCTACTGTAACCTCCAAAACTCTTCCAAGGGGCATTAATACCTTCTTGTAAAGCTACTGTGACCTACACCTCTCTTCCAAGGGGCATTAAAACCATCTTGTTAAACCACTCTTAACTCCACAGCTCTTTCAAGGGGCATTAAAACCGTCTTGTTAAGCTACGGTGACCTCCACTTCTCTTCCAAGGGGCAATGATATTGTCTTTTTATTCCACTGCGACATCCACCACTCTTCCAAGGGGCAATAAAACCATCTTGTTAAGCTACTGTGATCTCCACGTCTCTTCCACGGGGCATTGATATTGTCTTTTTTTTCCACTGCGACCTCCACCACTCTTCCAAGGGGCATTAAAAACGTCTTGTTAAGCTACTTTGACCTCCACATCTCTTCCATGGGGCATTGATATTGTCTTTTTATGCCACTGCGACCTTCTCCACTCTTCCAAGGGGCATTAAATCCGTATTGTTAAGCTACTGTGACCTCAACGTCTCTTCCACGGGGCATTGATATTTTATTTTTATTCCACTGTTACCTCCACCACTCTTCCAAGGGGCATTAATACCGTCTTGGTAAGCTACTGTGACCTACACCTGTCTTCCAAGGGGCATTAAAATTATGTTGTTAACCCACTCTGAACTCCTCAGCTCTTCCAAGGGGCATTAAAACTGTCTTGTTGGGCTACTGTGACCTCCACCTCTCTTCCAAGGGGCATTGATATTGTCTTTTTATTCCACTGCGACCTTCACCACTCTTCCAAGTGGCATTGGTATTGTCTTTTTATTCCACTGCGACCTCCAACACTTTTACATGGGGCATTGATATTGTCTTTTTATTCCACTGCGACCTCCACCACTCTTCCAAGAGGCATTAAAACTGTCTTGTTAAGTTACTGTGATCTGCACGTCTCTTCCACGGGGCATTGATATTGTCTTTTTATTCCACTGCGACCTCCACCACTCTTCCAATGGGCATTAAAACCATCTTGTTAGGCTACTGTGACGTCCATGTCTCTTCCACGGGGCATTGAAATTGTTTTTTTATTCCACTGCATTCTCCACCACTCTTCCATAGGGCATTGATATTGTCTTTTTATTCAACTGCGACCTCCACTTCTCTTCCAAGGGGTCAATGATATTGTCTTTTTATTCCACTGTGACCTCCACCAGTGTTCCAAGGGGCATTAAAACCATCTTGTTAAGCTATTGTGACCCCAAGTCTCTTCCACTGCGCATTGATTTTGCCCTTTTCTTCTACTGCGACCTCCACCATTCTTCCATGGGCCATTAAAACCATCTTGTTAAGCTACTGTGACCGTCACGTCTCTTCCAAGGGGCATTGATATTGTCTTTTTATTCCAATGCGACCTCCACCACTCTTCCAAGGGGCATTAAAACCGTCTTGTGAAGCTACTATCTCCACGTCTATACCACGGGGCATTGGTTTTGTCTTTTTATTCCACTGTAACCTTCACCACTCTTCCAAGGGGCATTAAAAACGTTTTTTTAAGCTACTATCTCCACGTCTCTTCCACGGGGCATTGATATTGACTTTTTATTCCACTGTAACCTCCACCACTCTTCCAAGAGGCATTGATATTGTCTATTTATACCACAGAGATCTCCACCACTCTTCCAAGGGGCATAAAAACCGTCTTGTTAAGCTCCTGTGACCTCCAGGTCTCTTCCACGGGGCATTGATATTGCCTTTTTATTCCACTGCGACCTCCACCATTCTTCCAATGGGCATTAAAACCATCTTGTTAGGCTACTGTGACCTCCACATCTCTACCACAGGGCATTGATATTGTCTATTTATTCCACTGCAATCTCAACCATTCTTTCAAGGGGCATTGATACTGTCTTTTTATTCCATCGCGACCTCCACCACTCTTCCAAGGGGCATTAAAATGGTGTTGTTAAGCTACTGTGACCTCCAAGTCTCTTCCACGGGGCATTGATATTGTCTTTTTATTACACTGCGACCTCCACCACTCTTGCATTCGGCATTGATATTGTCTTTTTATTCAACTGCTTCCTCCATCACTTTTCCAAGGGATCATTGATATTGTCTTTTTATTCCACTGCGACCTCCACCACTCTTCCAAGGGGCATTAAAACCATCTTGTTAAGCTCCTGTGACCTCCAAGTCTCTTCCACTTGGCATTGATATTGTCTTTTTATTCAACTGTAACCTCCACCACTCTTCCAAGGGGCATTAAAACCGTCTTGCTAAGCTACTGTGACCTCCACGTCTCTTCCACGGGGCATTAATATTGTCTTTTTATTCCACTGCGACCTCCACCACTCTTCCAAGGGGCAATGATATTGTCTTTTTATTCCACTGCGACATCCACCACTCTTCCAAGGGGCAATAAAACCATCTTGTTAAGCTACTGTGATCTCCACGTCTCTTCCACGGGGCATTAATATTGTCTTTTTTTTCCACTGCAACCTCCACCACTCTTCCAAGGGGCATTAAAAACGTCTTGTTAAGCTACTTTGACCTCCACATCTCTTCCATGGGGCATTGATATTGTTTTTTTATGCCACTGCGACCTTCTCCACTCTTCCAAGGGGCATTAAATCCGTATTGTTAAGCTACTGTGACCTCAACGTCTCTTCCACGGGGCATTGATATTTTATTTTTATTCCACTGTTACCTCCACCACTCTTCCAAGGGGTATTAATACCGTCTTGTTAAGCTACTGTGACCTACACCTATCTTCCAAGGGGCATTAAAATTATGTTGTTAACCCACTCTGAATTCCTCAGCTCTTCCAAGGGGTATTAAAACTGTCTTGTTGGGCTACTGTGACCTCCACCTCTCTTCCAAGGGGCATTGATATTGTCTTTTTATTCCACTGCGACCTTCACCACTCTTCCAAGTGGCATTGGTATTGTCTTTTTATTCCACTGCGACCTCCACCACTTTTACATGGGGCATTGATATTGTCTTTTTATTCCACTGCGACCTCCACCACTCTTCCAAGAGGCATTAAAACTGTCTTGTTAAGTTACTGTGATCTGCACGTCTCTTCCACGGGGCATTGATATTGTCTTTTTATTCCACTGCGACCTCCACCACTCTTCCAATGGGCATTAAAACCATCTTGTTAGGCAACTGTGACATCCATGTCTCTTCCACGGGGCATTGAAATTGTTTTTTTATTCCACTGCGACCTCCACCACTCATCCAAGGGGCATTGATATTGTCTTTTTATTCCACTGTGACCTCCACCACTCTTCCAACAGGCATTCAAACGGACTTGTTAAGCTACTGTGACCTTCACGTCACTTCCACGGGGCATTGATATTGTCTTTTTATTCCACTGCGATCTCCACCACTCTTTCATAGGGCATTGATATTGTCTTTTTATACTACTGCGACCTCCACTACTCTTCCAAGGGGTCATTGATATTGTCTTTTTATTCCACTGTGACCTCCAGCACTGTTACAAGGGGCATTAAACCTGTCTTATTAAGCTACTGTGACCTCCAAGTCTCTTCCACGGGGCATTGATATTGTCTTTTTATTCAACTGTAACCTCCACCACTCTTCCAAGGGGCATTAAAACCGTCTTGTTAAGCTACTGTGACCTTCACGTCTCTACCAAGGGGCATTAAAACCATCTTCTTTAACCAATCTGTACTCCACAGCTCTTCCAAGGATCATTAAAACCATCTTGTTAAGCTACTGTGATCTCCACCTCTCTTCCACGGCACACTGATATTGTCTTTTTTTTCCACTGCGACCTCCACCTCTCTTCCATGGGGCATTAAAACTTCTTGTTAAGCTAATGTGACCTCCACGTCTCTACTAGGGGGAATTAATATTGTCTTTATATTCCATTGCAACCTCCACGACTCTTCCACGGGGCATTAATATTGTATTTTCTTTCTACTGTAACCTCCAAAACTCTTCCAAGGGGCATTAATACCTTCTTGTAAAGCTACTGTGACCTACACCTCTCTTCCAAGGGGCATTAAAACCATCTTGTTAAACCACTCTTAACTCCACAGCTCTTTCAAGGGGCATTAAAACCGTCTTGTTAAGCTACGGTGACCTCCACTTCTCTTCCACGGGGCATTGATATTGTCTTTTTATTCCACTGCGACCTCCACCACTCTTCCAAGGTGCATTAAAACCGTCTTTTTAAGCTACTGTGACCTCCACGCCTCTTCCACGGGGCATTGATGTTGTCTTTTTATTCCACTGCGACCTCCACCACACTTCCAAGGGGCATTAAAAACGTCTTGTTATGCTACTTTGACCTCCACGTCTCTTCCACTGTGCATTGATATTGTCTTTTTTATGCCACTGCGACCTCCACCACTCTTCCAAGGGGCATTAAATCCGCATTGTTAAGCTACTGTGACCTCAACGTTTCTTCCAAGGGGCATTAAAACTATCTTGTTAAACCACTTCAAACTCCAAAGCTCTTCCAAGAGGCATTAAAACCGTCTTGTCAAGCTACTGTGACCTCCACGCGATCACCACCACTCTTCCAAGGGGAAAAAAAAGCGTCTTGTTATGCTGCTGTGACCTCCACGTCTCTTCCAAGTGGCATTGATATTGTCTTTTTTTTCCACTGCGACCTCCACCACTCTTCCAAGGGGCATTAAAATGGTCTTGTTAAGCTACTGTGACCTCCATGTCTCTTCCACGGCACATTGATATCGTCTTTTTTTTCCACTGCTACCTCCACCTCTCTTCCATGGGGCATTAAAACTTCTTGTTAAGCTAATGTAACCTCCATGTCTCTTCCAGGGGGCATTAATATTGTCTTTATATTCCATTGCGACCTCCACCACTCTTCCACTGGGCATTGATATTGTATTTTTTTTCCACTGTAACCTCCACCACTCTTCCAAGGGGCATTAATACCTTCTTGTAAAGCTTCTGTGACCTACACCTCTCTTCCAAGGGGCATTAAAACCATCTTGTTAAACAACTCTGAACTCCACAGCTCTTCCAAGGGGCATTAAAACCGCTTGTTAAGCTACGGTGACCTCCACATCTCTTCCACGGAGCATTGATATTGTCTTTTTATTCCACAGCGACCTCCACCACTCTTCAAGTTGCACTAATTCCGTCTTCTTAAGCTACTGTGACCTCCACGTCTCTTCCACGGAGCGTTGATATTGTCTTTTTATTCCACTGCGACCTCCACCACTCTTCCAAGGGGCATTAAAACCATCTTTTTAGGCTACTGTGACCTCCACGTCTCTTCCACGGAGCGTTGATATTGTCTTTTTATTCCACTGCGACCTCCACCACTCTTCCAAGGGGCATTAAAACCATCTTTTTAGGCTACTGTGACCTCCACGTCTCTTCCACGGCGCACTGATATTGTCTTTTTATTCCACTGCGACCTCCACCACTCTTCCAAGGAGCATTAAAACCGTCTTTTTAAGCTACTGTGACCTCCACGTCTCTTCCACGGGGCATTGATATTGTCTTTTTATTCCTCTGCGACCTCCACCACACTTCCAAGGGGCATTAAATCCGTATTGTTAAGCTACTGTGACCTCAACGTTGTTACGGGTCCGTGTGGTGAAACCTCTGTGCCGAGGTGCAAGGAGGGACCCAGAGAGGCGTGACTAAGTATCAACCCGAACCGACCCTGGTCGGACAGCAGCTAACGACACCGTGACCAGGGAGGATCCGGTCTGAGGGACCAGGTGCTACTCTGGGGACGACCTTGTAAGAGAGCAGGTGGCTCCCACGGGTCAGATGGTTGGGACTGACCGGTATGGCGGATGAACATGGCAAGCAGGCAGAAATCTCTGGTGGCTGACAGGTGGTCACGTTACGTGACGGCAGAGCAGGTAGTAGTCTCTAGTTTTACCAGGAAGGTGGTCACAGCAAGTGACGGCAGAGCCTCCAGACAGGCTGGTAGGAAACAGGCGGGCACTCCCAGGTGAGCGGGCAGATCGACATGGCAGGAAACAGGCAGGTAACAGGTTAGCGCTCCCAGGTGAGCGGGCTGACGGACTCTGCAGGTAATAGACGGATGCTCCCAGGTGAGCGGACTGGCAGACAGGGCAGGTTACAGGCGGATGCTCCCAGGTGAGCGGACTGGCAGACAGGGCAGGTAACAGGCAGATGCTCCCAGGTGAGCGGACTGGCAGACAGCGCAGGTAACAGGCAGGTAACAGGTGAGCGCTCCAGGTGAGCAGGCTGGCAGGCTCGGCAGGTAACGGGCAGATAACAGGCTGGCAGACAGGACGAGGAGTCAGGCTAGCAGCGGGACCTGAGGGCTGAAGCAGAGATAAGTAACTGTGCAACAACTTGCTCGGGCACCTCCATTTTGCAGGAGGTGCCTTATATACGGGAGGTCCTCCGGCAATCGGCCGGAGACTCCTTAAGACGACGTGTGTGGTCCCTTTAAGAGAGGGGAAGCGCGCGTGCGAGCCCCCTAAGCACATTGCCGGGGAAGGAGCGCGTGCCGGCAGCAGCGGGGGGAGAAGCGCTGGAGGACACCGCGCCAGGAGCGGGCAGGTGAGAGGGATGGCATCTCTGCCTAGCAAGGGGCAGAGATGCCGATGCTACAGTACCCCCCCCCTTTAGGCCCCCTCTTTTTTTGGCCTGTAAGAAATTTTTCAAGGAGAAGCGGGGCGTGGATGTTCTCCCTGGGTTCCCAAGTTCTCTCCTCAGGACCAAACCCCTTCCAATCCACCAGAAAAAAGGTCTTTCCTCTTACCCTCTTGGTGGACAGAATACTCTCTACCTCAAAGACGTCCTCAGCGAAAACCGGAGCAGGGGGAGTACCTGGATTGTTGGAAAAAGAGTTTAAGACAACGGGTTTGAGGAGAGATACGTGGAAGGAGTTGGGAATCCGTAAGGTGGCCGGGATTTTTAACTTGTAGGCCATTGGATTAATTTGCTTGAGGATTTCGAAAGTGCCGATGAAGCGAGGACCTAACTTGTAGGAGGGTATCTTGAGCCGCACATGTTTGGAGGAGAGCCAAACCTTGTCTCCCGGATGGAATTGAGGCGGATCCAGACGTCTCTTATCAGCATATCTCTTCATCCGCTCGAAGGAGTGAAGAAGTGCGGACCTAGTACTCTCCCAAACGGTAGAAAACTCGCTGACAAGAGACTCCGCGGCAGGGTTGTCCACAGAAGCGGAGACGGGAAACGGAATCCGGGGATGTTGGCCATAGACAAAAAAGAACAGGGACTTGGAAGAGGATTCGCTCTCGTGGTTATTATAAGAGAATTCGGCCCAAGGAAGTAGGTCCACCCAATCAGAATGATGGGCATTAACAAAGTGCCGGAGGTAGCTGGTAAGGATCTGATTGATCCGCTTCACTTGACCATTGGACTGAGGGTGGTAAGCGGAGGAGAAATCCAGGGTTACATCCAGCAGTTTACATGTGGCTCTCCAGAAGCGTGAGGTGAACTGAACCCCTCGATCCGACACGATGTGGAGGGGTAGGCCATGGAGACGGAAGATATGGCGGATAAAGTCCTTAGCCAGCTCAGGTGCAGACGGGAGACCAGGCAGGGGAATGAAGTGGGCCATTTTAGAAAAGCGGTCCACGACCACCCAAATGACAGTACACCCGGCAGAAACAGGGAGATCGGTAATGAAGTCCATAGCGATGTGTTGCCATGGGGCAACAGTTATGGGAAGCGGCAGGAGATGACTGGCTTGTAAGTGTCTGGGAACTTTGTTGCGGCCACAAGATGAACAGGCAGAGACGAAGTCTACCACATCCTTACGCAGGTAGACCACCTGTAATGCCGGGAAATGAGCAGGAAGGTCTTCTTTTGGCCGGCATGGCCAGCTAGTTTAGAAGAATGACCCCAGGGAAAAACCTTCTCACGGTCAGGAACCGCCACGAACGTCTTGCCGGGTGGAAGACGAGTCAAATCCAAGGGGGCCACATTCATCACCTTGGAGGGGTCGATAATTTGCATAGGCTCCTCCTCTTGGTCGGAGGACAGGAAGGATCGGGACAAGGCATCAGCTTTGACATTCTTGTCCACCGGGAGGAAATGAAGGATGAAATCGAAGCGGGCAAAAAACAAAGACCACCGGGCCTGACGTGGATTAAGTCTCTGGGCATTTTGGAGATATGCCAGAGTTTTGTGATCCGTGTAGATGATCACCGGGTATAGAGCCCCTTCAAGCAGATAGCGCCACTCTTCCAGTGCCAATTTGACGGCTAGCAATTCTTGGTCTCCTATGGAGTAATTGCGCTCAGAGGAGGAGAAGATTTTGGAGAAAAAGCCGCAGGTTACCATTCTCCCGGATGAAGACTTTTGGGTGAGCACCGCTCCGGCTCCAGAGGAGGAAGCATCAACCTCCAGGTAGAACTGTTTGTTGCAGTCCGGACGGTGCAGCATAGGGGCAGAGGAGAAGGCTTGCTTCACGGAAAGGAAGGCCTCCTCAGCTTCGGGTGGCCATACCTTGGGATTTGCTCCCTTACAGGTGAGCGCAGATATAGGAGCAGTCCGAGACGAGAAGTGTGGAATGAAGAGACGATAGTAATTAGCGAAGCCCAGGAATCGCTGTATCGCCTTCAACCCCTCCGGACGGGGCCACTTTAGGACAGCAGAGAGCTTCTCGGGATCCATTCGCAAGCCTGTCTGGGAGATAACATAGCCCAGGAATAGAAGAGAGGTCTGCTCAAAAAGGCACTTCTCGTATTTAGCATAGAGGTGGTTCTGCCTGAGCCTAAGCAGGACCTGATGAACATCCCTCCGGTGTGTGGGAAGATCCGGAGAGAAGATCAAGATGTCGTCCAGGTATACCACCACGCAGGAGTAAAGAAGATCACGGAAGATGTTATTGACCAGTACTTGGAAGAGCATTGCAGAGGCCGAAGGGCATCACATGGTACTCGTAGTGTCCATTCCGGGTATTAAATGCCGTTTTCCACTCTTCTCCTTGACGGATACGGACCAGGTTATACGCTCCACGTAGATCTAGCTTGGAAAAGATTCTGGCACCTTTAAGGTGATCAAATAACTCGGAGATGAGCGTTAGGGGGTATTTATTTTTAACCGTGATCTGATTGAGTCCTCTATAGTCAATACAGGGGCGTAGCGAGCCATCCTTTTTTTTGACAAAGAAGAATCCGGCTCCAACCGGGGAAGTAGACTTCCGGATGAATCCCCTAGCCAGATTTTCCTCTATGTACTCAGACATGGCCCGGGTTTCAGCTGCAGACAACGGATAAATATGCCCATGGGGTGGAGTGGCGCCAGGTACCAGGTCGATCGGGCAATCATATGGCCTATGAGGTGGCAATGTCTCCGCTTCCTTTTTACCGAAGATGTCAGCATAGGGACAGTAAGGAGCCGGAAGACCAGGTAAATTAGCTGGGGTAGGTGGTGGACGAACCGGACGAACCGGAACCAGTCAGCTCTTATGGCAGGGCGGCCCCCACCGGAGTACTTCACCGGAATGCCCGTTCAACACGGGTTCATGTGTCTGGAGCCAAGGTAGGCCTAGCAATAGGGAGTGGGAGAGTCCGGGTAGCACATGGAAGGAGATTACCTCAGAGTGCAGCATTCCCACCTGCAGGGTTATGGGTTCCGTGACGAGCAGGATGGTCACCGGAAGGAGTCTTCCATCCACGGAGGCGCCTGACAATGGTTCTGCCAGAGACTTGGTGGGAATATGGTATTTCTCAACCAGGGACTGGGAGATGAGTTTTCCAGCGGATCCAGAATCCAGGTGGGCGAGTTCAAAGTGACTGTCCTCTCCCCAGGAGATAGAAACAGACTAAGTCAGGGATGGAGAGGGCTTACTTTTGTCTAGGGCGACCTCTCCGAGTGGTCCTAGACACTGGAGTTTCCCGGCCTCTCCGGGCAGGAACGGATCAGGTGCTCCTTACTGCCACAATAGAAGCAGCTCCCCTCGGCTCGGCGTGACTCTTGGCGAGATTTGACCATCATGGTCTGGTCGATCTGCATGGGCTCGGGTGAGTGCACCCGGGGAGTGACAGAAGAGGAGACAGGTCTCTGGAAAGTAGGAGCGAGGCGGGGAAACCTTCTCTCACGGGTGGTCTCCTTGGTGCGTTCTTGAAACCGGATGTCAATCCGGGTAGCCAGCGACACCAGGTCATCGAGGGTGGTAGGAATGTCCCGACCGGCGAGCTCATCTTTAATCAGAGCGAAAGACCCTCCCAGAAGATGGACACCAGGGCTTTGTTATCCCAGGCAAGCTCAGAAGCGAGGGTGCGGAACCATATGGCATATTGGCCCACGGTGAGAGTCCCTTGCGGAGACATAGCAGAGAGGAGGCTGATGAGGTCTTACGCCCCGGTTCATCGAAGACTCTCCGGAAATCAGTGAGGAAAGACGACAGGTCGGAAACCAGGGGGTCCCCTCTCTCCCACAGGGGGTTAAGCCATGCCAGTGCCTTCCCATTGAGATGGGACATGATGAATGCCACTTTGGCCCGGTCGGAGATAAACTGATGAGCCAAGAGTTCAAAGCGCAGGGTGCACTGGTTTATGAAGCCCCGAGTTTGAGCGGGGTCAACTCCGAAACGAGGAGGTGCAGAAAGCCGTGGTCCGGGGCAAGATGCCATGGTATTGAGGCAGAGACGTTGATGCTACAAACGTCTCTTCCAAGGGGCATTAAAACCATCTTGTTAAACCACTTCGAACTCCAAAGCTCTTCCAAGAGGCATTAAAACCGTCTTGTTAAGCTACTGTGACCTCTACGTCTCTTCCACGGGGCATTGATATTGTCTTTTTATTCCACAGCGATCTCCACCACTCCTCCAAGGGGCAAAAAAAACATCTTGTTAAGCTACTGTGACCTCCACATCTCTTCCAAGGGGCATTGATATTGTCTTTTTATTCCACTGTAACCTCCACCACTCTTAAAAGGGGCATTAAAACTGTCTTGTTAAGCTACTGTGACCTCCACATGTCTTCCAAGGGTCATTAAAACCATCTTGTTAAACCTCTCTGAACTCCACAGCTCTTCCAAGGGGCATTAAAACTGTATTGTTAAGCTACTGTGACCTCCACATCTATTCCAAGGGGCATTGATATTGTCTTTTTATTCCACGGCGACCTCCACCACTTCTCCAAGGGTCATTAAAACCATCTTGTTAAGCTACTATGACCTCCACGTCTCTTCTACGGGGCATTCATATTGTCTTTTTATTCCATTGTGACCTCCAAAAATCTTCCAAATTGCATTGATATTGTCTTTATATTCCACTGAAACCTTCACATCATTTCCAAGGGGCATTATAATCATTTGTTAAGCTACTGTGACCTCAACGTCTCTTCCACTTAGCATTGATATTGTCTTTTTTTTCCACAGCGACCTCCAACACTCTTCCAAGGCGCATCAATGTTGTCTTTTTATTCCAATGTGACCTCCACCACTCTTCCAAGGTGCATTAAAACCATCTTTTTAAGCTACTGTGACCTCCAAGTCTCTTCCACTGGGCATTGATATTGTCAAGATGGTTTTAATGCCTTTTGTAGAGTGGTGGAGGTCGCAATGGAATAAAAAGACAATATCAATGCCTCGTGGAAGAGACGTGGAGATCACAGTAGCTTAACAAGACGGTTCTAATGCCCCTTGGAAAATCTGTGGAGTTCAGAGTGGTTTAACAAGACAGTTTTAATGACCCGTGGAAGAGACGTAGAGGTCATTGTAGATTAATAAGATGGTTTTAATGCCCGTTGGAAGAGAGGTGGAGGTCGCAGTGGAATAAAAAGACAATATCAATGCCCCTTGGAATAGTGGTGGAGGTCGCAGTGGAACAAAATGACAATCTCAGTGACCGGTGGAAGAGATGTGGAGGTCACAGTAGCTTAACAAGACGGTTTTAATGCCCCTTGGAAGAGCTGTGGTGTTTAGAGTGGTTTAAAAGGATGGCTTTAATGGCCCTTGGAAGAGACGTGGAGGTCACAGTAGCTTTGCAAGGCGGTTTTAATGCCCTTGGAAGAGTGGTGGAGTTCGCAGCGGAATAAAATGACAATATCAATTCCCCGTGGAAGAGACGTGGAGGTGACAGTAGCTTAACAAGACGGTTTTAATGCCCCGTGGAAGAGCTGTGGTGATTAGAGTGGTTTAACAAGACGGTTATAATGCCCCTTGGAAGAAACTTGGAGGTCACAGTAGCTTTACAAGACAGTTTTAATACCCCTTGGAAGAGTGGTGGAGGTCGCAGTCGATTAAAAAGACAATTTCAATGTCCAGTGAAAGAGACGTGGAGGTGACAGCAGCTTAACAAGACGGTTTTAATGCCCCTTGGAAGTGAGGTGGAGTTCACAGTGGAATAAAAAGACAATATCAATGCTCCGTGGAAGAGACTTGGAGGTCACAGTAGCTTTTTCAAGACCGATTTAGTGCCCCTTGGAAGAGTGGTGGAGGTTGCAGTGGAATAAAATGACAATATAAATGCCCCTTATAGAGACTTGGAGGTCACAGTAGCTTTACAAGACGGCTTTAATGCCCCTTGGAAGAGTGGTGGAGGTTACAGTGGAATAAAAAGACTATATCAATGCCCCGTGGAAGAGACGTGGAGGTCACAGTAGCTTAACAAGACGGTTTTAATGCCCTTTGGAAGAGTGGTGGAGGTCGCAGTGGAATAAAAAGACAATATCAATGCCCCTTGTAAGAGTGGTGGAGTTCGCAGTCTAATAAAAATACAATATCAATGCCCAGTGTAAGAGACGTGGAGGTCACATTAGCTTATCAAGACGGTTTTAATGCCCTTGGAAAAGCTGTGGAGTTCAGAGTGGTTTAGTAACAAGGTTTTAATGCCTCTTGGAAGAGACGTGGAGGTCACAGTAGCTTAACAAGACGGTTTTAATGCCCCTTGGAAGAGTGGTGGAGGTCGCAGCCGAGTAAAAAGACAATATCAATGCCCCTTGGAAGAATGGTGGAGGTCGCAGTGGAATAAAAAGACAATATCAATTCCCCGTGGAAGAGACGTGGAGGTCACAGTAGCTTAACAAGACAGATTTAGTGCTATGTGGAAGAGTTGTGGAGGTCGCAGTGGAAAAAAAAGAGAATATAAATGCCCCGTGGAAGAGACGTGGAGTTCACAGTAAGCTTAACAAGACGGTTTTAATGCCCCTTGGAAGAACTGTGGAGTTCATCGTGGTTTAACAAGATGGTTTTAATGCCCCTTGGAGAGACATGGAGGTCACAGTAGCTTAACAAGGCGGTTTTAATTCCCCTTGGAAGAGTGGTGGAGGTTACAGTGGAAAAAAAATACATTATCAATGCCCCTTTTAAGAAACGTGAAGGTCACAGTAGCTAAACAAGATGGTTTTAGAGCCCCCTGGAGGAGCTGCGGAGTTCAGAAAGGTACAACAAGATGGTTTTAATGTCCATTGGAAGAGATGTGGAGGTCACAGTAGCTTTATAAAATGGTTTCAATGCCCTTTGGAAGAGTGGTGGAGGTTACAGTGGAATAAAAAGACAATATCAATGCCCCAGTGGCAGAGACATGGAGGTCGCAGTAGCTAAAGAAGACGGTTTTAAAGCCCCTTGGAAGTGTGGTCGAGGTCAAAGTGGAATAAAAAGACAATATCAATGCCCCTTGGAAAAGTGGTGGAGGTAGCAGAGGAATAAAAAGACAATATCAATGTCCAGTGGAAGAGACGTGGAGGTCACAGTAGCTTGACAAGACTGTTTTAATGCCCCTTGGAATAGCTGTGGAGTTCAGAGTGGTTTAACAGGATGGTTTTAATGCCCCTTGTTAGAGACTTGGAGGTCACAGAGGAATAAAAAGACAAGATCAATAACCCGTGGAGGAGACATTGAGGTCACAGTAGCTTATCAAGACGGATTTAATGCCCCTTGGAAGAGTGGTGGAGGTCACAATGGAATAAAAAGACAATATCAATGCCCTGTGGAAGAGAAGTGGAGGTCTCAGTAGCTTAACAAGAAGGTTTTAATGCCCCTTGGGAGAGCTGTATAGTTCAGAGTGGTTTAACAAGATGGTTTAAATGCCAATTGGAAGAGATCTGGAGGTCACAGTAGCTTAATAAGGCGATTTTAATGCCCCTTGGAAGAGTGGTGGAGGTTACAGTGGAATAAATAGACAATATCAATGCCCCGTGGAAGAGACGTGGAGGTCAGAGTAGCTTTACAAGACTGTCTTAATGCCCCTTGGAAGAGTGATGGAGGTCGCAGTGGAATAAAAAGACAATATCAATGCCCCGTGGAAGAAAAGTGGAGGTCACAGTAGCTTAGCAAGACGGTTTTAATGCCCCTTGGAATAGCTGTGAAGTTCAGAGTGGTTTAACAAGATGGTTTTAAAGCCCTTTGGAAGAGACTTGGAGGACACAGTACCTTAACAAGACGGTTTTAATGCTCCTTGGAAGAGTGGTGGAGGTTACAGTGGAATAAATAGACAATATAAATACCCCATGAAGGAGAGAGGGAGGTCACAGTAGCTTAAAAAGACGGTATTAATGCCCCTTGGAAGAGAGGTGGAGGTCACAGTGGAATAAAAGCACAATATCAATGACTTTTGGAAGAGTGGTGGAGGTCACAGTGGAATAAAAAGGCAATATCAATGAACCTTGGAGGAGACGTGGAGGTCATAGTAGCTTAACAAGACCGATTTAATGCCCCTTGGAAGAGTGGTGGTGGTCGCAGTGGAATAAAAAGACAATATCAATGCCCCGTGGAAGAGACGTGGAGGTCACAGTAGCTTAACAAGACGGTTTTAATACAACTTGGAAGAGTGATGGAGGTCACAGTGGAATAAAAAGACAATATCAATGCCCCGTGGAAGAGACGTGGAGGTCACAGTAGCTTAACAAGACGGGTTTAATGCCCCTTGGAAGAGTGGTGGATGTCGCAGTGGAATGAAGAGACAATATCAATGCCCCGTGGAAGAGATGTGGAGGTCACAGTAGCTTAACAAGGCAGTTATAATGCCCCTTAAAAGTGTGTTGGAGGTCGCAGTGGAATAAAAAGACAATATCAATGCCCCTTGGAAAAGTGGTGGAGCTCGCAGTGGAATAAAAAGACAATATCAATGCCCCGTGGAAGAGACTTGGAGGTCACAGTAGCTTAACAAGAAGGTTTTAATGCCCTTGTAAGAGTGGCGGAGGTCGCAGTGGAATAAAAAATCAATATCACTGCCCCGTGGAAGAGACATGGAGGTCACAGTAGCTTAACAAGGCAGTTATAATGCCCCTTGGAAGAGCTGTAGTGTTCAGAGTGGGTTAACAAGACGGATTTAATGCCCCTTGAAAGAGAAGTGGAGGTCACAGTAGCTTTCCAAGATGGTTTTAATGATGCTTGGAAGAGTGGTAGAGGTCGCTGTGGAATAAAAAGACAATATCAATGCCCCGTGGAAGAGATGTGGAGGTCACAGTAGCTTAGCAATACAGATTAAATGCATCTTGGAAGAGATGTGGAGTTCAGAGTCATTTTACAATATGGTTTTAATGCCCCTTGGAAGAGACGTGGAGGTCATATTATCTTTACAAGATGGTTTTATTGCCCCTTGGAAGAGTGGTGGAGGTTACAGTGGAATAAAAAGAAAATATCAATGCCCCGTGGAAGAGACGTGGAGTTCACAGTAGCTTAACAAGACAGTTGTAATGCCCCTTAAAAGTGTGTTGGAGGTCGCAGTGGAATAAAAAGATAACATCAATGCCCCGTGGAAGAGACTTGGAGGTCACAGTAGCTTAACAAGACGGTTTTAATGCCCTTGGAAGAGTGGTGGAGGTCGCAGTGAAATAAAAAAACAATATCACTGCCCTGTGGAAGAGACATGGAAGTCACAGTAGCTTAACAAGACAGTTGTAATGCCCCTTGGAAGAGCTGTAGTGTTCAGAGTGGGTTAACAAGACGGATTTAATGCCCCTTGAAAGATAAGTGGAGGTCACAGTAGCTTTACAAGACGGCTTTAGTGCTCCTTGGAAGAGTGGTGGAGGTTACAGTGGAATAAAAAGACAATATCAATGCCCCGTGGAAAAGAAGTGGAGTTCACCATAGCTTAACAAGACGGTTTTAAAGCCCCTTGAAATAGAGGTGGAGGTCGCAGTGGAATAAAAAGACAATACCAATGCGCATTGTAAGAGTGGTGGAGATCGTAGTTGAATAAAAAAATAATATCAATGCACCGTGGAGGAGACGTGGAGGTCACAGTAGCTTAAATAATATGGTTTTAATGCCCATTGTAAGAGTGGTGGAGGTCACAGTGGAATAAAAAGACAATATCAATTCACCGTCGAAGAGACGTGAAGGTCACAGTAGCTTAAAAAAGACGAATTTAATGCCCTTTGGAAGAGTGGAGGAGGTCTCAGTGGAATAAAAATACAATATCAATGCCCCGTGAAAGAGACGTGGAGGTCACAGTATCTTAACAAGATGGTTTTAATGCCCCTTGGAAGAGCTGTAGAGTTATGAGTGGTTTAAATGCCCTTAGGAAGAGACGTGGAGATCACATTAGCTTAAGAAAACTATTTTACTGCCCCTTGGAAGAGTGTTTGAGGTTACAGTGGAATAAAAAGACAATATCAATGCCCTGGGGAAGAGATGTGGAGATCACATTAGCTTTACAAGACAGTTTTAATGCCCCTTGTAAGAGAGGTGGAGGTTACAGTGGAATGAAAAGACAATATCAATGCCCTGGGGAAGAGATGTGGAGATCACAATAGCTTAACAAGATGGTTGTAATGCTGATTGGAAGAGTGGAGGAGGTCACAGTGGAATTGAAAGACAATATCAATGCCCCTTGGAAAAGTGGTGGAGGTCGCAGTGGAATAAAAAGACAATATCAATGCCCCGTGGAAGAGATGTGGAGGTCACAGTAGCTTAACAAGACGACTTTAATGCCCATGGAAGAGTAGTGGAGGTCTCAGTGGAATTAAAAGACAATAACAAAGCCCCTTGGAAGAATGGTGGAGGTCGAAATGGAATAAAAAGAAAATATCAATGTACAGTGAAAGGGACGTGGAGGTCACAGTAGCCTAACTAGACGATTTTAATGCCAATTGGAAGAGTGGTGGAGGTTATAGTGGTATAAAAAGACAATAACAATGCCCCGTGGAAGAGACGTGGAGTTCAGAGTGGTTTAACAAGATGGTTTTAATGCCCCTTGATAGAGATGTGGAGGTCTCAGTAGCTTAACAAGATGGTTTTAATGATCCTTGGAACAGTGGAGGAGGTTACAGTGGAATAAAAAGACAATATCAATGCCCCTTGGAAGAGTGGTGGAGGTCGCAGTGGAATAAAAAGACAATGTCAATGCCCCGTGAAAGAGACGTGGAGGACACAGTAGCTTAACAAGATGGTTTTAATGCCCCTTGGAAGAGTGGTGGAGGTCTCAGTGGAATAAAAAGACAATAACAATGCCCTGTAAGAGACGTGGAGGTCACAGTAGCTTAACAAGATGGTTTAAATGCCCCTTGGAAGAGCTGTGGAGTTCAGAGTGGTTTAACAAGACGGTTTTAATGCCCCTTGATAGAGATGTGGAGGTCTCAGTAGCTTAACAAGATGGTTTTAATGCTCCTTGGAACAGTGGAGGAGGTTACAGTGGAATAAAAAGACAATATCAATGCCCCTTGGAAGAGTGGTGGAGGTCGTAGTGGAATAAAAAGACAATATCAATGCCCCGTGGAATAGACGTGGAGGTCACAGTAGCTTAACATGACGGTTTTAATGCTACTAGGTAGCGTGGTGTAGGTCGCTGTGGAATAAAACGACAACATCAATGCCCCGTGGAAGAGACATGGTGGTCACATTAGCTTAACAATACGATTTTATTGCCCCTTGGAAGAGCTGTGGAGTTTAGAGTGGTTTTACAAGATGGTTTTAATGCCCCTTGGAAGAGACGTGGAGGTCACATTAGCTTTACAAGACTTTTTTTAATGCCCCTTGGAAGAGTGCTGGAGGTTACAGAGGAATAAAAAGACAAAATCACTGCCCCGTGGAAGAGACGTTGAGGTCACAGTAGCTTATTAAGACGGTTTTAATGCTACTTGGAAGAGTGGTGGAGATCACTGTGGAATAAAAAGACAATATCAATGCCCCTTGGAAGAGTGGTGGAGGTCGTAGTGGAATAAAAAGACAATATCAGTGCCCTAGTGGAATAGACGTGGAGGTCACAGTAGCAAAACAAGACGGTTTTAATGCTACTAGTAAGAGTGGTGGAGGTCGCTGTGTAATAAAAAGACAACATCAATGCCCCGTGGAAGAGACATGGTGGTCATATTAGCTTAACAATACGGTTTTATTGCCCCTTGGAATAGCTGTGAAGTTTAGAGTGGTTTTACAAGATGGTTTTAATGCCCCTTAGAAAAGACGTGGAGGTCACATTAGCTTTACATGACTGTTTTAATGCCCCTTGGAAGAGTGCTGGAGGTTACAGAGGAATAAAAAGACAAAATCACTGCTACGTGGAAGATACGTTGAGGTCACAGTAGCTTATCAAGACAGTTTTAATGCCCTTTGGAAGAGTGGTGGAGATCACTGTGCAATGAAAAGACAATATCAATGCCCCGTGGAAGAGACGTGGAGGTGACAGCAGCTTAACAATACGGTATTAATGCCCTTTGGAAGAGCTGTGGAGTTCAGAGTGGTTTTTCAAGTTGGTTTTAAAGTCCCTTGGAAGAGACATAGTGGTCACATTAGCTTTACAAGACGGTTTTAATGCCCTTTGGAAGAGTGGTGGAGGTCGCATTGGAATAAAAAGACAGTATCAATGCCCCGTGGAATAGACGTGGAGGTCACAGTAGCTTAACAAGACGGTTCTAATGCCCCATGGAAGAGCTGTGAAGATCACAGTGGTTTAACAAGACGGATTTAATGCCCCTTGGATGAGACTTGGAGTCCACAGTAGCTTAACAATTTAGTTCTAATGCCCCTTGGAAAGGTGGTGAAGGTTACATTGGAATAAAAAGACAATATCAATGCCCCGTGGAAGAGACGTGGAGGTCACAGTAGCTTAACAAGACAGTTTAATGCCCCTTGGAAGAGTGTTGGAGGTTACAGTGGAATAAAAAGACAATATCAATGCCTTTTGGAAGAGTGGTGGATGTCGCAGTGGAATAAAAAGACAATATCATTGCCACGTGGAAGAAACGTGGAGGTCACATTAGCTTAAAAAGATGGTTTTATTGCCCCTTAGAAGAGTGGTGGAGGTCGAAGGCAATAAAAAGACAATATCAATGCCCCTTGGAAGAGTGGTGGAGGTCGCAGTGGAATAAGAAGACAATATCAATGCCCCGTAAAAGAGACGTGGAGGTCACAGTAGCTTAACAAGACGGTTTTAATGCCCCTTGGAAGAGCTGTGGAGTTCAGAGTGGTTTAACAAGACGCTTTTAATGCCTCTTGATAGAGATGTGAAGGTCTCAGTAGCTTAACAAGATGGTTTTAATGCCCCTTGGAACAGTGGAGGAGGTTACAGTGGAATAAAAACACAATATTAATGCCCCTTGGAAGAGTGGTGGAGGTCGCAGTGGAATAAAAAGACAATGTCAATGCCCCGTGAAAGAGACTTGGAGGACACAGTAGCTTAAAAAGATGGTTTCAATGCCCCTTGGAAGAGTGGTGGAGGTCTCAGTGGAATAAAAAGACAATAACAATGCCCTGTAAGTGACGTGGAGGTCACAGTAGCTTAACAAGACGGTTTAAATGCCCCTTGGAAGAGCTGTGGAGTTCAGAGTGGTTTAACAAGACGGTTTTAATGCCCCTTGATAGAGATGTGGAGGTCTCAGTAGCTTAACAAGATGGTTTTAATGCCCCTTGGAACAGTGGAGGAGGTTACAGTGGAATAAAAAGACAATATCAATGCCCCTTGGAATAGTGGTGGAGGTTGCAGTGGAATAAAAAGACAATATCAATGCCCCGTAAAAGAGACGTGGAGGTCACAGTAGCTTAACAAGACGGTTTTAATGCCCCTTGGAAGAGCTGTGGAGTTCAGAGTGGTTTAAAAAGACGGTTTTAATGCCCCTTGATAGAGATATGGAGGTCTCAGTAGCTTAACAAGATGGTTTTAATGCTCATTGGAACAGTGGAGGAGGTTACAGTGGAATAAAAAGACAATATCAATGCCCCTTGGAAGAGTGGTGGAGGTCGTAGTGGAATAAAAAGACAATATCAGTGCCCCAGTGGAATAGACGTGGAGGTCACAGTAGCAAAACAAGATGGTTTTAATGCTACTAGGAAGAGTGGTGGAGGTCGCTGTGGAATAAAAAGACAACATCAATGCCCCGTGGAAGAGACATGGTGGTCACATTAGCTTAACAATACGGTTTTATTGCCCCTTGGAAGAGCTGTGGAGGTCACATTAGCTTTACAAGACGGTTTTAATGCCCCTTGGAAGAGTGCTGGAGGTTACAGAGGAATAACAAGACAAAATCACTGCCCCGTGGAAGAGACGTTGAGGTCACAGTAGCTTATCAAGATGGTTTTAATGCTACTTGGAAGAGTGGTGGAGATCACTGTGGAATAAAAAGACAATATCAGTGCCCCGTGGAAGAGACGTGGAGGTGACAGTAGCTTAACAATACGGTATTAAAGTCCCTTGGAAGAGCTGTGGAGTTCAGAATGGTTTTTCAAGATGGTTTTAATGCCCCTTGGAAGAGACATGGTGGTCACATTAGCTTTACAAGACTGTTTTAATGCCCTTTGGAGGAGTGGTGGAGGTCGCATTGGAATAAAAAGACAGTATCAATGCCCCGTGGAATAGACGTGGAGGTCACAGTAGCTTAACAAGACGGTTCTAATGCCCCTTGGAAGAGCTGTGCAGATCACAGTGGTTTAACAAGACGGATTTAATGCCCCTTGGATGAGACGTAGAGGCCACAATAGCTTAACAATTTAGTTCTAATGCCCCTTGGAAAGGTGATGAAGGTTACATTGGAATAAAAAGACAATATCAATGCCCTGTGGAAGAGACGTGGAGGTAACAGTAGCTTAACAAGACAGTTTAATGCCCCTTGGAAGAGTGTTGGAGGTTACAGAGAAATAAAAAGACAATATCAATGCCTTTTGGAAGAGTGGTGGATGTCACAGTGGAATAAAAAGACAATATCATTGCCACGTGGAAGAAACGTGGAGGTCACATTAGCTTAAAAAGATGGTTTCATTGCCCCTTGGAAGACTGGTGGAGGTCGCAGGCAATAAAAAGACAATATCAATGCCCCTTGGATGAACCGTGGAGGTCAAAGTAGCTTAACAATACGGTTTTATTTCCCCTTGGAAGAGTGGTGGAGGTTACAGTGGAATTTAAAGACAATAACAATGCCCCGTGGTAGAGAAGTGGAGGTTACAGTAACTTAACAAGATGGTTTCAATGCCGCTTGGTAGAGTGGTGGAGTTTGGAGTGGAATAAAAATACAACATCAATGCCCCTTGAAAGAGTCGTGGAGGTCGCAGTGGAATAAAAAGACAATATCAATGCCCCTTGGAGGTGTGGTGGAGGTCGCAGTGGAATAAAAAGACGATATAAATGCCACTTGGAAGAAATGTGGAGGTCACAGTAGCTTAACAAGACGGTTTAAATGCCCCTTGGAAGAGTGGTGGATTTCGCAGTGGAATAAAAAGACAATATTAATGCCCCGTAGAAGAGACGTGGAGGTCACAGTAGCTTAACAAGACAGTTTTAATGCCTCTTCGAAGAGCTGTGGACTTCAGAGTGGTTTAACAAGACGGTTTGAATGCCCCTTGGAAGAGACGTGGATCTCAAAGAAGCTGAAAAAGACGGTATTAATGCCCCTTGGAAGAGTGGGCGTGATTACAGTGAAATAAAAAGACAATATCATTGCCCCGTGGAAGAGACGTGGAGGTCACAGTAGCTTAACAAAATGGTTTTAAAGCCTCTTGGAAGAGTGGTGAAGGTTGCAGTGGAATAAAAAGACAATATCAATGCCTCTTGGAAGAGTGGTGGAGGTCGTAGTGGAATAAAAAGACAATATCAATGCCCTGTGAAAGAGACGTGGAGGTCACAGTAGCATAACAAGATGGTTTTAATGCCCCTTGTAAGAGTGGTGGAGGTTGCTGTGGAATAAAAAGACAATATTAATGCCCCGCTGAAGAGACTTGGAGGTCACAGTAGCTTTACAAGACGGTTTTAATGCCCTTTGGAAGAGTGGTGGAGGTTACAGTGGAATAAAAAGACAATATCAATGCCCCAAGAAAGAGACGTGGAGATCACAGTAGCTTAACAAGATGGTTTCAATGCCCCTTGGAAGAGTGGTGGAGGTGACAGTGGAATAAAAAGACAATATCAATGCCCCTTGGTAGAGTGGTGGAGGTCGCAGTGGAATAAAAAGCCAATATCAATGCACCGTGGAAGAGACCTGGAGGTCACAGTAGCTTAACAAGATAGTTTTAATGCCCCTTGGAAGAGTGTTGGAGGTCGCAGGGAAGAAATAGACAAAATCAATGCCCCGTCGAAGAGACGTGGAGGTCAAATTAGCTTAACAATACGGTTGTGGTGGAGGTTACAGTGGAAAAAAAAGACACTCTCAATGCTCCGTGGAAGAGACGTGGAGGTCACAGTAGCTTAACAAGACGGTTTTAATGCCCCTTGGAAGAGTGGTGGAGGTCGCATTGGAATAAGAAGACGATATCAATGGCTCTTGTAAGAGACGTGGAGGACACAGTAGCTTAACAAGACGGTTTTAATGCCCCTTGGAAGAGTGGTGGAGATCGCAGTGGAATAAAAAGACAATATCAATCCCCCTTGGAAGAGTGGTGGAGGTCGCAGTGGAATAAAAAGACAATATCAATGCCCCGTGGAATAGACGTGGATGTCACAGTAGCTTAACAAGACGGTTTTAATGCCCCTTGGAAGAACTGTGGAGTTGAGAGTGGTTTAACAAGACGGTTTTAATGACCCTTGGATGAGACGTGGCGAACACAGTATCTTAACAACGAGGTTCTAATGCCCCTTGGAAAGGTGGTGAAGGTTAAAGTGGAATAAAAAGACAATATCAATGCCCCGTGGTAGAGACGTGGAAGTCAAATTAGCATAACAATACGGTTTTATTGCCCCTTGGAAGAGTGGTGGAGGTTACAGTGGAATAAAAAGACAATATCAATGCCCCGTGGTAGAGACGTGGAGATCAAATTAGCATAACAATACGGTTTTATTGCCCCTTGGAAGAGTGGTGGAGCTTACAGTGGAAAAAAAAGACACTCTCAATGCTCCGTGGAAGAGACGTGGAGGTCACAGTAGCTTAACAAGACTGTTTTAATGCCCTTTGGAAGAGTGTTGGAGGTCGCAGTGGAATAAAAAGACGATATCAATGGCTCTTGGAAGAGATGTGGAGGACACAGTAGCTTAATTAGACAGTTTTAATGCCCCTTGGAAGAGTGGTGGATATCGCAATGGAATAAAAAGACAATATCAATGCCCCTTGGAAGAGTGGTGGAGGTCGCAGTGGAAAAAAAAGACAATATCAATACCCCGTGAAATAGACGTGGAGGTCACAGTAGCTTAACAAGACGTTTTTAATGCCCCTTGGATGAGCTGTGGAGTAAAGAGTGGTTTAACAAGACGGTTTTAATGCCCCTTGGATGAGACATGGAGGCCACAGTAGCTTAACAAGGTGGTTCTAATGCCCCTTGGAAAGGTGGTGAAGGTTAAATTGGAATAGAAAGACAATATCAATGCCCCGTGGAAGAGACATGGAGGTCACAGTAGCTTAACAAGACAGTTTTAATGCCCCTTGGAAGAGTGGTGGATGTCGCAGTGGAATTTAAAGACAATATCAATGCCCCTTGGAAGAAACGTGGAGGTCACAGTACCTTAAAAAGACGGTTTTATTGCCCCTTGGAAGAGTGGTGGAGGTCGCAGGGAATAAAACAACAATATCAATGCCCCTTGGAAGAGACGTGGAGATCAAAGTAGCTTAACAATATGGTTATATTGCCCTTTGGAAGAGTGGTAAAGGTTACAGTGGAATTTAAAGACAATATCAATGCCGCGTGGAAGAGACGTGGAGGTCACAGTAGCTTAACAAGACGGTTTTAATGCTTTTGGAAGAGTTGTGGAGTTCGCAGTGGAATAAAAAGACAATATCAAGGCCCCTTGGAAGAGTGGTGGAGGTCGCAGTGGAAAAAAAAGACAATATCAATGCCCCTTGGAACAGTGGTGGAGCTCACAATGGAATAAAATGATGATATCAATGCCACTTGCAAGAGACGTGGAGGCCACAGTAGCTTAACAAGACAGTTTAAATGCTTGGAAGAGTGGTGGAGTACACAGTGGTTTACCAAGACGGTTTGAATTCCCCTTGGAAGAGATGTGGAGGTCACAGTATCTTAAAACGAAGGTTTTAATGCCCCTTGGAAGAGTGGTAGAGGTCGCAGTGGAATAAAAAGACAATATCAATGCCCCTTGGAAGAGTGGTGGAGGTCGCAGTGGAATAAAAGACAATATCAATGCCCCGGGGAAGAGACGTGGAGGTCACAGAAGCATAACAAGATGGTTTTAATGCCCCTTGTAAGAGTGGTGGAGCTCGCAGTGGATTAAAAAGACATCAATTCCCTGTGGAAGAGACGTGGAGGTCATTTTAGCTTTACAAGACGGTTTTAATGCCCCTTGGAAGAATGATGGAGTTCGCAGTGTAATAAAAAGACAATATCACGGCCCCTTAGAAGAGTGGTGGAGGTCGCAATGGAATAAAATGACAATATCAATGCCCATTGGAAGAGTTGTGGAGGTCACAGTGGAATAAAAAAAAATAAATGAATGCCCCTTCCATGAGACGTGGAGGTCACAGTAGCTTAACAAGACGGTTTAAATGCCCCTTGTAAGAGTTTTGGAGTTCGAAGTGGAATAAAAAGACAATATTAATGCCCTGTAGAAGAAACGTGGAGGTCACAGTAGCTTAACAAGTCAGTTTTACTCCCCCTTGGAAGAGCTGAGGAGTTCAGAGTGTTTTATCAAGACGGTTTGAAAGACCCTTGGAAGAGACGTGGAGGTCACAGTAGCTTAAAAAAATGGTATTAATGCCCCTTGTAAGAGTAGTGGAGGTTACAGTGAAATAAAAAGACAATATCAATGTCCCGTCGAAGAGAAGTGGAGGTCACAGTAGCTTAACAAAATGGTTTTATTGCCTCTTGGAAGAGTGCTGGAGGTTGCAGTGGAATAATAAGAAAATATCAATGCCTTTTGGAAGAGACGTGGAGGTCACAGTAACTTAACAAGACGGTTTTAATGCCCGTTGAAGGAGTGGTGGAGTTCGCAGTTTAATAAAACTACAATATCAAGGCCCCTTGGAAGAGTGGTGGAGGTTGCAGTGGAATAAAAAGACAATATCAATACCCCTTGAAAGATTGCTGGAGGTCGCAGTGGAATAAAAATACAATATCAATGCCCCTTGGAAGAGGCGTGGAGGTCACAGTAGCTTAACAAGACGGTTTAAATGCCCCTTGGAAAAGTGGTGGAGTTCAGAGTGGTTTTACAAGATGGTTTTATTGACCCTTGGAAGAGACGTGGAGGTCACATTACCTTTACAAGATGGTTTTAATGCCCCTTCGAAGAGTGATGGAGGTTACAGTGGAATAAAAAGACAAAATCAATGCCCCGTGGAAGAGACGTGGAGGTCAGAGTAGCTTAACAAGACGGTTTTAATGCCCATTGGAAGAGTAGTGGGGGTCGCTGTGGAATAAAAAGACAATATCAATGCCCCGTGGAAGAGACGTGGAGGTCACAGTAGCTTAACAAGATGGTTTTAATGCCCCTTGGAAGAGCTGTGGAGTACAGAGTGGTTTAACCAGATGGTTTTAATGCCCCTTGGAAGAGACGTGGAGGTAGCAGTAGCTTAACAAGACAGTTTTAATGCCTCTTGGAAGAGTGGTGGAGGTTACAGTGAAAAAAAAGACAATATCAATGCCCTGTGGAAGAGACGTGGAGGCCACAGTAGCTTAACAAGACACTTTTTAATGCCCCTTGGCAGACCTGTGGCATTCAGAGTGGTTTAACAAGAAGGATTTAATGCCCTTGGAAGAGACGTGAAGATGACAGTAGCTTAAAAAGACAGTTTTAATGCCCCTTGGAAGAGTGGTGGAGGTTACAGTGGAATAAAAATACAATATGAATGCCCCGTGGAAGAGACTTGGAGGTCACAGTAGCTTAAAAAGATGGCTTTACTGCCCCTTGGTGGAAGTCGCAGAGTAAGAAAAAGACAATATCAAAGTCACTTGGAAGAGTAGTGAAGGTCGCAGTGGAATAAAAAGACAATAACAATGCCCCTTGGAAGAGTGGTGGAGGTTGCAGTGGAATAAAAAGACAATATCAATGCCCCGTAGAAGGAACGTGGAGGTCACAGTAGCTTAACAAGACTATTTTAATGCCCCTTGGAAGAGTGGTGGAGGTCGCAGTGGTATAAAAAGACAATATCAATACCCCGTGGAACAGACGTGAAGGTCACAGTAGCATAACAAGACTGTTTAAATGCCCTTGGAAGAACTGTGGAGTTCAGAGAGGTTTAACAAGACAGTTTCAATGCCCCTTGGAAGAGACGTGGAGGTCACAGTAGCTTAACAAGACGGTTTTAGTGGCAATTGGAAACGTGGTGTAGGTTACAGTGGGATAAAAAGACAATATCAATGCCCAGTGGAAGAAACGTGGAGGTCACAGTAGCATAACAAGACGTTTTAATGCCCCTTGGAAGAGCTGTGGAGTTCAGAGAGGTTTAGCAAGACGGTTTTAATGACCCTTGGAAGAGACGTGGAAGTCACAGTAGCTTAACAAGACGGTTTTAATGCCCGTTGGAAGAGTTGTGGGGGTCGCAGTGGAATAAAAAGACAATATCAATGTTCCTTGGAAGAGTGATGTTGGTCGCAGTGGAATAAAAAGACAATATCAATGCCCCGTGGAAGAAACGTGGAGGTAATAGTAGCTTAACAAGACAGTTTTAATGCCGCTTGGAAGATTGGTGGAGGTCGCAGTGGAATAAAAAGACAATATCAATGCACTGTGGAAGAGACGTTGTGGTCACAGTAGATTAACAATACAGGTTTAGTGCCCCTTAGAAGAGTGGTGGAGGTCGCAGTGGAGTAAAAAGACAATATCAATGCCCCGTGGAAGAGACGTGGACGTAGAAGTAGCTTAACAAGATGCTTTTAATGCCCCTTGGAAGAGTGGTGGAGGTCGCAGTGGAATAAAAAGCCAATATCAATGCCCCGTGGAAGAGACGTGGAGGTCAAAGTAGCTTAACAAGACGGTTTTAATGCCCCTTGGAAGAGCTGTGGAGTTCAGAGTGGTTTAACAAGACGTTTTTAATGCCCCTTGAATGAGACGGGGAGGCCACAGTAACTTAACAAGGTCGTTGTAATGCACGTTGGAAAGGTGGTGAGGGTTACAGTGGAAGAAAAAGACAATATCAATTCCCCGTGGAAGAGATGTGGAGGTCACAGTAGCTTATCAAGACAGTTTTAATGCCTCTTGGAAGAGTGTTGGAGGTTGCAGTGGAATAAAAAGTCAATATCAATGCACCTTGGAAGAGTGGTGGATGTCGCAGTGGAATAAAAAGAAAATATCTCTGCCCCGTGGAAGAAACGTGGAGGTCACAGTTGCTTAAAAAGAAGATTTTATTGCCCCTTGGAAGAGTGGTGTAGGTCGCAGGGAATAAAAAGAAAATATCAATGCCCCGTAGAAGAGACGTGGAGGTCACAGTAGCTTAAGAAGATGGTTTTAATGCCTCTTGGAAGAGTGATGGAGGTTACTGTGGGATAAAAATACAATATCAATGCCCCATGAAAATGGCATGGAGGTTACAGTAGCTTAACAAGATGGTTTTATTGCCCCTTGGAAGAGTGGTGAAGATCGCAGTGGAATAAAAAGACAATATCAATGTCCCTTGGAAGAGTGGTGGAGTTCGCAGTGGAATAAAAAGACAATATCAATGCCCCTCGGTAGAGTGGTGGAGGTCACAGTAGCTTATCAAGACGCTGTTAATGCCCCTTGGGAGAGTGGTGGAGGTCGCAGTGGAATAAAAGACAATATCAATGCCCCGTGGACCAGACATGGAGGTTAGAGTACCATAACAAGACTTTTATAATGCCCCTTGGAAGAGCTGTGGAGTTCAGAGAAGTTTAACAAGACGGTTTTAATGCCCCTTGGAAGAGACGTGGAGGTCACAGTAGCTTAACTAGACCATTTAAGTGCCCCTTGGAAACGTGGTGTGGGTTACAGTGGAATAAAAAGACAATATCAATGCCCCGTGGAACAGACGTGGAGGTCACAGTAGCATAACAAGACGGTTTTAATGCCCCTTGGAAGAGCTGTGGAGTTCAGAGAGGTTTAACAAGACGGTTTTAATGCCCTTGGAAGAGACATGGTGTTCACAGTCGCTTAACAAGATGTTCTTAGTGCCCCTTGGAAGAGTGGTGGAGTTCGCAGCGGAATAAAAAGACAATATTATTGCCCCACAGAAGAGACGTGGATGTCACAGTAGCTTAACAAGACAGCTTTAATGCCCCTTGGAAGAGCTGTGGAGTTCAGAGTGGTTTAACAAGATGGTTTGAATGCCCCTTGGATGAGTCGTGGAGCTCACAGTAGCTTAAAAAGACGGTATTAATACCCCTTGGAAGAGACGTGGAGGTCACAGTAGCTTAACAAGACAGTTTTAATGCCCCTTGGAAGAGTGGTGGAGTTTTTAGTGGTATAAAAAGACAATACTAATGCCCCGTAGACGAGACGTAGAGGTCACAGTAGCATAACAAGACAGTTTTAATGCCCCTTGGAAGAGCTGTGGAGTTCAGAGTGGTTTAACAAGACATTTTGAGTGCCCCTAGGAAGAGACGTGGAAGTCATTGTAGCTTAAAAAGACGGTTTTAATGCCCCTTGGAAGAGTGCTGGAGGTTACAGTGACATAAAAAGACAATATCAATGCCCCATGGAAGAGACGTGGAGGTCACAGTAGCTTAACAAAGTGGTTTTAATGCCCTTTGGAAGAGTGGTGGAAGTCGCAGTGGAATAAAATGACAATATCAATGCCCCGTGCAAGAGACGTGGAGGTCACAGTAGCTTAACAAGATGGTTTTAATGGCCCTTAGAAAAGTGGTGGAGGTTGCAGTGGAATAAAAAGACAATATTAATGCCCCTTGGAAGAGTGGTGGAGGTCGTATTGGACTAAAAATACAATATCAATTCCCCGTGGAAGAGACATGGAGGTCACAGAAGCTTAACAAAATGGTTTTCATGCCCCTTGGAAGAGTGGTGGAGGTAGCAGTGGAATAAAAAGACAAAATCAATGCCCTGTGGAAGAAACGTTTAGGTCAGGGTAGCTTAACAAGATGGTTTTAATGTCCATTGGAAGAGTAGTAGGGGTCGCTGTGGAATAAAAAGAAAATATCAATGCCCCGTGGAAGAGACGTGGAGGTCACAGTAGCTAAACAAGATGGTTTTAATGCCCCTTGGAAGAGACGTGGAGGTCACAGTAGCTTAACAAGACGGTTTTAATGCCCTTGGAAGAGTGGTGGAGGTCTCAGTGGAATAAAAAGACAATATCAATGGCCTGTGGAAGAGACGTGGAAGTCACATTAGCTTAACAAGACGGTTTTAATGCCCCTTGGAAGAGCTGTGGTTTTCAGAGTGGTTTAACAAGACGGTTTTAATGCCCCTTGGATGAGACGTGGAGGTCACAGTGGATTTGCAAGACGGTTTTATTGCCCCTTGGAAGAGTGGTGGAGGTTGCAGTGGAATAAAAAGACAATGTCATTGCCCCGTGGTAGAGACATGGAGGTCACAGTAGCTTAACAAGGCAGATTTAGTGCACCTTGGAAGAGTGGTGGAGGTCGCAGTGGCATAAAAAGACAATATCAATGCCCCATGGAAGAGACATGGAGGTCACAGTAGCTTAACAAGACGGTTTTAATGCCCCATGGAAGAGCTGTGAAGGTCACAGTAGCTTAACGAGACTGTTTTAATGGCGCTTGGAAGAGTGGTGGAGGGAACAGTGGAAAAAAATAACAACATCAATGCCCCGTGGATGAGACGTGGAGGACACAGTAGCTTAAGTTGACGCTTTTTGTACCCCTTGGAAGAGCTGTGCAGTTCAGAGTGGTTTAAGAAAATGGTTTTAATGCCCCTCAGAAGAGACATGGAGGTCACAGTAGCTTTACAAGACGGTTTTAATGCCCCTTGGAAGAGTGGTGGAGGTTACAGTGGAGTAAATAGACAATATCAATGAACCATGAAAGAGACGTGGCATTCACAGTAGCTTAGCAAGACGGTTTTAAAGCCCCTTGGAAGAGTGGTGGAAGTCGAAGTGGAATAAAAAAACAATATCAATGCCCCTTGGAAGAGTGGTGGAGGTCGCAGTGGAATAAAAAGACAATATCAATGCCCCATAAAAGAGACTTGGAGGTCACAGTAGCTTAACAAGACGGTTTTAATGCCCCTTGGAAGAGCTGTGAAGTTCAGAGTGGTTTAACAAGTTTTAATGCCCCTTGAAAGAGATGTGGAGGTCTCAGTAGCTTAACAAGACGGTTTTAATGCCCCTTGGAACAGTGGAGGAGGTTACAGTGGAATAAAAAGATAATATCAATGCCCATTGGAAGAGTGGTGGAGGTCGCAGTGGAATAAAAAGACAATGTCAATGCCCCGTGCAAGAGACGTAGAGGACACAGTAGCTTAACAAGATGGTTTTAAAGCCCCTTGGAAGAGTGGTGGAGGTCTCAGTGGAATAAAAAGACAATAACAATGCCCTGTAAGAGACGTGGAGGTCACAGTAGCTTAACAAGACGGTTTAAATGCCCCTTGGATGAGCTGTGGAGTTCAGAGTGGTTTATCAAGACGGTTTTAATGCCCCTTGATAGAGATGTGGAGGTCTCAGTAGCTTAACAAGATGGTTTTAATGCTTCTTGGAACAGTGGAGGAGGTAACAGTGGAATAAAAAGACAATATCAATGGCCCTTGGAAGAGTGGTGGAGGTCGTAGTGGAATAAAAAGACAATATCAATGCCCCGTGGAATAGACGTGGAAGTCATAGTAGCTTCACAAGATGGTTTTAATGCTACTAGGAAGAGTGGTGGAGGTCGCTGTGGAATAAAACGACAACATCAATGCCCCGTGGAAGAGACATGGTGGTCACATTAGCTTAACAATACGATTTTATTGCCCCTTGGAAGAACTGTGGAGTTTAGAGTGGTTTTACAAGATGGTTTTAATGCCCCTTGGAAGAGACGTGAAGTTCACATTAGCTTTACAAGACGGTTTTAATGCCCCTTGGAAGACTGCTGGAGTTTACAGAGGAATAAAAAGAAAAAATCACTGCCCCGTGGAAGAGACTATGACGTCACAGTAGCTTATTAAGACGGTTTTAATGCTACTTGGAAGAGTGGTGGAGATCACTGTGGAATAAAAAGACAATATCAATGCCCCGTGGAAGAGATGTGGAGGTGACAGTAGCTTAACATTACGATATTAATGCCCCTTGGAAGAACTGTGGCGTTCAGAGTGGTTTTTCAAGATGGTTTTAATGCCCCTTGGAAGAGACGTGGTGGTCACATTAGCTTTACAAGACGGTTTTAATGCCCCTTGGAAGAGTGGTGGAGGTCGCATTGGAATAAAAAGACAGTATCAATGCCAAGTGGAATAGACGTGGAGGTCACAGTAGCTTAACAAGACGGTTCTAATGCCCCTTGGAAGAGCTGTTGAGATCACAGTGGTTTAACAAGACGGATTTAATGCCCCTTGGATGAGACTTGGAGGCAACAGTAGCTTAACAATTCAGTTCTATTGCCCCTTGGAAAGGTGGTGAAGGTTACATTGGAATAAAAAGACAATATCAATGCCCCGTGGAAGAGACGTGGAGGTCACAGTAGCTTAACAAGACAGTTTAATGCCCCTTGGAAGAGTGTTGGAGGTTACAGTGGAATAAAAAGACAATATCAATGCCTTTTGGAAGAGTGGTGGATGTCGCAGTGGAATAAAAAGACAATATCATTGCCATGTGGAAGAAACGTGGAGGTCACATTAGCTTAAAAAGATGGTTTTATTGCCCCTTGGAAGAGTGCTGGAGGTCGCAGGCAATAAAAAGACAATATCAATGCCCCTTGGATGAACCGTGGAGGTCAAAGTAGCTTAACAATACGGTTTTATTTCCCCTTGGAAGAGTGGTGGAGGTTACAGTGGAAATTAAAGACAATATCAATGCCCCGTGGTGGAGACGTGGAGATCACAGTAGCTTAACAAGATGGTTTTAATGCCGCTTGGTTGAGTGGTGGAGTTTGGAGTGGAATAAAAATACAACATCAATGCCCCTTGGAAGAGTCGTGGAGGTCGCAGTGGAATAAAAAGACAATATCAATGCCCCTTGGAGGAGTGGTGGAGGTCGCAGTGGAATAAAAAGACGATATCAATGCCACTTGGAAGAGACGTGGAGGTCACATTAGCTTAACAAGATGGTTTAAATGCCCCTTGGAAGAGTGGTGGATTTCGCAGTGGAATAAAAAGACAATGTTAATGCCCCGTAGAAGAGACGTGGAAGTCACAGTAGCTTAACAAGAAAGTTTTAATGCCCCTTCGAAGAGCTGTGGAGTTCAGAGTGGTTTAACAAGAAGGTTTGAATGCCCCTTTGAAGAAACATGGAGGTCACAGTAGCTGAAAAAGACGGTATTAATGCCACTTGGAGGAGTGGGCGAGATTACAGTGAAATAAAAAGACAATATCATTGCCCCGTGGAAGAGACGTGGAGGTCACAGTAGCTTAACAAAATGGTTTTAAAGCCTCTTGGAAGAGTGGTGAAGGTTGCAGTGGAATAAAAAGACAATATCAATAGAGATGAGCGGTGTTCGACTAGAACTGTTCGCCAATCTCAAATTCGAGCTGTTTTGGGCGGTGTTCGAGTTGTTCGACGAACCCGAACGATTTGCAAAAAATTCGGCTGTTCGAGGTTATGTTCGATAACTGTTCGTGCACTAAAAGCGTGTCCTGCATGTCTGGCGCTATTTAGAGCACCAATCATGCAGGGATTGTCTGCCACTCACTGTAATGCCACAGCTATGGTGGTTGTGGCATTACAGTGATTGCCCAAATCGATGGGAACAGTGCTCACAGTGAAACATGAAAAGCCGGCAATTCATCAGCGGCATACACCGGTACCCGACAATTTAGAACCGAAAGAATAGAGCTTCACACATAGATTAGATAGATAGAAACATGTCAGTCACACATATAAGAAGCACAGTGACAGTGTTGCTTACTGTACTTGTCATTTAGTGTAAAGGATTTATTAAAAAAAATAATAGTGTTTTCATGCACTGTCTCTTTAAAAAAGCCGGCCGGCAATTCAGCATCTGTACCCGACAATTTATAACAGACAGAATAGAGCTTCACACATAGATTAGATAGATAGAAACATGTCAGTCACATATATATGAAGTACAGTGACAGTGTTGATTACTGTACTTGTCATTTAGTGTAAAGGATTTATTAAAAAAAATAATAGTGTTTTCATGCACCGTCTCTTTAAAAAAGCCAGCCGGCAATTCAGCATCTGTACCCAACAATTTAGAATAGAAGGAATAGAGAATCACACATAGATTAGGTAGATAGAAACATGTCAGTCACATATATATGAAGTACAGTGACAGTGTTGCTTACTGTACTTGTCATTTAGTGTAAAGGATTTATTAAAAAAAAATAATAGTGTTTTCATGCACTGTCTCTTTAAAAAAGCCGGCCGGCAATTCAGCATCTGTACCCGACAATTTAGAATAGAAGGAATAGAGAATCACACATAGATTAGATAGATAGAAACATGTCAGTCACATATATATGAAGTACAGTGACAGTGTTGCTTACTGTACTTGTCATTTAGTGTAAAGGATTTATTTAAAAAAATATTAGTGTTTTCGTGCACCGTCTCTTTAAAAAAGCCGGCCGGCAATTCAGCATCTGTACCCGACAATTTAGAATAGAAGGAATAGAGAATCACACATAGATTAGATAGATAGAAACATGTCAGTCACATATATATGAAGTACAGTGACAGTGTTGATTACTGTACTTGTCATTTAGTGTTAAAATAAAGGATTTATTTAAAAAAAAATTGGCGTGGGGATCCCCATAATTATAGGCTCTAGCGGAGGTTAAGCAGACGGCTGGGGCAGATGTTTGAAGCCTGGGAAGGGGGTAATACCCACGGAGCTTCCCAGGCTACTAATATCAGCCCCCAGCGGAATACCTAGCCTTTACTAGCTATTAAAATGGGGACCCCCCCAAAAAATGACGTGGGGTCCCCCCTATTTTAATAGCTAGCAAAGGCTAGGCAGACAGCTGGGGGCTGATATTAATAGCCCAGGAAGGGTTCCATGAATATTGGCCCCCTCCCAGGCTAGAAACACCAGCCGTCAGCCGCCCCAGAAATGGCGCATCCTTAGGATGCGCCAATTCTGGCACTTAGCCTCGCTCTTCCCACTGCCCTGTAGCGGTGGCAGTGGGGTAATAGGGTTGGGGTTGATGTCAGCTTATAATGCCAGCTGACATAAAGCCCAGGTTAGTAATGGAGAGGCGTCTATAAGACACCCCCATTACTAACCCCATAGTGAAAGTTAAAAAAAAAACACAAACACCCAGAATAAAGTCCTTTAATTGAAATAAAGACACATTCCTTTATTGTTCTAAATTAAACCATACTTACCATCACACCCATTCCAGCTGAAGCCAACGATCTCCTGCAATAAAAGAAAAATAATAAAGCAACATAATCCTTACCTTTCCATGGTTCCCACGACAGCTTCAGCTCTGCTACATCGAGATAACAGGCTGGACCGCAGCAGAAAGCTGCCATCAAGCCTGTCATCCCGCAGACACTGAGAAGCGCAGGCATGCTTGCGCTCTGCAGTGTCTGGCTGTGACGGCATCCAGATGAGCTGAGGTCATGTCCAATGAACTCGGCGCCCCTCATGCAAGTCACTGACAGCGTGGGAAAATTCTCCTGCACTCAGCACTTCAGCGTGAGAATTCTCCCACGCTGTCAGTGACGTACATGAGGTCAGCTGAGTTCATTGGACATGAATGAGCTCACCTCATGCACGTCACTGACAGCGTGGGAGAATTCTCACGCTGTAGCGCTGAGTGCAGGAGAATTCTCCCACGCTGTCAGTGACGTGCATGAGGTGAGCTCATTCATGTCCAATGAACTCAGCTGACCTCATGTACGTCACTGACAGCGTGGGAGAATTCTCACGCTGAAGTGCTGAGTGCAGGAGAATTCTCCCACGCTGTCAGTGACGTGCATGAGGTGCGCCGAGTTCATTGGACATGAACTTGTCTCATCTTTATGCCGTCACAGCGAGACACTGAGGAGCGCAAGCATGCGTACTCTTCTCAGTGTCTGCGGGATGACAGGCTGGATGGCAGCTTTCTGCTGCGGTCCAGCCTGTCATCTCGATGTAGCAGAGCTGAAGCTGTCGTGGGAACCATGGAAAGGTAAGGATGATGTTGCTTTATTATTTTTCTTTTATTGCAGGAGATCGTTGGCTTCAGCTGGAATGGGCGTGATGGTAAGTATGGTTTAATTTAGAACAATAAAGAATTGTGTGTTTATTTCAATTAAAGGACTTTATTCTGGGTGTTTGTGTTTTTTTTTTAACTTTGACTATGGGGTTAGTAATGGGGGTGTCTTATAGACGCCTCTCCATTACTAACCTGGGCTTGATGTCAGCTGGCATTATAAGCTGACATCATCCCCAGCCCTATTACCCCACTGCCACCGCACCAGGGCAGCGTGGAAGAGCGAGGCTAAGTGCCAGAATTGGCGCATCCTATGGATGCGCCATTTCTGGGGCGGCTGACGGCTGGTGTTTCTAGCCTGGGAGGGGGCCAATATTCATGGCTCCCTTCCTGGGCTATTAATATCAGCCCCCAGCTGTCTGCCTAGCCTTTGCTAGCTATTAAATTAGGGGGGACCCCACGTCATTTTTTTTGGGGGGGTCCTCCATTTTAATAGCCAGTAAAGGCTAGGTATTCAGCTGGGGGCTGATATTAGTAGCCTGGGAAGCTCCGTGGGTATTACCCCCTTCCCAGGCTTCAAACATCTGCCCCAGCTGTCTGCTTAACCTCCGCTAGAGACTAAAATTATGGGGAACCCCACGCCAATTTTTTTTAATAATAAATCCTTTATTTTAATACTAAATGACAAGTACAGTAACCAACACTATCACTGTACTTATTATATATGTGACTGACATGTTTCTATCTATCTAATCTATGTGTGAAGCTCTATTCTGTCTGTTATAAATTGTCGGGTACAGATGCTGAATTGCCGGCCGGCTTTTTTAAAGAGACGGTGCATGAAAACACTATTATTTTTTTTGATAAATCCTTTACACTAAATGACAATTACAGTAAGCAACACTGTCACTGTACTTCATAAATATGTGGCTGACATGTTTCTATCTATCTAATCTATGTGTGATTCTCTATTCCTTCTATTCTAAATTGTCGGGTACAGATGCTGAATTGCCGGCCGGCTTTTTTAAAGAGACGGTGCATGAAAACACTATTATTTTTTTTAATAAATCCTTTGCAGTAAATAACAAGTACAGTAAGCAACACTGTCACTGTACTTATTATATATGTCACTGACATGTTTCTATCTATCTAATCAGGGCCGGCGTCAGCACCCGGCGCACCCGGGCAAATGCCGGGGCCCTGAGCAGGCAGAGGGGCCCACTGGCGGTCGCGCACCCCGCTGGGCTATGGGCGGAGGAGAGCGGTGTCTGCGCCCGCCCTTCTCCGCCGCTTGCTCAGGGCCCCGGCAGCCCGATACTTACCTCTCCCCGTGCCTCCGCAGATCAGCTGTCTTCCTGCTCTGCGCTCCCTGTGACGTCTCAGGTCAGAGGGCGCGGTGACGTCTTTACACCGCGCCCTCCCCTGAGCCGTCACAGGGAGCGCTGAGTGGGACAACGCCGACAACGCTGGAGTTCGGAGCCAGGCAGCGGGCAGCAGGCAGCGGGCAGCAGGCAGCAGGCAGCGGGCAGCAGGTAGCAGGTGAGGAGAAGGGAGGTGAGTATTTGATTTTTTTTTTTTTTTAATGTATGGAGGCATGGGGCAGTATAAAGAGGGGAGGGGGGGGGGCATCCTGCATGGGGCATCCTGCATGGGGCATTATAAGGTGGGGAACAGCCTGCATGGGGCATTATAAAGAGAAGGGGATTCCTGCTTGGGGCATTATAATGAGGAGGGGTGACAGCCTGCATGGGGCAGTATAAAGAGGAGGGGTGACAGCCTGCATGGAGCATTATAAAGAGGAGGGGTGACAGCCTGCATGGGGCATTATAAAGAGGAGGGGTGACAGCCTGCATGGGGCAGTATAAAGAGGAGGGGTGACAGCCTGCATGGGGCATTATGTGGGGGGTAACAGCCTGCATGGAGCATTAAAAGGGGGGGGGCCTGTATGGGGCATTATGTGGGGGGGAACAGCCTGCATGGAGCATTATAAGGGGGGGGGGGGGCAGCCTGTATGGGGCATTATGTGGGGGGTAACAGCCTGCATGGAGCATTAAAAGGGGGGGCCTGTATGGGGCATTATGTGGGGGGTAACAGCCTGCATGGAGCATTATAAGGGGGGGGCAGCCTGTATGGGGCATTATGTGGGGGGTAACAGCCTGCATGGAGCATTAAAAGGGAGGGGCCTGTATGGGGCATTATGTGGGGGGTAACAGCCTGCATGGAGCATTATAAGGGGGGGACAGCCTGTATGGGGCATTATGTGGGGGGTAACAGCCTGCATGCAGCATTATATGGGGACCGGTATCCTGTATGGAGCGTTATATGGGGGCCAGTATCCTGTATGGAGCGTTATATGGGGGCCAGTATTCTGTATGGAGCCTTATATGGCGGCCAGTATTCCGTATGGAGCCTTATATGGAAGCCAGTATTCCGTATGGAGCCTTATATGAGGGCCAGTATTCCATATGGGGCCAGTATTCCGTATGGAGCCTTATATGGGGGCCAGTATTCCGTATGGAGCCTTATATGGGGGCCAGTATTCCGTATGGAGCCTTATATGGGGGCCAGTATTCCGTATGGAGCCTTATATGGGGGCCAGTATTCCGTATGGAGCCTTATATGGGGGCCAGTATTCCGTATGGGGCCTTATATGGGGGCCAGTATTCCGCATGGAGCCTTATATGGGGGCCAGTATTCCGCATGGAGCCTTATATGGGGGCCAGTATTCCGCATGGAGCCTTATATGGGGGTCAGTATTCCGCATGGAGCCTTATATGGGGGTCAGTATTCCGCATGGAGCCTTATATGGGGGTCAGTATTCCGCATGGAGCCTTATATGGGGGCCAGTATTCCGTATGGGGCCTTATATGGGGGCCAGTATTCCGTATGGGGCCTTATATGGGGGCCAGTATTCCGTATGGGGTCTTATATGGGGGCCAGTATTCCGTATGGGGTCTTATATGGGGGCCAGTATTCCGTATGGGGTCTTATATGGGGGCCAGTATTCCGTATGGGGTCTTATATGGGGGCCAGTATTCCATATGGGGGCCAGTATTCCGTATGGGGCCTTATATGGGGGCCAGTATTCCATATGGGGGCCAGTATTCCATATGGGGCCTTATATGGGGGCCAGTATTCCGTATGGGGTCTTATATGGGGGCCAGTATTCCGTATGGGGTCTTATATGGGGCCAGTATTCCGTATGGGGCCTTATATGGGGGCCAGTATTCCGTATGGGGCCTTATATGGGGGCAAGTATTCCGTATGGGGCCTTATATGGGGACCAGTATTCCGTATGAAGCGTTATATGGGGGCCAGTATTCCGTATGGGCGTTATATGGGGACCAGTATTCCGTATGGAGCCTTATATGGGGGCCACTATTCTGTGTGGAGCGATTCACCGGTTTCTGAGCTATTGTGGAATTTACAATAGATATCACTCATGAAGTGAAATCTTTGCATTGTACTATATATATATATTTCTCCGCCGTATCTCTGCATCATGAATCGTGGTATGTGTTAAAGGGGCCCACTGAGACTCTTTCGCCCGGGGCCCAGAAAAACCTGGAGCCGGCCCTGTATCTAATCTATGTGTGAAGCTCTATCTTTCTGTTCTAAATTGTCGGGTACCGCTGCTGAATTGCCGGCCGGCTTTTTTAAAGAGACGGTGCATGAAAACACTATTATATTTTTTAATAAATCCTTTACACTAAATGACATGTACAGTAAGCAACACTGTCACTGTACTTCATATATATGTGACTGACATGTTTCTATCTATCTAATCTATGTGTGATGCTCTATTCCTTCATGTCTAAATTGTCGGGTACCGGTGTATGCCGCTGCTGAATTGCCGGCCGGCTTTTTTAAAGAAAGCGTCTTCTGAGCAGTTTGTGAGCTTTTGGACACCTTTGAAGGTGTTTTCTATGTGTTCCTATGTGTTTTTGTTTGCCTGCCATTGGTTTTAACGGTGTTCGACGGTGTTCTAAGGTGTTCGACGAACAGTCCGACGAACAGTTCCTCGAACATCCCGGTGTTCGACGAACCGAACCGAACCCGAACACTAAGGGGGTGGCTCAACACTAAATATCAATGCCCCTTGGATGAGTGTTGGGGGTCGCAGGGAAGAAATAGACAAAATCAATGCCCCGTGGAAGAGACGTGGAGGTCAAATTAGCTTAACAATACGGTTTTATTGCCCCTTGGAAGAGTGGTGGAGGTTACAGTGGAAAAAATAGACACTATCAATGATCCGTGGAGAGACGTGGAGGTCACAGTAGCTTAACAAGACAGTTTTAATGCCCCTTGGAAGAGTGGTGGAGGTCGCAGTGGAATAAAAAGACGATATCAATGGTTCTTGGAAGAGACGTGGAGGACACAGTAGCTTAACAAGATAGTTTTAATGCCCCTTGGAAGAGTGGTGGAGATCGAAGTGGAATAAAAAGACAATATCAATCCCCCTTGGAAGAGTGGTGGAGGTCGCAGTGGAATAAAAATACAATATCAATGCCCCGTGGAATAGACGTGGATGTCACAGCAGCTTAACAAGACGGTTTTAATGCCCCTTGGAAGAACTGTGGAGTTGAGAGTGGTTTAACAAGACGGTTTTAATGCCCCTTGGATGAGACGTGGAGACCACAGTAGCTTAACAACGAGGTTCTAATGCCCCTTGTAAAGGTGGTGAAGGTTAAAGTGGAATAAAAAGACAATATCAATGCCCGGTGGAAGAGACGTGGAGGTCACAGTAGCTTAACAAGACGGTTTTAATGCCCCTTGGAAGAGTGTTGGAGGTTGCAATGGAATAAAAAGACGATATCAATGGCTCTTGGAAGAGACGTGGAGGACACAGTAGCTTAATTAGACAGTTTTAATGCCCCTTGGAAGAGTGGTAGATATCGTACTTGAATAAAAAGACAATATCAATGCCCCTTGGAAGAGTGGTGGAGGTCGCAGTGGAATAAAAAGACAATATCAATGCCCCGTGGAATAGATGTGGAGGTCACAGTAGCTTAACAAGACGTTTTTAATGTCCCTTGGATGAGCTGTGGAGTTCAGAGTGGTTTAACAAGACGGTTTTTATGCCCCTTGGATGAGACATGGAGGCCACAGTAGCTTAACAAGGTGGTTCTAATGCCCCTTGGAAAGGTGGTGAAGGTTAAAGTGGAATAGAAAGACAATATCAATGCCCCGTGGAAGAGACGTGGAGGTCACAGTAGCTTAACAAGACAGTTTTAATGCCCCTTGGAAGAGTGGTGGAGGTCGCAGGGAATAAAATGACAATATCAATGCCCCTTGGAAGAGACGTGGAGCTCAAAGTAGCTTAACAATATGGTTATATTTCCCTTTGGAAGAGTGGTAAAGGTTACAATGGAATTTAAAGACAATATTAATGCCGCGTGGAAGAGACATGGAGGTCACAGTAGCATAACAAGATGGTTTTAATGCCTTTTGGAAGAGTTGTGGTGTTCGCAGTGGAATAAAAACACAATATCAAGGCCCTTTGGAAGAGTGGTGGAGGTCGCAGTGGAAAAAAAAGACAATATCAATGCCCCTTGGAAGAGTGGTGGAGCTCACAGTGGAATAAAATGACGATATCAATGCCCCTTGCAAGAGACGTGGAGGTCACAGTAGCTTAACAAGACAGATTAAATTCCCCTTGGAAGAGTGGTGGAGTTCACAGTGGTTTACCAAGACGGTTTGAATGCCCCTTGGAAGAGACGTGGAGGTCACACTATCTTAAAACTACGGTTTTAATGCCCCTTGGAAGAGGTAGAGGTCGCAGTGGAATAAAAAGACAATATCAATGCCGCTTGGAAGAATGGTGGAGTTCGCAGTGGAATAAAAGACAATATCAATGCCTCGGGGAAGAGACGTGGAGGTCAAAGAAGCATAACAAGATGGTTTTAATGCCCCTTGCAAGAGTGGTGGAAGTCGCAGTGGATTAAAAAGACATCAATTCCCCGTGGAAGAGACGTGGAGGTCATTTTAGCTTTACAAGATGGTTTTAATGCCCCTTGGAAGAATGGTGGAGTTCGCAGTGTAATAAAAAGACAATATCACGGGGCCTTGGAAGAGTGGTGGAGGTCGCAATGGAATAAAATGACAATATCAATGCCCATTGGAAGAGTTGTGGAGGTCGCAGAGGAATAAAAAAAAATAAATGAATGCCCCTTGGATGAGACGTGGAGGTCACAGTAGCTTAACAAGACGGTTTAAATGCCACTTGGAAGAGTGTTGGAGTTCGAAACAAGACGGTTTAAATGCCCCTTGGAAGAGTGTTGGAGTTCGAAGTGGAATAAAAAGACAAAATTAATGCCCCGTAGAAGAAACGTGGAGGTGACAGTAGCTTAATAAGTCAGTTTTACTCCCCCTTGTAAGAGCTGAGGAGTTCAGAGTGGTTTAACAAGACGGTTTGAAAGCCCCTTGGAAGAGACGTGGAGGTCACAGTAGCTTAAAAAAACGGTATTAATGCCCCTTGGAAGAGTGGTGGAGGTTACAGTGAAATAAAAAGACAATATCAATGCCCCGTCGAAGAGAAGTGGAGGTCACAGTAGCTTAACGAAATGTTTTTTTTGCCCCTTGGAAGAGTGCTTGAGGTTGCAGTGGAATAAAAAGAAAATATCAATGCCCTTTGGAAGAGTGGTGGAGGTTGCAGTGGAATAAAAAGACGATATCAATGCCCTGTGGAAGAGACGTGGAGGTCACAGTAACTTAACAAGACGGTTTTAATGCCCGTTGAAGGAGTGGTGGAGTTCGCAGTTTAATAAAACGACAATATCAAGGCCCCTTGGAGGAGTGGTGGAGGTTGCAGTGGAATAAAAAGACAATATCAATACCCCTTGGAAGATTGCTGGAGGTCGCAGTGGAATAAAAAGACAATATCAATGCCCCTTGGAAGAGACGTGGAGGTCACAGTAGCTTAACAAGACGGCTTAAATGCCCCTTGGAAAAGTGGTGGAGTTCAGAGTGGTTTTACAAGATGGTTTTATTGACCCTTGGAAGAGACGTGGAGGTCACATTAGCTTTACAAGATGGTTTTAATGCCCCCTGGAGAGTGATGGAGGTTACAGTGGAATAAAAAGACAAAATCAATGCCCCGGGGAAGAGACGTGGAGATCTAAATAGCTTAAAAAGACAGTTGTAATGCCGCTTAAAAGAGTGGTGGAGTTCGCAGTGGATTAAAAAGACATCAATTCCCAGTGGAAGAGACGTGGAGGTCATTTTAGCTTTACAACATGGTTTTAATGCCCCTTGGAAGAATGGTGGATTTCGCAGTGGAATGAAAAGACAATATCAATGCCCCTTGGAAGAATGGTGGATTTCGAAGTGGAATGAAAAGACAATATCACGGCCCCTTGGAAGAGTGGTGGAGGTCGCAATGGAATAAAATGACAATATCAATGCCCATTGGAAGTGTTTTGGAGGTCGCAGTGGAATAAAAAAAAATAAATGAATGCCCCTTGGATGAGACGTGGAGGTCACAGTAGCTAAACAAGACGGTTTAAATGCCCTTTGGAAGAGTGTTGGAGTTCGAAGTGGAATAAAAAGACAATATTAATGCCCAGTAGAAGAAACGTGGAGGTCACAGTAGCTTAACAAGTCAGTTTTACTCCCCCTTGGAAGAGCTGTGGAGTTCAGAGTGGTTTAACAAGACGGTTTGAAAGCCCCTTGGAAGAGACGTGGAGGTTACAGTAGCTTAAAAAAACGGTATTAATGCCCTTGGAAGAGTGGTGGAGGTTACAGTGAAATAAAAAGACAATATCAATGCCCCGTGGAAGAGACGTTGAGGTCACAGTAACTTAACAAGACGGTTTTAATGCCCGTTGGAGGAGTGGTGGAGTTCGCAGTTTAATAAAGCAACAATATCAAGGCCCCTTGGAAGAGTGGTGGAGGTTGCAGTGGAATAAAAAGACAATATCAATACCCCTTGGAAGATTGCTGGAGGTCGCAGTGGAATAAAAAGACAATATCAATGCCCTTTCGAAGAGACGTGGAGGTCACAGTAGCTTAACAAGATGGTTTAAATGTCTCTTGGAAAAGTGGTAGAGTTCAGAATGGTTTTACAAGATGGTTTTATTGACCCTTGGAAGAGACGTGGAGGTAACATTAGCTTTACAAGATGGTTTTAATGCCCCTTGGAAGAGTGATGGAGGTTACAGTGGAATAAAAAGACAAAATCAATGCCCCGTGGAAGAGACATGGATTTCACAGCAGCTTAACAGGACGATTTTAATACTACTTGGAAGAGTGATGGAGGTCGCTGTGGAATAAAAATACAATTTCAATGCCCCTTGGAAGAGACGTGGAGGTCACACTAGCTTAACAATACAGTTTTAATGCCCCTTGGAAGAGCTGTGGAGTTCAGATTGGTTTTACAAGATGGTTTTAATGCCTTTTGGAAGAGACGTGGTGGTCACATTAGCATTACAAGACGGTTTTACTGCTTCTTAGAGGAGTGGTGGAGGTTATAGTGGAATAAAAAGACAATATCAATGCCCCGGGGAAGAGACGTGGAGATCTAAATAGCTTAAAAAGACAGTTGTAATGCCCCTTAAAAGAGTGGTGGAGTTTGCAGTGGAATAAAAATACAATATCAATGCCCGGTGCAAGAGACGTGGATGTCACAGTAGCTTAACAAGTTGGTTTTAATGGCCCTTAGAAAAGGGGTGGAGGTCGCAGTGGAATAAAAAGACAATATCAATGTTCCTTGGAAGAGTGGTGGAGGTCGCATTGGACTAAAAAGACAATATCAATGCCCCGTGGAAGAGATATGGAGGTCGCAGAAACTTAACAAAATGGTTTTCATGCCCCGTGGAAGAGTGGTGGAGGTAGCGGTGGAATAAAAAGACAAAATCAATGCCCCTTGGAAAAGACGTGGAGGTCACAGTAGCTTAACAAGACGGTTTTAATGCCCCTTGGAAGAGTAGTGGAGGTCGCTGTGGAATAAAAATACAATATCAATGCCCCGTGGAAAAGACGTGTAGGTCACAGTAGTTTAACAAAGCGGTTTTAATGCCCCTTGGAAGAATGGTGGAGGTCGCAGTGGAATAAAAAAACAATGTCAATGCCCCGTGTAAGAGACGTGGAGGTCACAGTAGCTTAACAAGATGGTTTTAATGGCCCTTAGAAAAGTTGTGGCGGTTGCAGTGGAATAAAAAGACAATATCAATGCCCCTTGGAAGAGTGGTGGAGGTCGTATTGGACTAAAAAGACAATATTAATTCCCCGTATCCCCGTAGAAGAGACATGGAGGTCACAGAAACTTAACAAAATGGTTTTCATGCCCCGTGGAAGAGTGGTGGAGGTAGCAGTGGAATAAAAAGACAAAATCAATGCCCCGTGGAAGAGACGTGGAGGTCACAGTAGCTTAACAAGATGGTTTTAATGCCCCTTGGAAGAGCTGTGGAGTACAGAGCGGTTTAACAAGATGGTTTTAATGCCCCTTGGAAGAGACGTGGAGGTAGCAGTAGCTTAACAAGACAGTTTTAATGCCTCTTGGAAGAGTGGTGGAGGTTACAGTGAAAAAAAAAGACAATATCAATGCCCTGTGGAAAAGACGTGGAGGCCACAGTAGCTTAACAAGACACTTTTTAATGCCCCTTGGCAGAGCTGTGGCATTCAGAGTAGTTTAACAAGAAGGATTTAATGCCCCTTGGAAGAGACGTGAAGATGACAGTAGCTTAACAAGACAGTTTTAATGCCCATTGGAAGAGTGGTGGAGGTTACAGTGGAATAAAAAGACAATATGAATGCCCCGTGGAAGAGACTTAGAGGTCACAGTAGCTTAAAAAGATGGCTTTATTGCCCCTTGGTGGAGGTCGCAGAGTAATAAAAAGACAATATCAAAGTCCCTTGGAAGAGTAGTGGAGGTCGCAGTGGAATAAAAAGACAATAACAATGCCCCTTGGAAGAGTGGTGGAGGTTGCAGTGGAATAAAAAGACAATATCAATGCCCCATAGAATGGACGTGGAGGTCACAGTAGCGTAACAAGACTATTTTAATGCCCCTTGGAAGAGTGGTGGAGGTCGCAGTGGTATAAGAAGACAATATCAATACCCAGTGGAACAGACGTGAAGGTCACAGTAGCATAACAAGACTGTCTTAATGCCCCTTGGAAGAACTGTGGAGTTCAGAGAGGTTTAACAAGACAGTTTTAATGCCCCTTGGAAGAGACGTGGAGGTCACAGTAGCTTAACAAGACGGTTTTAGTGCCAATTGGAATCGTGGTGTAGGTTACATTGGAATAAAAAGACAATATCAATGTTCCTTGGAAGAGTGATGTTGGTCGCAGTGGAATAAAAAGACAATATCAATGCCCCGTGGAAGAGACGTGGAGGTAATAGTAGCTTAACAAGACAGTTTTATTGCCGCTTGGAAGATTGGTGGAGGTCGCAGTGGAATAAAAAGACAATATCAATGCCCCTTGGAAAAGACGTGGAAGTCACAGTAGCTTAACAAGACGGTTTTAATGCCCCTTGGAAGAGTCGTGGAGGTCGCTGTGGAATAAAAATACAATACCAATGCCCTGTGGAAGAGACGTGGAGGTCACAGTAGTTTAACAAAGCGGTTTTAATGCCCCTTGGAAGAGTGGTGGAGGTCGCAGTGGAATAAAAAAACAATATCAATGCCCCGTGGAAGAGACGTGGAGGTCACAGTAGCTTAACAAGATGGTTTTAATGGCCCTTAGAAAAGTTGTGGCGGTTGCAGTGGAATAAAAAGACAATATCAATGCCCCTTGGAAGAGTGGTGGAGGTCGTATTGGACTAAAAAGACAATATCAATTCCCCGTAGAAGAGACATGGAGGTCACAGAAATTTAACAAAATGGTTTTCATGCCCCGTGGAAGAGTGGTGGAGGTAGCAGTGGAATAAAAAGACAAAATCAATGCCCCGTGGAAGAGACGTGGAGGTCAGAGTAGCTTAACAAGACGGTTTTAATGCCCATTGGAAGAGTAGTGAGGGTCGCTGTGGAATAAAAAGACAATATCAATGCCCCGTGGAAGAGACGTGGAGGTCACAGTAGCTTAACAAGATGGTTTTAATGCCCCTTGGAAGAGCTGTGGAGCACAGAGTGGTTTAACAAGATGGTTTTAATGCCCCTTGGAAGAGACGTGGAGGTAGCAGTAGCTTAACAAGACAGTTTTAATGCCTCTTGGAAGAGTGGTGGAGGTTACAATGAAAAAAAAAAGACAATATCAATGCCCTGTGGAAAAGACGTGGAGGCCACAGTAGCTTAAGAAGTCACTTTTTAATGCCCCTTGGCAGAGCTGTGGCATTCAGAGTGGTTTAACAAGAAGGATTTAATGCCCCTTGGAAGAGACGTGAAGATGACAGTAGCTTAACAAGACAGTTTTAATGCCCCTTGGAAGAGTGGTGGAGGATACAGTGGAATAAAAAGACAATATCAATGCCCCGTAGAAGGGACGTGGAGGTCACAGTATCTTAACAAGACTATTTTAAAGCCCCTTGGAAGAGTGGTGGAGGTCGCAGTGGTATAAGAAGACAATATCAATACCCAGTGGAACAGACATGAAGGTCACAGTAGCATAACAAGACTGTTTTAAGGCCCCTTGGAAGAACTGTGTAGTTCAGAGAGGTTTAACAAGACAGTTTTAATGCCCCTTGGAAGAGACATTGTGGTCACAGTAGCTTAACAATACAGTTTTAGTGCTCCTTAGAAGAGTGGTGGAGGTCGCAGTGGAGTAAAAAGAGAATATCAATGCCCCGTGCAAGAGACGTGGACGTAGAAGTAGCTTAACACAATGGTTTTAATGCCCCTTGGAAGAGTGGTGTAGGTCGCAGTGGAATAAAAAGCCAATATTAATGCCCCGTGGAAGAGACGTGGAGGTCAAAGTAGCTTAACAAGACGGTTTTAATACACCTTGGAAGAGCTGTGAAGTTCAGAGTGGTTTATAAAGACGGTATTAATGATCCTTGGATGAGACGTGGCGGTCACAGTAGCTTAAAAAGAGAGTTTTAATGCCCATTGGAAAAGTGGTGGAGGTTACAGTGGAATAAAAAGACAATTTCAATGCCCCGTGGAAGAGATGTCGAGGTCACAGTAGCTTAACAACACAGTTTTAATGCCCCTTGGAAGAGTGGTGGAGATCGCATTGGATTAAAAAGTCAATATAAATGCCCCGTGGAATATACGTGGAGGTCACAGTAGCTTAACAAGACGGTTTTAATGCCCCTTGGAAGAGCTGTGGAGTTCAGAGTGGTTTAACAAGATGGTTTTAATTCCCCTTGGATGAGACGGGGAGGCCACAGTAACTTAACAAGGCAGTTCTAATGCACGTTGGAAAGGTGGTGAAGGTTACAGTGGAATAAAAAGACAATATCAACGCCCCGTGGAAGAGATGTGGAGGTCACAGTAGCTTATCAAGACAGTTTTACTGCCCCTTGGAAGAGTGTTGGAGGTTGCAGTGGAATAAAAAGACAATATCAATGCACCTTGGAAGAGTGGTGGATGTCGCAGTGGAATAAAAAGAAAATATCTCTGCCCCGTGGAAGAAACGTGGAGGTCACAGTTGCTTAAAAAGAAAATTTTATTGCCCCTTGGAAGAGTGGTGTAGGTCGCAGGGAATAAAAAGACAATATCAATGCCCCGTAGAAGAGACATGGAGGTCACAGTAGCTTAACAAGATGGTTTTAATGCCCCTTGGAAGAGTGGTGGAGGTCGCAGTTGAATAAAAAGACAATATCAATGCCTCGTGGAAGAGACGTGGAGGTCACAGTAGCTTAACAAGTCGGTTTTAATGCCCCTTCGAAGAGTGGTGGTGGTCGCAGTGGAATAAAAAGACAATATCAATGCCCCTTGAAATAGTGGTGGAGGTCGCAGTGGAATAAAAAGACAATATCAATGCCCCGTGGAAGAGATGTAGAAGTCACAGTAGCTTAAGAAGATGGTTTTAATGCCCCTTGGAAGAGTGGTGGAGGTTACTGTGGGATAAAAAGACAATATCAATGCCCCGTGGAAATGGCGTGGAGGTCACAGTAGCTTAACAAGATGGTTTTATTGCCCCTTGGAAGAGTGTCACGGGTGTGTCGCCACAAAGATCGTCACGATTACACAGCCTGACTTCTCGCAGCTGAGTTTTTGGTGCTTTGTGTTTTTCGGCAGTGAGGGAGTTAACTCTCTCTCTCTCTGTGCTAGACGAGGTCCAGCCTCGCCCAGCTGCAATCAATGCTGCTGTAGTGGGACTCCTTCAAATGCCTGCCGGTCTGTTAGGGAAGTGTCGGTGAAAGCATTTCATGCAGACTAACAGAGCGGATCGTGGTATTTGGAGTTTCAGAGCTAAGTGTATTTGGAGTGTTTTTTTCCCTTCCTCACTTTATCATTTATCTCCTTTCCCGTTGGTGTTCCCTCTGTTGTAGTTGTGTAGTTTTTGTATGCAAGGTGGTTTTGGTTTTACCCTTGTACTGTCTCGTTCGTCTAAGTACTGAGTGTGGGCATATTAATACCTGTCCCCTTTTGTTGTGATCAGGGGTCCTTCTCAGGACTAGATTACTTAGGTGCAGGGATCCTCAGGAGGTAGGGGTTACGCTGGCGGCCTGGACCTCTGTACCTTTAACAGTACCTCCAGGTAGAGGGATTAGTCAGGGCCCCAGCTTAGGGTCAGCTTAGGCCCCCTACCTCCAGTACACAGAGACAGCGTGACATTTTCACCGACCACTTAGATTTTCTCCAGCTACCATGGATCCAGTAGCCGGTCTAGCTCGGCAGTTGCAGAGTTTGTCCATGGAGCTGGCGGACGTTAGGTCCAAGGTTTTGTATCCTCAGGAGCAAGCCGGTCCAGAACCTAAAGTAGCTCTCCCTGACAGGTTCACTGGGGGGCGGGACAAGTTTTTTGTTTTCCGGGAGGCATGCAAGTTGTACTTTCGGCTGCGGCCTCGGTCATCGGGGAGTGAAGAACAAAGGGTGGGAATTGTCATCTCGCTCCTACAAGGGGACCCACAATCTTGGGCGTTCTCTCTTCCCCCGGGCTCCCCGGCTCTCCAGTCAGTGGATAGGTTTTTTGCTGCTCTGGGTCTTGTATATGATGACCCGGATCGGATCTCCCTTGCTGAATCTAAGTTACGTAGGATCCAGCTGGAAGATCGTCCGGTGGAGGAATTCTGTTCGGAGTTCCGTAGGTGGGCCACTGACACCCAATGGAATGACCCGGCTCTTAGGAGCCAGTTTTGTCAAGGTTTATCCGACAAATTACAGGATGTGTTGGCACAGTATGACTCTCCCGCGTCACTGGAAGCCGCTATGGCCCTTGCTATTCGCATTGACAGATGGCTTCGGGAGAGGTGCGGGATAACTCCACCCCCTGTGATGACTCCACCTCCTACAAGGTCCCCTCATATGGTGGTTCCCCTGGTCAGTCCAGAGGAGCCTATGCAATTAGGAGGGACATCATTTCGGGGGAGGGGACTGGTGGTGTGCCATAAGACAGGAAGGTGTTTCTTCTGCGGGAGAAAGGGACATTTTATTGGGGGGTGTCCATCCCGTCCCTTGCAGAGTGAAGAGTCGTCAGAAAACTGTTGATCCCAGGTTGTGTGGTGGACGGCAATCTGGGAGTAGGTATTTCGTCCCTAGGTTCGTCTCAGTTTCTCGTTCCGGCGGAGGTGGTGGTGGGTACGAGAACTGAGAGGATATCTGTTCTTCTGGATAGTGGGGCCGGGGCTAATCTGGTGGACGCTCGGTTTGCCCGGGTTCAAGGTATGCGATTGAGTGAGTTGGCTAAACCCATCCCCATATTCTCGATCGATGCCAGGCCTCTCGGTTAGGGAAGTTTTTTGCAAGCTGTGCATAACGTAAAACTTCAAGTGGGGGCGATACATAAAGAACTGTTGTCTTGCTACGTGTTGGAGGGTCTTCCCACTCCTATAGTGTTGGGCCTTCCTTGGTTAACTAAGCATAACTCGGTTATTAATTGGCAATCCGGAGAGATAAGCCAATGGAGTAAATTCTGTAATAAAAACTGCATGAATACGGTCATCGGTGCGGTTACTCCTAGGGTCTTACCTCCATTTCTGGCGGACTTTGAGGATGTATTCTCGGAGAAAGGGTGTCAGGAACTACCTCCTCATCGCGAGTATGACTGTTCTGTAAAACTGCTCCCTGAGGCCAAGTTACCTAAAGCTAGGTTGTATAACCTTTCTGGTCCTGAGAGGCAGGCCATGAAGGATTATATTTCAGAAAGTCTGGCTAAGGGGCATATTAGACCTTCATCTTCACCGGTGGCCGCGGGGTTCTTCTTTGTTAAGAAGAAAGATGGAGGCCTACGCCCTTGCCTGGATTTCCGTGAACTTAATCGGATTATGGTCCGAGATCCGTATCCGCTCCCACTTATTCCCGATCTCTTTAATCAGATCGTGGGCGCCAAATGGTTCTCTAAGTTGGATCTCAGGGGGGCGTACAATCTGCTTAGGATGAAGGAGGGGGATGAGTGGAAGACGGCGTTTAACACTCCGGAGGGGCATTATGAGAACCTTGTCATGCCATTCGGTCTGACTAATGCCCCGGCGGTGTTCCAACACTTTGTTAATGACATTTTTCGCCGCCTGGTGGGACAGTTTGTTGTCATATATCTGGATGATATCTTAATTTACTCGCCGGATCTGGTGTCTCATCAGGAGCACGTTAGGCAGGTGTTACAGATCTTGCGGGATAATAAACTGTATGCCAAATGGGAAAAGTGTGTGTTCGCCGTACAGGAACTCCAGTTTTTAGGCTTCCTGGTTTCAGCGTCCGGTTTTCGTATGGACCCTGGGAAAGTGCGGGCAGTTCTTGAGTGGGATCGGCCAGAGAATCTTAAGGCACTACAACGTTTCCTGGGGTTTGCTAATTATTACCGGAAGTTCATGCGTAATTTCTCGTCCATGGTTTAGCCTCTCACAGACATGACTAAAAAGGGGACGGATTTTTCTAGGTGGTCTGACAAGGCTTGTCAAGCATTCTCCTCCTTGAAAAAATGTTTTTCCTCAGCACCCATACTCATTCAACCTGATGCGTCACAGCCATTCATTGTAGAGGTAGACGCTTCCGAGGTAGGGGTGGGAGCAGTATTGTCACAAGGTTCGTCCCCTGGTAAGTGGCATCCGTGCGCCTTTTTCTCTAAAAAATTGTCGTCCGCTGAGAGGAATTACGATGTCAGCAATAGGGAACTCTTGGCCATTAAGTTAGCTTTTGAGGAGTGGCGCCATTTTTTAGAGGGGGCAGTCCATCCGGTCACCGTCATCACCGATCACAAGAACCTGCTTTATCTGGAGTCCGCGAAACGTCTGAATCCCAGACAAGCTAGGTGGTCATTGTTTTTTACCAGGTTTAATTTTGTCGTTACATATCGTCCTGGGTCAAAAAATGTAAAGGCGGATGCCTTATCTCGTAGTTTCCCTGGGGCCGGGAATACGGACGACCCGATTCCTATCCTTCAGGAGGGGGTGGTGGTTTCGGCAGTATGCTCTGAGCTTGAGGAGGAGGTATTGGAGGCTCAGGGGGACGCCCCTGTTGGACCTCCGGGGAGACTGTTTGTTCCAGATCAGTTGCGACAAAAGGTGATCGAGGCACACCATAACTCAGCTTTAGCAGGACACCCAGGGAGTAAAGCAACTGTGGATCTCCTCTCGCGTCGGTTTTGGTGGCCTAACTTACATAAGGAGGTGGTAACTTTTGTCGCGTCCTGTGGGGTTTGTGCGCGCTCTAAGACCTCACATACCCGTCCGTCTGGGGCCCTCTTACCTTTGAAGATCCCGGAGCGTCCTTGGACTCATCTGTCTATGGACTTTATTACGGACCTCCCTCCGTCTTCAGGTAAAACGGTCATACTCGCTGTAGTGGACAGGTTCAGCAAGATGGCACATTTTATCGCTCTTCCTGCTCTTCCTAATGCTAAAACTCTTGCGCAGGTGTTCATTGGGGAGATTGTGAGGCTTCACGGGGTACCCTCCGAGGTGGTGTCAGATCGGGGGTCTCAGTTTGTGTCCAAATTCTGGAAGGCGTTTTGTACATGGCGGGGGATGCATTTATCGTTCTCATCGGCTTTTCATCCTCAGACCAATGGTCAGACGGAACGTATGAACCAGAGCTTGGAGACATATCTCCGGTGTTTTGTGTCAGAGAACCAGGAGGACTGGGCTTCTTTCTTACCTCTGGCAGAGTTTGCTCTTAATAATAGGCGGAGCGAGTCCACTGGTAAGTCCCCGTTTTTTGGGGCATATGGTTTTCACCCCCAGTTTTGTACTTTCAGTAGGGGGTCTCTTCGGGGGTTCCTGAGGAGGAACGATTTTCTTCATCACTCGCTTCAGTATGGAGAGGGGTGCTGAAGAATCTGAATACTATGGGGAACCGATACAAACGTATGGCTGATAGGAGGAGAGTGTCTGGTCCGGACCTAAGTGTGAACGATCGGGTATGGTTGTCTACCAGGAATATAAAACTTAAGGTTCCCTCCTGGAAACTGGGTCCCAGGTTCATCGGGCCGTACAGGATCAGTTCTATAATTAATCCGGTGGCATTCCGTCTTGACCTCCCCCCTACGTTTAAAATTCACAACGTGTTCCACAGATCATTGCTTAAGAGGTATGTGGCGCTGGTGGTACCGTCACCTTTACCTCCCCCTCCAGTGGTGGTCAATGGTAACTTGGAGTTCCAGGTATCGAGGGTCATCGATTCACGCTTTAATCGCCGGTCCCTTCAGTACCTGGTTCATTGGAAGGGGTATGGTCCTGAGGAGAGGATGTGGGTTCCTGCGTCGGATATTAACGCAGACCGATTAGTTCGGGCCTTCCACACGACTCACCCGGATAAACCTGGCCCTGAGGGTCCGGAGGCCCCTAGTAGAAGGAGGGGTACTGTCACGGGTGTGTCGCCACGAAGATCCTCACGATTACACAGCCTGACTTCTCGCAGCTGAGTTTTTGGTGCTTTGTGTTTTTCGGCAGTGAGGGAGTTAACTCTCTCTCTGTGCTAGACAAGGTCCAGCCTCGCCCAGCTGCAATCAATGCTGCTGTAGTGGGACTCCTTCAAATGCCTGCCGGTCTGTTAGGGAAGTGTCGGTGAAAGCATTTCATGCAGACTAACAGAGCGGATCGTGGTATTTGGAGTTTCAGAGCTAAGTGTATTTGGAGTGTTTTTTTCCCTTCCTCACTTTAACATTTATCTCCTTTCCCGTTGGTGTTCCCTCTGTTGTAGTTGTGTAGTTTTTGTATGCAAGGTGGTTTTGGTTTTACCGTTGTACTGTCTCGTTCGTCTAAGTACTGAGTGTGGGCATATTATTACCTGTCCCCTTTTGTTGTGATCAGGGGTCCTTCTCAGGACTAGATTACTTAGGTGCAGGGATCCTCAGGAGGTAGGGGTTACGCTGGCGGCCTGGACCTCTGTACCTTTAACAGTACTTCCAGGTAGAGGGATTAGTCAGGGCCCCAGCTTAGGGTCAGCTTAGGCCCCCTACCTCCAGTACACAGAGACAGTGTGACAAAGAAAGGTGAAGGTCGCAGTGGAATAAAAAGACAATATCAATGTCCCTTGGAAGAGTGGTGGAGTTCGCAGTGGAATAAAAAGACAATATCAATGCCCCTTGGTAGAGTGGTGGAGGTCGCAGTGGAATAAAAAGACAATATTAATGCCCCGTGGAAGGGACGTGGAGGTCACAGTAGCTTATCAAGACGCTTTTAATGCCCCTTGGGAGAGTGGTGGAGGTCGCAGTGGAATAAAAAGACAATATCAATGCCCCGTAAAAGAGACGTGGAGGTTACAGTAGGTTAACAAGACGGTTTTAATGCCCCTTGGAAGGGCTGTGGAGTTCAGAGTGGTTTAACAAGATGGTTTTAATGCCCCTTGATAGAGATGTGAAGGTCTCAGTAGCTTAACAAGATGGTTTTAATGCCCCTTGGAACAGTGGAGGAGGTTACAGTGGAATAAAAAGACAATATCAATGCCCCTTGGAAGAGTGGTGGAGGTCGCAGTGGAATAAAAAGACAATGTCAATGCCCCGTGAAAGAGACGTGGAGGACACAGTAGCTTAACAAGATGGTTTTAATGCCCCTTGGAAGAGTGGTGGAGGTCTAAGTGGAATAAAAAGACAATAACAATGCCCTGTAAGAGACATGGAGGTCACAGTAGCTTAACAAGACGGTTTAAATGCCCATTGGAAGAGCTGTGGAGTTCAGAGTGGTTTAACAAGACAGTTTTAATGCCCCTTGATAGAGATGTGGAGGTCTCAGTAGCTTAACAAGATGGTTTTAATGCTCCTTGGAACAGTGGAGGAGGTTACAGTGGAATAAAAAGACAATATCAATGCCCTTTGGAAGAGTGGTGGAGGTCGTAGTGGAATAAAAAGACAATATCAGTTCCCCCTGTGGAATAGACGTGGAGGTCACAATAGCAAAACAAGACAGTTTTAATGCTACTAGGAAGAGTGGTGGAGGTCGCTGTGGAATAAAAAGACAACATCAATGCCCCGTGGAAGAGACATGGAGGTCACATTAGCTTTACAAGACTGTTTTAATGCCCCTTGGAAGAGTGCTGGAGGTTACAGAGGAATAAAAAGACAAAATCACTGCCCCGTGGAAGAGACGTTGAGGTCACAGTAGCTTATCAAGACGGTTTTAATGCTACATGGAAGAGTGGTGGAGATCACTGTGGAATAAAAAGACAATATCAATGCCCCGTGGAAGAGACGTGGAGGTGACAGTAGCTTAACAATACGGTATTAATGCCCCTTGGAAGAGCTGTGGAGTTCAGAGTGGTTTTTCAAGATGGTTTTAATGCCCCTTGGAAGAGACACGGTGGTCACATTAGCTTTACAAGACGGTTTTAATGCCCCTTGGAAGAGTGGAGGAGGTCGCATTGGAATAAAAAGACAGTATCAATGCCCCATTGAATAGACGTGGAGGTCACAGTAGCTTAACAAGACGGTTCTAATGCCCCTTGGAAGAGCTGTGGAGATCACAGTGGTTTAACAAGACGGATTTAATGCCCCTTGGATGAGACTTGGAGGCCACAGTAGCTTAACAATTTAGTTCTAATGCCCTTTGGAAAGGTGGTGAAGGTTACATTGGAATAAAAAGACAATATCAATGCCCCGTGGAAGAGACGTGGAGGTCACAGTAGCTTAGCAAGACAGTTTAATGCCCCTTGGAAGAGTGTTGGAGGTTAAAGTGGAATAAAAAGACAATATCAATGCCTTTTGGAAGAGTGGTGGATGTCGCAGTGGAATAAAAAGACAATATCATTGCCATGTGGAAGAAACGTGGAAGTCACATTAGCTTAAAAAGATGGTTTTATTGCCCCTTGGAAGAGTGCTGGAGGTCGCAGGCAATAAAAAGACAATATCAATGCCCCTTGGATGAACCGTGGAGGTCAAAGTAGCTTAACAATACGGTTTTATTTCCCCTTGGAAGAGTGGTGGAGGTTACAGTGGAAATTAAAGACAATATCAATGCCCCGTGGTAGAGATGTGGAGATCACAGTAGCTTAACAAGATGGTTTTAATGCCGCTTGCTAGAGTGGTGGAGTTTGGAGTGGAATAAAAATACAACATCAATGCCCCTTGGAAGAGTCGTGGAGGTCGCAGTGGAATAAAAAGACAATATCAATGCCCCTTGGAGAAGTGGTGGAGGTCGCAGTGGAATAAAAAGACGATATCAATGCCACTTGGAAGAGACGTGGAGGTCACATTAGCTTAACAAGATGGTTTAAATGCCCCTTGTAAGAGTGGTGGATTTTGCAGTGGAATAAAAAGACAATGTTAATGCCCTGTAGAAGAGACGTGGAAGTCACAGTAGCTTAACAAGAAAGTTTTAATGCCCCTTCGAAGAGCTGTGGAGTTCAGAGTGGTTTAACAAGAAGGTTTGAATGCCCCTTTGAAGAGACATGGAGGTCACAGTAGCTGAAAAACACGGTATTAATGCCACTTGGAGGAGTGGGCGAGATTACAGTGAAATAAAAAGACAATATCATTGCCCCGTGGAAGAGACGTGGAGGTCACAGTAGCTTAACAAAATGGTTTTAAAGCCTCTTGGAAGAGTGGTGAAGGTTGCAGTGGAATAAAAAGACAATATCAATAGCCCTTGGAAGAGTGTTGGGGGTCGCAGGGAAGAAATAGACAAAATCAATGCCCCATGGAAGAGACGTGGAGGTCAAATTAGCTTAACAATACGGTTCTATTGCCCCTTGGAAGAGTGGTGGAGGTTACAGTGGAAAAAATAGACACTATCAATGATCCGTGGAGAGACGTGGAGGTCACAGTAGCTTAACAAGACAGTTTTAATGCCCCTTGGAAGAGTGGTGGAGGTCGCAGTGGAATAAAAAGATGATATCAATGGTTCTTGGAAGAGACGTGGAGGACACAGTAGCTTAACAAGATAGTTTTAATGCCCCTTGAAAGAGTGGTGGAGATCGCAGTGGAATAAAAAGACAATATCAATCCCCCTTGGAAGAGTGGTGGAGGTCGCAGTGGAATAAAAATACAATATCAATGCTCCGTGGAATAGACGTGGATGTCACAGTAGCTTAACAAGACGGTTTTAATGCCCCTTGGAAGAACTGTGGAGTTGAGAGTGGTTTAACAAGATGGTTTTAATGCCCCTTGGATGAGACGTGGAGACCACAGTAGCTTAACAACGAGGTTCTCATGCCCCTTGGAAAGGTGATGAAGGTTAAAGTGGAATAAAAAGACAATATCAATGCCCTGTGGAAGAGACGTGGAGGTCACTGTAGCTTAACAAGACGGTTTTAATGCCCCTTGGAAGAGTGTTGGAGGTCGCAGTGGAATAAAAAGACGATATCAATGGCTCTTGGAAGAGACGTGGAGGACACAGTAGCTTAATTAGACAGTTTTAATGCCCCTTGGAAGAGTGGTAGATATCGCACTTGAATAAAAAGACAATATCAATGCCCCTTGGAAGAGTGGTGGAGGTCGCAGTGGAATAAAAAGACAATATCAATGCCCCATGGAATAGACGTGGAGGTCACAGTACCTTAACAAGACGTTTTTAATGCCCCTTGGATGAGCTGTGGAGTTCAGAGTGGTTTAACAAGATGGTTTTTATGCCCCTTGGATGAGACATGGAGGCCACAGTAGCTTAACAAGGTGGTTCTAATGCCCCTTGCAAAGGTGGTGAAGGTTAAAGTGGAATAGAAAGACAATATCAATGCCCCGTGGAAGAGACGTGGAGGTCACAGTAGCTTAACAAGACAGTTTTAATGCCCCTTGGAAGAGTGGTGGATGTCGCAGTGGAATATAAAGACAATATCAATGCCCCGAGGAACAAACGTGGAGGTCACAATACCTTAAAAAGACGGTTTTATTGCCCCTTGGAAGAGTGGTGGAGGTCGCAGGGAATAAAACGACAATATCAATGCCCCTTGGAAGAGACGTGGAGCTCAAAGTAGCTTAACAATATGGTTATATTGCCCTTTGGAAGAGTGGTAAAGGTTACAATGGAATTTAAAGACAATATTAATGCCGCGTGGAAGAGACATGGAGGTCACAGTAGCATAACAAGATGGTTTTAATGCCTTTTGGAAGAGTTGTGGAGTTTGCAGTGGAATAAAAACACATTATCAAGGCCCTTTGGAAGAGTGGTGGAGGTCGCAGTGGAAAAAAAAGACAATATAAATGCCCCTTGGTAGAGTGGTGGAGCTCACAGTGGAATAAAATGACGATATCAATGCCCCTTGCAAGAGACGTGGAGGTCACAGTAGCTTAACAAGACAGTTTAAATTCCCCTTGGAAGAGTGGTGGAGTTCACAGTGGTTTACCAAGACGGTTTGAATGCCCCTTGGAAGAGACGTGGAGGTCACAGTATCTTAAAATGACGGTTTTAATGCCCCTTGGAAGAGTGGTAGAGGTCGCAGTGGAATAAAAAGACAATATCAATGCCGCTTGGAAGAATGGTGGAGGTCGCAGTGGAATAAAAGACAATATCAATGCCTCGGGGAAGAGACGTGGAGGTCAAAGAAGCATAACAAGATGGTTTTAATGCCCCTTGTAAGAGTAGTGGAAGTCGCAGTGGATTAAAAAGACATCAATTCCCCGTGGAAGAGACGTGGAGGTCATTTTAGCTTTACAAGATGGTTTTAATGCCCCTTGGAAGAATGGTGGAGTTCGCAGTGTAATAAAAAGACAATATCACGGCCCCTTGGAAGAGTGGTGGAGGTCGCAATGGAATAAAAAAAAATAAATGAATGCCCCTTGGATGAGACGTGGAGGTCACAGTAGCTTAACAAGACAGTTTAAATACCCCTTGGAAGAGTGTTGGAGTTTGAAACAAGACGGTTTAAATGCCCCTTGGAAGAGTGTTGGAGTTCGAAGTGGAATAAAAAGACAATATTAATGCCCCGTAGAAGAAACGTGGAGGTGACAGTAGCTTAATAAGTCAGTTTTACTCCCCCTTGGAAGAGCTGAGGAGTTCAGAGTGGTTTAACAAGACGGTTTGAAAGCCCCTTGGAAGAGACGTGGAGGTCACAGTAGCTTAAAAAAACGGTATTAATGCCCCTTGGAAGAGTGGTGGAGGTTACAGTGAAATAAAAAGACAATATCAATGCCCCGTCGAAGAGAAGTGGAGGTCACAGTAGCTTAACAAAATGTTTTTTTTGCCCCTTGGAAGAGTGCTGGAGGTTGCAGTGGAATAAAAAGAAAATATCAATGCCCTTTGGAGAGTGGTGGAGGTTGCAGTGGAATAAAAAGACGATATCAATGCCCCGTGGAAGAGACGTGGAGGTCACAGTAACTTAACAAGACGGTTTTAATGCCCTTTGAAGGAGTGGTGGAGTTCGCAGTTTAATAAAACGACAATATCAAGGCCCCTTGGAGGAGTGGTGGAGGTTGCAGTGGAATAAAAAGACAATATCAATACCCCGTGGAAGATTGCTGGAGGTCGCAGTGGAATAAAAAGACAATATCAATGCCCCTTGGAAGAGACGTGGAGGTCACAGTAGCTTAACAAGACGGTTTTAATGCCCCTTGGAAGAGTGTTGGAGGTCGCAGTGGAATAAAAAGACGATATCAATGGCTCTTGGAAGAGACGTGGAGGACACAGTAGCTTAATTAGACAGTTTTAATGCCCCTTGGAAGAGTGGTAGATATCGCACTTGAATAAAAAGACAATATCAATGCCCCTTGGAAGAGTGGTGGAGGTCGCAGTGGAATAAAAAGACAATATCAATGCCCCATGGAATAGACGTGGAGGTCACAGTACCTTAACAAGACGTTTTTAATGCCCCTTGGATGAGCTGTGGAGTTCAGAGAGGTTTAACAAGATGGTTTTTATGCCCCTTGGATGAGACATGGAGGCCACAGTAGCTTAACAAGGTGGTTCTAATGCCCCTTGGAAAGGTGGTGAAGGTTAAAGTGGAATAGAAAGACAATATCAATGCCCCGTGGAAGAGACGTGGAGGTCACAGTAGCTAAACAAGACGGTTTAAATGCCCTTTGGAAGAGTGTTGGAGTTCGAAGTGGAATAAAAAGACAATATTAATGCCCCGTAGAAGAAACGTGGAGGTCACAGTAGCTTAACAAGTCAGATTTACTCCCCCTTGGAAGAGCTGTGGAGTTCAGAGTGGTTTAACAAGACGGTTTGAAAGCCCCTTGGAAGAGACGTGGAGGTTACAGTAGCTTAAAAAAACGGTATTAATGCCCCTTGGAAGAGTGGTGGAGGTTACAGTGAAATAAAAAGACAATATCAATGCCCCGTGGAAGAGACGTTGAGGTCACAGTAACTTAACAAGACGGTTTTAATGCCCGTTGGAGGAGTGGTGGAGTTCGCAGTTTAATAAAACAACAATATCAAGGCCCCTTGGAAGAGTGCTAGAGGTTGCAGTGGAATAAAAAGACAATATCAATACCCCTTGGAAGATTGCTGGAGGTCGCAGTGGAATAAAAAGACAATATCAATGCCCCTTCGAAGAGACGTGGAGGTCACAGTAGCTTAACAAGACGGTTTAAATGTCTCTTGGAAAAGTGGTGGAGTTCAGAGTGGTTTTACAAGATGATTTTATTGACCCTTGGAAGAGACGTGGAGGCCACATTAGCTTTACAAGATGGTTTTAATGCCCCTTGGAAAAGTGATGGAGGTTACAGTGGAATAAAAAGACAAAATCAATGCCCCGTGGAAGAGACGTGGATTTCACAGCAGCTTAACAGGACGATTTTAATACTACTTGGAAGAGTGGTGGAGGTCGCTGTGGAATAAAAAGACAATTTCAATGCCCCTTGGAAGAGACGTGGAGGTCACACTACCTTAACAGTACAGTTTTAATGCCCCTTGGAAGAGCTGTGGAGTTCAGATTGATTTTACAAGATGGTTTTAATGCCTTTTGGAAGAGACGTGGTGGTCACATTAGCATTACAAGATGGTTTTACTGCACCTTAGAAGAGTGGTGGAGGTTACAGTGGAATAAAAAGACAATATCAATGCCCCGGGGAAGAGACGTGGAGATCTAAATAGCTTAAAAAGACAGTTGTAATGCCCCTTAAAAGAGTGGTGGAGTTTGCAGTGGAATAAAAATACAATATCAATGCCCGGTGCAAGAGACGTGGAGGTCACAGTAGCTTAACAAGTTGGTTTTAATGGCCCTTAGAAAAGGGGTGGAGGTCGCAGTGGAATAAAAAGACAATATCAATGTTCCTTGGAAGAGTGGTGGAGGTCGCATTCGAATAAAAAGACAAAATCAATGCCCCTTGGAAAAGACGTGGAGGTCACAGTAGCTTAACAAGACGGTTTTAATGCCCCTTGGAAGAGTAGTGGAGGTCGCTGTGGAATAAAAATACAATATCAATGCCCCGTGGAAAAGACGTGTAGGTCACAGTAGTTTAACAAAGCGGTTTTAATGCCCCTTGGAAGAGTGGTGGAGGTCACAGTGGAATAAAAAAACAATATCAATGTCCCGTGTAAGAGACGTGGAGGTCACAGTAGCTTAACAAGATGGTTTTAATGGCCCTTAGAAAAGTTGTGGCGGTTGCAGTGGAATAAAAAGACAATAATAATGCCCCTTGGATGAGTGGTGGAGGTCGTATTGGACTAAAAAGACAATATCAATTCCCCGTAGAAGAGACATGGAGGTCACAGAAACTTAACAAAATGGTTTTCATGCCCCGTGGAAGAGTGGTGGAGGTAGCAGTGGAATAAAAAGACAAAATCAATGCCCCGTGGAAGAGACGTGGAGGTTACAGTAGCTTAACAAGATGGTTTTAATGCACCTTGGAAGAGCTGTGGAGTACAGAGCGGTTTAACAAGATGGTTTTAAAGCCCTTTGGAAGAGACGTGGAGGTAGCAGTAGCTTAACAAGACAGTTTTCATGCCTCTTGTAAGAGTGGTGGAGGTTACAGTGAAAAAAAAAGACAATATCAATGCCCTGTGGAAAAGACGTGGAGGCCACAGTAGCTTAACAAGACACTTTTTAATGCCCCTTGGCAGAGCTGTGGCATTCAGAGTGGTTTAACAAGAAGGATTTAATGCCCCTTTGAAGAGACGTGAAGATGACAGTAGCTTAACAAGACAGTTTTAATGCCCCTTGGAAGAGTGGTGGAGGTTACAGTGGAATGAAAAGACAATATGAATGCCCCGTGGAAGAGACTTGGAGGTCACAGTAGCTTAAAAAGATGGCTTTATTGCCCCTTGGTGGAGGTCGCAGAGTAATAAAAAGACAATATCAAAGTCCCTTGGAAGAGTAGTGGAGGTCGCAGTGGAATAAAAAAACAATAACAATGCCCCTTGGAAGAGTGGTGGAGGTTGCAGTGGAATAAAAAGACAATATCAATGCCCCGTAGAAGGGACGTGGAGGTCACAGTAGCGTAACAAGACTATTTTAATGCCCCTTGGAAGAGTGGTGGAGGTAGCAGTGGTATAAGAAGACAATATCAATACCCAGTGGAACAGCCATGAAGGTCTCAGTAGCATAACAAGACTATTTTAATGCCCCTTGGAAGAACTGTGGAGTTCAGAGAGGTTTAACAAGACAGTTTTAATGCCACTTGGAAGAGACGTGGAGGTCACAGTAGCTTAACAAGACGGTTTTAGTGCCAATTGGAATCGTGGTGTAGGTTACATTGGAATAAAAAGACAATATCAATGCCCATTGGAAGAAATGTGGAGGTCACAGTAGCATAACAAGACAGTTTTAATGCCCCTTGGAAGAGCTGTGGAGTTCAGAGAGGTTTAACAAGGCGGTTTTAATGCCCCTTGGAAGAGACGTGGAAGTCACAGTAGCTTAACAAGATGGTTTTAATGCCCGTTGGAAGAGTTGTGGGGGTCGCAGTGGAATAAAAAGACAATATCAATGTTACTTGGAAGAGTGATGTTGGTTGCAGTGGAATAAAAAGACAATATCAATGCCCCGTGGAAGAGACGTGGGGGTAATAGTAGCTTAACAAGACAGTTTTAATGCCGCTTGGAAGATGGGTGGAGGTCGCAGTGGAATAAGAAGACAATATCAATGCCCCTTGGAAAAGACGTGGAGGTCACAGTAGCTTAACAAGACGGTTTTAATGCCCCTTGGAAGAGTCGTGGAGGTCGCTGTGGAATAAAAATACAATATCAATGCCCCGTGGAAGAGACGTGGAGGTCACAGTAGTTTAACAAAGCGGTTTTAATGCCCCTTGGAAGAGTGGTGGATGTCGCAGTGGAATAAAAAAACAATATCAATGCCCCGTGTAAGAGACGTGGAGGTCACAGTAGCTTAACAAGATGGTTTTAATGGCCCTTAGAAAAGTTGTGGCGGTTGCAGTGGAATAAAAAGACAATATCAATGCCCCTTGGAAGAGTGGTGGAGATCGTATTGGACTAAAAAGACAATATCAATTCCCCGTAGAAGAGACATGGAGGTCACAGAAATTTAACAAAATGGTTTTCATGCCCCGTGGAAGAGTGGTGGAGGTAGCAGTGGAATAAAAAGACAAAATCAATGCCCCGTGGAAGAGACGTGGAGGTCAGAGTCGCTTAACAAGACGGTTTTAATGCCCATTGGAAGAGTAGTGGGGGTCGCTGTGGAATAAAAAGACAATATCAATGCCCCGTGGAAGAGACGTGGAGGTCACAGTAGCTTAACAAGATGGTTTTAATGCCCCTTGGAAAAGCTGTGGAGCACAGAGTGGTTTAACAAGATGGTTTTAATGCCCCTTGGAAGAGACGTGGAGGTAGCAGTAGCTTAACAAGACAGTTTTAATGCCTCTTGGAAGAGTGGTGGAGGTTACAGTGAAAAAAAAAGACAATATCAATGCCCTGTGGAAAAGACATGGAGGCCACAGTAGCTTAACAAGACACTTTTTAATGCCCCTTGGCAGAGCTGTGGCATTCAGAGTGGTTTAACAAGAAGGATTTAATGCCCCTTGGAAGAGACGTGAAGATGACAGTAGCTTAACAAGACAGTTTTAATGCCCTTTGGAAGAGTGGTGGAGGATACAGTGGAATAAAAAGACAATATCAATGCCCCGTAGAAGGGACGTGGAGGTCACAGTATCTTAACAAGGCTATTTTAAAACCCCTTGGAAGAGTGGTGGACGTCGCAGTGGTATAAGAAGACAATATCAATACCCAGTGGAACAGACATGAAGGTCACAGTAGCATAACAAGACTGTTTTAATGCCCCTTGGAAGAACTGTGTAGTTCAGAGAGGTTTAACAAGACAGTTTTAATGCCCCTTGGAAGAGGCATGGAGGTCACAGTAGCTTAACAAGACGGTTTTAGTGCCAATTGGAATCGTGGTGTAGGTTACATTGGAATAAAAAGACAATATCAATGCCCAGTGGAAGAAACGTGGAGGTCACAGTAGCTTTATAAGACTGTTTTAATGCCCCTTGGAAGAGCTGTGGAGTTGAGAGAGGTTTAACAAGACGGTTTTAATGCCCCTTGGAAGAGACGTGGAAGTCACAGTAGCTTAACAAGACGGTTTTAATGCCCGTTGGAAGAGCTGTGGGGGTCGCAGTGGAATAAAAAGACAATATCAATGTTCCTTGGAAGAGTGATGTTGGTCGCAGTGGAATAAAAAGACAATATCAATGCCCCGTGGAAGAGACGTGGAGGTAATAGTAGCTTAACAAGACTGTTTTAATGCCACTTGGAAGATTGGTGGAGGTCGCAGTGGAATAAAAAGACAATATCAATGCCCTGTGGAAGAGACATTGTGGTCACAGTAGCTTAACAATACAGGTTTAGTGCCCCTTAGAAGAGTGGTGGAGGTTGCAGTGGAGTAAAAAGAGAATATCAATGCCCCGTGCAAGAGACGTGAACGTAGAAGTAGCTTAACAAGATGGTTTTAATGCCCCTTGGAAGAGTGGTGGAGGTCGCAGTGGAATAAAAAGCCAATATTAATGCCCCGTGGAAGAGACGTGGAGGTCAAAGTAGCTTAACAAGATGGTTTTAATATACCTTGGAAGAGCTGTGAAGTTCAGAGTGGTTTATAAAGACGGTATTAATGATCCTTGGATGAGACGTGGCGGTCACAGTAGCTTAAAAAGAGAGTTTTAATGCCCATTGGAAAAGTGGTGGAGGTTACAGTGGAAGAAAAAGACAATTTCAATGCCCCGTGGAAGAGATGTCGAGGTCACAGTAGCTTAACAACACAGTTTTAATGCCCCTTGGAAGAGTGGTGGAGATCGCATTGGATTAAAAAGTCAATATAAATGCCCCGTGGAATATACGTGGAGGTCACAGTAGCTTAACAAGACGGTTTTAATGCCCCTTGGAAGAGCTGTGGAGTTCAGATTGGTTTAACAAGACGGTTTTAATTCCCCTTGGATGAGACGGGGAGGCCACAGTAGCTTAACAAGGCAGTTCTAATGCACGTTGGAAAGGTGGTGAAGGTTACATTGGAATAAAAAGATAATATCAACGCCCCGTGGAAGAGATGTGGCGGTCACAGTAGCTTATCAAGACAGTTTTAATGCCCCTTGGAAGAGTGTTGGAGGTTGCAGTGGAATAAAAAGACAATATCAATGCACCTTGGAAGAGTGGTGGATGTCGCATTGGAATAAAAAGAAAATATCTCTGCCCCGTGGAAGAAACGTGGAGGTCACAGTTGCTTAAAAAGAAAATTTTATTGCCCCTTGGAAGAGTGGTGTAGGTCGCAGGGAATAAAAAGACAATATCAGTGCCCCGTAGAAGAGACGTGGAGGTCACAGTAGCTTAACAAGACGGTTTTAATGCCCCTTGGAACAGTGGTGGAGGTCGCAGTGGAATAAAAAGACAATATCAATGCCCCGTGGAAGAGACGTGGAGGTCACAGTAGCTTAACAAGTCGGTTTTAATGCACCTTCGAAGAGTGGTGGTGGTCGCAGTGGAATAAAAAGACAATATCAATGCCCCTTGGAAGAGTGGTGGAGGTCGCAGTGGAATAAAAAGACAATATCAACGCCCCGTGGAAGAGACGTGGAGGTCACAGTAGCTTATCAAAATGGTTTTAATGTCCCTTCGAAGAGTAGTGGTGGTCGCAGTGGAATAAAAAGACAATATCAATGCCCCTTGGAAGAGACGTGGAGGTCACAGTAGCTTTACAAGATGGTTTTTATGCCCCTTGGAAGAGTGGTGGAGGTTACAGTGTAATAAAAAGACAATATCAATGCCCCGTGGAAGAGACGTGGAGATCACAGTAGCTTAACAAAACGGTTTCAATGCCCCTTGGAAGAGTGGTGGAGATCGCAGTGGAATATAAAGATAATATCAATGCCCCTTGGAAGAGTGGTGGAGATCACAGTGGAAAAAAGACAATATCAATGCCCCGTGGAAGAGACGTGGAGATCACAGTAGCTTAACAAAACGGTTTCAATGCCCCTTGGAAGAGTGGTGGAGATCGCAGTGGAATATAAAGATAATATCAATGCCCCTTGGAAGAGTGGTGGAGATCACAGTGGAAAAAAGACAATATCAATGCCCCGTGGAAGAGATGTCGTGGTCACAGCAGCTTAACAATACAGTTTTAATACCCTTTTGAAGAGTGATGGAGGTCGCAGTGGAATAAAAAGACAATATCAATGCCCCGTGGAAGAGACCTGGATGTCACAGTAGCTTAACAAGACGGTTTTAATGCCCCTTCGAAGAGTTATGGTGGTCGCAGTGGAATAAAAAGACAATATCAATGCCCCTTGGAAGAGTGGTGGAGGTCGCAGTGGAATAAAATGACAATATCAATGCCCCGTGGAAGAGACGTAGAGGTCACAGTAGCTTAAGAAGATGGTTTTAATGCCCATTGGAAAAGTGGTGGAGGTAGCAGTGGAATAAAAAGACAAAATCAATGCCCCTTGGATGAGACGTGGGGGCCACAGTAGCTTAACAAGGCGGTTCTAATGCCCCTTGGAAGAGTGGTGGAGGTCGCAGTGGAATAAAAATACAATATCAATGCCCCGTGGAAGAGACGTGGAGGTCACAGTAGCTTAACAAGACGGTTTTAATGCCCCTTCGAAGAGTGGTGGTGATCGCAGTGGAATAAAAAGACAATATCAATGCCCCTTGGAAGAGTGGTGGAGGTAGCAGTGGAATAAAAAGACAATATCTATGCCCCGTGGAAGAGACATGGAGGTCACAGTAGCTTTACAAAACAGTTTTAATGCCCCTTGGAAGAGTGGTGGAGGTTACAGTGGAATAAAAAGACAATATCAATTCCCTGTGGAAGAGAAGTGTAGATCACAGTAGCTTAACAAAATGGTTTTAATGCCCCTTCGAAGAGTAGTGGTGGTCGCAGTGGAATAAAAAGACAATATCATTGCCCCTTGGAAGAGACGTGGAGGTCACAGTAGCTTTACAAGATGGTTTTAATGCCCCTTGGAAGAGTGGTGGAGGTTACAGTGTAATAAAAAGACAATATCAATGCCCCGTGGAAGAGACGTGGAGATCACAGTAGCTTAACAAGACGGTTTCAATGCCCCTTGGAAGAGTGGTGGAGATCGCAGTGGAATATAAAGATAATATGAATGCCCCTTGGAAGAGTGGTGGAGATCACAGTGGAAAAAAGACAATATCAATGCCCCGTGGAAGAGATGTCGTGGTCACAGCAGCTTAACAATACAGTTTTAATACCCCTTTGAAGAGTGATGGAGGTCGCAGTGGAATAAAAAGACAATATCAATGCCCCGTGGAAGAGACCTGGATGTCACAGTAGCTTAACAAGACGGTTTTAATGCCCCTTCGAAGAGTTATGGTGGTCGCAGTGGAATAAAAAGACAATATCAATGCACCTTGGAAGAGTGGTGGAGGTCGCAGTGGAATAAAATGACAATATCAATGCCCCGTGGAAGAGACGTAGAGGTCACAGTAGCTTAAGAAGATGGTTTTAATGCCCATTGGAAAAGTGGTGGAGGTAACAGTGGAATAAAAAGACAAAATCAATGCCCCTTGGATGAGACGTGGGGGCCACAGTAGCTTAACAAGGCGGTTCTAATGCCCCTTGGAAGAGTGGTGGAGGTCGCAGTGGAATAAAAATACAATATCAATGCCCCGTGGAAGAGACGTGGAGGTCACAGTAGCTTAACAAGACGGTTTTAATGCCCCTTCGAAGAGTGGTGGTGGTAGCAGTGGAATAAAAAGACAATATCAATACCCCTTGGAAGAGTGGTGGAGGTAGCAGTGGAATAAAAAGACAATATCTATGCCCCGTGGAAGAGACATGGAGGTCACAGTAGCTTTACAAAACAGTTTTAATGCCCCTTGGAAGAGTGGTGGAGGTTACAGTGGAATAAAAAGACAATATCAAGTCCCCGTGGAAGAGAAGTGTAGATCACAGTAGCTTAACAAAATGATTTCAATGTCCCTTGGAAGAGTGGTGGAGATCGCAGTGGAATATAAAGATAATATCAATGCCCCTTGGAAGACTGGTGGAGATCACAGTGGAAAAAAGACAATATCAATGCCCCGTGGAAGAGACGTGGTGGTCACAGCAACTTAACAATACTGTTTTAATGCCCCTTTGAAGAGTGATGGAGGTCGAAGTGGTATAAAAAGACATTATCATTGCCCCGTGGAAGAGACGTCGAGGTCAAAGTATCTTAATAACATGGCTTTACTGCCCATTGGAAGAGGTGTGGAATTCAGAGTGGTTTAACAAGATGGTGGTAATGCCCCTTGGAAGAGACATGGAGGTCACAGTAGCTTAACAAGACGGTTTTAATGTCCCTTGGATGAGTGGTGTAAGTCGCAGTGGAAAAAAAAGACAATATCAATGCCCAGTTGAAGAGACGTGGAGGTCACAGTAGCTTAACAAAACAGTTTTAATGCCCTTTGAAAGAGTGGTGGAGGTCGCAGTGGAATAAAAAGACAATATCAATGCCCCGTGGAAAAGACTTGGAGGGTCACAGCAGCTTAACAAGACGGTTTTAATGCCCCTTGGAAGAGTGGTGGAGGTTGCAGTGGAATAAAAAGACAATATTAATGCCCCGTGGAAGAGACATGGAGGTCACAGTAGCTTAACAAGACGGTTTTAATGCCCCTTGGAAATGTGGTGGAGTACAGAGTGGTTTAAAAAGAAAGTTTTAATGCCCCTTGGCAGAGAAGTGGAGGTCGCAGCAGCTAAACAAGATGGTTTTAATGCCCCTTGGAAGAGTGGTGGAGGTCGCAGTGGAATAAAAAGACAATATCAATGCCCCGTGGAAGAGACGTGGAGGTCACAGTAGCTTAACCAGACAAATTTAATGCCCCTTGGAAGAGTGGTGGAGGACGCAGTGGAATGAAAAGACAATATCAATATCCCGTTTAAGAGACATGGAGGTAACAGTAGCATAAAAAGACGGTTTTAATGCCCCTTGGAAGAGCTGTGGAGTTCAGAGAGGTTTAAAAAGATGGCTTTAATGTCCCTTGGAAGAGACATGGAGGTCACAGTAGCTTAACAAGACAGTTTTCGTGCCCCTTGGAAAAGTGGTGGAGGTTACATTGGAATAAAAAGACATTACCAGTGCCCCATGGAAGAGACATGGAGGTCACAGTAGCTTAACAAGACGGTTTTATTTCCAACTTGTAAGAGTGGTGGACGTCGCAGTGGAATAAAAATACAATATCATTGCCGCGTGGAAGAGACGTGGAGGTCACAGTAGATTATCAAGACGGATTTAATGCCCCTTGGCAGAACTGTGGAGTTCAGAGTGGTTTAACAAGACGGTTTTAATGCCCCTTGGAAAAGAGGTGAAGGTCACAGTAGCTTAACAAGACGGTTTTAATGCCCCTTGGAAGAGTGGTGGAGGTCTTAGTGGAATAAAAAGACATTATCAATGCCCCTTGGAAGATTGGTGGAGGTCACAGTGGAATAAAAAGACAATATCAATACCCCGTGGAAGAGACGTGGAGATCACAGTAGCTTAACAAGAAGGTTTAATGCCCCTTGGGAGAGTGGTGGAGGTTACAGTGGAATATAAAGACAATATCAATTCCCCGTAAAAGAGACGTGGAAGTCAAAGTAGCTTAATAAGACGGATTTAATGCCCCTTGGAAGAGCTGTGGAGTTCAGAGTGGTTTAACAAGACGGTTTTAATTCCCCTTGGAAGAGACGTGGAGGTCACAGTAGCTTAAGAGGAAAGGTTTAATGCCCCTTGGAAGAGTGGTGGAGGTTACAGTGGAATATAAAGACAATATTAATGCCCAGTGGAAGAGAAGAGGAGGTCACAGTAGCGTAACAAGACGATTTTAATGCCTCTTGGAAGAGTGGTGGTGGTTCGCAGTATAATAAAATGACAATATCAATGCCCCTTGGAAGAGTGGTGGAGGTCGTAGTGGAATAAAAAGACAATATCAATGCCCAGTGGAAGAGACGTGAAGGTCACAGTAGCTTAACAAGACGATTTTAATGCCCCTTGGAAGAGTGGTGGAGGTTACAGCGGAATAAAAAGACAATATCAATGCCCCGTGGAAGAGACGAGGAGGTCACAGTGGCTTAACAAGACAGTTTTATTGCCCCTTGGAAGAGTGGTTGTGATTGCAGTGGAATATAAAGACAATATCATTGCCGCGTGGAAGACACATGGAGGTCACAGTAGATTATCAAGACGGTTTTAATGCACCTTGGCAGAGCTGTGGAGTTCAGAGTGGTTTAACAAGACGATTTTAATGTCCCTTGGAAGAGATGTTAAGGTCACAGTAGCTTTACAAGACGATTTTAATGCCCCTTGGAAGAGTGGTGGAGGTTACAGTGGAATAAAAACACTACATCAATGCCCAGTAGAAGAGACGTGGAGGTCACAATAGGTTAACCAGATAATTTTAATGCCCCTTGGCAGAGGGCAGAGCTGTGGAGTTCAGAGTGGCTTAACAAGACGATTTTAATGCCCCTTGGAAGAGACATGAAGGTAACTGTAGCTTAACAAGACGGTTTTAATGCCCCTTGGAAGAGTGGTGGAGGTTACAATGGAATAAAAAGACAATATCAATGCCCCGTGGAATAGACGTGGAGGTCACAGTAGCTTAGCAAGATGTTTTTTTTGCCGCTTGGAAGAGTAGTGGAGGTCGCAATGGAAAAAAAAGAAAATATCAATCACCCTTTGAGGAGTGGTGGAGGTCGCAGTGGAATAAAAACACAATATCAATGTCCCGTTGAAGAGACGTGAAGGTCATAGTAGCGTAGCAAGACGGTTTTAAAGCCCTTTGGAAGAGTCGTGGAGGTTACAGTGGAATAAAAAGACAATATCAATGCCCCATGGAAGAGACGTGGAGGTCACAGTAGCTTAACAAGACTGTTTTAATGTACCTTGGAAGAGTGGTGGAGATCGCAGTGGAATATAAAGATAATATGAATGCCCCTTGGAAGAGTGGTGGAGATCACAATGGAAAAAAGACAATATCAATGCCCCGTGGAAGAAATGTGGTGGTCACAGCAGCTTAACAATACGGTTTTAATACCCCTTTGAAGAGTGATGGAGGTCGCAGTGGAATAAAAAGACAATGTCAATGCCCCGTGGAAGAGACGTGGATGTCACAGTAGCTTAACAAGACGGTTTTAATGCCCCTTCGATGAGTGGTGGTGGTCACAGTGGAATAAAAAGACAATATCAATGCCCCTTGGAAAAGTGGTGAAGGTCGCAGTGGAATAAAAAGACAATATCAATGCCCAGTGGAAGAGACGTGAAGGTCACATTAACTTAACAAGACGGTTTTAATGCCCCTTGGAAGAGTGGTGGAGGTTACAGCGGAATAAAAAGACAATATCAATGCCCCGAGGAAGAGACGCGGAGGTCACAGTGGCTTAACAAGACAGTTTTATTGCCCCTTTGAAGAGTGGTTGTGATCTCAGTGGAATAAAAAGAAAATATCATTGCCACGTAGAAGAGACATGGAGGTCACAGTAGATTATCAAGACGGTTTTAATGCACCTTGGCAGAGCTGTGGAGTTCAGAGTGGTTTAACAAGACGATTTTAATGTCCCTTGGAAGAGATGTGAAGGTCACAGTAGCTTTACAAGATGATTTTAATGCCCCTTGGAAGAGTGGTGGAGGTTACAGTGGAATAAAAACACTACATGAATGCGTAGTGGAAGAGACGTGGAGGTCACATTAGGTTAACCAGATAATTTTAATGCCCCTTGGCAGAGGACAGAGCTGTGGAGTTCAGAGTGGCTTAACAAGACGGTTTTAATGCCCCCTGGAAGAGACGTGAAGGTAACTGTAGCTTAACAAGACGGTTTTAATGCCCCTTGGAAAAGTGGTGGAGGTTACAATGGAATAAAAAGACAATATCAATGCCCCGTGGAATAGACGTGGAGGTCACAGAAGCTTAGCAAGATGTTTTTTTTGCCCCTTGGAAGAGTAGTGGAGGTCGCAATGGAAAAAAAGAAAATATCAATCACCCTTGGAGGAGTGGTGGAGGTCGCAGTGGAATTAAAAGACAATATCAATGCCAAGTGGAAGAGACGTGGAGGTCACAGTAGCTTTACAAGACGGTTTTAATGCCCCTTGGAAGAGTGGTGGAGGTTACAGTGGAATAAAAAGACAATATCAATGCCCCGTGGAAGAGACGTGGAGATCACAGTAGCTTAACAAGACGGTTTCAATGTCCCTTGGAAGAGTGGTGGAGATCGCAGTGGAATATAAAGATAATATCAATGCCCCTTGGAAGAGTGGTGGAGATCACAGTGGAAAAAAGACAATATCAATGCCCCGTGGAAGAGATGTGGTGGTCACAGCAGCTTAACAATACGGTTTTAATACCCCTTTGAAGAGTGATGGAGGTCGCAGTGGAATAAAAAGACAATATCAATGCCCCGTGGAAGAGACGTGGATGTCACAGTAGCTTAACAAGACCGTTTTAATGCCCCTTCGAAGAGTGGTGGTGGTCGCAGTGGAATAAAAAGACAATATCAATGCCCCTTGGAAGAGTGGTTGAGGTCGCAGTGGAATAAAATGTCAATATCAATGGCCCATGAAAGAGACGTAGAGGTCACAGTAGCTTAACAAGGCGGTTTTAATGCCCCTTGGAAGAGTGGTGGATGTAGCAGTGGAATAAAAAGACAATGTCAATGCCCATTGGAAAAGTGGTGGAGGTAGCAGTGGAATAAAAAGACAAAATCAATGCCCCTTGGATGAGACGTGGAGGCCACAGTAGCTTAACAAGGCGGTTTTAATGCCCCTTGGAAGAGTGGTGGAGGTCGCAGTGGAATAAAAAGACAATATCAATGCCCCGTGGAAGAGACGTGGAGGTCACAGTAGCTTAACAAGACGGTTTTAATGCCCCTTCGAAGAGTGGTGGTGGTCGCAGTGGAATAAAAATAAAATATCACTGCCACTTGGAAGAGTGGTGGATGTAGCAGTGGAATAAAAAGACAATATCAATGCCCCGTGGAAGAGACATGGAGGTCACAGTAGCTTTACAAAATGGTTTTAATGCCCCTTGGAAGAGTGGTGGAGGTTACAGTGGAATAAAAAGACAATATCAATGCCCCGTGGAAGAGACGTGGAGATCACAGTAGCTTAACAAGACGGTTTCAATGTCCCTTGGAAGAGTGGTGGAGATCGCAATGGAATATAAAGATAATATCAATGCCCCTTGGAAGAGTGGTGGAGATCACAGTGGAAAAAAGACAATATCAATGCCCCGTGGAAGAGACGTGGTGGTCACAGCACCTTAACAATATGGTTTTCATGCCCCTTTGAAGAGTGATGGAGGTCGAAGAGGAATAAAAAGACATTATCATTGCCCCGTGGAAGAGACGTCGAGGTCAAAGTAGCTTAATACCATGGTTTTACAGCCCCTTGGAAGAGCTGTGGAATTCAGAGTGGTTTAACAAGACGGTGTTAATGCCCCTTGGAGGAGACATGGATGTCACAGTAGGTTAACAAGACGGTTTTAATGCCCCTTGGAAGAGTGGTGGAGGTCGCAGTGGAAAAAAAAGACAATATCAATGCCCAGTTGAAGAGACGTGGAGGTCACAGTAGCTTAACAAAACAGTTTTAATGCCATTTGAAAGAGTGGTGGAGGTCGCAGTGGAATAAAAAGACAATATCAATGCCCCGTGGAAAAGACTTGGAGGTCACAATAGCTTAACAAGACGGTTTTAATGCACCTTGGAAGAGAGGTGGAGGTTGCAGTGGAATAAAAAGACAATATTAATGCCCCGTGGAAAAGACGTGGAGGTCACAGTAGCTTAACAAGACGGTTGTAATACCCCTTGGAAATGTGGTGGAGTACAGAGTGGTTTAACAAGAAAGTTTTAATGCCCCTTCGCAGAGAAGTGGAGGTCACAGTAGCTTAACATGATGGTTTTAATGCCCCTTGGAAGAGTTGTGGAGGTCGCAGTGGAATAAAAAGACAATATCCATGCCCCGTGGAAGAGACGTGGAGGTCACAGTAACTTAACAAGACAAATTTAATGCCGCTTGGAAGAGTGGTGGAGGACGCAGTGGAATGAAAAGACAATATTAATTTCCCGTGGAAGAGACATGAAGGTAACAGTAGCATAATAAGACGGTTTTAATGCCCCTTGGAAGAGCTGTTGTGTTCAGAGAGGTTTAAAAAGATGGTTTTAATGTCCCTTGGAAGAGACATGGAGGTCACAGTAGCTTAACAAGATGGTTTTTCTGCCCCTTGGAAAAGTGGTGGAGGTTACATTGGAATAAAAAGACATTATCAGTGCCCCATGGAAGAGACATGGAGGTCACAGGAGCTTAAAAAGACGGTTTTATTTCCAACTTGTAAGAGTGGTGGACGTAGCAGTGGAATAAAAATACAATATCATTGCCGCGTGGAAGAGACGTGGAGGTCACAGAAGATTATCAAGACGGATTTAATGCCCCTTGGCAGAACTGTGGAGTTCAGAGTGGTTTAACAAGACGGTTTTAATGCCCCTTGGAAAAGAGGTGAAGGTCACAGTAGCTTAACAAGATGGTTTTAATGCCCCTTGGAAGAGTGGTGGAGGTCTTAGTGGAAGAAAAAGACATTATCAATGCCCCTTGGAAGATTGGTGGAGGTCACAGTGGAATAAAAAGACAATATCAATACCCTGTGGAAGAGACGTGGAGATCACAGTAGCTTAACAAGATGGTTTTAATGCCCCTTGGAAGAGCTGTGGAGTACAGAGTGATTTAACAAGATGGTTTTAATGCCCCTTGGAAGAGTGGTGGAGGTTACAGTGGAATATAAAGACAATATCAATTCCCCGTAAAAGAGACGTGGAGGTCAAAGTAGCTTAATAAGAAGGTTTTAATGCCCCTTGGAAGAGCTGTGGAGTTCAGAGTGGTTTAGCAAGACGGTTTTAATTCCCCCTGGAAGAGACGTGGAGGTCACAGTAGTTTAACAAGAAGGTTTAATGCCCCTTGGAAGAGTGGTGGAGGTTACAGTGGAATATAAAGACAATATTAATGCCCAGTGGAAGAGAAGAGGAGGTCACAGTAGCGTAACAAGACGATTTTAATGCCTCTTGGAAGAGTGGTGGTGGTTCGCAGTATAATAAAATGACAATATCAATGCCGCTTGGAAGAGTGATGGAGGTCGCAGTGGAATAAAAAGACAATATCAATGCCCAGTGGATGAGACGTGAAGGTCACAGTAGCTTAACAAGATGGTTTTAATTCCCCTTGGAAGAGGGGTGGAGGTTACAGCGGAATAAAAAGACAATATCAATGCCCCGTGGAAGAGACGTGGAGGTCACAGTGGCTTAACAAGACAGTTTTATTGCACCTTGGAAGAGTGGTTGTGATCGCAGTGGAATAAAAAGACAATATCATTGCCGTGTGGAAGAGACATTCAGGTCACAGTAGATTATCAAGACGGTTTTAATGCACCTTGGCAGAGCTGTGGAGTTCAGAGTGGTTTAACAAGATGATTTTAATGTCCCTTGGAAGAGATGTGAAGGTCATAGTAGCTTTACAAGACGATTTTAATGCCCCTTGGAAGAGTGGTGGAGGTTACAGTGGAATAAAAACACTATATCAATGCCCAGTGGAAGAGGCGTGGAGGTCACATTAGGTTAACCAGATAATTTTAATGCCCCTTGGCAGAGGGCAGAGCTGTGGTGTTCAGAGTGGCTTAACAAGACGGTTTTAATGCCCCTTGGAAGAGACGTGAAGGTAACTGTAGCTTAACAAGACGGTTTTAATGCCCCTTGGAAGAGTGGTGGAGGATACAATGGAATAAAAAGACAATATCAATGACCCGTGGAATAGACGTGGAGGTCACAGTAGCTTAGCAAGATGTTTTTTTTGCCCCTTGGAAGAGTAGTGGAGGTCGCAATGGAAAAAAAAAGAAACTATCAATCACCCTTGGAGGAGTGGTGGAGGTCGCAGTGGAATAAAAACACAATATCAGTGCCCCGTGGAAGAGACGTGAAGGTCATGGTAGTGTAACAAGACGGTTTTAAAGCCCTTTGGAAGAGTCGTGGAGTTTACAGTGGAATAAGAAGACAATATCAATGCCCCGTTGAAGAGAGGTTGAGGTCACAGTAGCTTAACAAGACGGTTTTATTGCCCACTTGTAAGAGTGGTGGAAGTCACAGTTAAATAAAAAGACAATATCATTGCCGCGTGGAAGAGAGGTGGAGGTCACAGTAGATTATCAAGACGGTTTTAATGCCCCTTGGCAGAACTGTGGAGTTCGGAGTGGTTTAACAAGACGGTTTTAATGCCCCTTGGAAGAAATGTGAAATTCACAGTAGCTTAACAAGATGGTTTTAATGCCCCTTGGAAGAGTGGTGGAGGTTACAGTGGAATAAAAAGACAATATCAATGCCCCGTGGAAGAGACGTGGAGATCACAGTAGCTTAAAAAGATGATATTAATGCCCCTTGTAAGAGCTGTGGAGTTTAGAGTGGTTTAACAAGATGGTTTAAATGCCCCTTGGAAGACACGTGGATGTCACAGTAGTTAAAAAGATGATTTTAATACTCCTTGGAAGAGTGGTGAAGGTCTCAGTGGATTAAAAAGACAATATCAATGCCCCGTAGAAGAGACGTGGAGGGCACAGTATCTTAACAAGATGGTTTTAATGCCCCTTGGAAGAGCTGTGGAGTACAGAGTGGTTTAACAATATGGTTTTAATGCCCCTTGGAAGAGTGGTGGAGGTCGTAGTGTAATAAAAAGACAATATCAATGTCCCTTGGAAGACTGGTGGAGGTTGCAGTGGAATAAAAAGACAATATCAATATCCCGTGGAAGAGATGTGGAGATCACAGTAGATTAACAAGACAGTTTTATTGCCCCTTGGAAGAGTGGTGGAAGTCGCAGTGGAAGAAAAAGACAATATCAATGCCCCGTGGAAGGGACGTGGAGGTCAAAGTAGCTTAATAAGACGGTTTTAAAGCCCCTTGGAAGAGCTCTGGAGTTCAAAGTGGTGTAACAAGATGGTTTTAATGCCCCTTGGAAGAGACGTGGTGGTCACTGTAGCCTAATAAGACGGTTTTAATGCCCCTTGTAAGAGCAGTGGAGTTCAGAGTGGTTAAATAAGACAGTTTAAATGCCCCTTGGAAGAGACGTGGATGTCACAGTAGCTTAAAAAGATGATTTTAATACTGCTTGGAACAGTGGTGAAGGTCTCAGTGGAATAAAAAGACAATATCAATGCCCCGTGGAAGAGACATGGAGGGCACAGTATCTTAACAAGACGGTTTTAATGCCCCTTGGAAGAGCTGTGGAGAACAGAGTGGTTTAACAAGACGGTTTTAATGCCCCTTGGAAGAGTGGTGGAGGTCGTAGTGTAATAAAAAGACAATATCAATGTCCCTTGGAAGACTGGTGGAGGTTGCAGTGGAATAAAAAGACAATATCAATATCCCGTGGAAGAGATGTGGAGATCACAGTAGATTAACAAGACAGTTTTATTGCCCCTTGGAAGAGTGGTGGAAGTCGCAGTGGAATAAAAAGACAATATCAATGCCCCGTGGAAGGGACGTGGAGGTCAAAGTAGCTTAATAAGACAGTTTTAATGCCCCTAGGAAGAGCTTTGGAGTTCAGAGTAGTGTAACAAGACGGTTTTAATGCCCCTTGGAAGAGACGTGGAGGTCACAGTAGCCTAACAAGACGGCTTTAATGCCCCTTGTAAGAGCAGTGGAGTTTAGAGTGGTTTAACAAGACGGTTTAAATGTCCCTTGGAAGGGACGTGGAGGGCACAGTATCTTAACAAGACGGTTTTAATGCCCCTTGGAAGAAAGGTGAAAGTCACAGTAGCTTAACAAGATGGTTTTAATGCCCCTTGGAAGAGTGGTGAAGGTTACAGTGGAATAAAAAGACAATATCAATGTCCCCGTGGAAGAGACGTGGAGAACACAGTAGCTTAAAAAGATGATTTTAATACTCCTTGGAAGAGTGGTGAAGGTCTCAGTGGAATAAAAAGACAATATCAATGCCCTGTGGAAGAGACGTGGAGGGCACAGTATCTTAACAAGACGGTTTTAATGCCCCTTGTAAGAGCTGTGGAGTTCAGAGTGGTTTAAAAAGATGGTTTAAATGCCCCTTGGAAGAGACGTGGATGTCACAGTAGTTAAAAAGATGATTTTAATACTCCTTGGAAGAGTGGTGAAGGTCTCAGTGGATTAAAAAGACAATATCAATGCCCCGTAGAAGAGACGTGGAGGGCACAGTATCTTAACAAGATGGTTTTAATGCCCCTTGGAAGAGCTGTGGAGTACAGAGTGGTTTAACTAGATGGTTTTAATGCCCCTTGGAAGTGTGGTGGAGGTCGTAGTGGAATAAAAAGACAATATCAATGCCCCTTGGAAGACTGGTGGAGGTTGCAGTGGAATAAAAAGACAATATCAATATCCCGTGGAAGAGATGTGGAGATCACAGTAGATTAACAAGACAGTTTTAATGCCCCTTGGAAGAGTGGTGGAAGTCGCAGTGGAAGAAAAAGACAATATCAATGCCCCGTGGAAGGGACGTGGAGGTCAAAGTAGCTTAATAAGACGGTTTTAAAGCCCCTTGGAAGAGCTCTGGAGTTTAAAGTGGTGTAACAAGATGGTTTTAATGCCCCTTGGAAGAGATGTGGAGGTCACTGTAGCCTAATAAGACGGTTTTAATGCCCCTTGTAAGAGCAGTGGAGTTCAGAGTGGTTAAACAAGACAGTTTAGATGCCCCTTGGAAGAGACGTGGATGTCACAGTAGCTTAAAAAGATGATTTTAATACTCCTTGGAACAGTGGTGAAGGTCTCAGTGGAATAAAAAGACAATATCAATGCCCCGTGGAAGAGACATGGAGGGCACAGTATCTTAACAAGACGGTTTTAATGCCCCTTGGAAGAGCTGTGGAGAACAGAGTCGTTTAACAAGACGGTTTTAATGCCCCTTGGAAGAGTGGTGGAGGTCGTAGTGGAATAAAAAGACAATATCAATGCCTCTTGGAAGACTGGTGGAGGTTGCAGTGGAAAAAAATGACAATATCAATGCCCCGTGGAAGAGACGTGGAGGTCACAGTAGCTTAGCAATATGGTTTCATTGCCCCTTGGAAGAGTGGTGAAGGTCGCAGTGTAATAAAAACACTACATCAATGCCCAGTGGAAGAGACGTGGAGGTCACATTAGGTTAACCAGATAATTTTAATGCCCCTTGGCAGAGAGCAGAGCTGTGGAGTTCAGAGTGGCTTAGCAAGACGGTTTAATGCCCCTTGGAAGAGACGTGAAGGTAACTGTAGCATAACAAGACGGTTTTAATGCCCCTTGGAAGAGTGGTGGAGGATACAATGGAATAAAAAGACAATATCAATGCGCCGTGGAATAGACGTGGAGGTCACAGTAGCTTAGCAAGATGTTTTTTTTGCCCCTTGGAAGAGTAGTGGAGGTCGCAATGGAAAAAAAAGAAAACATCAATCGCCCTTGGAGGAGTGGTGGAGGGCGCAGTGGAATAAAAACACAATATCAATGCCCCGTTGAAGAGACGTGAAGGTCATAGTAGCGTAACAAGACGGTTTTAAAGTCCTTTGGAAGAGTGGTGGAGTTCGCAGTGGAATAAAAAGACAATATCAATGCCCCGTGCAAGAGACGTGGAGGTCACAGTAGCTTAACAAGATAGTTTTAATGGCCCTTAGAAAAGTGGTGGACGTTGCAGTGGAATAAAAAGACAATATCAATGCCACTTGGAAGAGTGGTGGAGGTCGTATTGGACTAAAAAGACAATATCAATTCCCCGTGAAAGAGACATGGCGGTCACAGAAGCTTAACAAAATGGTTTTCATGCCCCTTGGAAGAGTGGTGGAGGTAGCAGTGGAATAAAAAGACAAAATCAATGCCCTGTGGAAGAGACGTTTAGGTCAGAGTAGCTTAACAAGACGGTTTTAATGCCCATTGGAAGAGTAGTGGGGGTCGCTGTGGAAAAAAAAGACAATATTAATGCCCCGTGGAAGAGAAGTGGAGTTCACAGTATCTTAACAAGATGGTTTTAATGCCCCTTGGAAGAGCTGTGGAGTACAGAGTGGTTTAACAAGATGGTTGTAATGCCCCTTGGAAGAGACGTGGAGGTAGCAGTAGCTTAACAAGACAGTTTTAATGCCTCTTGGAAGAGTGTTGGAGGCTACAGTGAAAAAAAAAAGACAATATCAATGCCCTGTGGAAGAGACATGGAGGCCACAGTAGCTTAACAAGACACTTTTTAATGCCCCTTGGCAGAGCTGTGTCATTCAGAGTGGTTTAACAAGAAGGATTTAATGCCCCTTGGAAGAGACGTGAAGATCACAGTAGCTTAAAAAGACAGTTTTAATGCCCCTTGGAAGAGTGGTGGAGGTTACAGTGGAATAAAAAGACAATATGAATGCCCCGTGGAAGAGACATAGAGGTCACAGTAGCTTAACAAGACGATTTTCATGACCCCTTGGAAGAGTAGTGGAGGTCGCAATGGAAAAAAAAGAAAACATCATTCGCCCTTGGAGGAGTGGTGGAGGGCGCAGTGGAATAAAAACACAATATCAATGCCCCGTGGAAGAGACGTGAAGGTCATAGTAGCGTAACAAGACGGTTTTAAAGCCCTTTGGAAGAGTGGTGGAGTTCGCAGTGGAATAAAAAGACAATATCAATGCCCCGTGCAAGAGACGTGGAGGTCACAGTAGTTTAACAAGATAGTTTTAATGGCCCTTAGAAAAGTTGTGGAGGTTGCAGTGGAATAAAAAGACAATATCAATGCCACTTGGAAGAGTGGTGGAGGTCGTATTGGACTAAAAAGACAATATCAATTCCCCGTGAAAGAGACATGGAGGTCACAGAAGCTTAACAAAATGGTTTTCATGCCCCTTGGAAGAGTGGTGGAGGTAGCAGTGGAATAAAAAGACAAAATCAATGCCCTGTGGAAGAGACGTTTAGGTCAGAGTAGCTTAACAAGACGGTTTTAATGCCCCTTGGAAGAGTGGTGGAGGTTACAGTGGAATAAAAAGACAATATGAATGCCCCGTGGAAGAGACATAGAGGTCACAGTAGCTTAACAAGACGATTTTCATGCCCCTTCGAAGAGTGGTGGTGGTCGAAGTGGAATAAAAAGTCAATATCAATTCCCCTTGGAAGAGTGGTGTAGGTCGCAGTGGGATAAAAAGACAATATCAATGCCCCGTGGAAGAGACGTAGAGGTCACAGTAGTTAAGAAGATGGTTTTAATGCCCATTGGAAAAGTGGTGGAGGTAGCAGTGGAATAAAAAGACAAAATCAATGCCCCTTGGATGAGACGTGGAGGCCACAGTAGCTTAACAAGATGGTTCTAATGACCCTTGGAAGAGAGGTGGAGGTCGCAGTGGAATAAAAAGAAAATATCAATGCCCCGTGGAAGAGACGTGGAGGTCACAGTAGCTTAACAAAACGGTTTTAATGCCCCTTCGAAGAGTGGTGGTGGTCGCAGTGGAATAAAAAGACAATATCAATGCCCCTTGGAAAAGTGGTGGAGGTCGCAGTGGAATTAAAAGACATTATCAATGCCAAGTGGAAGAGACGTGGAGGTCACAGTAGCTTTACAAGACGGTTTTAATGCCCCTTGTAAGAGTGGTGGAGGTTACAGTGGAATAAAAAGACAATATCAATGCCCCGTGGAAGAGACGTGGAGATCACAGTAGCTTAACAAGACGGTTTCAATGTCCCTTGGAAGAGTGGTGGAGATCGCAGTGGAATATAAAGATAATATCAATGCCCCTTGGAAGAGTGGTGGAGATCACAGTGGAAAAAAGACAATATCAATGCCCCGTGGAAGAGACGTGGATGTCACAGTAGCTTAACAAGACCGTTTTAATGCCCCTTTGAAGAGTGGTGGTGGTCGCAGTGGAATAAAAAGACAATATCAATGCCCCTCGGAAGGGTGGTGGAGGTCGCAGTGGAATAAAATGTCAATATCAATGGCACATGGAAGAGACGTAGAGGTCACAGTAGCTTAAGAAGATGGTTTTAATGCCCATTGGAAAAGTGATGGAGGTAGCAGTGGAATAAAAAGACAAAATCAATGCCCCTTGGATGAGACGTGGAGGCCACAGTAGCTTAACAAGGCGGTTTTAATGCCCCTTGGAAGAGTGGTGGAGGTCGCAGTGGAATAAATAGACAATATCAATGCCCCGTGGAAGAGACGTGGAGGTCACAGTAGCTTAACAAGACGGTTTTAATGCCCCTTCGAAGAGTGGTGGTGGTCGCAGTGGAATAAAAAGAAAATATCAATGCCACTTGGAAGAGTGGTGGATGTAGCAGTGGAATAAAAAGACAATATCAATGCCCCGTGGAAGAGACATGGAGGTCACAGTAGCTTTACAAAATGGTTTTAATGCCCCTTGGAAGAGTGGTGGAGGTTACAGTGGAATAAAAAGACAATATCAATGCCCCGTGGAAGAGACGTGGAGATCACAGTAGCTTAACAAGACGGTTTCAATGTCCCTTGGAAGAGTGGTGGAGATTGAAATGGAATATAAAGATAATATCAATGCCCCTTGGAAGAGTGGTGGAGATCACAGTGGAAAAAAGACAATATCAATGCCCCGTGGAAGAGACGTGGTGGTCACAGCACCTTAACAATACGGTTTTAATGCCCCTTTGAAGAGTGATGGAGGTCGAAGAGGAATAAAAAGACATTATCATTGCCCCGTGGAAGAGACATCGAGGTCAAAGTAGCTTAATAACATGGTTTTACAGCCCGTTGGAAGAGCTGTGGAATTCAGAGTGGTTTAACAAGACGGTGTTAATGCCCCTTGGAGGAGACATGGATGTCACAGTAGGTTAACAAGACGGTTTTAATGCCCCTTGGAAGAGTGGTGGAGGTCGCAGTGGAAAAAAAAGACAATATCAATGCTCAGTTGAAGAGACGTGGAGGTCACAGTAGCTTAACAAAACAGTTTTAATGCCCTTTGAAAGAGTGGTGGAGGTCGCAGTGGAATAAAAAGACAATATCAATGCCCCGTGGAAAAGACTTGGAGGTCACAATAGCTTAACAAGACGGTTTTAATGCCCCTTGGGAGAGTGGTGGAGGTTGCAGTGGAATAAAAAGACAATATTAATGCCCCGTGGAAAAGACGTGGAGGTCACAGTAGCTTAACAAGACGGTTGTAATGCCCCTTGGAAATGTGGTGGAGTACAGAGTGGTTTAACAAGAAAGTTTTAATGCCCCTTCGCAGAGAAGTGGAGGTCACAGTAGCTTAACATGATGGTTTTAATGCCCCTTGGAAGAGTTGTGGAGGTCACAGTGGAATAAAAAGACAATATCCATGCCCCGTGGAAGAGACGTGGAGGTCACAGTAACTTAACAAGACAAATTTAATGCCGCTTGGAAGAGTGGTGGAGGACGCAGTGGAATGAAAAGACAATATCAATTTCCCGTGGAAGAGACATGAAGGTAACAGTAGCATAATAAGACGGTTTTAATGCCCCTTGGAAGAGCTGTTGTGTTCAGAGAGGTTTAAAAAGATGGTTTTAATGTCCCTTGGAAGAGACATGGAGGTCACAGTAGCTTAACAAGACGGTTTTTCTGCCCCTTGGAAAAGTGGTGGAGGTTACATTGGAATAAAAAGACATTATCAGTGCCCCATGGAAGAGACATGGAGGTCACAGGAGCTTAAAAAGACGGATTTATTTCCACCTTGTAAGAGTGGTGGACGTAGCAGTGGAATAAAAATACAATATCATTGCCGCGTGGAAGAGACGTGGAGGTCACAGTAGATTATCAAGACGGATTTAATGCCCCTTGGCAGAACTGTGGAGTTCAGAGTGGTTTAACAAGACGGTTTTAATGCCCCTTGGAAAAGAGGTGAAGGTCACAGTAGCTTAACAAGATGGTTTTAATGCCCCTTGGAAGAGTGGTGGAGGTCTTAGTGGAATAAAAAGACATTATCAATGCCCCTTGGAAGATTGGTGGAGGTCACAGTGAAATAAAAAGACAATATCAATACCCCGTGGAAGAGACGTGGAGATCACAGTAGCTTAACAAGAAGGTTTAATGCCCCTTGGAAGAGTGGTGGAGGTTACAGTGGAATATAAAGACAATATCAATTCCCCGTAAAAGAGACGTGGAGGTCAAAGTAGCTTAATAAGAAGGTTTTAATGCCCCTTGGAAGAGCTGTGGAGTTCAGAGTGGTTTAACAAGACGGTTTTAATTCCCCTTGGAAGAGACGTGGAGGTCACAGTAGCTTAACAAGAAGGTTTAATGCCCCTTGGAAGAGTGGTGGAGGTTACAGTGGAATATAAAGACAATATTAATGCCCAGTGGAAGAGAAGAGGAGGTCACAGTAGCGTAACAAGACGATTTTAATGCCTCTTGGAAGAGTGATGGTGGTTCGCAGTATAATAAAATGACAATATCAATGCCCCTTGGAAGAGTGATGGAGGTCGCAGTGGAATAAAAAGACAATATCAATGCCCAGTGGATGAGACGTGAAGGTCACCGTAGCTTAACAAGACGGTTTTAATTCCCCTTGGAAGAGTGGTGGAGGTTACAGCGGAATAAAAAGACAATATCAATGCCCCGTGGAAGAGACGTGGAGGTCACAGTGGCTTAACAAGACAGTTTTATTGCACCTTGGAAGAGTGGTTGTGATCGCAGTGGAATAAAAAGACAATATCATTGCCGTGTGGAAGAGACATTCAGGTCACAGTAGATTATCAAGACGGTTTTAATGCACCTTGGCAGAGCTGTGGAGTTCAGAGTGGTTTAACAAGACGATTTTAATGTCCCTTGGAAGAGATGTGAAGGTCATATTAGCTTTACAAGACGATTTTAATGCCCCTTGGAAGAGTGGTGGAGGTTACAGTGGAATAAAAACACTATATCAATGCCCAGTGGAAGAGGCGTGGTGGTCACATTAGGTTAACCAGATAATTTTAATGCCCCTTGGCAGAGGGCAGAGCTGTGGTGTTCAGAGTGGCTTAACAAGACGGTTTTAATGCCCCTTGGAAGAGATGTGAAGGTAACTGTAGCTTAACAAGACGGTTTTAATGCCCCTTGGAAGAGTGGTGGAGGATACAATGGAATAAAAAGACAATATCAATGCCCTGTGGAATAGACGTGGAGGTCACAGTAGCTTAGCAAGATGTTTTTTTTGCCCCTTGGAAGAGTAGTGGAGGTCGCAATGGAAAAAAAAGAAACTAGCAATCACCCTTGGAGGAGTAGTGGAGGTCGCAGTGGAATAAAAACACAGTATCAATGCCCCGTGAAAGAGACGTGAAGGTCATGGTAGCGTAACAAGACGGTTTTAAAGCCCTTTGGAAGAGTCGTGGAGTTTACAGTGGAATAAGAAGACAATATCAATGCCCCGTGGAAGAGACGTGGAGGTCACAGTAGCTTAACAAGACGGTTTTATTGCCCACTTGTAAGAGTGGTGGAAGTCACAGTTAAATAAAAAGACAATATCATTGCCGCGTGGAAGAGAGGTGGAGGTCACAGTAGATTATCAAGACGGTTTTAATGCCCCTTGGCAGAACTGTGGAGTTCGGAGTGGTTTAACAAGACGGTTTTAATGCCCCTTGGAAGAAATGTGAAAGTCACAGTAGCTTAACAAGATGGTTTTAATGCCCCTTGGAAGAGTGGTGGAGGTTACAGTGGAATAAAAAGACAATATCAATGCCCCGTGGAAGAGACGTGGAGATCACAGTAGCTTAAAAAGATGATATTAATGCCCCTTGTAAGAGCTGTGGAGTTCAGAGTGGTTTAACAAGACGGTTTAAATGCCCCGTGGAAGAGACGTGGAGGGCACAGTATCTTAACAAGATGGTTTTAATGCCCCTTGGAAGAGCTGTGGAGTACAGAGTGGTTTAACAAGATGGTTTTAATGCCCGTTGGAAGAGTGGTGAAGGTCGTAGTGGAATAAAAAGACAATATCAATGTCCCTTGGAAGACTGGTGGAGGTTGCAGTGGAATAAAAAGACAATATCAATATCCCGTGGAAGAGATGTGGAGATCACAGTAGATTAACAAGACAGTTTTAATGCCCCTTGGAAGAGTGGTGGAAGTCGCAGTGGAATAAAAAGACAATATCAATGCCCCGTGGAAGAGACGTGGAGGTCACAGTAGCTTAACCAAACAGTTTTAATGCCCTTTGGAAGAGTGGTGGTGGTCGCAGTGGAATAAAAAGACAATATCAGTGGCCCGGAAAAGAGACGTGGAGGTCACAGTAGCTTAACAAGATGGTTTTAATGCCCCTTGCAAGAGCTGTGGAGTTCAGAGAGGTCTAAAAAGATGGTTTTAATGTCCCTTAGAAGAGATGTGGAGGTCACAGAAGCTTAACAAGACGGTTTTTGTGCCCCTTGGAAAAGTGGTGGAGGTTACATTGGAGTAAAAAGACATTATCAGTGCCCCGTGGGAGAGACGTGGAGGTCACAGTAGCTTAACAAGACAGTTTTAATGTCTCTTGGAAGAGTGGTGAAGGTCGCAGTGCAATAAAAGACAATATAAATGCCCCGAGGAAGAGACGTAGAGGTCACAGTAGCTTAACAAGACAATTTTAATGCCACTTGGAAGAGTGGTGGAGGTCGCAGTGGAATAGAAAAACAATATCAATGCCCCTTGGAAATGTGGTGGAGTTCGCAGTGGAATAAAAAGACAATATCAATGCCCCGTGGAAGAGACGTGGAGGTCAGAGAAGCTTAACAAGATGGTGTTAATGACCCTTGGAAGAGTGGTGGAGGTCGCAGTGTAATAAAAAGACAATATCAATGGCCCGTAAAAGAGACGTGGAGGTCACAGTAGCTTAACAAGATGGTTTTAATGCCCCTTGGAAGAGCTGTGGAGTTCAGAGAGGTCTAAAAAGATGGTTTTAATGTCCCTTGGAAGAGATGTGGAGGTCACAGTAGCTTAAAAAGACGGTTTTTGTGTCCCTTGGAAAAGAGGTGGAGGTTACATTGGAATACAAAGACATTATCAGTGCCCCGTGGGAGAGACGTGGAGGTCACAGTAGCTTAACAAGACTGTTTTAATGCCTTTTGGAAGAGTGGTGAAGGTCGCAGTGCAATAAAAGACAATATCAATGCCCCGTGGAAAAAACGTAGAGGTCACAGTAGCTTAACAAGATGGTTTTAATGCCCCTTGGAATAGTGGTGGAGGTCGCAGTGGAATAAAAAGACAATATCAATGCCCCGTGGAAGAGACTTGGAGATCACAGTAGCTTAACAAGATGGTTTTAATGCCCCTTGGAATAGTGGTGGAGGTCGCAGTGGAATAAAAAAACAATATCAATGCCCCTTGGAAATGTGGTGGAGTTCGCAGTGAAATAAAAAGACAATATCAATGCCCTGTGGAAGAATGGTGGAGATCACAGTGGAAAAAAAACAATATCAATGCCCCGTGGAAGAGATTTGGTGGTCACAGCAGCTTAACAATACGGTTTTAATGCCCCTTTGAAGAGGGATGGAGGTCGCAGTGGAATAAAAAGACAATTTCATTGCCCCGTGGAAGAGATGTTGAGGTCACAGTGCCTTTACAAGAAGGCTTTAATGTCCATTGGAAGAGTGGTGGAGGATATAGTGGAATAAAAAGAAAATATCAATGCCCCGTGGAAGAGACGTGGAGGTCACAGGAGCTTAACAATACAGTTTTAATGTCCCTTTGAAGAGCGATGGAGGTCGCAGTGGAATAAAAAGACAATTTCATTGCCCGGTGGAAGAGATGTTGAGGTCACAGTACCTTTACAAGACGGTTTTAATGTCCATTGGAAGAGTGATGGAGGATATAGTGGAATAAAAAGAAAATATCAATGCCCAGTGGAAGAGACGTGGAGGTCACAGGAGCTTAACAATACAGTTTTAATGCCCCTTGGAAGAGTGGTGGAGGTTGCAGTGGAATAAAAAGAAAATATCAATGCCCGTGGAAGAGACGTGGAGGTCAGAGTAGCTTAACAAGACGGTTTTAATGCCCCTTGGAACAGTGGTGGAGGTCGCAGTGGAATAAAAAGAAAATATAAATGCCCAATGGAAGAGACGTGGAGGACACAGTAGCTTAACAATGCGGTTTTAATGCCCATTGGAAGAGTGGTGGAGGTCGCTGTGGAATAAAAAGACAATATCAATGCCCAGTGGAAGAGACGTGGAGGTCACAGTAGCTTAACAAGATGGTTTTAATGCCCCTTGGAAGAGTGGTGGAGGTTACAGTGGAATATAAAGACAATATCAATGCCCAGTGTAAGAGACGTGGAGGTCACATTAGCGTGACAAGACGGTTTTAATGCCCCTTGGAAAAGAGGTGGAGGTACGCAGTGGAATAAAAAGACAATATCAATGCCCCGTGGAATAGACGTGGAGGTCACATTAGGTTAACCAGATGGTTTTTATGCCCCTTGGCAGAGCTGTGGAGTTCAGAGTGGTTTAACAAGACAGATTTAATGCCCCTTGGAAGAGACGTGAAGGTCATTGTAGCTTAACAAGATGGTTTTAATGCCCCTTGGAAGAGTGGTGGAGGTTACAGTGGAATATAAAGACAATATCAATGCCCAGTGTAAGAGACGTGGAGGTCACATTAGCGTGACAAGACGGTTTTAATGCCCCTTGGAAAAGAGGTGGAGGTACGCAGTGGAATAAAAAGACAATATCAATGCCCCGTGGAATAGACGTGGAGGTCACATTAGGTTAACCAGATGGTTTTTATGCCCCTTGGCAGAGCTGTGGAGTTCAGAGTGGTTTAACAAGACAGATTTAATGCCCCTTGGAAGAGACGTGAAGGTCATTGTAGCTTAACAAGACGGTTTTAATGCCCCTTGGAAAAGTGGTGGAGGTTACAGTGGAATATAAAGACAATATCAATGCCTTGTGGAAGAGACGTGGAGGTCACAGTAGCTTAACAAGACGGTTTTATTGCCCCTTGTTAGAGTGGTGGAGGTTGAAGTGGAAAAAAAAGAAAATATCAATGCCCCTTGGAGGAGTGGTGGAGGTCGCAGTGGAATAAAAAGACAATATCAATGCCCTGTGAAAGAGACGTGGAGGTCACAGTAGCTTAACAAGATGACTTTAATGCCCCTTGGAAGAGCTGTGAAGTTCAGAGAGGTCTAAAAAGATGGTTTTAATGTCCCTTGGAAGAGATGTGGAGGTCACAGTAGCTTAACAAGACGGTTTTTGTGCCCCTTGGAAAAGTGGTGGAGGTTACATTGGAAGAAAAAGACATTATCAGTGCCCCGTGGAGAGACGTGGAGGTCACAGTAGCTTAATAAGACTGTTTTAATGCCTCTTGGAAGAGTGGTGAAGGTGGCAGTGCAATAAAAGACAATATCAATGCCCCGTGGAAAAGACGTAGAGGTCACAGTAGCTTAACAAGATGGTTTTAATGCCCCTTGGAATAGTGGTGGAGGTCACAGTGGAATAAAAAGACAATATCAATGCCCCGTGGAAGAGACTTGGAGATAACATTAGCTAAACAAGACAATTTAAATGCCCCTTGGAATAGTGGTGGAGGTCGCAGTGGAATAAAAAAACAATATCAATGCCCCTTGGAAATGTGGTGGAGTTCACAGTGGAATAAAAAGACAATATCAATGCCCCGTGGAAGAGACATGGAGGTCAGAGAAGCTTAACAAGACGGTTTTAATGCCCACTGGAAGAGTGGTGGAGGTCGTAGTGGAATAAAAAGACAATATCAATGCCCCGTGGAAGGGACTTGGAGATCACAGTAGATTAACAAGACGGTTTCAATGCCCCTTGGAAGAGTCATGGAGGTCGCATTGAAATAAAAAGACAATATCAAAGCCACTTGGAAGAATGGTGGAGGTCGCAATGGAATAAAATGACAATATCAATGCCCCCGTGGAAGAGACGTGGAGGTCAAAGGAGTTTAACAATACAGTTTTAATGCCCCTTTGAAGAGAGATGGAGGTCGCAGTGGAATAAAAAGACAATTTCATTGCCCCGTGGAAGAGACGTTGAGGTCACAGTATCTTTACAAGACGGTTTTAATGTCCATTGGAAGAGTGGTGGAGGATATAGTGGAATAAAAAGAAAATATCAATGCACAGTGGAAGAGACGTGGAGGTCACAGGAGCTTAACAATACAGTTTTAATGCCCCTTGGAAGAGTGGTGGAGGTTGCAGTGGAATAAAAAGAAAATATCAATGCCCGTGGAAGAGACGTGGAGGTCAGAGTAGCTTAACAAGATGGTTTTAATGCCCCTTGGAACAGTGGTGGAGGTCGCAGTGGAATAAAAAGAAAATATAAATGCCCAGTGGAAGAGACGTGGAGGACACAGTAGCTTAACAATGCGGTTTTAATGCCCATTGGAAGAGTGGTGGAGGTCGCTGTGGAATAAAAAGACAATATCAATGCCCGGTGCAAGAGACGTGGAGGTCACAGTAGCTTAACAAGATGGTTTTAATGCCCCTTGGAAGAGTGGTGGAGGTCACTGTGGAATAAAAAGACAATATTAATGCCCCGTGGAAGAGATGTGGAGGACACAGTAGCTTAAAATGCGTTTTTAATGCCCCTTGAAAGATCTGTGGAGTTCAGAGTGCTTTAACAAGATGGTTTTAAAGCCCTTTGGAAGAGACATGGAGGTCACAGTAGCTTAAAAAGACGGTTTTAATGCCCCTTGGAAGTGTGGTGGAGGTCGCTGTGGAATAAAACGACAATATCAATGCCCCGTGGAAGAGTGGTGGAGGTCACAGTGGAATAAAATGACAATATCATTGCCCCGTGGAAGAGACGTGGAGGTCAAAGTAGCTTAGCAAGATGGTTTTAATGCCCCTTGGAAGTGTGGTGGAGGTCGCAGTGGAATAAATCGACAATATCAATGCCCCGTGGAAGAGCGGTGGAGGTCGTAGTGGCATAAAATGACAATATCAATGCCCCGTGGAAGAGACGTGGAGGTCACAGTAGCTTAACAAGACAGTTTTATTGCCCCTTAGAAGAGTGGTGGAGGTTGCAGTGGAATAAAAAGACATTATCATTGCCCGTGGAAGAGACCTTGAGGTCATAGTAACTTAACAAGACGGTTTTAATGCCCCTAGGAAGAGTGGTGGAGGTCGCAGTGGAATAAAGAGACAATATCAATGCCCCGTGGAAGAGACGTGGAAGTCACAGTAGCTTAACAAGATGGTTTTAATGCCCCTTGGAAGAGTGGTGGAGGTCGCAGTGGAATAAAAAGACAAAATAAATGCCCCGTGGAAGAAACGTGGAGGTCACAGTAGCTTAACAAGACTGTTTAAATGCCCCTTGAAAGAGTGGTGGAGGTTGCAGTGGAATAAAAAAATATATATATCAATGCCCGTGGAAGAGACATGGAGGTCACAGTAACTTAGCAATAATGTTTTAATGCCCATTGGAAGAGCTGTGGAGTTCAGAGTGGTTTAACAGTTCTTTTTTAATGCCCCTTGGAATAGACGTGGAGGTCACAGTAACTTAACAAGATGGTTTTAATGCCCCTTGGAAGAGTGGTGGAGGTTACAGTGGAATAAAAAGACAATATGAATGTCCCCGTGGAAGAGACGTGGCGGTCAGAGTAGCTTAACAAGACGGTTTTAATGCCCCTTGGAACAGTGGTGGAGGTCGCAGTGGAATAAAAAGACATTATCAATGCCCAGTGGAAGAGACGTGGAGGACACAGTAGCTTAACAATGTGGTTTTAATGCCCATTGGAAGTGTGATGGAGGTCGCAGTGGAATAAAAAGACAATATCAATGCCGCGTAGAAGAGAAGTGTAGGTCACAGTAGCTTAACAAGACGGTTTAAATGCCCCTTGAAAGAGTAGTGGAGGTTGCAGTGGAATAAAAAAAATATATGAATGCCCGTGGAAGAGACATGGATGTCACAGTAACTTAACAAGACTATTTTAATGCCCATTGGAAGAGCTGTGGAGTTCAGAGTGGTTTAACAATTCAGTTTTAATGTCCCTTGGAAGAGTGGTGGAGGTTACAGTGGAATAAAAAGACAATATCAATGTCTCCGTGGAAGAGACATGGAGGTCAGAGCAGCTTAACAAGATGGTTTTAATGCCCCTTGGAAGAGTGGTGGAGATTGCAGTGGAATAAAAAGACAATATCAATGCCCCTTGGAAGAGTGGTGGAGGTCGTAGTGGAATAAAAAGACAATATCAATGTCCCCATGGAAGAGACCTGGAGGTCAGAGTAGCTTAACAAGACGGTTTTAATGCCTCTTGGAACAGTGGTGGAGGTCGCAGTGGAATAAAAAGAAAACATAAATGCCCAGTGGAAGAGACGTGGAGGACACAGTAGCTTAACAATGCGGTTTTAATGCCCATTGGAAGAGTGGTGGAGGTTGCTGTGGAATAAAAAGACAATATCAGTGCCCTGTGGAAGAGATGTGGAGGTCACAGTAGCTTAACAAGATGGATTTAATGCCCCTTGGAAGAGTGGTGGAGGTCGCTGTGGAATAAAAAGACAATATTAATGCCCCGTGGAAGAGATGTGGAGGACACAGTAGCTTAAAATGCGGTTCTAATGCCCCGTGGAAGATCTGTGGAGTTCAGAGTGCTTTAACAAGTTGGTTTTAATGCCCTTTGGAAGAGACGTGGAGATCAGAGTAGCTTAAAAAGACGGTTTTAATGCCCCTTGGAAAAGTGGTGGAGGTTACAGTGGAATAAAAAGACAATATCAATGCCCCTTGGAAGAGTGGTGGAGGTCGCAGTGGAATAAAATGACAATATCAATGCACCGTGGAAGAGACGTGGTGGTCACAGCAGCTTAACAAGACGGTTTTATTGCCCCTTGGAAGAGTGGTGGCTGTCGCAGTGGAATAAAAAGACAATATCATTGCCCGTGGAAGAGACCTTGAGGTCATAGTAGCTTAACAAGACGGTTTTAATGCCCCTTGCAAGAGTGGTGGAGGTCGCAGTGGAATAAAAAGACAATATCAATGCTCCGGGGAAGAGACATGGAGATCACAGTTGCTTAACAAGACGGTTTTAATGCCCCTTGGAAGAGCTGTGGAGTTCAGAGTGGTTCAACAAGACGGTTTTAATTCCCCTTGAAAGAGACGTGGAGGTCACAGTAGCTTAAAAAGACGGTTTTAATGCGCCTTGGTAGAGTGCTGGAGGTTACAGTGGAATAAAAAGACAATATCAATGCCCCATGGAAGAGACTTGGAGATCACAGTAGCTTTACAAGACGGTTTTAATGCCCCTTGGAAGAGCGGTGGAGGTCGCAGTGGAATACAAAGACAATATAAATTCCCCTTGGAAGAGTGGTGGAGGTCGCAGTGGAATTAAAAGACAAAATCAATGCCCCTTGGAAGAGTGGTGGAGGTCGCAGTTTATTAAAAAGACAATATCAATGCCCAGTGGAAGAGACGTGGAGGTCACAGTCGTTTAACAAACAGATTTAATGCCCTGTGGAAGAGTGGTGGTGGTCGCAGTGGAATAAAAAATAATATCAATGCCCCTTGGAAGAGTGGTGGAGGTCGCAGTGGAATAAAGAGACAATATCAATGCCCTGTGGAAGAGACGTGGATGTCACAGTAGCTTAAGAAGATGGTTTTAATGCCTCTTGGAAGAGTGGTGGAGGTCGCAGTGGAATAAAAAGACAAAATAAATGCCCCGTGGAAGAAACGTGGAGGTCACTGAAGCTTAACAAGATGGTTTTAATGCCCCTTGGAAGAGTGGTGGAGGGCGCAGTTTGCAATTGAGATTACTCTTTTCTTCAGAGCACCCGAATAGACCAGTGAGCGATCCCTCTCTTTTTTCTATTAATCATTTTTGGGATCCCGCTCCTGGAGCATTGCAGCAGGTACGTGTTCACACTATTAGAAGTTTGACAGCCTTTTTTCTGACCATGTGTCCCTCCCATTCAGTCACAGGTGGTTTTAACTAGCTCTACCAGCCCATACATTGTAGGTTAAAAGCCCAAGCAGAGACATATTGTCCATACAGGCTTACAGCCCAAGAGTGGCATATCCAGTGGTAGCGTAGCGTAGTTTCCCATCATACGAAGGTGACCTTGTCGTGGTTGATGGACACACATAAATTGGCCAAATTATGCGCAAAAAACCTTCATTTTTCAAAGTGACATTAGTCTAGATACAATATTTCTTATATATTCATGTATGGAGTGCCGAAGTTCTTTTTGCAATTGAGATTACTCTTTTCTTCGGAGCACCCGAATAGACCAGTGAGCGACCCCTCTCTTTTTTCTATTAATCATTTTTGGGATCCCGCTCCTGGAGCATTGCAGCAGGTACGTGTTCACACTATTAGAAGTTTGACAGCCTTTTTTCTGACCATGTGTCCCTCCCATTCAGTCACAGGTGGTTTTAACTAGCTCTACCAGCCCATACATTGTAGGTTAAAAGCCCAAGCAGAGACATATTGTCCATACAGGCTTACAGCCCAAGAGTGGCATATCCAGTGGTAGCGTAGCGTAGTTTCCCATCATACGAAGGTGACCTTGTCGTGGTTGATGGGCACACATAAATTGGCCAAATTATGCGCAAAAAACCTTCATTTTTCAAAGTGACATTAGTCTAGATACAATATTTCTTATATATTCATGTATGGAGTGCCGAAGTTCTTTTTGCAATTGAGATTACTCTTTTCTTCAGAGCACCCGAATAGACCAGTGAGCGACCCCTCTCTTTTTTCTATTAATCATTCTTGGGATCCCGCTCCTGGAGCATTGCAGCAGGTACGTGTTCACACTATTAGAAGTTTGACAGCCTTTTTTCTGACCATGTGTCCCTCCCATTCAGTCACAGGTGGTTTTAACTAGCTCTACCAGCCCATACATTGTAGATTAAAAGCCCAAGCAGAGACATATTGTCCATACAGGCTTACAGCCCAAGAGTGGCATATCCAGTGGTAGCGTAGCGTAGTTTCCCATCATACGAAGGTGACCTTGTCGTGGTTGATGGGCACACATAAATTGGCCAAATTATGCGCAAAAAACCTTCATTTTTCAAAGTGACATTAGTCTAGATACAATATTTCTTATATATTCATGTATGGAGTGCCGAAGTTCTTTTTGCAATTGAGATTACTCTTTTCTTCAGAGCACCCGAATAGACCAGTGAGCGACCCCTCTCTTTTTTCTATTAATCATTTTTGGGATCCCGCTCCTGGAGCATTGCAGCAGGTACGTGTTCACACTATTAGAAGTTTGACAGCCTTTTTTCTGACCATGTGTCCCTCCCATTCAGTCACAGGTGGTTTTAACTAGCTCTACCAGCCCATACATTGTAGGTTAAAAGCCCAAGCAGAGACATATTGTCCATACAGGCTTACAGCCCAAGAGTGGCATATCCAGTGGTAGCGTAGCGTAGTTTCCCATCATACGAAGGTGACCTTGTCGTGGTTGATGGGCACACATAAATTGGCCAAATTATGCGCAAAAAACCTTCATTTTTCAAAGTGACATTAGTCTAGATACAATATATCTTATATATTCATGTATGGAGTGCCGAAGTTCTTTTTGCAATTGAATTTTTTCTCAGTAATGCTGAAAATTAATGTTAATACGCAGTTTGAGTGTACAGCGGGGCGGGGGGAGGGGCAGGGGATGGATCTCTGCAGGAATAATGAAGATCTCCATTTTTTTTTCTCTTTCCCGCATTTACAGTAGGGAGGTGCAATCTGTCAGCCTATCAGCAGAGCACACATTGATCGAACTGCTTTTTTTCACACAAGCAAGGGCATGTGTCATTGGCAGTGTATGTCACATGTCCTTGCCCTATAAGACCCAGCCATTTTCCCCGTCGCCACCATTTTCTCACTGCTGCAGCTGCGTGTTAGACGGCACAGCTGTTGCTGTGTGCGCTAAACCTTGTTAATTTCAAGCCAATTTTCGCACAAATCTACAGATAGCTTGGGAGTAGGGAATAGTTTTGATTGCAGTCCTTTTAAGGACTAGGTTACAGCATTTCCTACGACTTTTATCAGGCAGGTCTGTGCTCTTAAATAGATAGGTTGGGAGTAAAGACTAATTGTAATTGCAGTCCTTTTCAGGACTAAGTTACATCAGTTCCTATCAGTTTTTGCCAGTCAGGTGTGTGCCAGTACTGTGCAAGTTTTTTTCACAGCATTTTGCTAAATCTAGCAAAGCAAATCCTTTCTGGCCTATTGCAGAGTGTGTTAGTCAGTGGAGTAGCCTATCTGTGTTGCAAGCTACACCACCTGTGTATAGAATACCAATTTTTTTAATGCACCTAGTGAAGTAAAACCTTTTGGGCATAGCATCATTCTATTAGTCCATCTATACTAACCTCCACCAGGTTGCAAATTCAATATAATTTTTTTCTGCATCTAGCTCTGAAAAAATATTTGGGCTTCTAGCACTGTGTGGGACTTGGTCTATTAGTCCATCTTTACTAACCTCCACCAGGTTGCAAATTAAAAATATTTTTTATCTGCATCTAGCTCTGAAAAAATATTTGGGCTTCTAGCAGTGTGTGGGACTTAGTCTATTAGTCCATCTATACTGACCTCCATCAGGTTGCAAATTCAATATAATTTTTTTCTGCATCTAGCTCTGAAAAAATATTTGGGCTTCTAGCAGTGTGTGGGAGTTGTTCTATTAGTCCATCTATACTGACCTCCATCAGGTTGCAAATTGAATATAATTTTTATCTGCATCTAGCTCTGAAAAAATATTTGGGCTTCTAGCAGTTTGTGGGACTTGGTCTATTAGTCCATCTATACTGACCTCCACCAGCTTGCAAATTAAATATAATTTTTATCTGCATCTAGCTCTGAAAAAATATTTGGGCTTCTAGCAGTGTGTGGGACTTGGTCTATTAGTCCATCTATACTGACCTCCATCAGGGTGCAAATTCAATATAATTTTTTTCTGCATCTAGCTTTGAAAAAATATTTCGGCATCTAGCAGTGTGTGGGACTTAGTCTATTAGTCCATCTATACTGACCTCCATCAGGGTGCAAATTCAATATAATTTTTTTCTGCATCTAGCTCTGAAAAAATATTTCAGATTCTAGCAGTGTGTGGGACTTGTTCTATTAGTGTTAGAACTCTCCTGTTAGGTTTTTTCTAGTTTGCTGGTGACATGACCATTTTTGCCTATTTAATCCGGCTCCACCCTCCTGGCCTTGCTGGACTTCATTGTAATTTCTACTCTTGAGCTAGCTTGGTACTCTGTTACCTTTCTCTGTCAGTTTTGCTAGGTCTTCGGACCTCTATGTTCTATGTTGTTTGTTTGTCCTATTTCTGCTACAATTTCTGCTAGGAGGTGTCCATCTTTCTCCCAGTCCCTAGTTCTTGTAGGGATCCCTTCCCTCACATCTATAGGTCTTGGTTCAGACTAGCCGAGGACTTTAGCGGGTCTGATCGCAGGATCAGGTTCCCCGTTACATCGTAGGGATCCAGCTTAGTTCTATTGTAGGGACAGATCTCCTGTCTTTCCTTAGTGCTTGTAGCAGATCATAACAGTAAGTCCAGCCCAAAAAAATTTCTCTAAGGAAAGGCCCCCAGTTTCCATCATGGTCTCGGTTCAGGATTTGGCTCAACGCCTGCAGGGACTCTCTCTGGAGGTGGCCGAGCTCCAACAACACATGAGTAGCTGCCTTGGAGCACATTTTGTAGAGCCAAAGGTACGTCTGCCTGATCTATTTTTTGGTGAACAACAAGATTTTTTTACTTTAAAAATGCTTGTTTATTGTATTTTCGTTTAAGACCCAGATCCTCTGGTGATGAATCACAGCGCATAGGGTTCATAATGTCACTTTTGCGCAAAGAACCTCAGGGATGGGCCTTTTCTATCCAACTTAGTGATCCGTGCTTTAGATCAGTGGATAGTTTTTTTTCTGCTTTGGGGTTGTTGTATGATGATCCTGATCGTGTCTCATCTGCTGAGTCTGAATTAAGACGTTTGAGACAGGGATCAGGTAATGTGGAAAATTATTGTACTCACTTCCGTCGGTGGTCTGCTCAGGTGGAGTGGAACGATTCAGCTTTGAAAAGCTCATTTCTTGCGGGGCTAGGTGAAAGGGTTAAGGATCTGCTGATTGCTTATCCTTCACCTGGAAACTTGCAGGAGGCAATGCAATTAGCTATACGGGTGGACAGGAGACTGCGTGCTAGGGTTAATAAGAGTAAATCCTCTGCCATGTCAGCTCCGAGTCTTGAGAGGGTCTGTACTGACATTGGTGAGCCGATGGAGATTGGGGCGATGTCACCCCGCTCTCAGGAAAAAGACCGCAGATTTTCTGAAGGTTTGTGCTTTTATTGCGGAAAATCTGATCATTTCATTAAGAACTGTGTGCTTCGTATGAACAAAGAAAAAAAAAAAGGTCAGTTACGCTCGTATAGCCTGTTTAAATACTAAGGGTGTACTTCTTTCTGCTACTATCACTGCTCAAGAAGAATTAATTGAATTTCGGGTATTTGTGGATTGTGGTTCTACTCTGAATGTGATTGATGGGGGATTCCTGGAAAAACTTAAATTAAAACCCAAACCTTTGTCATCCCCTATTGCTGTGGTTTCTGTCGATGGCTCTCCCTTAAAGAGTGTTACTCACAAGGTCTGTGAATTTCCCCTCACTATTAATGGTATTCACCAAGAGAATTTGGATTTGGTAGTATTAAATAATTTGCCTTCTCCAGTAGTGTTGGGGTTACCCTGGTTAAAATTGCACAATCCTGTACTGGATTGGTCTACCAATGAAATTAAGTCCTGGAGCCCTAAGTGTTATGACAAGTGTTGTAACGGGCGCATTGCTGCTGTGGATAAAGGGGAATTACCTGTACCTATTCAGGATTTTTGGAAAGTTTTTTCTGAGAAGGAATTGCAAATTTTGCCTCCCCATAGAGACTATGATTGTACCATTGAATTTGTCCCTGGAGCGACTCTTCCTAAAAGTCGTTTATTTAATCTTACTATTCCTGAGAGAAAGGCTTTGGAGGAATACATACAGACAAGCTTGGCCACCGGTCACATTAGGCCTTCCAAGTCTCCTGTGGCTGTTGGATTTTTTTTTGTTAAAAAAAAAGGACGACGGTTTACTTCCTTGTCTGGACTTTCGTGAGATTAATAAAATTACTGTACGCAATCCCTACCCACTGCCATTGATTCCTGATTTGTTTAACCAGTTAGTGGGGGCCAAGTGGTTCTCTAAAATTGATCTCCGGGGGGCATACAATTTGTTGCGCATGAAGGAGGGTGATGACTGGAAGACTGCTTTTAACACTCCTGTGGGTCATTTTGAGAATCTGGTTATGCCTTTTGGTCTTACCAATGCTCCAGCATTTTTTCAGAATCTTATTAATGACATCCTTAGACCTTTGATCAGCAAAAATGTGGTTGTGTATTTGGATGACATTTTGATTTATTCGCCGGATCTGGAGTCTCATTGGCAGAGCGTACGTGAGGTTTTACAGTTATTAATGGACAATTCGCTTTTTGCTAAGCTAGAGAAATGTGAGTTTGCTGTACAGAGAATTAGTTTTTTGGGCTACATTATCTCCAGTGAAGGTTTTGAGATGAATCCGGTTAAAGTTCAAGCTGTGCAGGAATGGCCTAGGCCTATTGGTTTGAAATCGATACAGAGGTTTTTGGGTTTCGCCAATTATTACAGAAAATTCATAAAAAAAATTTCTATTATTGTCAAACCACTGACTGATCTCACCAGGAAAGGTGCTAATGCGGTTCAGTGGACTTCTGAGGCCATTGAAGCTTTTGTGTTTCTAAAGGAGAGGTTCACCTCTGCTCCCATCCTTATGCAGCCTGATTTGACTAAGCCGTTTTTGGTTGAGGTTGATGCTTCTTCTGTGGGGGTCGATGCGGTGTTGTCTCAGGAAAACAAGGATGGAGTACATCCCTGTGCCTTTTTTTCAAAAAAATTTTCTGAGACTGAACTTAATTACGATATTGGTAATCGGGAATTGCTGGCGATTAAACTCGCATTTGAACACTGGCGTCATCTCTTGGAAGGTGCTGAATTTCCCATTCAGGTTTTCACTGATCATAAAAATCTGATCTATCTTGATGCTGCCAAGCGCTTGAATGCCCGTCAGGCTAGGTGGGCACTTTTTTTCTCGCGGTTTAATTTTTCCATTACTTACAACCCGGGTACCAAGAATGTTAAAGCTGATGCTTTGTCTCGCAGCTTTTCTCCCATGGTCGGTGCTGAGGAGGAGGAGGAGAGCATTTTACAAGAAGGTGTTGTGATTGCTGCTTTGGACTCCGTTTTGGAGGATGAGATTCTTAAAGCTCAGGAGAATGCCCCATCTAACACTCCCCATGGGAGGTTGTTTGTGCCTAGACCTTTAGGAGAGATTTGTTTGTTGAGTGTCATGAGTCTCGGTTGGCAGGTCATCCAGGAATTTCTGAAACCAAGAGACTTGTGGGTCGCAGTTTTTCGTGGCCTGGATGGCAGAAGGAAGTCATTAAGTGGGTGCGTCAATGTTCTGTGTGTGCTAGATCTAAGTCTTCGCATGCTCCTGCTGCGGGGCTGCTTTGCCCTCTGGAGGTTCCTAGTGCACCTTGGACACATCTGGCTATGATCTTTATTACTGACCTTCCCCCCTCTGAGGGTTTCACTGTCATCTGGGTGGTCATGGACCGTTTTAGCAAGATGTGTCACTTGGTTCCCTTCATCAAACTGCCCTGCGCTAAGACACTCGCTAAGGCCTTTGTCAAGGAAATTGTCAGACTACATGGCGTTCCTACTGACATTGTTTCTGATAGGGGACCTCAGTTCGTGGCTCGTTTTTGGCGTGCCTTTTGTGACAGGTTGGGAGTTCATTTGTCGTTTTCATCCGGATATCATCCTGAGTCCAATGGCCAGACAGAAAGGAAGAACCAGGATGTTGAGCAGTTCTTGCGTTGTTTTGTGGCAGACAATTAAGAGGGGTGGTCTGAGTTTCTTCCGCTTGCTGAATTTGCTCTTAACAACCATACATCCTCTTCTGCTGGGTGTTCGCCTTTTTTTTGTTGTTCTGGGAGACATCCGTCTTTTGGGTCATTCTCCAAATTGGTATCGGCTGTGCCTGAGGAGGAGAGTTTTTCTGGTGATTTGGAGAGAGTTTGGACGGATGTGCATAGTAATCTTCAGGAGGCTAACAAAAAATCTAAGAGGTACTTTGATAGGAAATGGCAAGAGGTTTTGTTTGCTGTTGGTGACATGGTTTGGTTGTCCTCTAAGAATCTGCGATTGAGAATTCCTTCTAAAAAATTGGGTCCCAAGTTCGTAGGGCCCTTTAAGGTGCTTCAGATAGTTAACCAATCTGCTGTTAGGTTGGAGGTTCCTACCTCCTGGAAGATTAATCCGGTATTTCATGTTTCTCTGTTGAAAAGAGCTGATGTATCGGATGGTGATGCCTCTGCCACTGTTCCTCCGGTGGTGGAGGACGGGGAATATGAAATTTCCCGCATCCTAAATTCTAGATGGTATAGAGGGAGTTTGCAGTATCTCGTCGCTTGGAAGGGTTTCGGACCCGAGGATAACTCATGGGTGAGGGCGGATGATGTTTCTGCTTCCAGACTTGTCAGAGCGTTTCATAGGAGGTTTCCTGATAAGCCCGGGCCTAGGGGATCCGGGGGATCCTCTTAGAAGAGGGGGTACTGTTAGAACTCTCCTGTTAGTTTTTTTTTAGTTTGCTAGTCACATGACCATTTTTGCCTATTTAATCCGGCTCCGCCCTCCTGGCCTTGCTGGACTTCATTGTAATTTCTACTCTTGAGCTAGCTTGGTACTCTGTTACCTTTCTCTGTCAGTTTTGCTAGGTCTTCGGACCTCTATGTTCTATGTTGTTTGTTTGTCCTATTTCTGCTACAATTTCTGCTAGGAGGTGTCCATCTTTCTCCCAGTCTCTAGTTCTTGTAGGGATCCCTTCCCTCACATCTATAGATCTTCGTTCAGACTGGCCGAGGACTTTAGCGGGTCTGATCACAGGATCAGGTTCCCCGTTACATCGTAGGGATCCAGCTTAGTTCCATTGTAGGGACAGATCTCCTGTCTTTCCTTAGTGCTTGTAGCAGATCATAACAATTAGTCCATCTATACTGACCTCCATCAGGGTGCAAATTCAATATAATTTTTTTCTGCATCTAGCTCTGAAAAAATATTTTGGCTTCTAGCAGTGTGTGGGACTTGGTCTATTAGTCCATCTATACTAACCTCCACCAGGTTGCAAATTAAAAATAATTTTTTTCTGCATCTAGCTCTGAAAAAATATTTGGGCTTCTAGCAGTGTGTGGGACTTGGTCTATTAGTCCATCTATACTAACCTCCACCAGGTTGCAAATTAAAAATAATTTTTTTCTGCATCTAGCTCTGAAAAAATATTTCGGCTTCTAGCAGTGTGTGGTACTCATTGTATTAGGCCATCTATACTGACCTCCACCAGCTTTGAAATTAATAATAATTTTTAGCTGCATCTAGCCCTGAAAATAATTTTTCTTCCCAATAGTGGTAGCAATAGAAATATGGGGCGCGCCTGGCTAACAAAAATATACGCTTCATAACAAAAAACACCAGCCTAGAGCATTGCATTAATAAGATGGCCTCATCGTCTCTCCCAGTACTAGGCCTACTTCGCTGGCTAGCATTCCTGTGCCTAAAATACAATGTATGGGTCCACGCTAGCCACTATGCTGAGGGGTGTAAAGCTGCTGCTAATGCTTTATAACAATTCAATTGGCAGATTTTCACAGAGCTCTTCCCCAACGCCCACCCATTGGGCAGCAGTTGCCCACCCTCCCTATGGGATCTAGTGGCTAATAGTTGATGCCATTAATCAGAGCGTCAGTTGCCCCGTCGACGTGGCAAGCATACGGTAAGGCATGGGAAGAGTGGACACGACTAGTAGCAGGCAGACGGGTTGACCAATGTGAACAAGCCAGATCACAAGTCACCATAGAGTTTCTCCACCAGCTAATGATGAGGGGCATATCAGGGGCGTCAGCGCAGCGGTGTCTGACCGGAGTAGCATTTCACTTCCAACTACTGAATTGGGGAGATGTGACAAAGATTCATCATCAGACAATCCATAAAAGGGTGGAAAAGGCGTCAGCCAAGTCAGGAGTGTAGACGTCCCGTCCCGTGTCACTAAAACTGATTTCTCACATCATATCCCTAACACCATTAACATGACACTCACAATTTGAAGCAACACTACTGTCTACTGCATTTGTGATCGCCTTCTTCGGGGCGCTATGCATAAGCGAATTAGTCCCTCAATCCAAAATTACCACCAGTGGAGGCTTATTACACCAGGACGTAGTCATAGCCAATAATGCAATACGTCTACGCATACGCCAATCGAAAACGGTTCCAGCGGGCAGGGGTACTTGGGTACTTCTACAACCCACAAACGGTACACTGAGTCGGGTAACAATAGTAAAAACATATATAACCATCAGATCACAAAGTAATTTATTCCTATCACACATTGATGGAACGCCATTATCAAAATACCAGTTTCAAGCTATATTTAATAAATGCATAACATCGGCAGGGAACTACCCCAAAGATTATGGCACACACTCATTCCGCATAGGCGCGGCCACGGAAGCAGCAAGAGCAGGACTGTCAGAAACGGAAGTTCAGAGGATAGGGATATGGCGATCCACGTGTTTGGCGAGATACATAAGACCGGACTTGTTATCCTAACGTGGTTTGTTTCTTTTACAGGTGACGCTAAGCCAACAGTGTGGGTGATAGGCCACTCGTATATATATTTGGCAGAAAAAACGGCGAAAGTCCGCCCAGGCGGGAGGAAATTAGAGTTTCATAACACATATTTCAACTGGAGAGGTATTAGAGGCCTGCTATGGCCACAGGTACTAATGGAGGTAATCAAGGTAGGGAGAGAGGCAAGAGGTCTGGTCATCTTAGTTATACAGGCCCGGGGAAACAACCTAGGTCATCACAAGAGCGCATAACTAATGGCAATAATGAAAGTAGACACTGAGCGCTTCAGAGAATTTTTCACAAAACTAGCTATAGTATGGTCAGAGATTGTGCCGATAGCGGTATGGCAAGGTGCGCAAGACATCACGGCCATCGAACGGACAAGGCGGGTAATAAATATTCGGATGGCAAAATTTAGAAGAGACAGAGACAGTGTAGTGATACGACACCGACAACTGGAGGTAGATAAAGCAGGTCTCATACGGCCCGATGGTGTTCACTTAATGGATATTGGACTGGACATATTCCTGTCAGGACTAAAGGACGGAGTGGAACAAGCGTTAGGAGTGATAGGTGGGGGTCAGAGTCCTGCATACGAGTACGCAGGATCCTCCGTGGCCTGGAAATAGAAAGGACAAGTTGGAGAGTTACACTTGTTGGCCAACTTGCTGGAGTGGAGACCCAGGGCATGCTGCAACAAGCTGAATTATTTTAGAAATAAAATTCCTTTCTAATGGAATGAGTATAAAGAGTTAATAAAGCTGTGACCGATCCTCACCCATCCAGTTGTAAGAATTACATTATTGTATTGTCAAGGAAAGGGTGGTGGTAGGGGGCCTGAGCGTCTGGGTTTGTTTGGGGGTCCCCACAGTCTGCCTAGGCTAGATGCATTTAAAAATTCTTATTAGATACACAGGCGGTGCAGCTTGCTTCGCAGCTTGGCTACTACGCCCAAAGTATTGCCTAGGCTAGATGCAGTTAAAAATTCTACGCTGACTAGCAGACACTGAAGCTTTGGAGCAGACCTCTGAGTAAACAGCTCTTCAGACTCAACCATCTGTGTTACCCCAAGCCATAGTGTATGTAGTTTCTTACAGTTAAAAGGGGGGGGGGAGCGACCCAACTCACCTGGAATTGACGATGACAACGTCACGTAAGACACAGCAAGGGGACTCCAAAAAGAGTCTCCATTTTTTCACAAAATTGTGGCACAGACACCACTTAACCCTAGAACGCATACCTGGGGCCTCGCAGGCCCGCCCTGTTAGTTGTTTTCTATTTTCTGCAAGATTCTTTTAGTTAGAATTTTGAAACTCTAGGTATTCTTCATGTATATAGTTGTTTGTCATTTGACTTTGAGTTATTCCATGTTATTTGCACACGGGCCTAAAAGGTCCCAGGTACGTGAAAGTGTAGATTTTTATGGTCATGCGTTCTAGGGTTAAGTGGCATCAATTGCCCCACAGTTGCTTAAAACGGTTGGTGAGGTGATTTTACGAAATCCTCAAGCTTTTAGTCTCCCCAGGATGACACAGGGGTAGAAAAGTCCTTGCGAATCCATGATTTGTTCATCTTTATGAACGTGAGTCTGTCTACATTATCAGTGGAGAGCCGCGTGCGCTTATCTGTCAGCATACCACCAGCAGCACTGAACACACGCTCAGAGAGAACGCTGGCTATGGGGCATGACAAGGTCTCCAAGGCGTGAGTGGCGAGCTCTGGCCATTTTTCCAGATTGGAATCCCAAAATGAGCAAGGGTCCAGTGACACAGTCATGGCTTCAATGTTTACTTGGAGATACTCCTGTACCATCCTCTCTAGGCATTGACTATGTGTCAGACTTCTTGTCTCCTGTGTCCTTGCAAAGGATGGTCTAAAAAAGTGGTGAAACGATTCCACAAAATTGCTGTTACCAGCAGATACTGTGTTACTGTTACAGTTTGAGTGATGAAGACTCGACAGTCCAACGGTTGGCAAGTTAGAACTGTGAGATTCACTACGTGCACCACTGGTGTTTTGTGGAAAAGCACATGTAAGATTCTGCAACAGCGTCTGCAGATACTCCTGCATGCGTAAATCCCTTTTTATGGCAGGAATTATTTCGGCAAATTTACTTTTGGGATCTAAGAGTGTGGCAACCCAGTAGTCAGGATTACTTCGAATTCTGACAATCCAAGGGTCATTTTGCAGGTAGTGCAGCAAGAAGGCACTCATGTGTCTTGCGTATCCAGGAGAACCAAGTCCTTGTTGTGTTGGTAGCGAGGTAAGAATCATGCTTCCTTCCTCTACCCTCTCCACCCAACCTCGCACAACAGAAATGTGATCAAGGTCTCCCTCATCTGATGAGTCTTCCATGCCCATCGCTAGTTCGTCCTCCACTTCTTCCTCGGCTCCTGCACCTTCCTCAACAGTTTGGCTGCTACCATGTGCCCTGGTTAATCCCTCTCTCCCACCCTCCCATGCCTGCCACCTTAGTGCTGCCGACCGTCTGGACCTTGGAGATGTTATCCCTTCCGCATACGACTCCTCCTCTACTTCCTCCACCTCCTCTTGTCCCACCACCTGACTCTGAATTCTGTTTAATGTGTGCTCCAGCATGTAAGTCACCGGAATAGTCATGCTGATAATGGCATCGTCGTCAGCACTAAACATCTTCGTCACCATTTCAAAACTGTGCAAAAGGGTGTGTGGCGCCCCTGAGGATTCAGTCGCCACAGAGTTACTGCATCTCACCCAGAGGTGTGGTATCTCACCCTCAGGTAAGGAAAGCGTATGGCTCGGGACCCTAACACCTGCATCCAACACATACCCGCAGTGGGGGTAGGGCGAGATTACTCCTAAGGGAGAGCAGAGTCCCAGGTCCCTAGCTTTTGGGACGGTCCTATGTAGTGGGTGCTTAGGGGAGCACATGACAGGGAGAGTATAAATAGGAAGCCATCTTAGAAAGAGCAAGCCAGTCAGAGGAGGAAAAGTGACAGGAGCAGAGGCTCTGCATGAGCTCTGCTCCGGAGGCGGGCCTAGCCTGGGAGGCCCAGGACTGAAGGAAAGAAGAGAGGAGTGGGAGCAAGAAGGCTCCAGGAACCAAAGGGACCCTAGGGGTATGGGCTGTGCAGAAGGCCACCCGTACTCCCGCTGCTACCAGGAGGTAGAGGGGTCAGGCCAGATAAGGGGAACCGGTCCCTCAACTAGCGGAGAAACAGCAAGGCTCAACTAGAAACCGGAGGCTGCAGCATTTCATGTACTGCAGGCCAAAGTCCACACCAGTCTCACTAAGAAGGTAGCCACATAGGACCCAGGGGACGGAACACACGTCGCCCGCCAAGGCCCGAGGATACCGGATAGAAGTGTCACTGGGTGTGAGGTGCAGGGAGAAGGCCAGAGAAAGGACACACAGAAGGGGCTCCTGCTAAGTACTCCAGAGCTATCTGGGGGTGGACTGAGCCCCTCACTGAGTACGCACAGCACGACGGGGGAGATTGCTCTGGTACCTGTAATCTGGACTGCAACAACTGTGAGTAAAGATCTTGGGACTGCATCACATGGACTCTGTGTTCATTACTGACTCCCTGCACTACAACCACCATCATCCACCCACACTGCCCTGAAGCTACACTCTTCCTGTGGGGAGTAATAATACCATTGCTGCAAAACCACCAGCTTCAGAGGACTGTTCCGCAGCGGCGGCCCCATTTGCCGCACTCCAGAGGTGGCGTAGTCGGACATTATAAAACCCATATATACAAATTACCCTTGGATTGACCGCCCTGGGTCACGGACCGGGTCACCGCCACAGTGACTACAACCCCCGGCGTCTACCGGCCCAGCTCCGGGTATCCCATGGCCCAGTGGGCGCGTCAACTTCATAGGTCCCTGATCTGAGACCACTCCTGCAGCGTGATTTGCCCCACCTCTGGATCTCATTGGCCCAGGCTATACGTCAGTACGTATTGCACCAGGGTTTGTCGGTGCTGCCACAGTCGCTGCAACATGTGCAGAGTTGAATTCCACCGTGTCGGCACATCGCATTTCAGCCGGTGAACTGGCAGGCCCAACGACTTTTGTAGAGATGTAAGTCGTAGAGCTGCGGGATGCGAATGGCGGAAGTGAGCACACAGCGACCGTGCTGTCTGCAGAAGGCCATCTAGTCCGGGATAGTGGGCTAAAAATTGATGGACAACCAGGTTCAACACGTGAGCCATACAAGGCACGTGTGTGACATTGCCCCGGCGAAGGGCCGCACCCAGGTTTGTAGCATTGTCGCACACAGCCTTCCCTGGTTGCAGGTCCAGTGGAGACAACCATTCATGAAACTGGGTCTCCAGAGCTGTCCACAACTCCTCAGCTGTGTGACTCACATTTCCCAGACATTTCAAAGTAAAAACCGCCTGATGACGTTGAGCCCTGCTGCCAGCATAGTAAAGGGGTGTGCAGCAGGGGCGGAACTACCGCCCGTGCAGCCGGTTCATTGAACGGGGGCCCCGAGGGAGAGGGGGCCCCTCCAGCAGGGCCGCCATCAGGGCATGACTGCCCTGACTCCAGTATGGGGCCCAGCCAGTAGGGGCCCCCTTGGGGGCCCCCCTCTTGTGCGTCTCTCTCCTCATGGGGCCCCCGGCCCCATGCTAAGAGCCGGGTCCGGGACATCTCAGCGCTGCGCTGCTGCGGCAGCGCTTTCATGATTCCCCTGACTTCCGGTCATGTGACGGCACCGTCACATGACCGGAAGTCAGGAGAACCTGGTGTCAGCGATTTGGACGAGCGCCAGGATTCTGCAGGGATCGCATGGGGGTAAGTATAGCAAGTTTTATTTTTTTTTAAATACAATTTACTAGGAGTGGGGGGAATGGGAGATGCACATGTGGTGGAGGGGGATGAGAGATGCACATGGGGGGGATGAGAGAGGGGCACATGTGGGGGATGAGAGAGGGGCACATGGGGGGGATGAGAGAGGGGCACATGGGGGGGAGGGGGATGAGGGATGTGCACATGAAGGGGTGAGTGCTGCACATGGGGGGATGAGAGCTGCACATGGGGGAATTGGGAGAAAATGAGCTGCACATGGTGGAATTGGGAGAAAATTAGCTGTACATGGGGGAATTGGGAGTAGGGGGATAACGAGCTGCACATAATGAATGTGGGGTGGGGGACAGTAAATGATAAATGATGATGGGGTGGGGAGAGCACGGACATGATATAATGAATTGCGGCAGGGGGTGCATGTAAATAATGAATGCGGGGAGCAGGAAGTATAGAGTAGGGGGCGTTGCGGATGCAGGAGTGTAACTGGTAACAAATTGGCGGAAAGAGTAGAGGTTCTAATTAAATTATATATTAAGTGCCTATTTAAAGTTAATGGGGGCACCGTGGTGGATTACAATTTATATTTGGAATGGTAGGTTGCATAATGACTAACCATATATTGATGGTGGATGCACGTCTGTATTCAGCTGCGTAATGTAGAAGTTGGGGAATGTGCTCTAGATAACTGTGTTATTTTATGCAGAGACGAGTCCTGGCTGGAAGACGTGATGGCGGTCTGTGCTGGATGAAGGAGAAAAGCGTAGCTGAAGGACTTCACCTAGAGACGTCACCAGTGAGTCAGTGTATTACATGTACACTTACACTATATACTATGTACCGGGCTCCTGTGTATAACGTCACTGGTGATCCCTGTATTACCTGTAGACTATATACAGAGCTCCTGTGTATAATGTCACTGGTGATCACTGTATTACCTGTACACTGACACTATATACAGAGCTCCTGTGTATAATGTCACTGGTGATCACTGTATTACCTGTACACTATACACTATATACAGAGCTCCTGTGTATAATGTCACTGGTGATCGCTGTATTACCTGTACACTATATACAGAGCTCCTGTGTATAATGTCACTGGTGATCACTGTATTACCTGTACACTGACACTATATACAGAGCTCCTGTGTATAATGTCACTGGTGATCACTGTATTACCTGTACACTGACACTATATACAGAGCTCCTGTGTATAATGTCACTGGTGATCACTGTATTACATGTACACTTACACTATATACTATGTACCGGGCTCCTGTGTATAATGTCACTGGTGATCACTAGATTACCTGGACACTTACATTATACATACCATGTATAGAGCTCCCGTGTATAATGACACTTATGGTAATATTAGTAATGTGGTGGTAATATTAGTAATGTGGTGGTAATATGTGGTCTGGTCATGGTGTGGCAGTTTTTCCCCCTTCTGTGTGGTATTATTCAGTCACTATGTTGTGGTAATATGTGGTCTGGTCATGGTGTGGCGGTATTCCCTGTATGTGGTATTATTGGTCATTTTAAAAAAAAAATGTATATGACACATTCCCTTAGAGAAAACTAAATAAAAATATATCTAAAAAGAGTATTGGATATTTTAAGAAAATTTTAATAGGTTAGAGTAGGGCCCGGCCAGAAGAGTCTACCTTATCGTGGTGGCGGCTTTAAAAATCTTTTGGCCAAAACAAAAGCTGATGGCTATGCATGTGGCACCGTCACATGGCCGAACGTCAGGAGAACGTGGTGGCAGCGACGTGGACGAGCGCCAGGATTCTGCAGGGATCGCATGGGGGTAAGTATAACAAGTTTTATTTGTTTTAAATACAATTAATTAACTAGGAGTGGGTGGGTGAGAGATGCACACGGGGGGGGGGTGAGAGATGCACATGGGGGGGTGAGAGATGCACACGGGGGGGGTGAGAGATGCACACGGGGGGGGTGAGAGATGCACACGGGGGGGTGAGAGATGCACACGGGGGGTGAGAGATGCACATGGGGGGGTGAGAGATGCACATGGGGGGGATGAGAGATGCACGGGGGGGATGGGAGATGCACGGGGGGGTGAGCTGCACATGGGGGGGTTATGTTTACATAACTTTGTTGCCTTATGAAGCGCAGGGGGGGCCCCCCAAAAATTTCTTGCACAGGGGCCCACTACAGTCTGTGTCCGCCCCTGGTGTGCAGGATCCCTTCTGCGCAGTTAGAAAGCTTGTGGCATGACCAGACAGGCTTTGGGTGCAGGTGGAGGACCAAGAGGAGGTTGAGGAGGCAGAAGCAGTGGAGGAACTTTGAGATAAAGAGGATTTACGCACAACTCGTGGGGACGGCAAGACTTGGACAGCAGCCCCTTGTTCTGCTGTCACCATAGTTACCCAGTGCCCAGTCAGCGACATGTAACGCCCCTGTCCATGCCTACTCGTCCAAGTGTCTGTGGTGAAATGCACCCTGTCACACACAGAGTTTCTCAAAGAAGTGGTGATGTTGTGTGCGACATGCTGGTGGAACGCAGGCACACCTTTCTTTGAGAAGTAGTGCCGACTAGGCATCTGGTACTGGGGCACTGCGATGGACATAAGGTCTCGAAAATCCTCTGTGTCCACCAGGCGGAAAGGAAGCATTTCTGTAGCCAAGAGCTTGCAGATGGTAAAATTCAACCTCTTAGCTTTCTCATGGCTAGGAGGAAATGGTCTTTTACTTGTCCACATCTGAGGGATCGAGGGCTGGCTTTTGTGCTTAGACGGGGTTGAGAAGGGTGTCCCCGGCAAACTGCCGGTCTCTGAGGAAGATGCAGGCGGACATGTTAGGTTGCCTTGATCCAAAGGTGGTGCTCTCGATGTCGGAGTGCGCTCAACACCAGCAGGTGTTTCCACTTCTCAATGAACTGACGACCTGCCAATCACACTGGCTGTTGCGGGTAAAGAGGTGGCAGGTCTGCGTCCAAAAACATGTGTGACTGCTGTCCCCCCAGTCACAGAGGATGAAGAGGCTGCGGATGCACAAGATGGGGCAGACAGTGGTTGGCCCGGCCCGCTAGGCCGCATTGTAGCACGGTGAGCTTCCCACTGCAACTTATGCTTCATATCCATGTGACGGTACATGCATAAAGTACTCAAACTATGGATTTTTTGGCCTCCACTTAGCTTTTGGTGACAAATATTACAGATAACACGAGTTGGGTCATCCTTATCGATCTGAAAAAATGCCCAGGCTATACAAGGCTTAGAGCCCATGCGACCTGAAGAGCCACCACGACTTGTGGTCAGAGCCAGAGTTGTGGTTGAGGATGCAGTTGTTGACGTGCTTCCAGTACCCCGTCTCTGTCCAGGAAGGCGCAACCAAACCTCATCGTCAATAGCATCTGTGACGCCCCGCTGCGCTTGGTATCACAGATCCTAGAAGAGTGCATTGATGGAACCCTCCACAAGAGGCCCCCATAAACATTCACACATCTCCACCTTCCACCTCAGATCAACAGAGGGAGCCCGTTAGGGATATAAATAGGGAAGGTGGAGCTAGGCAGTTCATTTCCTCTGAAGAGTTCCTGCAGTAGAGAAGCCTAAGAGAGGTCAGTCTGCAGTGGAGCTCAGTCTAGTCTAGAGAACTCAGTTAATAGTTCAGCAGTGGAGCACGAGGCTCCTGCTAGCTAGATTCAGGGAGCCCAGATAGAGCTTAAGGTGTGCCGGCGCCATGAGATCGGTGAAGCGCGGCAAGCTGCCGTTAGTGTGTATAGCCTAGTGAGGGCCCAAGTAGGCCGAAGGCGAGTGGCGAGTTAGTACATAAGGGGCAGAGGAGCTTAACCAGCTCACCCCGAAGCATTTACCAGACACCGGATCCGAGCTTACCGGGATCTCTATGACCCAGTAAGGCATAACCGGACTCCCTGGAGAACTACAAGTCGCAAGATCGCTAAGGTGCTGATAAGTAACAGAGCCAGGAGACGCTTAGGCCTCGCATACTGGGAGCGTGAACTCCAAGAGAAGGCCCTACCACAAGGTCAGCCAGTGCAGGACAGAGACAAAGTTAGGCCTAGCTCCAGGCAGGTCAGAAACTTACTACGCAGAGGCAAGAAACAGGAGGCCCTACACCCGCTCATTGGGGAGGATCCTGATATGCACCCTTCACCCTACAGTGCTCCGGGATGTGCCTGAATTTCCACCAGTAAAAGGTACTGAAGTGACTACCGTGTCCGTTCCCGTTCTTGGTCTGACCCAGCTGGGTCTTGCCTGTCCTGCATTCCCCCTGCATACGCTGCCCTGAGACCTAGCTCCACCTGTGGGGAGCTATACCATTGAGCTGCCTTATTACGGGACTCAGTGGACTGCTGCAGCGCTGGTGCTTCTCACCAGATACCACAGGTGGCGTCACGAACTCTTATAAAATTAACAATTATCCACCCTTTTAAAGAGTGACCCCAGGGTACGGGCCAGGGAGCCGACCACCGCGACATCCCCAAGGCCAGGCAAAGGCCCGGGTACTGAGTCATCCCCATCCCCTGGGCTAGTCACATCCTCCTCCACCTCCTCTGCTGACCTCATCGACTGGCTGACTGTGGGTTGACAGTAAGTGGGATCTCCAACCTCGTCATCATCACCCTGTGTGTTCTCACACCCATCGTCCTCAGAGCCAACCTCTTCCTGCCCTGACCGAAAAGTCAAGTTGTCGCTCCAATCAGGTATTTGAGTCTCATCATCATCTTCCTCATTGTCTCCACCAACAGGAGTTACAGTTTGGGAACAAGGGTCTACATTATGCTCAGAACCTTCTTCATCTGGTCCTGGATCCGACTTATAAAGATTCTGGGCATCAGTGCAGATCATTTCCTCGTCTGGATTAACAGAAGCTCTGGAGTAGACCTCCGTTTCTCAGGCTATAGTATGAGTAAACAGCTGTGCAGACTCAACCATCTGTGTTACCCCATACTCAGAAGGGCAGCTGGAGACTTGGGAGCTGTGAGGAAGCAAGTGCGATTGGGGTGACACCTCTGAGGACTGGAGTATTTGTGATGTTGAAGTTGAGGTGGAGGAGAGCCCACTTGAAGGAGCACTTGATATCCGTTGAAGCACCTGCTGTTTTTGTGCCTCATCTGGAATTTGTAGCGATTGGCGTGGCTGTAAGAAAGGGATCTTATCACATTGTCCACAAAAAAAAGTCGACATCTTAGTTTGGCTGGAAGATGGACTTTCTTCTGCAGATGTTACTCCCCCCCCCCACTGCGGGGGGGCTCGACCCACCAGCGGACGGGCACCAGTATTGGGAGAGGGGGGGGCTGGCCGTCAGGGTCCACCGCGGCTCTGGCACGAACCCAGCGACACGGAGGTGGCACGGGCAGGAACGGACTGGCCGGGTCGGCTTCGCACTTCTTTGCTTTTAGAAGGGCATGGCATGCCTATATCTGTGTCTCTGCCTCCTTTTACTCCTCCACCTCTTTTCTTTTCACATGACTATATGTACTTGTCACTTTTCCATGTATTAGTTGTGTCTTCTGAGCAGTTTGTCAGGTTTTGGACACCTTTGAAGGTGTTTTCTATGTGTTTCTATGTGTTTTTGTTTGCCTGCCATTGGTTTTAATGGTGTTCATAGGTGTTCGACAAACAGTTCGACGAACAGTTGGGCGAACACACGGGTGTTCGACGAACCGAACCGAACTCGAACACTACGGGGGTGGCTCAACACTAGTCGCAGTGGAAGAAAAAGACAATATCAATGCGGCGTAGAAGAGAAGTGTAGGTCACAGTAGCTTAACAAGATGGTTTAAATGCCAATTGAAAGAGTGGTGGAGGTTGCAGTGAGTAAAAAAAATATACCAATGCCCGTGGAAGAGACATGGAGGACACAGTAACTTAACAAGACTGTTTTAATGCCCCTTGGAATAGACGTGGAGGTCACAGTAACTTAACAAGATGGTTTTAATGCCCCTTGGAAGAGTGATGGAGGTTACAGTGGAATAAAAAGACAATATCAATGTCCCCGTGGAAGAGACGTGGAGGTCAGAGTAGCTTAACAAGATGGTTTTAATGCCCCTTGGAAGAGTCGTGGAGGTCGCAGTGGAATAAAAAGAAAATATAAATGCCCAATGGAAGAGACGTGGAGGACACAGTAGCTTAACAATGCGGTTTTAATGCCCATTGGAAGTGTGATGGAGGTCGAAGTGGAATAAAAAGACAATATCAATGCCCCTTGGAAGAGTGGTGGAAGTCGCAGTGGAAGAAAAAGACAATATCAATGCCCCGTGGAAGAGACGTGGAGGTCAGAGTAGCTTAACAAGACGGTTTTAATGCCCATTGGAACAGTGGTGGAGGTCCCAGTGGAATAAAAAGAAAATATAAATGACCAGTGGAAGAGACGTAGAGGATACAGTAGCTTAACAATGCGGTTTAAATGCCCATTGGAAGAGTGGTGGAGGTCGCTGTGGAATAAAAATACAATATCAATGCCCCGTGGAAGAGACGTGGAGGTCACAGGAGCTTAACAAGATGGTTTTAATGCCCCTTGGAAGAGTGGTGGAAGTCGCTGTGGAATAAAAAGACAATACTAATGCCCCGTGGAAGAGATGTGGAGGACACAGTAGCTTAAAATGCGGTTTTAATGCCCCTTGGAAGATCTGTGGAGTTCAGAGTGCTTTAACAAGATGGTTTTAATGCCCTTTGGAAGAGACGTGGAGGTCACAGTAGCTTAAAAAGACGGTTTTAATGCCCCTTGGAAAAGTGGTGGAGGTTACAGAGGAATAAAAGGACAATATCAATGCCCCTTGGAAGGGTGGTGGAGGTCGCAGTGGAATAAAAAGACAACATCGATGCCCCGTGGAGGAGACGTGGAGGTGACAGAAGCTTAGCAAGACGGTTTTAATGCCCCTTAAAAGTGTGGTGGAGGTCGCAGTGGAATAAAACGACAAAATCAATGCACCGTGGAAGAGTGGTGGAGGTTACAGTAACTTAACAAGACAGTTTTCATGCCCCTTGGAAGTGTGGTGGAGGTCGCAGTGGAATAAAACGACAATATCAATGCCCCGTAGAAGAGTGGTGGAGGTCGCAGTGGAATAAAAATACAATATCATTGCACCTGGGAAGACACGTGGAGATCACAGTATCTTAACAAGACGGTTTTAATGCACCTTAAAAATGAGGTGGAGGTCGCAGTGGAATAAAACGACAAAATCAATGCACCATGGAAGAGTGGTGGAGGTCACAGTAGCTTAACAAGACCGTTTTCATGATCCTTGGAAGTATGGTGGAGGTCGCAGTGGAATAAAACGACAATATCAATGCCCCATGGAAGAGTGGTGGAGGTCGCAGTGGAACAAAATGACAATATCAATGCCCCGTGGAAGAGACGTGGAGGTCACAGTAGCTTAACAAGACGGTTTTAATGCCCCATGGAAGTGTGGTGGAGGTCGCAGTGGAATAAATCGACAATATCAATGCCCCGTGGAAGAGTGGTGGAGGTCGCAGTGGCATAAAATGACAATATCAATGCCCCGTGGAAGAGACGTGGAGGTCACAGTAGCTTAACAAGACTGTTTTATTGCCCCTTGGAAGAGTGGTGGAGGTTGCAGTGGAATAAAAAGACAATATCATTGCCCGTGGAAGAGAACTTGAGGTCATAGTAGCTTAATAAGACGGTTGTAATGCCCCTTGGAAGAGTGGTGAAGGTCGCAGTGGAATAAAAAGACAATATCAATGCTCCAGGGAAGAGACGTGGAGATCACAACGGTTTTAATGCCCCTTGGAAGAGACGTGGAGGTCACAACAGCTTAAAAAGATGGTTTTAATGCCCCTTGGTAGAGGTTACAGTGGAATAAAAAGACAATATCAATGCCCCGTGGAAGAGACGTGGAGATCACAGTAGCTTAACAAGACGGTTTTAATGCCCCTTGGAAGAGCTGTGGAGTTCAGAGTGGTTCAACAAGACGGTTTTAATGCCCCTTGGAAGAGACGTGGAGATCACAGTAGGTTTACAAGACGGTTTTAATGCCCCTTGGAAGAGCGGTGGAGGTCGCAGTGGAATACAAAGACAATATCAATGCCCCTTGGAAGAGACGTGGAGGTCACAGTAGCTTAACATGATGGTTTTATTGCCCCTTGGAAGAATGGTGGAGGTCGCAGTTTATTAAAAAGACAATATCAATGCCCAGTGGAAGAGACGTGGAGGTCACAGGCGTTTAACAAGACAGATTTAATGCCCCTTGAAAAAGTGGTGGAGGTCGCAGTGGAATAAAAAATAATATCAATGCCCCTTGGAAGAGTGGTGGAGGTCGCAGTGGAATAAAAAGACAATATCAATGCCCCGTGGAAAAGACGCGGAGGTCACAGTAGCTTAACAATACAGTTTTAATGCCCCATGGAAGAGTGGTGGAGGTCGCAGTGAAATAAAAAGACAACATCAATGCCCCTTGGAAGAGACGTGAAAATCACAGTAGTTTAACAAGATGGTTTTAATGCCCCTTGGACGAGTGGTGGAAGTTACAGTGGAATAAAAACACAATATCAATGCCAGTAGAAGAGACGTGGAGGTCACAGTAGCTTATCAAGACGGTTTTAATGCCCCTTGGAATAGTGGTGGAGGTCGCAGTGGAATAAAAAGACAATATCAATGCCCCGTGGAAAAGATGTGGAGTTCACAGTAGCTTAACAAGACGGTTTTAATGCCCCTTGGAAGAGCTGTGGAGTTCAAAGTGGTTTAAAAAGACGGTTTTAATGTGCCTTGGAAGAGACGTAAAGTTGACAGTAGCTTAACAAGATGGTTTTATTGCCCCTTGGAAGTGTGGTGGGGTTGCAGTGGAATAAAACGACAATATCAATGCCCCGTGGAAGAGTGGTGGAGGTCACAGTGGAATAAAATGACAATATCAATGCCCAGTGAAAGAGACGTGGAGGTCACAGTAGCTTAACAAGACGGTTTTAATGCCCCTTGGAAGTGTGGTGGAGGTTGTAGTACAATATCAATGCCCCGTGGAAGAGTAGTGGAGGTCGCAGAGGAAAAAAATTACAATATCAATACGCGATGAAAGAGACGTGGAGGTCACAGTAGCTTAACAATGCGGTTTTAATGCCCCTAAGAAGAGTGATGGAGGTCGCAGTGGAATAGAAAGACAATATCAGTGCCCGTGGAAGAGAATTGGAGATCACAGTAGATTAACAAGACAGTTTTATTGCCCCTTGGAATAGCTGTGGAGTTCAGAGTGGTTCAACAAGACGGTTTTAATGCCCCTTGGAAGAGACGTGGAGGTCACAGTAGCTTAACAAGACGGTTTTAATGCCCCTTGGAAAAGTGGTGGAGGTTACAGTGGAATAAAAAGGCAATATCAATGCCCCGTGGAAGAAAAGTGGAGGTCACAGTAGCTTTACAAGATGGTTTTAATGCCCCTTGGAGGAGCGGTGGAGGTCGTAGTGGAATAAAAAGACAATATCAATGTCCAGTGGAAGAGACTTGGAGGATACAGCAGCTTAACAAGATGGTTTTAATGCCCCTTGTAAGAGTGTGGAGGTTGCAGTGGAATAAAAATACAATACCAATGACCCTTGGAAGAGTGGTGGAGGTCGTAGTGTTATAAAAAGACAATATAAATTTCCTGTGGAAGAGACGTGGTGGTCACAGTAGCTTAACAAGACAGTTTTAATGCCAATTGGACGAGTGGTGGAGGTTACAGTGGAATAAAAACACAATATCAATGCCGCGTAGAAGAGACGTGGGGGTCACAGTAGCTTAACAAGATGGTTTTAATGCCCCTTGGAAGAGCTGTGGAGTCCAAAGTCGTTTAACAAGATGGTTTTAATGCCTATTGGAAGAGAAATCGAGGTGACAGTATCTTACCAAGATGGTTTTAATGTTCCTTGGAAGGGTCGAGGAGGTTACAGTAGAATAAAAAGACAATATGAATGCCCCGTGGAAGAGACATGGAGGTCACAGTAGCTTAACAAAATGGTTTAATGCCCCTTGGAAGAGAGGTGGAGGTCGCAGTGGAATAAAAAGACAATATCAATGCCCCTTGGAAGAGTGGTGGACGTCGCAGTGGAGGAAAAAGACAACACCAATGCCCCGTGGAAGAGACGTGGAGGTCACAGTAGCTTAACAAGATGGTTTAAATGCCCTTTGGAAGAGTGGTGGAGGTCGCAGTGGAATAATAAGACAATATCAATGCCCCTTGGAAGAGTGGTGGACGTCGCAGTGGAGGAAAAAGACAACACCAATGCCCCGTGGAAGAGACGTGGAGGTCACAGTAGCTTAACAAGATTTTTTTAATGCTCCTTGGAAGTGTGGTGGAGGTTGCAGTGGAATAAAACGACAATATCAATGCCCCGTGGAAGAGTGGTGGAGGTCACAGTAGCATAATAAGACTTCTTTAATGCCACTTTGAAATGTGGTGGAGGTCGCAGTGGAATAAAACGACAATATCAATGCCCCGTGAAAGAGTGGAGGAGGTCACAGTGGAATAAAATGACAATATCAATGCCCCGTGAAAGAGACGTGGAGGTCACAGTAGCTTAACAAGACAGTTTTAATGCCCCTTGAAACTGTGGTGGAGGTTGTAGTGGAATAATAAGACAATATCAATACCCCGTGGAAGAGACATGGAGGTCACAGTAGCTTAACATGATGGTTTTATTGTCCCTTGGAAGAGTGGTGGAGGTTGCAGTGGAATAAAAAGATAATATCAATGCCCCTTGAAAGAGTGGTGAAGGTCGCAGTGGAATAAAAAGACAATATCAATGCCCCGTGGAAGAGACGTGGAGGTCACAGTAGCTTAACAAGACAGATTAAATGTCCCTTGGAAGACTGGTGGAGGTCGCAGTGGAATAAAAAGACAATATCAATGCCCCGTGGAAGAGACGTGGAGGTCACAGTAGCTTAACAAGATGGTTTTAATGCCCCTTGGAGGAGTGATGGAGGATACAGTGGAATAAACACCCAATATCAATGCCCGTGGAATATACGTGGAGGTCACAGTAGCTTAACCAGATGGTTTTAATGCTCCTTGGAAGTGTGGTGGAGGTTGCAGTGGATTAAAACGACAATATCAATGCCCCGTGGAAGAGTGGTGGAGGTCACAGTAGCATAATAAGAGTTCTTTAATGCCACTTTGAAATGTGGTGGAGGTCGCAGTGGAATAAAACGACAATATCAATGCCCCGTGAAAGAGTGGAGGAGGTCACAGTGGAATAAAATGACAATATCAATGCCCCATGAAAGTGACGTGGAGGTCACAGTAGCTTAACAAGACGGTTTTAATGCCCCTTGAAAGTGTGGTGGAGATTGTAGTGGAATAAAACGACAATATCAATGCCCCGTGGAAGAGTAGTGGAGGTCGCAGTGGAATAAAATTACAATATCTATGCCCCATGGAAGAGACGTGGAGGTCACAGTAGCTTTACAAGACGGTTTTAATGCCCCTTGGAAGAGCGGTGGATGTTGCAGTGGAATAAAAAGACAATGTCAATGTCCACTGGAAGAGACTTGGAGGTTACAGCAGGGTAACAAGATGGTTTTAATGCCCCTTGAAAGAGTGTGGAGGTCGCAGTGGAATAAAAAGACAATACCAATGCCCATTGGCAGAGTGGTGGAGGTCGTAGTGGAATAAAAAGACAATATAAATTTCCTGTGGAAGAGACGAGGATTTCACAGTAGCTTAACAAGATGATTTTAATGCCCCTTGGAAGAACTGTGGAGTCCAAAGTCGTTTAACAAGATGGTTTTAATGCCCCTTGGAAGAGACGTGGAGATGACAGTAGATTAACAAGATGGTTTCAATGTTCCTTGGAAGACTGGGGGAGGTTACAGTAGAATAAAGAGACAATATGAATGCCCTGTGGAAGAGACGTGGAGGTCACAGTAGCTTAAAAAATGGTTTTAATGCCCCTTGGAACAGAGGTGGAGGATGCAGTGGAATAAAAAGACAATATCAATGCCCCTTGGAAGAGTGGTGGAGGTCGCAGTGGAAGAAAAAGACAACACCAATGCCCCGTGGAAGAGACGTGGAGGTCACAGTAGCTTAACAAGATGGTTTAAATGCCCCTTGGAAGAGTGGTGGAGGTCGCAGTGGAATAATAAGACAATATCAATACCCCGTGGAAGAGACGTGGAGGTCACAGTAGCTTAACTTGATGGTTTTATTGCCCCTTGGAAGAGTGGTGGAGGTTGCAGTGGAATAAAAAGATAATATCAATGCCCCTTGAAAGAGTGGTGGAGTTCGCAGTGGAATAAAAAGACAATATCAATGCCCCGTGGATGAGACGTGGAGGTCACAGTAGCTTAACAAGACAGATTAAAAATCCCTTGGAAGATTGGTGGAGGTCGCAGTGGAATAAAAAGACAATATCAATGCCACGTGGTAGAGACGTGGAGGTCACAGTAGCTTAACAAGACGGTTTTAATGCCCCTTGGATGAGTGGTGGAAGTTACAGTGGAATAAAAACCCAATATCAATGCCCCTTGGAATATACGTGGAGGTCACAGTAGCTTAACAAGATGGTTTTAATGCCCAATGGAAGAGTGGTGGAGGTAGCAGTGGAATAAAGAGACAATATCAATGCCCCGTGGAAGAGATGTGGAGGTCACAGTAGCTTAACAAGATGGTTTTAATGCCCCTTGGAAGAGTGGTGGAGGTCGCAGTGGAATAAAAAGAAAATATCATTGCCCCTTGGAGGAGTGGTGGAGGTCGCAGTGGAATAAAAAGACAAAGTCAATGCCCGGTGGAAGAGACTTGGAGGTCACAGTAGCTTAACAAGATGGTTTTAATGCCCCTTGGAACAGCTGTGGAGTTCAGAGTGGTTTAGCAAGACTTTTTTTAATGCCCCTTGGAAGAGACGTGGAGGACAAAGTAGCTTAACAAGACTGTTTTAATGCCCCTTGTCAGGGAGGTGGGGGTTACAGTAGAATAAAATAACAATATCAATTTCCCGTGGAAGAGACGTGGAGGTCACATTATCTCAACAAGACGGTTTTAATGCCCCTTGGAAGTGTGATGGAGGTCTCAGTGGAATAAAAAGATAATATCAATGACACTTGGAAGAGTAGTGGAGGTCGCAGTGGAAGAAAAAGACAATATCAATGCCGCGTAGAAGAGAAGTGTAGGTAACAGTAGCTTAACAAGACGGTTTAAATGCCACTTGAAAGAGTGATGGAGGTTGCAGTGGAATAAAAAAAATATATCAATGCTCGTGGAAGATTCATGGAGGTCACAGTAACTTAACAAGGCTGTTTTAATGCCCAATGGAAGAGCTGTGGAGTTCAGAGTGGTTTAACAAGACAGTTTTAATGCCACTTGGAAGAGACGTGGAGGTGACAGTAGCTTACCAAGAAGATTTTAATGCCCCTTGGTAGAGTGGTGGAGGTTACAGTGGAATGAAAAGACAATATCAATGCCCCTGGAAGAGACGTGGAGGTCACAGTAGCTTAACATGACGGTTTTAATGCCCCTTGGAAGTGTGGTGGAGGTCGCAGTGGAATAAAATGACAATATCAATGCCCCGGGGAAGAGACTTGAAGGTCACAGTATCTTAACAAAACGGTTTTAATACCCTTTGGTAGAGTGGTGGAGGTTACAGTGGAATAAAAAGGTAATATCAATGCCCCGTGGAAGAGACGTGGAGATCACATTAGCTTTACAAGACTGTTTTAATGCCCCTTGGAAGAGTGGTGGAGGTCGCAGTAGAATACAGAGACAATATCAATGGCCCTTGGAAGAGACGTGGAGGTCACAGTAGCTTAACATGATGGTTTTATTACCCCTTGGAAGAGTGGTGGAGGTCGCAGTGGAATTAAAAGACAAAATCAATGCCCCTTGGAAGAGTGGTGGAGGTCGCAGTTTATTAAAAAGACAATAACAATGCCCATGGGAAGAGACGTGGAGGTCACAGTCGTTTAACAAGACAGATTTAATGCCCTTTGGAAGAGTGGTGGAGGACGCAGTGGAATAAAAAATAATATCAATGCCCCTTGGAAGAGTGGTGGAGGTCGCAGTCGAATAAAAAAACAATATCAATGCCCCGTGGAAGAGACGGGGAGGTCACAGTAGCTTAACAAGACAGATTAAATGTCCCTGGGTAAAGTGGTGGAGGTCGCAGTGGAATAAAAAGACAATATCAATGCCCAGTGGAAGAGACGTGGAGGTCACAGTAGCTTAACAAAACGTTTTTTATGCCCCTTGGAAGAGTGGTGGAGATCGCAGTTTAATAAAAAGACAATATCAATGTCCCTTGGAAGAGTGGTGGAGGTCACAGTGGAATAAAAATACAATATCAATGCCCCGTAGAAAAGACGTGGAGGTCACAGTAGCTTAACAATACAGTTTTAAAGCCCCTTGGAACAGTGGTGGAGGTCGCAGTGGAATAAAAAGACAATATCAATGCCCCGTGGAAGAGACGTGAAGATCACAGTAGCTTTACAAGACGGTTTTAATGTCCCCTGGAAGAGAGTTGGAGGTCGCAGTGGAAAACAAAGACAATATCAATGCCCCTTGGAAGAGTGGTGGAGGTCACAGTGGAATAAAAAGACAATATCAATACCCCGTGGAAAAGACGTGGAGGTCACAGTAGCTTAACAATACAGTTTTAATGCCCCGTGGAACAGTGGTGGAGGTCTCAGTGGAATAAAAAGACAATATCAATGCCCCTTGGAAGAGACGTGGAAATCACAGCAGCTTAACAAGATGGTTTTAATGCTCCTTGGATGAGTGGTGGAAGTTACAGTGGAATAAAAACACAATAGCAATGCCAGTAGAAGAGACGTGGAGGTCACAGTAGCTTAACAAGACGGTTTTAATGCCCCTTGGAAGAGTGGTTGAGGTCGCAGTGGAATAAAAAGACAATATCAATGCCCAGTGGAAAAGACGTGGAGGTCACAGTAGCTTAACAAGACGGTTTTAATGCCCCTTGGAAGAGCTGTGGAGTTCAGAGTGGTTTAATAAGACGGTTTTAATGCCCCTTGGAAGAGACGTGAAGGTGACAGTAGCTTAACAAGATGGTTTTATTGCCCCTTGGAAGTGTGGTGGAGGTCGCAGTGGAATAAAAAGACAATATCAATGCCCCGTGGAAGAGACGTGAAGATCACAGTAGCTTTACAAGACGGTTTTAATGCCCCCTGGAAGAGAGGTGGAGGTCGCAGTGGAAAACAAAGACAATATCAATGCCCCTTGGAAGAGTGGTGGAGGTCACAGTGGAATAAAAAGACAATATCAATACCCCGTGGAAAAGACGTGGAGGTCACAGTAGCTTAACAATACAGTTTTAATGCCCCTTGGAACAGTGGTGGAGGTCTCAGTGGTATAAAAAGAGAATATCAATGCCCCTTGGAAGAGACGTGGAAATCACAGCAGCTTAACAAGATGGTTTTAATGCTCCTTGGATGAGTGGTGGAAGTTACAGTGGAATAAAAACACAATATCAATGCCAGTAGAAGAGACGTGGAGGTCACAGTAGCTTAACAAGACGGTTTTAATGCCCCTTGGAAGAGTGGTTGAGGTCGCAGTGGAATAAAAAGACAATATCAATGCCCAGTGGAAAAGACGTGGAGGTCACAGTAGCTTAACAAGACGGTTTTAATGCCCCTTGGAAGAGCTGTGGAGTTCAGAGTGGTTTAATAAGACGGTTTTAATGCCCCTTGGAAGAGACGTGAAGGTGACAGTAGCTTAACAAGATGGTTTTATTGCCCCTTGGAAGTGTGGTGGAGGTCGCAGTGGAATAAAAAGACAATATCAATGCCCCGTGGAAGAGTGGTGGAGATCACAGTAGCTTAACAAGACTTTTTTAATGCCCCTTTGAAATGTGGTGGAGGTCGCAGTGGAATAAAACGACAATATCAATGCGTCGTGAAAGAGTGGTGGAGGTCGCAGTGGAATAAAATGACAATATCAATGCCCCGTGAAAGAGACGTGGAGGTCACAGTTGCTTAACAAGACGGTTTTATTGCCCCTTGGAAAAGTGGTGGAGGTTACAGTGGATTAAAAAGACAATATCAATGCCCTGTGGAAGAGACGTGGAGATCACAGTAGCTTTACAAGACGGTTTTAATGCAACATGGAAGAGTGGTGGAGGTCACAGAGGAAAACAAAGACAATATCAATGCCCCTTGGAAGAGACGTGGAGGTCACAGTAGCTTAACATGATGGTTTTATTGCCCCTTTGAAGAGTGGTGGAGGTCGCAGGGAATAAAACGACAATATCAATGCCCCGTGAAAGAGTGGTGGAGGTCGCAGTGGAATAAAAAGCCAATATCAATGCCACGTGGAAGAGACGTGGAGGTCAAAGTAGCTTAACAAGACAGATTAAATGTCCCTGGGAAAAGTGGTGTAGGTAGCAGTGGAATAAAAAGACAATATCAATGTCCCGTGGAAGAGTAGTGGAGATCGCAGTTGATTAAAATTGCAGTATAAATGCCCCATGGAAGAGACGTGGAGGTCACAGTAGCTTAACAAGGCATTTTAATGTCCCTTGGAAGAGTGGTGGAGGTCGCAGTGGAATAAAAAGACAATATCAATGCCCGTGGAAGAGACGTTGAGGTCATAGTAGCTTAACAAGACACTTTTAATGCCCCTTGGTAGAGGGGTGGAGGTCGCATTGTAAAAAAAAGACAATATCAATGCTCCGTGGAAGAGATGTGGAGATCACAGTAGCTTAACAAGAGGGTTTTATTGCCCCTTGGAAGAGCTGTTGAGTTCAGAGTGGTTCAACAACACGGTTTTAATGCTCCTTGGAAGAGACGTGGAGGTCACAGTAGCTTAACAACACGGTTTTAATGTCCCTTGGAAAAGTAGGGGAGGTTACAGTGGAATAAAAAGACAATATCAATGCCCCGTGGAAGAGACGTGGAGGTCACAGTAGCTTTACAAGACGGCTTTAATGCCCCTTGGAAGAGCGATCGAGATCGCAGTGGAATAAAAAGACAATATCAATGTCCAGTGGAAGAGAGTTGGAGGTTACAGCAGCTTAAGAATATGGTTTTAACGACCCTTGTAAGAGTGTGGAGGTCGCAGTGGAATAAAAAGACAATATAAATTTCCCCTTGGAAGAGACGTGGAGGTCACAGTAGCTTAAAAAGACGGTTTTAATGCCCCTTGGAAAAGTGGTGGAGGTTACAGTGGTATAAAAAGACAATATCAATGCCCATTGAAAGAGTGGTGGAGGTTGCAGTGGAATAAAAAGACAATATCAAAGCCACTTGGAAAAGACGTGGAGGTCACAGTAGCTTAACAAGATGGTTTTAATGCCCCTTAGAAGAGTGGTGGAGGTTACATTGGACTAAAAAGACAATATCAATGCCCCTTGGAAGAGCTGTGGAGTTCCGAGTGGTTTAACAATACTGTTTTAATGCCCCTTGGAAGAGACGTGGAGGAGACAGTAGCTTAACAAGACAATTTTAATGCCCCTTGGTAGAGTGGTGGAGGTTACAGTGAAATAAAAAGACAATATCAATGCCACGTGGAAAAGACGTGGAGGTCACAGTAGCTTAACAAGACGGTTTCAATGCCCCTTGGAAAAGCTGTGGAGTTCAGAGTGGTTTCACAAGATGGTTTTAATGCCCCTTGGAGGAGACATGGAGGTCACAGTAGCTTAAAAAGACTGTTTTAATGCCCCTTAGAAGAGTGGTGGAGGTTACATTGGAATAAAAAGACAATATCAATGCCCCGTGAAAGGGACGTGGAGGTCCCAGTAGATTTACAAGACGGTTTTAATGCCCCTTCGCACATCGGAGGAGTTCGTAGTGGAATAAAAAGACAATATCAATTCCCCTTGGAAGAGACGTGGAGATCACAGTAGCTTAACAAGACTGTTTTTATGCCCCTTGGAAGAGAGGTGGAGGTCGCAGTGGAATAAAAAGACAATATCAATACCCCGTAGAAGAGACGTGGAGGTCACAGTAGCTTAACAAGACGGTTTTAATACCCCTTGGAAGACTGGTGGAGGTCTCTGTGGAATAAAAAGAAAATATCAATGCCCAGGGGAAGAGACGTGGAGGTCACAGTAGCTTAACAATGCGGTTTTAATGCCCCTCGGAAGAGCTGTGGAGTTCAGAGTGGTTTAGTAAAATGGTTTTAATGCCCCTTGGAAGAGACGGGGAGGTCACAGTAGCTTTAAAAGACGGTTTTAATGCCCCTTGGAAAAGATGTGGATTTCAGAGTGGTTTAACAAGACGGTTTTAATGCCCCTTGGAAGAGACGTGGAGGTCACAGTAGCTTAACAAGACAGTTTTAATGCCCGTGAGAAGAGTGGTGGAGGTTACAGTGGAATAAAAAGACAATATCAATGCCCCCTGGAAGAGACGTGGAGGTCACAGTAGCTTTACAAGACTGTTTTATTGCCCCTTGGAAGATCGGTGGAGGTCGCAGTGGAAAAAAAAGACATTATCAATGTCCAGTGGAAGAGACTTGGAGGTCATAGCAGCTTAATAAGACGGTTTTCATGCCCCTTGGAAGAGTGTGGAGGTCGCAGTGGATTAAAAAGACAATATCAATGCCCCTTGGAAGAGACGTGGAGATCACAGTAGCTTAACAAGACGGTTTTAATGCCCCTTGGACAAGTGGTGGATGTTACAGTGGAATAAAAACACAATATCAATGCCCCATAGAAGAGAAGTGGAGGTCACAGTAGCTTAACAAGACGGTTTCAATGCCCCTTGGAAGATTGGTGGAGGTCGCAGTGAAATAAAAAGACAATATCAATGCCCCGTGGAAGAGTTGTGGAGGTCACAGTAGCTTAACAAGATGGTTTTAATGCCCCTTGGCAGAGTGGTGGAGGTCGCTATGGAATAAAAAGAAAATATTAATGCCCCGTGGAAGAGATGTGGAGAACACAGTAGCTTAAAATGCGGTTTTAATGCCCCTTGGAAAAGTGGTGGAGGTTACAGTGGAATAAAACGAAAAAACCAATGCACAGTGGAAGAGTGGTGGAGGTCACAGTAGCTTAACAAGACAGTTTTCATGCCCCTTGGAAGAGAGGTGGAGGTCGCAGTGGAATAAAAAGACAATATCAATGCCCCGTAGAAGAGACGTGGAGGTCACAGTAGCTTAACAAGACAGTTTTAATACCCCTAGGAAGACTGGTGGAGGTCTCTGTGGAATAAAAAGAAAATATCAATGCCCAGGGGAAGAGACGTGGAGGTCACAGTAGCTTAACAATGCGGTTTTAATGCCCCTCGGAAGAGCTGTGGAGTTCAGAGTGGTTTAGTAAAATGGTTTTAATGCCCCTTGGAAGAGACGGGGAGGTCACAGTAGCTTTAAAAGACGGTTTTAATGCCCCTTGGAAGAGAGGTGGAGGTCGCAGTGTAATAAAAAGACAATATCAATGCCCCTTGGAAGAGACGTGGAGATTACAGTATCTTAAAAAGACGGTTTTAATACCCCTTGGATGAGTGGTTGAGGTTACAGTGGAATAAAAACACAATATCAATGCCCTGTAGAAGAGACGTGGAGATCACAGTAGCTTAAGAAGACCGTTTTAATTCCCCTTGGAAGAGTGGTGGAGGTTGCAGTGGAATAAAACGTCAACGTCAATGCCCCTTGGAAGAGTGGTGGAGGTCGCAGTGGAATAAAAAGACAAAATCAATGCCCCGTGGAAAAGACGTGGAGGTCACAGTAGCTTAACAAGACGGTTTTAATGCCCCTTGGAAGAGTGGTGGAGGTCGCTGTGGAATAAAAAGACAATATCAATGCCCAGGGGAAGAGACGTGGAGGTCACAGTAGCTTAACAATGCGGTTTTAATGCCCCTTGGAAAAGATGTGGATTTCAGAGTGGTTTAACAAGACGGTTTTAATGCCCCTTGGAAGAGACGTGGAGGTCACAGTAGCTTAACAAGACGGTTTTAATGCCCGTGAGAAGAGTGGTGGAGGTTACAGTGGAATAAAAAGACAATATCAATGCCCCCTGGAAGAGACGTGGAGGTCACAGTAGCTTTACAAGACTGTTTTATTGCCCCTTGGAAGATCGGTGGAGGTCGCAGTGGAAAAAAAAGACATTATCAATGTCCAGTGGAAGAGACTTGGAGGTCATAGCAGCTTAATAAGACGGTTTTCATGCCCCTTGGAAGAGTGTGGAGGTCGCAGTGGATTAAAAAGACAATATCAATGCCCCTTGGAAGAGACGTGGAGATCACAGTAGCTTAACAAGACGGTTTTAATGCCCCTTGGACAAGTGGTGGATGTTACAGTGGAATAAAAACACAATATCAATGCCCCATAGAAGAGAAGTGGAGGTCACAGTAGCTTAACAAGACGGTTTCAATGCCCCTTGGAAGATTGGTGGAGGTCGCAGTGAAATAAAAAGACAATATCAATGCCCCGTGGAAGAGTTGTGGAGGTCACAGTAGCTTAACAAGATGGTTTTAATGCCCCTTGGCAGAGTGGTGGAGGTCGCTATGGAATAAAAAGAAAATATTAATGCCCCGTGGAAGAGATGTGGAGAACACAGTAGCTTAAAATGCGGTTTTAATGCCCCTTGGAAAAGTGGTGGAGGTTACAGTGGAATAAAACGAAAAAACCAATGCACAGTGGAAGAGTGGTGGAGGTCACAGTAGCTTAACAAGACAGTTTTCATGCCCCTTGGAAGAGAGGTGGAGGTCGCAGTGGAATAAAAAGACAATATCAATGCCCCGTAGAAGAGACGTGGAGGTCACAGTAGCTTAACAAGACAGTTTTAATACCCCTAGGAAGACTGGTGGAGGTCTCTGTGGAATAAAAAGAAAATATCAATGCCCAGGGGAAGAGACGTGGAGGTCACAGTAGCTTAACAATGCGGTTTTAATGCCCCTCGGAAGAGCTGTGGAGTTCAGAGTGGTTTAGTAAAATGGTTTTAATGCCCCTTGGAAGAGACAGGGAGGTCACAGTAGCTTTAAAAGACGGTTTTAATGCCCCTTGGAAGAGAGGTGGAGGTCGCAGTGTAATAAAAAGACAATATCAATGCCCCTTGGAAGAGACGTGGAGATTACAGTATCTTAAAAAGACGGTTTTAATACCCCTTGGATGAGTGGTTGAGGTTACAGTGGAATAAAAACACAATATCAATGCCCTGTAGAAGAGACGTGGAGATCACAGTAGCTTAAGAAGACCGTTTTAATTCCCCTTGGAAGAGTGGTGGAGGTTGCAGTGGAATAAAACGTCAACGTCAATGCCCCTTGGAAGAGTGGTGGAGGTCGCAGTGGAATAAAAAGACAAAATCAATGCCCCGTGGAAAAGACGTGGAGGTCACAGTAGCTTAACAAGACGGTTTTAATGCCCCTTGGAAGAGTGGTGGAGGTCGCTGTGGAATAAAAAGACAATATCAATGCCCAGGGGAAGAGACGTGGAGGTCACAGTAGCTTAACAATGCGGTTTTAATGCCCCTTGGAAAAGATGTGGATTTCAGAGTGGTTTAACAAGACGGTTTTAATGCCCCTTGGAAGAGACGTGGAGGTCACAGTAGCTTAACAAGACGGTTTTAATGCCCGTGAGAAGAGTGGTGGAGGTTACAGTGGAATAAAAAGACAATATCAATGCCCCCTGGAAGAGACGTGGAGGTCACAGTAGCTTTACAAGACTGTTTTATTGCCCCTTGGAAGATCGGTGGAGGTCGCAGTGGAAAAAAAAGACATTATCAATGTCCAGTGGAAGAGACTTGGAGGTCATAGCAGCTTAATAAGACGGTTTTCATGCCCCTTGGAAGAGTGTGGAGGTCGCAGTGGATTAAAAAGACAATATCAATGCCCCTTGGAAGAGACGTGGAGATCACAGTAGCTTAACAAGACGGTTTTAATGCCCCTTGGACAAGTGGTGGATGTTACAGTGGAATAAAAACACAATATCAATGCCCCATAGAAGAGAAGTGGAGGTCACAGTAGCTTAACAAGACGGTTTCAATGCCCCTTGGAAGATTGGTGGAGGTCGCAGTGAAATAAAAAGACAATATCAATGCCCCGTGGAAGAGTTGTGGAGGTCACAGTAGCTTAACAAGATGGTTTTAATGCCCCTTGGCAGAGTGGTGGAGGTCGCTATGGAATAAAAAGAAAATATTAATGCCCCGTGGAAGAGATGTGGAGAACACAGTAGCTTAAAATGCGGTTTTAATGCCCCTTGGAAAAGTGGTGGAGGTTACAGTGGAATAAAACGAAAAAACCAATGCACAGTGGAAGAGTGGTGGAGGTCACAGTAGCTTAACAAGACAGTTTTCATGCCCCTTGGAAGTGTGGTGGAGGTCGCAGTGGAATAAAACAACAATATCACTGCCCCGTGAAAGAGTGGTGGAGATCGCAGTGGAATAAAATGACAATATCAATGCCCCGTGGAAGAGACGTGGAGGTCACAGTAGCTTAACAAGACGGTTTTAATGCCCCTTGGAAGTGTGGTGGAGTTCGCATTGGAATAAATCGACAATATCAATGCCCCGTGGAAGAGTGGTGGAGGTCGCAGTGGCATAAAATGACAATATCAATGCCCCGTGGAAGAGACGTTGAGGTCACAGTAGCTTAACTAGACGGTTTTATTGCCCCTTGGAAGAGTGGTGGAGGTCGCAGTGGAATAAAAAGACAATATCTTTGCCCGTGGAAGAGACCTTGAGGTCATAGTAGCTTAACAAGACGGTTTTAATGCCCCTTGGTAGAGTGGTGGAGGTCGCAGTGGAATAAAAATACAATATCAATGACCCCTTGGAAGAGACGTGGAGATCACAGTAGCTTAATAGGACGGTTTTAATGCCCCCTGGACCAGTGGTGGAGGTTACAGTGGAATAAAAAAACAATATCAATGCCCCGTTGATGAGACGTGGAGGTCACAGTAGCTTAACAAGACGGTTTCAATGCCCCTTGGAAGAGTGGTGGAGGTCGCAGTGGAATAAAAATACAATATCAATGCCCCTTGGATGAGTGGTGATGGTCTCAGTGGAATAAAAAGACAATATCAATGCCCCGTGGAAGAGACGTGAAGGTCACAGTACATTAACAAGATGGTTTTAATGCTCCCTGGAAGAGCTGTGGAGTCCAAAGTGGTCTAACAAGACGGTTTTAAAGCCCCTTGGAAGGGTGGTGGAGGTCGCTGTGGAATAAAAAGACAATATCAATGCTTCGTGGAAGAGACGTGGAGGTCACAGTAGTTTAACAATGCCATTTTAATGCCCCTCGGAAGAGCTGTGGAGTTCAGAGTGGTTTAACAAGATGGTTTCTATGCCCCTTGGAAGAATGGTGGAGGTCGCAGTGGAATAAAAAGACAATACCAATGCCCCGTGGAAGAGTGGTGGAGGTCACAGTGCAATAAAAAGACAATATCAATGCCCAGTGCAAGAGACGTGGAGGTCACAGTAGCTTAACAAGACGGATTTAATGCCCCTTGGAAGAGCTGTGGAGTTCAGAGTGGTTTTACAAGTCGGTTTTAATGCCCCTTGAATGAGACGTGGAGGTCAAAGTAGCTTAACAAGACGGTTTTAATGCCCATTGGAAAAGTAGTGGAGGTGACAGTGGAAAAAAAAGACAATATCAATGCCCCGTGGAAGAGACGTGGAGGTCACAGTAGCTTAGTAAGATGGATTTAATGCCCCTTGGAAGAGCTGTGGAGTTCAGAGGGGATTTACAAGACGGTTTTAATGCCCCTTGGATGAGACGTGGAGGTCACAGTAGCTTAACAAGACGCTTTTAATGACCCTTGGAAGAGTGGTGGAGGTTACAGTGGAGTAAATAGAAAATGTCAATGCCCCGTGAAAGAGACGTGGAGGTCACAAAAGATTAACAAGATGGTTTTAATGCCCCTTGGAAGAGTGGTGGAGGTCGCAGTGGAATAAAACGACAATATCAATGCCCCTTGAAAGAATGGTGGAGGTCGAAGTGTAATAAAAAGACAATATCAATTCCCCATGGAGGACACGTGGAAGTCACAGTACCTTAAAAAGACGGATTTAATGCCCCTTGGAAGAGTGGAGGAGGTAGCAGTGGAATAAAGAGACAATATCAATGCCTCGTGGAAGAGACATGGCGGTCACAATAGCTTAACAAGATGGTTTTAAAGCCCCTTGGGAGAGAGATGGAGATCACAGTAGCTTAACAAGATGGTTTTAATGCCCCTTGGAAGAGCTGTGGAGTTCAGATTGGTTTAACAAGACGGTTTTAATGTCCCTTGGAAAAGCAGTGGAGTTCAGAGTGGTTCAACAAGACAGTTTTAATGCCCTTTGGAAGAGACGTGGAGGTCACAGTAGCTTAAGAAGATGAATTTAATGCCCCTTGGAAGAGTAGTGGAGGTCACAGTAGAATAAAAAGACATTATCAATGTCCCGTTTAAAAGACGTGGAGGTCACAGTAGCTTAACAAGAAGGTTTTAATGACCCTTGGAAGAGTGGTGGAGGTCACAGTGGAATAAAAAGACAATATCAATGCCCCTTGGAAGAGACGTGGAGGTCACAGTAGCTTAACAAGACGGTTTTAATGCCCCTTGGAAGAGGTGTGGAGGTCACAGTAGATTAACAAGACGCTTTTAATGCCCCTTGGAAGAGTGGTGGACATCGCAGTGGAATAAAAAGACAATATCAATGCTCCATGGAAGAGACGGTGAGGTCACAGTAGCTTAATAAGACAGTTTTAATGCCCCTTGGAAGTGTGGTGGAGGTCGCAGTGGAATAAAAAGACAATATCAATGCCCCGTGGAAGAGACGTGGAGGTCACAATAGCTTAACGAGACGTTATTAATGCCCCTTTGAAGAGTGGTGGAGGTTGCAGTGGAAAAAAAAGACAATATCAAAGCTCCGTGGAAGAGACGTGGAGATTACAGTATCTTAACAAGACGGTTTTAATGCCCCTTGGAAAAGCTGTGGAGTTCAGAGTGGTTTAACAAGACGGTTTTAATGCACGTTGAAAGAGATGTGGTGGTCACAGTAGCTTAACACGACGGTTTTAATGCCCCTTAGAAGAGTGGTGGAGGTTACAGTGGCATAAAACAACAATATCAATGCCCCGTAGAAGAGACGTGGAGGTCACAGTACCTTAATAAGATGGTTTCAATGCCCCTTGGAAGAGTAATGGAGGTCGCAGTGGAATAAAAAGACAAAATCAATGCCCCGCGGAAGAGACGTGGAGGTCACAGTAGCTTAACAAGACGGTTTTAATGCCGCTTTCAAGAGTGGTGGAGGTCGCAGTGGAATAAAAAGACAATATCAATTCCCCGTGGAAAGACGTGGAGGTCACAGTAGCTTAACAAGACGGTTTTAATGCCGCTTGGAAGAGCTGTGGAGTTCAGAGTGGTTTAACAAGACGGTTTTAATGCCCCTTGGAAGGGTGGTGGAGGTCGCTATGGAATAAAAAGACAATATCAATGCTCCGTGGAAGAGACGTGGAGGTCACAGTAGTTTAACAATGCCATTTTAATGCCCCTCGGAAGAGCTGTGGAGTTCAGAGTGGTTTAACAAGATGGTTTCAATTCCCCTTGGAAGAGTGTTGGAGGTCGCAGTGGAATAAAAAGACAATACCAATGCCCCGTGGAAGAGTGGTGGAGGCCGCAGTGGAATAAAAAGACAATATCAATGCCCCGTGGAAGAGACGTGGAGGTCACAGTAGCTTAACAAGACGGATTTAATGCCTCTTGGAAGAGCTGTGGAGTTCAGAGGGGTTTTACAAGATGATTTTAATGCCCCTTGGATGAAACATGGACGTCAAAGTAGCTTAACAAGACGCTTTTAATGCCCCTTGGAAGAGTGGTTGACGTCGCAGTGGAATAAAAAGACAATATCAATGCCCCGTGTAGGAGACGTGGAGGTCACAGTAGCTTAACAAGACAGTTTTAATGCCCCTTGGAAGAGCTGTGGAGTTCAGAGAGGTTTTACAAGACAGTTTTAATGCCTCTTGGATGAGATGTGGAGGTAACAGTAGCTTAACAAGACGGTTTTAATGCCCATTGGAAAAGCAGTCGAGGTGACAGTGGAATAAAAAGACAATATCAATGCTCCGCGGGAGAGATGTGTAGGTCAGAGTAGCTTAACAAGACGTTTTTAATTCCCCTTGGAAGTGTGGTGGAGGTCGCAGTGGAATAAAAAGGCAATATCAATGCCCCTTGGAAGATTGGTGGAGGTCGCAGTGGAAAAAAAAGACAATATCAATATCGCACAGAAGAGTCGTGGAGGTCACAGTAGCTTAACAAGAAGGTTTTAATGCCCCTTGGAAGGGTGAAGGAGGCAGCAGTGGTATAAACAGACAGCATCAAAGCCCCGTGGAAGAGACATGGAGGTCACAGTAGCTTTACAAAATGGTTTTAATGCAGTTTGGAAGAGCTGTGGAGTTCAGAATGGTTTAACAAGACGGTTATAATGCCCCTTGGAAGAGAGGTGGAGATCACAGTAACTTAACAAGATGGTTTTAATGCCCCTTGGAAGAGTGGTGGACGTTACAGTGGAATAAATAAAAAATATCAATGCCCCGTGGAAGAGACCTGGAGGTCACAGTAGCTTAGCAAGAAGCATTTAATGCCCCTTGGAAGTGCTGTGGAGTTCAGAGGGGTTTTACAAAACGGTTTTAATGCCCCTTGGATGAGACGTGGAGGTCACAGTAGCTTAACAAGACGCTTTTATTGACCCTTGGAAGAGTGGTGGACGTCGCAGTGGAATAAAAAGACAATGTCAATGCCCCGTGGAAGAGAAGTGGAGGTCACAGTAGCTTAATAAGACAGTTTTAATGCACCTTGGAAAAGTAGTGGAGGTGATAGTTGTATAAAAAGACAATATCAATGCCCCGTGGAAGAGACGTGTAGGTCACAGTAGCTTAACAAGACGTTTTTAATGCCCCTTGGAAGTGTGGTGGAGATCGCAGTGAAATAAAAAGGCAATATCAATGCCCCTTGGAAGAGTGGTGGAGGTCGCAGTGGAATAAAAACACAATATCAATACCGCATGAAAGAGACGTGGAGGTCACAGTAGCTTAACAATACGGTTTTAATGCCCCTTGGAGGGGTGGTGGAGATCGCAGTGGAATAAAAAGACAATATCAAAGCACCGTGGAAGAGACATGGAGGTCACAGTAGCTTTACGAAACGGTTTTAATAACGTTTGGAAGAACTGTGGAGTTCAGAGTGGTTTAACAAGATGGTTTTAATGCCCCTTGGAAGAGAGGTGGAGATCACAGTAACTTAACAAGATGGTTTTAATGACCCTTGGAAGAGTGGTGAAGGTTACAGTGGAGTAAATAGAAAATGTCAATACCCCATGAGAGAGACGTGGAGGTCACAAAAACTTAACAAGATGGTTTTAACGCCCCTTGGAAGAGTGGTGGAGGTCGCAGTGGAATAAAACGACAATATCCATGCCCCTTGAAAGAGTGGTGGAGGTCGCAGTGGAATAAAAAGACAATGTCAATGCCCCGTGGAAGAGAAGTAGAGGTCACAGTAGCTTAACAAGACAGTTTTAATGTCCCTTGGAAGAGTTCTGGAGTTCAGAGGGGTTTTACAACATAGTTTTAATGCCCCTTGGATGAGACGTGGAGGTAACAGTAGCTTATGAAGACAGTTTTAATGCACCTTGGAAAAGTAGTGGAGGTGATAGTTGTATAAAAAGACAATATCAATGCCCCGTGGAAGAGACGTGTAGGTCACAGTAGCTTAACAAGACGTTTTTAATGCCCCATGGAAGTGTGGTGGAGATCGCAGTGGAATAAAAAGACAATATCAATACCGCATGAAAGAGACGAGGAGGTCACAGTAGCTTAACAATACGGTTTTAATGCCCCTTGGGAGGGTGGAGGAGGTAGCAGTGGTATAAAAAGACAATGTCAAAGCACCGTGGAAAAGACATGGAGGTCACAGTAGCTTTACGAAATGGTTTTAATAACGTTTGGAAGAGCTGTGGAGTTCAGAATGGTTTAACAAGACGGTTTTAATGCCCCTTGGAAGAGAGGTGGAGATCACAGTAACTTAACAAGATAGTTTTAATTACCCTTGAAAGAGTGGTGGAGTTTACAGTGGAGTAAATAGAAAATATCAATGCCCCGTGAAAGAGACGTGGAGGTCACAAAAGCTTAACAAGATGGTTTTAACGCCCCTTGGAAGAGTGGTGGTAGTCGCAGTGAAATAAAACGACAATATCAATGCCCCTTGAAAGAGAGATGGAGGTCGCAGTGTAATAAAAAGACAATATCAATGCCCCATGGAGAAGACGTGGAAGTCACAGTACCTTAAAAAGACGGATTTAATGCCCCTTGGAAGAGTGGAGGAGGTAGCAGTGGAATAAAAAGACAATATCAATGCCTCGTGGAAGAGACATGGAGGTCACAGTAGCTTAACAAGATGGTTTTAAAGCCCCTTGGGAGAGAGATGGAGATCACAGTAGCTTAACAAGACGGTTTTAATGCCCCTTGGAAGAGCTGTGGAGTTCAGATTGGTTTAACAAGACGGTTTTAATGCCACTTGGAAAAGCAATGGAGTTCAGAGTGGTTCAACAAGTCAGTTTTAATGCCCTTTGGAAGAGACGTGGAGGTCACAGTAGCTTAAGAAGATGGATTTAATGCCCCTTGGAAGAGTAGTGGAGGTCGCAGTGGAATAAAAAGACATTATCAATGCCCCGTTTAAAAGACGTGAAGGTCACAGTAGCTTAACAAGAACGTTTTAATGCCCCTTGGAAGAGTGGTGGAGGTCACAGTGGAATAAAAAGACAATATCAATGCCCCTTGGAAGAGACGTGGAGGTGACAGTAGCTTAACAAGACGGTTTTAATGCCCCTTGGAAGATATGTGGAGTTCAGAGGTGTTTTACAAGACGGTTTTAATGCCCCTTGGATGAGATGTGGAGGTCACAGTAGATTAACAAGACGCTTTTAATGCCCCTTGGAAGAATGGTGGACATCGCAGTGGAATAAAAAGACAATATCAAGGCCCCATGGAAGAGACGGTGAGGTCACAGTAGCTTAACAAGACAGTTTTAATGCCCCTTGGAAGTGTGGTGGAGGTCGCAGTGGAATAAAATGACAATATCAATTCCCCGTGGAAGAGATGTGGAGGTCACAGTAACTTAACGAGACGGTTTTAATGCGCATTTGAAAAGCTGTGGAGTTCAGAGTGGTTTAACAAGACGGTTTTAATGCCCGTTGAAAGAGACGTGGAGGTCACAGTAGCTTAACACGACGGTTTTAATGCCCACTAGAAGAGTGGTGGAGGTTACAGTGGAATAAAACGACAATATCAATGCACCGTAGAAGAGACGTGGAGCTCACAGTAGCTTAACAAGACGGTTTTAATGCCCCTTGGAAGAATGGTTGAGGTCGCAGTGGAATAAAAAGACAATATCAATGCCCTTTGGAAGATTGGTGGAGGTCGCAGTGGAATAAAAAGACAATATCAATGCCCCGTGAAAGAGGCGTGGAGGTCATAGTAGCTTAACAAGATGGTTTTAACGCCCCTTGGAAGAGTGGTGGAGGTCGCAGTGGAATAAAAAGACAAAATCAATGCCCTGTGGAAGAGACGTGGAGGTCACATTAGCTTAACAAGACGGTTTTAATGCTCCTTGAAAGAGTGGTGGAGGTCACTATGGAATAAGAAGACAATAGCAATGCCCCGTGGAAGAGATGTGGAGGTCACAGTAGCTTAACAATGCGGTTTTATTGCCCCTTGGAAGATCTGTGGAGTTCAGAGTGCTTTAGCAAGATGGTTTTAATGCCCTTTAGAAGAGACGTGGAGGTCACAGTAACTTAAAAAGATGGTTTTAATGCCCCTTGGAAAAGTGGTGGAGGTTACTGTGGAATAAAAAGACAATATCAATGAGCCTTGGAAAGACGTGGAGGTCACAGTAGCTTAACAAGACGGTTTTAATGCCCCTTGGAAGAGCTGTGGAGTTCAGAGTGGTTTAACAAGACGGTTTTAATGCCCCTTGGAAGAGACTCGGAGGTGACAGTAGCTTTACAAGACGGTTTTCATGCCCCTTGGAAGTGTGGTGGAGGTCGCAGTGGAATAAAACGACAAAATCAATTCCCCGTGGAAGAGTGGTGGAGGTCGCAGTGGAATAAAATGACAATATCAATGCCCCGTGGAAGAGATGTGGAGGTCACAGTAGCTTAACAAGACGGTTTTATTGCCCCTTGGAAGTGTGGTGGAGGTCGCAGTGGAACAAAACGACAAAACCAATGCCCAGTGGAAGAGTGGTGGAGGTCGCAGTGGAAAAAAATGACAATATCAATGCCCCGTGGAAGAGATGTGGAGGTCACAGTAGCTTAAAAAGAAGGTTTTATTGCCCCTTGGAAGTGTGGTGGAGGTCGCATTGGAATAAATCGACAATATCAATGCCCCGTGGAGGAGTGGTGGAGTTCACAGCAGCTTAACAAGACGGTTTTCATGCCCCTCGGAAGTGTGGTGGAGGTGGCATTGGAATAAAACGTCAATATCAATGCCCCGTGGAAGAGTGGTGGAGGTCACAGTGGAATAAAATGACAACATCAATGCCCGTGGAAGAGACGTGGAGGTCACAGTAGCTTAACAAGACGGTTTTAATGCTCCTTGGAAGAGTGGTGGAGGTCGCAGTGGAATAAAAAGACAATATCAATGCTCTGGGGAAGAGACGTGGAGTTCACAGTAGCTTAACTAGACGGTTTTTATGCCCCTTGGAAGAGCTGTGGAGTTCAGAGTGGTTCAACAAGACGGTTTTAATGCCCCTTGGAAGAGACGTGGAGTTCACAGTAGCTTAACAAGATGGTTTTAATGCCCCTTGGACGAGTGGTGGAGGTTACAGTGGAATAAAAACACAATATCAATACCCCGCAGAAGAGACGTGGAGGTCACAGTAGCTTAACAAGACTGTGTTCATGCCCCTTGGAAGAGCAGTGGAGGTCACAGTAGCTTAACAAGATGGTTTTAATGCCCCTTGGTAGAGTGGTGGAGGTTAAAGTGGAATAAAAAGACAATATCAATGCCCCGTGGAAGGGACGTGGAGGTCACAGTAGCTTTACAAGACGGTTTTAATGCCCCTTGGAAGAGCAGTGGAGGTCGCAGTGGAATACAAAGACAATATCAATACCCCTTGGAAAAGATGTGGAGATCACAGTAGCTTAACAAGATGGTTTTATTGCCCCATGGAAAAGTGGTGGAGGTCGCAGTGGAATAAAAACACAATATCAATACCCCATAGAAGAGACGTGGAGGTCACAGTAGCTTAACAAGATGGTTTTAATGCCCCTTGGAAAAGTGGTGGAGGTCGCAGTGGAATAAAGAGTCAATATCAATGCCCCTTAGATGAGTGGTGGAGGTCGCAGTGGACTAAAAAGACAATATCAATGCCCCGTGGAAGAGACGTGAAGGTCACAGTAGCTTAACAAGATGGTTTTAATGACCCCTGGAAGAGCTGTGGAGTCCAAAGTGGTCTAACAAGACGGTTTTAATGCTCCTTGGAAGAGCTGTGGAGATTCGAGTGGTTTAACTAGACAATTTTAATGCCCCTTGGAAGAGACGTGGAGATCACAGTAGCTTAACAAGACGGTTTTAATGCCCCTTGGTAGAATGGTGGACGTCGCAATGGAATAAAAAAAACAATATCAATGCCCCTTGGTAGAGTGGTGGATGTCGCAATGGAATGAAAAGACAATATCAATGCCCCGTGGGAGATATGTGGAAGTCACAGTAGCTTAACAAGATGGTTTTAATACCCCTTGGAAGAGTGGTGGTGGTCGCACTGGAATAAAAAGATAATATCAATGCCATGTGAAAGAGACGTGGAGGTCACAGTAGCTTAACAAGACGGTTCTAATGCCCCTTGGAAGAGCTGTGGAGTTCAGAGAGGTTTAACAAGATGGTTTTAATGCCCCTTTAAGAGAAGTGGAGGTCACAGTATCTTAACAAGACGGTTTTAATGCCCCTTGGAAAAGTGGTGGAGGTCGCAGTGGATTAAAAAGATAATATCAATGCTCCGTGGAAGAGACGTGGAGGTCACAGTAGCTTAACAATGCTGTTTTAATGCTCCTTGGAAGAGTAGTGGACATCGTAGTGGAATAAAAAGACAATATCAATGCCCCGTGTTAGAGTGGTGGAGGTGGCAGTGGAATAAAAAGAAAATATCAATGCCCCGTGGTAGAGACGTGGAGGTCTCAGTGGAATAAAAAGACAATATCAATACCCCGTGGAAGAGACGTGGAGGTCACAGTTGCTTAGCAAGACAGATATAATGCCCCTTGGAAGAGCTGTGGAGTTCAGAGGGGTTTTACAAGACAGTTTAAATGCCCCTTGGATGAGTCGTGGAGGTCACAGTAGCTTAACAAGACAATTTTAATGCCCCTTGAAAGAACTGTGGTGTTCCGAGTGGTTTAACAAGACGATTTTAATGCCCCTTGGAAGAGACATGGAGGTCACAGTAGCTTATCAAGATGAACTTAATGCCCCTTGGAAGAGTGGTGGAGGTTACAGTGGAATAAAAAGACAAAATCAATACACCGTGGAAGAGACGTGGAGGTCACAGTAGCTTAACAAGACGGTTTTAATGCCCCTTGGTAGAATGGTGGACGTCGCAATGGAATGAAAAGACAATATCAATGCCCCTTGGTAGAGTTGGATGTCACAGTGGAATAAAAAGACAATCTTAATGCCCCGTGTAAGACATGTGGAGGTCACAGTAGCTTAACAAGACGGTTCTAATGCCCCTTGGAAGAGCTGTGGAGTTCAGAGAGGTTTAACAAGACGTTTTTAGTACATCTAGGAAGAGATGTGGTGGTCACAGTAGGTTAACAAGATGGTTTTAATGCCCCTTGGAAGAAAGGTGTAGTTTACTGTGGAATAAAAAGACAATATCAATCCCCCGTGGAAGAGACGTAGAGGTCACAGTAGCTTAACAAGACGGTTTTAATTCCCCTTGGTAGAGTGTTGGAAGTCGCAGTGGAAAAAAAAGACAATATCAATGTCCCGTGGAGGAGACATGGAAGTCACAATAGTTTAACAAGACAGATTTAAAGCCCCTTGGAAGAGTGGTGGAGGTCGCAGTGGAATAAAAAGACAATATCAATGCCCCGTGGAAGAGACGTGGAGGTCACAGTAGCTTAACAAGAAGGTTTTAAAGCCCCTTGGAAGAGCTGTGTAATTCAGAGTGGTTTAACAAGACGATTTTAATGCCCCTTGGAAGAGACGTGGAGGTCACAGTAGCTTAACAGGATGGATTTAATGCCCCTTGGAAGAGTGGTGGAGGTTACAGTGGAATAAAAAGACATTATCAATGCCTCTTTGTAGAGTGATGGATATCTTAGTGGAATAAAAAGACAATATCAATGCCCCACGGAAGAGATGTGGAGGTCACAGTAGCTTAACAAGACGGTTTTAATACCCTTGGTAGAGTGGTGGGTGTCGCAGTGGAATAAAAAGACAATATCTTTACCACGTGAATGAAACGTGGAGATCACAGTAGCTTATCAAGACGGTTCTAATGCCCCTTGGGAGAGCTGTGGAGTTCAGAGAGGTATACCAAGACAGTTTTAATACCTCTTGGAAGAGACGTGGAGGTCACAGTAGCTTAAAAAGACAGTTTTAAAGCCCCTTGGATGAAATGTGGAGTTTACAGTGGAATAAAAAGACAATATCAATGTCCCGTGGAAGAGACGTGGAGGTCACAGTAGCTTAACAGGACGGTTTTAATGCCCCTTAGAAGAGTGGTGGAGGTCGCATTGGAATAAATAAACAATATCAATGCACATTAGAAGAGTGGTGGAGGTCGCAGTGAAATAAAAAGACAATATCAATGCTCCGTGGAAGAGATGTGGAGGTCACAGTAGCTTAATAAGACGGCTTTAATGTCCCTTGGAAGAGTTGTGTATGTCGCAGTCTAATAAAAAGACAATAACAATGCCCCTTGGAAGAGTGGTGGAGGGAGCAGTGGAATAAAAAGACAATATCAAATCCCCGTGGAAGAGACGTGGAGGTAACAGTAGCTTAACAAGATGGATTTAATGCCCTTTAGAAGAGTGGTGGAGGTCGCAGTGGAATAAAAAGAAAATATCAATGCCCCCTGGAAGAGACGTGGAGGTCACAGTAGCTTAACAAAATGGTTTAAATGCCCTTTGGAAGAGACGTGGAGGTCACAGTAGCTTAAGAAGACCATTTTAATGCACCTTGGAAAAGTGGTGGAGGTTACAGCGGAATAAAAGGACAATATATTTGCCCCATGGAAAAGACGTGGAGGTCATAGTAGCTTAACAAGACGGTTTTATCGGCCTTTGGAGGAATTTTGGAGGTAGCAGTTGCATAAAAAGACAATATCTATGCCTCTTTGAAGAGTGGTGGAGGTCGCAGTGGAATAAAAAGACAATAACAATGCCCCGTGGAAGATATGTGGAGGGCACAGTATCTTAACAAGACGGTTTTAATGCCCCTTGGAAGAGCTGTGGAGTTCAAAGTGGTTTAACAAGACGGTTTTAATTCCCCTTGGAAGAGATGTGGAGGTAACAGTAGCTTAACAAGACAGTTTTAATGCTCCTTGGAAGAGTGGTGGAGGTTACAGTGGAATAAAAAGACAACATCAAAGCCACAGGGAAGAGACGTGGAGGTGACAGTAGCTTAACGAGACATTTTTAATGCCCCTTGGAAGAGTGGTGGAGGTCGCAGTGGTATAAAAAGACAATATCAATGCCCCTTGGAAGAGTGGTGGAGGTTGCAGTGGAATAAAAAGACAATATCAATGCCACGTGGAAGTGAAGTGGAGGTCAGAGTAGCTTAACAAGTTGGTTTTAATGCCCCTTGGAAGAATGGTGGAGGTCGCAGTGGAATAAAAAGGCAATATTAATGCCCCGTGAAATAGACGAGGAGGTCAAAGCAGCTTAAAAAGACAGTTTTAATGCCCATTGGAAGAGTCGTGGAGGTCGCAGTGGAATAAAAAGACAATATCAATGCCTCATGGAAGAGACGTGGAGGTCACTGTAGCTTTAAAAGATGGTTTCAATGCCCCTTGGAAGAGTGGTGGAGGTTACAGTGGAATAAAATGACAACATCAATGCCACAGGGAAGAGACGTGGATTTCTCAGTAGCTTAAAAAGACAGTTTTAATGCCCCTTGGTAGAGTGACGGAGGTCGCAGTGGAAAAAAAAGACAATATCAATGCTTCGTGAAAGAGTGGTGGAGGTCTTCAGTGGAATAAATTGACAATATTAATGCCCCGTGGAAGAGACATGGAGGTCACAGTAGCTTAACAAGATCGTTTTAATGCCCCTTGGAAGAATGGTGGAGGTCTCACTGGAATAAAAAGACAATATCTATGCCCCGTGGAAGAGATGTGGAGGTCACAGTAGCTTAACAAGATGGTTTTAATGCCCTTGGAAAAGTGGTGGATGTCGCAGTGAAATAAAAAGACAATATCAGTGCACCATGTAAGAGTGATGGAGGTCGCAATGGAATAAAAAGACAATATCAATACCTCGTGGAAGAGACGTGGAAGTCACAGTAGATTAACAAGAGGGATTTAAAGTCCCGTAGAAGAGTGGTGGAGGTCGCAGTAGAATAAAAAGACAATATCAATGCCCCGTGGAAGAGACGTGGAGGTCACAGTAGCTTAACAAGAGATTTTAATGCCCCTTGGAAGAGCTGTGGAGTTCCAAGTGGTTTAACAAGACGATTTTAATGCCCCTTGGAAGAGACATGGAGGTCACAGTAGCTTAACAAGATGGATTTAATGCCCCTTGGAAGAGTGGTGGAGGTTACAGAGGAATAAAATGACAATATCAATGCCCCGTGGAAGAGACGTGGAGGTCACAGCAGCTTAACAAGACTGTTTTAATGCCCCTTGGTAAAATGGTGGACGTTGCAATGGAATAAAAAGACAATATCAATGCCCTTTGCTAGAGTGGTGGATGTCGCAGTGGAATAAAAAGACAATATCAATGCCTCGTGGAAGAGATGTCGATGTCACAGTAGCTTAACAAGACGGTTTTAATACCCCTTGGAAGAGTGGTTGGGGTCGCACTGGAATAAAAAGACAATATCAATGCCACATGGAAGAGACGTGGAGGTCACAGTAGCTTAACAAGACGGTTTTAATGCCCCTTGGAAGAAAGGTGGAGTTTACAGTGGAATAAAAAAACAATATCAATGCCCCTTGGAAAAGATGTGGAGGTCACAGTAGCTTAACAAAATGGTTTTAATGCCCCTTAGAAGAGTGGTGGATGTCGCAGTGGAATAAAAAGACAATATCAATGCCCCTTTGAAGAGTGATGGAGGTCGCAATGGAATAAATAAACAATATCAATGCCCCGTGGAGGAGACGTGAAAGTCAAAGTAGCTTAACAAGATGGATTTAATGCCCCTTGGAAGAGTGGTGGAGGTCGCAGTGGAATAAAAAGACAATATCAATGCACCTTGGAAGAGACGTGGAGGTCACAGTAGCTTAACTAGAGATTTTAATGCCCCTTGGAAGAGCTGTGGAGATTCGAGTGGTTTAACAAGACAATTTTAATGCCCCTTGGAAGAGACGTGGAGATCACAGTTGCTTAACAAGATGTATTTAATGCCCCTTGGAAGAGTGGTGGAGGTTACAGTGGAATAAAAAGACAATATCAATGTCCCGTGGAAGAGACGTGGAGGTCACAGGAGCTTAACAGGACGGTTTTAATTCCCCTTGGTAGAATGGTGGACGTCACAATGGAATAAAAAAAACAATATCAATGCCCCTTGGTAGAGTGTTGAATGTCGCAGTGGAATAAAAAGACAATATCAATGTCCCATGGAAGAGATGTCGAGGTCACAGTAGCTTAACAAGATGGTTCTAATGCCCGTTGGAAAAGCTGTGGAGTTCAGAGAGGTTTAACAAGATGTTTTTAATACCTCTTGGCAGAGACGTGGAGGTCACAGTAGCTTAACAAGACGGTTTTAATGCCCCTTGGAAGAAAGGTGGAGTTTACAGTGGAATAAATAGACAATATCAATGCCCCGTGGAAGAGACGTGGAGGTCACAGTAGCTTAACTAGAGATTTTAATGCCCCTTGGAGGAGCTGTGGCGATTCGAGTGGTTTAACAAGACAATTTTAATGCCCCTTGGAAGAGATGTGGAGATCACAGTTGCTTAACAATATGGATTTAATGCACCTTGGAACAGGGGTGGAAGTTATAGTGGAATAAAAAGACAATATCAATGCCCCGTGGAAGAGACGAGGAGGTCACAGGAGCTTAACAATACGGTTTTAATGCCCCTTGGTAGAATGGTGGACGTCGCAATGGAATAAAAAAAACAATATCAATGCCCCTTGGTAGAGTGGTGAATGTCGCAGTGGAATAAAAAGACAATATCAATGCCCCGTGGAAGATATGTGGAGATCAAAGTAACTTAGCAAGACGGTTTTAATACCCCTTGGAAGAGTGGTGGGGGTCGCACTAGAATAAAAAGACAATATCAATGCCACGTGGAAGAGACGTGGAGGTCACAGTAGCTTAACAAGACGGTTCTAATGCCCCTTGGAAGAGCTGTGGAGTTCAGAGAGGTATAACAAGACGTTTTTAATGCCTCTAGGAAGAGACGTGGAGGTCACAGTAGGTTAACAAGATTGTTTTAATGCCCCTTGGAAGAAAGGTGTAGTTTACAGTGTAATAAAAAGACAATATCAATGCCCCGTGGAATCGACGTGGAGGTCAGAGTAGCTTAACAAGATGGTTTTAATGCTCCTTGGAAGAGTGGTGGAGGTCGCAGTGGAATAAAAAGATAATATCAATGCTCCGTGGAAGAGACGTGGAGGTTACAGTAGCTTAACAATGCCGTTATAATGCCCCTTGGAAGAGTGGTGGACATCGCAGTGGAATAAAAAGACAATATCAATGCCCTGTGGAAGAGTGGTGGAGGTCGCAGTGGAATAAAAAGACAATATTAATACCCCGTGGAAGAGACGTGGAGGTCACAGTAGCTTAGCAAGACAGATTTAATGCCCCTTGGAAGAGCTGTGGAGTTCAGAGGGGTATTACAAGACGGTTTAAATGCCCCTTGGATGAGACGTGGAGGTCACAGTAGCTTAACAAGACGCTTTTAATGCTCCTTGGAAGAGTGGTGGACGTCGCAGTGGAATAAAAAGACAATATCAATGCCCCGTGGAAGAGACGTGGAGGTCACAGTAGCTTAACAAGACAGTTTTAATGCCCCTTGAATGAGCTGTGGTGTTCAGAGGGGTTTTACAAAACAGTTTTAATTCCCCTTGGATGAGACGTGGAGGTAACAGTAGCTTAAGAAGATGGTTTTAATGCCCCTTGAAAGAGTGGTGGAGGTCGCAGTGGACTAAAAAGACAATATCAATACAGCATGGAATAAACGTGGAGGTCACAGTCGCTTAACAAGACCGTTTTAATGCCCCTTGTAAAGGTGGGGGAGGTAGCAGTGGTATAAAAAGACAATATCAAAGCCCCGTGGAAGAGACATGGAGGTCGCAGTAGCTTTACGAAAAGGTTTTAATGCCGTTTGGAAGATTTGTGGAGTTCAGAGTGGTTTAACAAGACGTTTTAAAGCCCCTTGGTAGAGAGGTGGAGATCACAGTAACTTAACAAGATGGTTTTAATGCCCCTTAGAAGAGTGGTGGAGGTTACAGTGGAATAAATAGAAAATATCAATGCCCCGTGAAAGAGACGTGGAGGTCACAGAAGCTTAACAAGATGGTTTTAACGCCCCTTGGAAGAGTGGTGGAGGTTGCAGTGGAATAAAACGACAATATCAATGCCCCTTGGAAGAGTGGTGGAGGTCGCAGTGGAATAAAAAGACAATATCAACGCCCCATGGAGGAGACGTGGAAGTCACAGTACCTTAAAAAGATGGATTTAATGCCCCTTGGAAGAGTGGAGGAGGTAGCATCGGAATAAAAAGACAATATCAATGCCTCATGGAAGATACGTGGAGGTCACAGTAGCTTAACAAGACGGTTTTAATGCCCCTTGGAAGAGAGATGGAGATCACAGTAGCTTAACAAGACGGTTTTAATGCCCCTTGGAAAAGCTGTGGAGTTCAGAGTGGTTTAACAAGATGGTTTTAATGCCCCTCGGAAGAGAGGATGAGGTGACAATACCTTAACAAGATGGTTTTTAATGCCCCTTGGATGAGTGGTGGAGGTTACAGTGAAATAAATAAACAATATCAATGCCCCGTGAAAGAGACGTGGAGGTCACAGTAGCTTAACAAGACGGTTTTTATGCCCCTTGGAAGAGTGGTGGAGGTCGCAATGGAATAAAAAGACAACATCAATGCCCCTTGGTAGAGTTGTGGATGTAGCAGTGGAATAAAAAGACAATATCAATGCCCCATGGAAGAGACGTTCAGGTCACAGTAGCTTAACAAGACGGTTTTAATGCCCCTTGGAAGAGTGGTGGAGGTTACAGTGGAATAAAAAAACAATATCAATGCCCTGTGGAAGAGACGTGAAGGTCACAGTATCTTAACAAGACGGTTTTAATGCACCATAAAAGAGAGCTATAATTTTTCCAGATTTTGGCAGACAGAGTCATTTGACGGCTTGTTTTTTGCGGGATGAGTTGACGCTGTTGTTGGTGCCATTTTCAGGCACGTGACATTTTTTTATCGCTTTCTATTCCGATTTTTGGGAGGCAGAATAAACAAAAACTAACAATTCAGGAATTGTTTTTTTTTTTTTTTTTTTATTCTGTTCCGCGTGTGGTAAAATTGATAAGGCAGGTTTATTCTTCAGGTTAGTACGTTTACAGCGGTACCACATTTATATCGTTTTTCTATGTTTTGCACTTTTACATAATAAAAGCAATTTTATCGAAAAAATTATTTTTTAGCATCGCTTTATTCTGAGAGCTATAACTTTTTTATTTTTCAGCTGATGGACCTGTATGGCAGCTTCTTTTTTGCGGGACGAGATGCCCTTTTCAGCTGTACCATTTTTATTTATATTTGTCTTTGTGATCGCGTGTTATTCCATTTTTTGTTTGGTGGTATGGTGATAAAGCATTGTTTTTTGCTTCGTTTTTTATTTTTTATTTTTTTACCGTGTTCACTGAAGGGGTTAACTAGTGGGACAGTTTTATAGGTCAGGTTGTTCCGGACGCGGTGATACCAAATATGTGTACGTTTATTGTTTTTTTTTTTATAATAATATTTATTGATGGGTACATTATATTTTTATTTTTGGTGGATTATTTTTTTTATTTTTTTTTAATATTTTTACAATTTTTTTTTTTTATTTCTTTTTTCACTTTATGACACTTTTTTTACTTTTTTACTTTGTCCCACTATGGGACTTTCACTTTTTTTTTCTCTGATCACCTGCATGGCACAGGAATGGAGCACCATCCCTGTGCCATGCAGGCTGTCAGCGCTGGACAGGGAGAAGATAGTTTGAAGATGCACTGCGCATGTCCAAAAAATCTTCCTGCTATCTGGTGACCCCGATGTTGTCATGACGACATTGGGTCGTCATGGCAACATCCTGGAAGCCACGGCAGACAGCGCTGGAGGCCGGAAGACGAGGTGAGTATTCCGATCACCTCCCCTTGCCACCGCAATGCTGCGATCGACTTCGATCGCAGCATTGCGGGGGTTAATGTGCCAGGAGTGGTGCGGGACCACTCCCTGCACATAGCACTGGGTATCAGCTGTGACAATCAGCTGACACCCGGCGTCGATCGCGCCTGCACAGCCTGTGTGTGGGCGAAATCGCCAGGGCGTATAAATACGTATCTGGTCCGTAAGTCCCAGGGCACAGATACGTACTAATACGCCCTATGTCGTAAAGGGGTTAAGAATCATTATTGTTATAGGGGCACTTACAGTATTGTGGCTGTCAACGGTGCACCTGGGGCATTATTACTTTTAGGGGCAAAATGTGGGCACTGTTTTCTAGGGCACTTGCACACGGCACTAATATTTTAAAGGGGTATTTTTACCATCAAGAGAGCACAAAGGGGGGATTTTACTTTGTAAGAGGCACAGTATTAGCATTATTATGAGGGGGCACAGTGGTGGGCATTATTATTTGGATACTAAGAGGATCAGTAATAGGGACACATACAGCAGCAGCGACTCAGCATTGGGGTATCAGCAGGATGAGGGGTTTGTGCAGGTTGGAATAGATGGGGTTGGTGCCTGAAATGTGAGAAGTCAAATGTGTCTTTGTTGTGATCTCTGCAGATGAGTCCTGGAGAAGTTGTCGTATCGGTCAGGGACAGAAGGAAAAGACGGGAAAAGTGAATGACTCCAGCAGAAAGGACGTCACCTATAAGGTACTATACAGTGGTGGCTAAAAGTATGGGCACCCCTGCAATTCTGTCAGATAATACTCAGTTTCTTCTTGAAAATGATTGCAATCACAAATTCTTTGGTATTATTATCTTCATTTAATTTGCTTGCAAGGAAAAAAACACAAACGAGAATGAAGCAAAAATCAAATCATTGATCATTTCACACAAAACTCCAAAAATGAGCCAGACAAAAGTATTGGTACCCTCAGCCTAATACTTGGTTGCACAACCTTTAGCCAAAATAACTGCGAACAACCGCTTCCGGTAACCATGAATGAGTTTCTTACAATGCTCTGCTGGAATTGTAGACCATTCTTCTTTGGCAAAGTGCTCCAGGTCCCTGATATTTGAAGGATGCCTTCTCCAAACTGCCATTTTGAGATCTCTCCACAGGTGTTCTATGGGATTCAGGTCTGGACTCATTGCTGGCCACCTTAGAAGTCTCCAGTGCTTTCTCTCAAACCATTTTATAGTGCTTTTGGAAGTGTGTTTTCGGTCATTGTTCCGCTGGAAGACCCATGACCTCTGAGGGAGACCCAGCTTTCTCACACTTATGCTGCAAAATTTGTTGGTAGTCTTCAGACTTCATGCCATGCACACGGTCAAGCAGTCCAGTGCCAGACGCAGAAAAGCAACCTCAAAACATCAGGGAACCTCCGCCATGTTTGACTGTAGGGACCGTGTTCTTTTCTTTGAATGCCTCTTTTTTTTTCCTGTACACTCTATGTTGATGCTTTTTCCCAAAAAGCTCGACTTTTGTCTCATCTGACCAGAGAACATTCTTCCAAAACATTTTAGGCTTTCTCAGGTAAGTTTTGGCAAACTCCAGCCTGGCTTTTTTATGTCTCGGGGTAAGCAGTGGGGTCTTCCTGGGTATTCTACCATACAGTCCCTTTTCATTCAGACGCCGACGGATAGTACGGGTTGACACTGTTGTACCCTCGGACTGCAGGGCAGCTTGAACTTGTTTAGATGTTAGTCGAGGTTCTTTATCCACCATCCGCACAATCTTGCGTTGAAATCTCTCGTCAATTTTTCTTTTCCGTCCACATCTAGGGAGGTAAGCCACAGTGCCATGGGCTTTAAGCTTCTTGATGACACTGCGCACGGAAGACACAGGAACATTCAGGTCTTTGGAGATGGACTTGTAGCCTTGAGATTGCTCATGCTTCCTCACAATTTGGTTTCTCAAGTCCTCAGACAGTTGTTTGGTCTTCTTTCTTTTCTCCATGCTCAATGTGGTACACACAATGACACAGGACAGAGGTTGAGTCAACTTTAATCCATGTTAACTGGCTGCAAGTATGATTTAGTTATTGTCAACTCCTGTTAGGTGCCACAGGTAAGTTACAGGGGCTGTTAATTACACGAATTAGAGAAGCATCACATGATTTTTTAAACAGTGCCAATACTTTTGTCCACCCCCTTTTTTAGGTTTGGTGTGGAATTATATCCAATTTGGCTTTAGGACAATTCTTTTTGTGTTTTTTCATAGAAGACAAATTAAATGAAGATAATAATACCAAATAATTTGTGACTGCAGTCATTTTCAGCAAGAAACTGAGTATTATCTGACAGAATTGCAGGGGTGCCAATACTTTTGGCCACCAATATATATACCTGTACTGTAATCTCTTATAGGCTCTGCAATACTGGTATCTACTACTATATGGTCAACACAGTATGGCGGTAATATCAGTGTTAATCATTGTATAAAGATTTCTGTTAGCAACAGCGTGGTCATCTGCTGAAGTTCTCCTACTTCCACTATTAGGGTGCATCACCATATTTGTAATCAGGGTTATATGGTTAGGGGCCCACTCAGAAGTCCCCCCCCCCTGAACCCAATGGGCCCTATATAATGCTCCATAGAGAATGGGTCCCATATAATGTTCCATAGAGAATGGGCCCCGTATAATGCTCCATAGAGAATGGGCCCCATATAATGCTCCATAGAGAATGGGCCTCATATAATGTTCCATATAGAATGGGCCGCATATAAAACTCCAAACAGTATGGGCCTCATATAATGCTCCATAGAGAATGGGTCCCATATAATGCTCCATAGAGAATGGGCCCCATACAATGCTCCATAGAGAATGGGTCCATATAATGCTCCATAGAGAATGGGCCCCATATAATGCTCCATAGAGAATGGGCTCCATATAATGCTCCATAGATTTAAAAAAATAAATAAATACTCACCTTTCATGGCAGGTCAGGACTCCTCAGTGTCTTCTGGCTCTCTGCACTGTCAGAGCAGAGGTCGCGGTGTACTGACGTCATTGCGCCCTCTGACCCTGACACATCACAGTGTCAGAAGACACGGAAGATACCGAAGCTGCAGAGGATTGAGATGAGGTAAGTATAAGTGCCAGAGCACTGAACAAAGCATGGGGGCTCACTCGCGAGCGCTGGCACCATGCTCCCCCGACTCACTGGCCCCATAGTGCACCAGGGTCCCTAACGGTGAGTGAGCACCCCCGCTTGCCCAAGTGCTGATGCTGGCCCTGCCGATACCCCATATGTGGGGGAAGACTACTCTATGGGCACATGGCAGGGTTCGGAAGGTAAAGAGCTCCGTTTGACTTTTTGAACTCAAAAATGGCTGGAATCGAGAGTGGACGCCATGTTGCATTTGGAAAGCCCCTGATGTGCCTAAACAGTGAAAAAACCCCTATCAGTGACTCTATTTTGTAAACTAGGCCCCTCAAGGAATTTATCTAGATGTGTGGTAAGCACATTGAACCCCCACAATAAACACTATTTTATAGAAAAAATAATTGTTTTTGCATCACTCTATTCTGAGAGCTATAACTTTTTTATGCTTTTTCCTGATGAAGCTGTTTGGTAACTTGCTTTTTGCCGGACAAAATGGCATTTTCAGCCGGTTCCTGACTGTAGGGCATTTTTTGTGAGATAGTAACATAGTAACATCGTTTTTAAGGTTGAAAGAAGATTACGTCCATCTGGTTCAACCCATAGTCTAACATGTTGATCCAGAGGAAGGCAAAAAAAAAAACCCATGTGGCAAACACTAAGCTCCACATTGGGGGAAAAAATTCCTTCCTGACCCCATACGACAATCAGACTAGTTCCCTGGATCAACGCCCTATCAAGGAATCTAGTATATATAACCTGTAATATTATACTTATCAAGAAAGGCATCCATGCCCTTCTTAAATTTTAGTAGTGAATCACTCATTACAACATCATGCGGCAGATGGTGGCACTTGTAAGCTGAAATATGTGCCGAATTCATTAGGTGGCACACACGCTGTTTTACACACTGTATTGTGTGTTGTATATGTGCATGAGGCCTAAGTATGAAGCAGTAAAATGTCTATGTAGAGTAGCAGTAGGGTGGGCCCTGTGGAATCAATCTCCCCTCTGGGCCCGAGGAACTCCAGTCCGACCCTGCTCATAAGTGAGTAGTTCCTTCAGGGGTTTTATCTGAATTGCCTTTTTTTGGGACTTACATGGAAACTCCGACATAAGTGCTCAGCGCAGAACGCAAGATAAATGTGACCTGAGTCTTATTTCGATTTTTGGGAGGTAGAATGAACAAATAGACAGCAGTACAAGAACAGTTCATATTTTTATTTTTGCACCGTTCACTATCCGATAAGTGATAAGGCAGCTTAATTCTTTTGGTCGGTGCGATTACAGTGATACCAGATATATATAGTTTTTTATGTTTTGCTGCTGTCACACAGTAAATATGTTTTTTATTAAAAAATGTTTTTTTTCTTCTCCTTATTCTGAGAGCTATAACTTTTTTATTTTTTGGCAAACAGTTTTATGAAGACTTATTTTTTGCATGACGAATTGCAGATTTTTTTGGTACCATTTTGGGGCACATAGTAATTTTTGATCGCTTTTTAATCAGACTTTTCAGACACAGAATGAACAAAAACCAACAATTCAGTTATTGTCTTTAGATATTTTTTTGCATGGTTCACTGTGCAGTAAAAGTGATAAGACAGATTTGTTTGTCGGGTCGGTATGATTACAGTGATACCAGATGTATATCATTTTTTTTATGCTTCGCTTCGCTAGTTTTACACACTAAAAACTAAATTTGACAAAAAATAATTTATTTTTGCATCATCATATTCTGAGAGCTGTCATTTTTTTATTTTTTTGCCAAATGAGCCATATTAGGGATTGCTTTTTTAGGGACTATTTGACATTTTCATTTATACCATATTTTTTTTATATATGAGTTTTTGATCGCTTTTAATTCAATCTTTTGTGTGTCAGTATGATGAAAAAGCAACAATTTTGGCATGTTTTTTTGTTTTTTTTTACGGCGTTCGCCACACAGAATAAAAAACTTGACAGTTTTATAGATTTATGTTTACATCTTTTGTTTATTTTTGCTTTATTACAAAGGCTGCATTTTTAGTGGTGAATTGGCTTTTTGTGATTTGTCAGCGTTTCTTTTGTTATTTTTTAAAAACTTTTTAACATGCTTTATTTAACTTTTTTTATTTTTTTCACTGTGGGACATGTATAATTGATACTTTGATCTCTGCAGTGAGACCTTTCAGTTTCTCACTGACTCAGCCTGTTAGGCTGGGGTCACACAAGCATATAAAAAAATCAGTCCGATTTTCATCCAGAAAAATGGTTTAATTTTTTCCTCACTTGTCATCCATGTGCAGTCCGTATACAATCCATTTTTTTACTCAGAAGATTTTAATCTTTTACAGGACCATTTACAGCTTGCTATGTTACAGAATTGCAGTGTATCCGTAAAAATCCGATGCCACTCTAATGGTCTGAATGGCATCCAATATTTTTTCTTGCACCCATCCGATTTTGAAGTGAAATCACATCATGCTGCAATTTTTTGCTCACTCTGAATACAGCTCAGAAAAAAAACCTCAGATCTGCACTACCTCATTGAATAACAGCCTCCTCAGGACTGGGAAATTTTTTGTAACAAAATATGTAGTTTTATACTGTGAAAATTATTAACATTGTATACAGTGGGGAAAATAAGTATTTGATACACTGATGATTTTGCAAGTTTTCCTACCTAAAAAGAATGGAGAGGTCTGTAATTTTTATCGCAGGTACACTTCAACTGTGAGAGATTGAATCTAAAAAAAATCCAGAAAATCACATTGTATGATTTTTACATAATTAATTTGCTTTTTATTGCATGAAATAAGTATTTGATACAATAGAAAAGCAGAACTTAATATTTGGTACAGGTACAGCTGTGGGGGTCGTGATGACATTCCACTCGTCCTCCAGTCACTCCAAATTAAGGCTATGAGCATGGGTCAACCATTCAAAGAATGAGTCAGACAACAAGCTGGTTCAAACTCAGAGCACGCTCAAAAGACTACTACAGACAATGTTCTCAGCAATGTTCTGTGTTTATTCCTACATACACAAACCTAAATACACTACATAATGGGGAGGGAAAAGGGGTTGTCCGGGGCGGGGTAAGCCATGAAAGTCCAGTGTCTGGCCACTCCTGATTGGTCCACATCTCCTTATCTCAGTCCCTGGGCAGATATTGCAGCCGTCAGCTTATAATCTTGTTTCGTTTCTCTGAAATAAGTCTTGGCAACACTGGAACTGTTTTAGTTTAAGTTTCGATTTAAGTAATACGTAGCAAGGAAAGCTTATTGTTATAAGACACAAAATGGTGGTTAGTACATTAGCAAAAAAGCGTATAAAAGTTACAAAAGTATAAAAGTTACAAAAATATATATTCTCTTTTACCCCGACATTCCCCCCTAAACACTAAGCTTTCCCTTGCTTCGGGGCCTTTGAGACTGTCCATGTGTGGGGAGAGGGGAGGTGGATTTCTTCACCCAATCATCTTAGAAGCTGCCCCCTTATGGGACGCCCCCAGACAATCGAGCCCTATCCTGGATGACACATGGAGTTCTCCCAACTGTCCCTAAACTAAATCTCTCAATTGAACTTTGTCATGGGGGGGCTGGTCAGGCTTGTTCAAAGGAGTGTATTTCTCCATATCTTCTCTTGATTCAGAAAGGTCCCGGAGGTTGGGACAGCATTGGTTATATTTTTCCTGTATAAGGGGACTATGCAGCACAGGACCACCAGGCCCAATACTAGTAGACCTCCCATTACTAGACAAACTTGTTGGAGGAATCCCTTGAGCCCTCCCAACCAACCTGAGAAAAAGGAGGTATCTACCCCTGTGTGGTAGCTGTCCACCCTGGGACAGACAGTAAGCATATGGAAAGGATATAGAAGAAGGTAGTCATCTTTTATAGACTCGTTCTGTCTCTCTTGCAGTGGGAGGCGTGAATCCAGGTGCTCTTGCCCTCAAGCTTCAGAGCCGTCGGGGTGGTGAGAAGCACAGTGTACGGTCCCTCGAACCGCGGCTGGAGGCAGTCTTTCCGGACAAACTTCTTCACATACACTAGATCGCCTGGGATGAAATCATGTACTGCATCACCTATAGATTCTGGGAGAGAGGCAGATACTGGAGAGCGGGTGTTAGTCAATTCTCTAGACAAGGCAATCACAAATTTTACCACTCTATCATGTGTTTCAGACAACTCTTGGGGCCTAATCTCTCCTATCTTGTGTGGGGTCCCAAACAAAATTTTATAGGGAGTCAGCCCATGTTTGGCCTGAGGAGTGTGTGTGATATGATACAATACTATGGGGAGTAGGTCGGGCCAGGGGAGGGGATGATCTTAGGTCATTTTCAAGAGCTGGGTCTTGAGTGTGGAATTCATCCTTTCCACTTTGCCTGAACTGGCAGGATGGTATGGAGTGTGGAGGCCCAAATCTGTTCCCAACATGTTCCAGAGTTCTTCGTAGATATTTGCTGTGAAAGCTGGTCCTTGATCCGATTCTATGACTTGGGGAACTCCAAATCTGCAGGCAATTTCGGTGATCAGTTTCTTGGCTGTGACTTTAGCAGTCATGTTGACAACCGGGTAGGCCTCGGGCCAGGCTGAGAACATATCCACGGCTACCAAAACGTACTCCTATTTTCCTGCTTTAGGCATTTGGATATGGTCGACTTGTATTCTCTGCCAAGGGTAGTCTGGTTTAGCCAGGTGTTGGAGAGGGACCCGTGCCGTACACGTTGGGTTGCAGGTAGCGCAGACAGAGCAGGATTTTGAGTATGCAGTCACAGTGGAAGAGATTCCGGGTGCAAAGTACAGTTTCTTGATACATGCCAAGGCTTGATTCTTTCCTCTGTGTGTAGGCCCGTGAGCCCATGCTGCCACAGCTGAGTACATGCGTCTAGGCAAGCAAGGCTTCCCATCCACTTGGTAAAGAGTCGAGTTGACCTTTGAATCTTTGCGACCTGCCAGCACAGCTCCTGCCGCTTTCCATTGCTTGACTTCTTCAGTGGGGGTCTTCCTTTGTTCCTCACACAATTTTTCTTCAGGCATCCTGACCCCCCTGGATTCCACTCGTGTCTCCGCTGGACTTGTATGATCTTCCGCCGGCTGTTCTTTGGCTCTTGCTCTAGTGAGCGCCACAGCTACGGTTTGCAGGGTCTCCCCCATCTCTTCTTCCTTTTCCTGCCACTTTGATGACACATTCTCCACTGCTGCAGTCTTGGCTGCTTGGTCAGCTAGGTGGTTGCCCCTGGCTTCCCTGGAATCTAGTCTTCCATGGGCCTTGACCTTGATAACAGCAACCTGAATGGGTAGCTCCAGGGCCTTCATTAGGGCCTTAATCCATGAGACATGTTTCACTGGTGTACCTGCAGCTGTGATGAATCCTCTAGACTTCCACAAGAGTCCAGAATCATTGCAAATTCCATGTCCATACCTGGAATCGGTATATATATATTCGCCTTTGTTCCTGCTGCCAGGTGGCAGACCTCTGTGAGAGCCACAAGTTCAGCTTCTTGTGCAGACATGTATGGTGGTAGAGCTTCAGCCTTGAGGACTGTTAGGTCTGTTGTGACAGCATATCCCGTGTGGAACTTCCCTTGAGGGTCTGCGAAACGGGATCCATCAGTCCATAGGTGCAAGGCAGGGTCTGCGAGCGGATGTGCCACCATATTCTCTGGAGCAGAAGTCTCTTCCTGCAAAATTTTTATACAATCATGAGGTTCCACCAATGGACCTTCACCCTCTTCACCTTCCCCCCTAGAAGGTGGAAGCAAAGTGGCAGGATTGATAGTCAGACATCTGGTAAATGTTATATTGGAGGGCAACAATAGGGAACACTGCAGCCGCAGGTGTCTTTGGTTGGTTAGATGTTTCGGAGATGTTTGTTGCAGAACAGCTGAGAGATCATGACCGGCCTGTATAACTAGATCATGTCCAAGGACGATATCAGCTGATTTGTCAAGGAGGATGTGAGCAGCGTGGACCGCCTTAAGGCACGTGGGGGCAGTTCGGGCGACAGGGTCCAGGCGGGCTGAGTAGTAGCCCAAAGGCCAATACTTATGATCATAGCGTTGTGCTAGAACTCCAGAGGCATGACCTTCCGATTCCGAGACAAAAAGGTGAAATGGCTGAGTATAGTCTGGTAAGCCCAAGGCCGGGGCAGAGAAAACAGCCTGTTTAAGGCTGTCAAAATATAGTCTGTGTTGAAGAGAAACACGTGGATCTTCAGCATGAAGCCAAACTGAGCCTTCATCCTTGAGACAGTCTGACATCTCTGGCAAATTTGCTTCAGTGCCACAGAGTAAAAGATCATCCACATACTGTAGAAGGGTGACCTGAGGGTTCTCTTGAACCCATGGCTCCAGAATAGACTTCATAGAATGAGTGAATTGGTTAGGAGAGTTCTGGGCTCTGCGGAGTCCTGGTCCATGTAAGCTGTGCTCCTTGAAAGGTGAAGGCAGAAAGAAACCACGAATCTTCATGTAAGGGTATACTGAAGAAGGCGTTGGCCAGATCTAACTCCGTAAACAAGGTGGCCGTTGGAGGCAGCTGAGACAAGAGGGTGTTTGGGTTGGGTACCACTGGAGTTTCTAAAATGGTAGCTGCATTGACGGCTCTGAGATCCTGAACCAACCGGTATCTTGGAGGCTTTCCCGGAGCGGTTTTCTTTTTTACAGGAAAGAGGGGTGTATTGCATGGAGATACACATCTGACAAGGACTCCTGATTCCAGGAGGGAAACGATTTGGGTACCCAAGCTTTGTTCTTGTGCAGCCTTGAGGGGGTATTGTGGCAACCGTGGGTACCTGTGTCCAGGCTTGAGGTGTACTCGGACCGGGGGAACCTGCAGGAGGCCGACGTCCTCCGGCCCACTGGACCACAGAGAGTGAGGGAACTGTGAGGTATCAAGAAAAGTGTGAGGTTGTATGGTCATCATCATGAGAGGGAAGGCTTTAAGAACACAGCGGTCTTCAGTCCCTTGTTCGGAATGAGGGTCCCGCAAAAGAAGCTCCATACCATGGTTTCCGAAGGTAATTGTTGCCTTCATCCGCTCTAAGAGATTGGCTCCCAACAGGTTGACAGGGCAAGTTTCAGAGACCAAGAATCTTGTTAGTACTCCGGTGAACGGTCCTGCAGACACAGGGACTGTGAGTGGAGAGGAAATATGTTGGCCTTCCACCCCAACACAGGTGAGGGTATCCGGTGATAGGGATACAGAAGGAGGGAGCTGTGCAGAGGAAATGACAGATGTGGCCGCCCCAGTGTCCACCAGGAACTCCAGTGGTTGATGGTCCACCTGTAAAGTGACAGTCCCACAGGCGGCCGTGAGATGCGTAGCCGGGAAAGTGGACACTGGTTGACCGAGCTGTCATTGGCGTGGATGAGATGGTTCACGGGAAGGTCCCTGGTTGTGTGGACCGTCACGGAACGACCGGTCATGGTACTGTCTGCGGGTTGGACAGTCTCTGAGGATGTGGTCAAGGCTACCACACTCCCAACACAACATTCGTCCTCCAGAATCACGAGATTGTCTTCTGTTTCTAGATGGTCCCTTGTCATCTCTTCTGTCTTGTTTTCTATATGTGGGAGGAGTATCATCACCTGTGCCTTTAACCATTACCCACTTGATTCCATGTTGGTTGCCAGGAGGTGGGTAGCTTTCTTGAGCTTGATATACCATGGCAGGAGCGGTTTTCTTCTTTGGCTTAGTATCCTTTTCCATTTTTAGCATTGATTTTTGGAAAGCTTTAACGATGTCCACCGAGTCGTTGAAAGAAGAAGAACGAATCTCGGGCCGTACTCTCAGGACTTCATCTCTGAGAGCGTCTTGTAGGCCATCTACTAGGGCCTGAACCAACAGGGCGGCCTGCGTCTTGACGTGAGGACTGTATCCGAGATCCTCAAAATGCATGCTGAGTCTTGCAGCATATCTTTCCACAGATTCATCAGGGTCTTGTTGAACATCTTGTACAGACCCAGCTTGATCTGACAAGCGATCCTGAGCCCAGGTTTTTAACTGTTTCATGTATTCTAGGCCGGATTCATACGTACTAAGAGATCCTGCTTTTGTGGAATCCATGGCCTTTTGAAAGCTCTCCGTTTTCGGCTAAGTGAGCCTGGCATTCTGCAGCCAGAGTAGAACCAGCAGCAAGGGCAATTTTACGAGCCAATCCTCCAACATGGCTCATACGGGTGTTTGCAGGGTTGATTATGGCCCCCACCCGATGTGTAAGGATGTCACCATAGCCTATTGACAGAGTGACGGGGCGTCCTGATGGGTCTACTAGGTTTCGGGAGCGGCAGGGGTCCCAGACTTCTGAGGGGCTGGGGGGGTGGTGCTCTTTCAGCAGTTGCTTGGAGCAAGGGTCGGAGTATGGGCAATGAATGTGGGGTGGAGGATGCCATAGGAGACGTATGGGGTAAAGGAGGGGGGGCTGGAGTATCTTGAGCCCATGCCTCATTTGGCTCCGTATCGTCTTGAGTAACAGTATGTTGGCGGAGGGAGAGCAGTCTGGCCTGAAATTCTGGGGAGTTGAGGAGGATATCCCCAGGGTTGTGGGTGACTCCCATAGGAAACAGGGGAAGCGTCTCAGCATCGTGGACTGGAGCAGAGGGTGTCACATTAACTTCAGATGGGTGCTCTGGGACTGCGGGCTTTTCCACCTGTGCTGGTGGCTGGTAATATGCACCGGACGGATCTAGTAGTGGATATAGGCCGGATTGGGGCTTTCCGGGCCTCCCACAACAAGTAAGAGGTGTAGCAAGATGGCCGTGGGAGGGAGGAGTTAGAGTGGAAGTGGGATTGTTCTTGGGGGCAGGGAAAGGTGTAGTAAGATGGCCGTTGGAGGAAGGAGGGGGGAGTGGGGGTGGGATTGTTCTTGGGGGCAGGGAAAGGTGTAGTGACAGGCATCAACGGGGTTACGGCCAATTTAGGGTCACATAACAAATCACATTCTGCAGCTTTCATGTATCCGAACAAAGGCTCGGCATTCTCTGTTCCCCCCTGCACCATCTACTCTAAGATGTGTCTGAGCCTGGTGCAGAAGTCCTCACCCAGCTTTCCCAATTTCTGTGTAACACATTCTTTCTACACTGAAAACTAAAGCCTGCCTGTACTGGATAAGCTTATCATGTTATACAAATTCCTAACATTCTTCTTGCCTTCTTGCCTTCCCGTAACTCCACTAATTGGCTTAACTCCCACAGCAGCATTCCGCAACTTACGAGATCTTTCAAATTTGAATATACGCAACATTTTCTTATAGAATGCAATGATCTGTCGCGACTCAGATCACTGGTGCAGCCGACAGGTCGCCACCCGTCAGTGTAGAGTACTCCTCAATACACTGATAAGACAGAGAGACCCCTCATCTATCCCTTTTTCCTAACCTTGAATGGCGACTTTACAGTACGACTCACCACGGCACCCTGACTGACAGCAGAACCCCTCCTTATGAGGTTTCTCTGTATAAGACGAAGAGTACACCTCAATTCGTCACAGATCCTGACAGCAGAACCCCTCCTTATGAGGTTTCTCTGTATAAGACGAAGAGTACACCTCAATTCGTCACAGATCCTGACAGCAGAACACCTCCTTATGAGGTTTCTCTGTATAAGACGAAGAGTACACCTCAATTCGTCACAGATCCTGACAGCAGAACACCTCCTTATGAGGTTTCTCTGTATAAGACGAAGAGTACACCTCAATCCGTCATGGACCCTGACAGCAGAACACCTCCTTATGAGGTTTCTCTGTATAAGACGAAGAGTACACCTCAATTCGTCACAGATTCTGACAGCAGAACACCTCCTTATGAGGTTTCTCTGTATAAGACGAAGAGTACACCTCAATTCGTCACAGATTCTTTCTCCCTTACACTACAATTCAGGAATGCTTTGAAACCTCGATTATCAGTCACGGGAGGCAGCTATCTAAGAAAAGTACAGTGACCGGGGGAGGAGGAGGTGGTGTTCACACGAGCACGCGCAGGCATGCGACGTCACTCGTTTTAACACTTGCTGGTTCAGGACGTGGTGCGGGACGCCTGAGGTCTCACCACTCGACCGGTCACCCACCCAGATCCAACCTGACAGCCCCACAGAAACCGCTGCGGCTGACACACAGGCAAGTGAAACACATATATTATATATATCTCAACTTACCATGTTCGATGGAGGTTGATCAGGCCTCAAATTCAGCCACCGCGGTCACCACCAGGGAAGTCAGCAATATGGGTCCGGGAGGGCGGCGTACCGCTAGCCACGCCGCACGTTGAGCGCCATTTGTGGGGGTCGTGATGACATTCCACTCGTCCTCCAGTCACTCCAAATTAAGGCTATGAGCATGGGTCAACCATTCAAAGAATGAGTCAGACAACAAGCTGGTTCAAACTCAGAGCACGCTCAAAAGACTACTACAGACAACGCTCTCAGCAATGTTCTGTGTTTATTCCTACATACACAAACCTAAATACACTACATAATGGGGAGGGAAAAGGGGTTGTCCGGGGCGGGGTAAGCCATGAAAGTCCAGTGTCTGGCCACTCCTGATTGGTCCACATCTCCTTATCTCATTCTCTGGGCAGATATTGCAGCCGTCAGCTTATAATCTTGTTTCGTTTCTCTGAAATAAGTCTTGGCAACACTGGAACTGTCTTAGTTTAAGTTTCGATTTAAGTAATACGTAGCAAGGAAAGCTTATTGTTATAAGACACAAAATGGTGGTTAGTACATTAGCAAAAAAGCGTATAAAAGTTACAAAAGTATAAAAGTTACAAAAATATATATTCTCTTTTACCCCGACACAGTAATTACATCTTCAATGCTCTTACTGAGGGAAGGACGTTGTTGGCCAAAATCTCGCAATAATGACCCCATCCATCCTCCCTTCAATACAGTGCAGTTATCCTGTCCTCTTTGCAGAAAAGCACCCTCAAAGTAGGATGTTTCCCCCACCATGCTTCACGGTTGGGCCGGTGTTCCTGGGATTCTACTCATCCTTCTTCTTCCCCAAACACGGCGAATGGAGTTGATACTAAAAAGTTCTATTTTGGTCTCATCTGACCACATGACCTTCTCCAATGCCTCCTCTGGATCATCCACAAGGTCATTAGCGAACTTCAAACGGGCTTGGACATGTGCCTGTGTGAGCAGGGGGACCTTTCATGCCCTGCAGGATTTTAATCTATGATGGCGTAGTGTGTTACTAACGGTAATGTTGGAGACTTTGGTCCAAGCTCTCTTCAGTTCATTGACCAGGTCCTCCCGTGTAGTTCTGGGCTGATTCCTAACCTTTTTCAGTATCATCCTTACCCATGAGGTGAGATCTTGCATGGAGCCCCAGACTGAGGAAGATTGACAGCCATCTTATGTTTCTGACATTTTCTAATAATTGAGCCAACAATTGTTGCCTTCTCAACAAGCTGCTTGCTTATTGTCCTGTAGCCCATCCCAGCCTTTTGTAGGTCTACAATTTTGTCCCTGGTGTCCTTAGACAGCTCTTTGGTCTTTGCCATGGTGGAGAGATTGGAGTGTAATTGATTGAGTGTGTGGATAGGTGTCTTTTATACAGGTAATGAGTTCAAACACATGCAATTAATACAGGTAATGAGTGCAGAGTAGGAGGGCTTCTTAAATAAAAACTAACCGGTCTGTGAGAGCCAGAATTCTTGTTGGTTGGTAGGTAATCAAATACTTATTTCATGCAATAAAATCCAATTTATTTATGTAAAAATCATACAATGTGATTTTCTGGATTTTTTTTAGATTCTTTGTCTCACAGGTGAAGTGTACCTGCGATAAAAATTACAGGCCTCTCCATTTTTTGTAGGTGGGAAAACTTGCAAAATTGACAGTGTATCAAATACTCATTTCCCCCACTGTATATCTAGTAACATACAAAATAGAGGATCAAAACCACCATTAGGATATGTGCATATGATGTCTTTTCGAGGCGGGCGACATTATCAAGTTTGTCAGAAGGAAGATGCTCAAGGGCACGCTGACTTTTTTTCCCTGAACTGTATTTAGAGTCTTTTGGTCACTTCCTGATTGCTTATTAGATGTTTTTGGCCACTAACATTTTTTTTTACTGAGATTTTCTGGCTATTTCTTTTTAACTTCATTCAATAACTGAAAATGCCTGAAGAATGGTGAGCCCACTTCTGTTAACCGCTTGAAGTCTTTGGAAAATTGAAGCTGTATAAAGCACTTAAATACCTGAATATACAGTTAGGTCCATATATATTTGGACAGAGACAACATTTTTCTAATTTTGGTTCTAGACATTACCACAATGAATTTTAATCAAAGCAATTCAGATACAGTTGAAGTTCAGACTTTCAGCTTTCATTTGAGGGTATCCACATTAAAATTGGATGAAAAGTTTAGGCGTTTCAGCTCCTTAACATGTGCCACCCTGTTTTTAAAGGGACCAAAAGTAATTGGACAATTGACTCCAAGGCTATTTCATGGACAGGTGTGGGCAATCCCTTCGTTATGTCATTCTCAATTAAGCAGATAAAAGGCCTGGAGTTGATTTGAGGTGTGGTGCTTGCATTTGGAAGGTTTTGCTGTGACGTAAACATGTGGTCAAAGGAGCTCTCCATGCAGGTGAAACAAGCCATCCTTAAGCTGCAAAAACAGAAAAAACCCATCCGAGAAATTGCTACAATATTAGGAGTGGCAAAATCTACAGTTTGGTACATCCTGAGAAAGAAAGAAAGCACTGGTGAACTCATCAATGCAAAAAGACCTGGGCGCCCACGGAAGACAACAGTGGTGGATGATCGCAGAATAATCTCCATGGTGAAGAGAAACCCCTTCACAATAGCCAACCAAGTGAACAACACTCTCCAGGAGGTAGGCGTATCAATATCCAAATCTACCATAAAGAGAAGACTGCGTGAAAGTAAATACAGAGGGTTCACTGCACGGTGCAAGCCACTCATAAGCATCAAGAATAAAAAGGAGTAACAGGGGAAAATATGGGGAAATAGCAGATATTAGTCTGTAACTGACAGTTTACAGTTTAACTAGATGTAGCAGAGTCAAACCAGTAACAAACGACAGTTTTTTCATTTAGCTGACTTGTATCCTCTACAAGGCAGTTGCCAGCTGGTGCTGGTGACGCTGTCTTCAGGCGTCCCCGCCCAAACAATGCTCCGTCTTCTAGCGGCAGCGGGCGGTCTCCGGTTTTACCCGCTGAGCCCATAGTCCATAACACGGCACCTCACGTGCTCAGCTCCACGGACCCTGCGTCTCTTCTCCCTACAGTTAGATTGACTCCTCCGGTCCACTGCACTCGGATCCCTTGCTCCAAGTCCTGTAGCCAGGAGCCTGGACCCTCTCACACTGCTCTGCTCCGCAGGACTCAGCTCTGCTTTCCCACGCAAACGTCCTCGTCTCTCCCTCTCTCTCGTCACACCAGGAGTCCCTCTGTCACCAGACCTCCCAGCTCTCTTTCTCGACACACCCCCAGCTTCCCTGTCACATGACTCCTCTGCTTGCAGTCTGTCTTCCCCCTGCAACACGAGGTACGGCCCCGGCAGTTCCGGATCCCTTGCTCTGAAAGTACTTACACCCCAGTCTTCCCCCTTACACATACACTATATAAAAAGACACATATGCATGTTTTTCTCAATATCTGACATGAAATCAGAATAAACCTTTCCCATTTTAGGTCCATTAGGATTACCATAATTTTTAATATTTGCCAAATGACAGAATAATGAGAGAGAGAGAATGTTTTAAGGCATTTTTACTACTTGCTGCAAAATCAAAAGTTTACATACATTTCATTAAAATTTGGTACCATTACCCTTAAACTGAATGACTTGGGTCAAACATTTGGGATATCTTTCCACAAGCTCCTCACAATAGTTGGTCGGAATTTGGGCCCATTCCTCCTGACTAGTGATGGGCGAGCACTAAAATGCTCGGGTGCTCGTTGCTCGGGTCGAGCACATTGGAATACTCGGGTGCTCGACCACAGCAACGAGCCCAATGTAAGTCTATGGGAAACTCGAGCATTTTTCAGGCGCCTCCCCCCGGCAGTCTGCAGAGGGCCTAAAAATTGCCCAAATCGATGGGAACAGTGCTCAAATGACATGGGAACAGCATGCGGAAGACCCCTGGAAGCATTTCTGACTCCCAGGTCACTGCTGTCACCAACGTTATCAGAGGTATTACACCACTTTTACAGACTCACAATAAAACATACAAAAACGAAACCAAAATGGATTTTCCTGGGAAATATGTTAAGGAACATGCTTTCCATTGTAATGACTTGTATTGTATATAAAGAAAAATGAATAGCCAAAAACAAAAATACTCCTCCACACCTTGGGCTATGTTCACACTTAGCGTTTTTGATGCGTTTTTGCACTTTTGCATTGCTTTCAACCGTGGCAAATGCATTCACCAGGAAATGTCATTTTAACATTTTACAACCTTATCTGGCCATGTGGTGTGTGAGACATGATCAGACACATCGTGTTTCATTTATGAAGGAGGGACTCTGAAAGTCACAAAGCCTATTTTATAGGGCCATCAGGCGGCCTTTACTATTCTTAAAGGGCCAGCAGTCGGCCCTCATTATTCTTAGAGAGCCATCAGCCGGCTATGTTTTATTGTTCCCATTACTAAAGAGTGGGTCTCTTATACTGTTATTGCGTATGCAGTGAGTGGCAGGGCTGCCCAAAATTTGGACGCACCCCAATACCCCCTTGAAGAGACTTAGAGGAGGACCTCCTGAAAACAATGTTCCCATTATTAGGAAGTAGGTCTCCCATTGTGTTTGCCTATGCAGTGAAAGCAAGGGTTGCCAAAAATTTGGAGGCACTCCAATGCCCCTTGGAAGAGACGTGGAGGTCAGAGGGCCTCCTGAAAACAATGTTCCCATTATTAGGAAGTAGGTCTCCCATTATGTTTGCCTATGTAGTGAATGCAAGGGTTACCAAAAATTTGGAGGCACTCCAATGCCCCTTGGAAGAGACGTAGAGGTGGGCCTCTTGAAAAAAAATGTTCCCATTATTAGAAAGTGGGCCTCCCATTGTGTTTGCCTATGCAGTGAATGCAAGGGCTGCTAAAAACTAGGAGGCACTCCAATACCCCTTGGAAGACACATGGAGGAGGGCCTCATAAAAAATGTCCTCATTAGAAAGGAGCGGGCCTCCTATACTTGTAATGCCCATGCCCTAAGTGTATGGGCTGACAAACATTTACCCCTAGGGGGTATACATGAACATACTGTATAAAAACTACATGCATCATAAACACCCTTTAAAAAAATTACCTGGTGATATGGTGGTGGAGGATGAGGATGAGGAGAAGGAGGAGGACAAGAGCAAATAGACAAAATCAGGAAGCGTATACCCATGTGTGGGTGTGAAGAGGTGCATGGGAATACACCTCCCAAAAAAAGACACTGGATTTGAGTTTATGTTACGCTGCTATCATTGAGAAGTCTTGCCCAATCCAACCCTTGTTCATTTTTATAAGAGTCAGCCTGTCAGCATTTTCAGTTGACAGGCGGATGCACTTATCAGTTATAATTCCACCAGCGGCACTAAAAACCCGCTCTGATAAAACGCTGGCAGCAGGGCAGGCCAGGACCTCCAAGGCATAGAGAGCCAGTTCATTCCACGTATCCAGCTTGGATACCCAATAATTATAAGGCACAGAGGAATCACGGAGGAAGTTGGTACGGTCGGCAAGGTACTCCCTCAGCATCTTCCCAAACTTTGCACTCCTTGTGAGAGTACCCCGCGCCTCAGGGCCTGTGCGATGGGAGGGGCTGAGAAAATTCTCCCAGAACTTTGACAGTGTTCCCCTGCCTCTGCTGGATTGAAGTTGTGTTTCTCTTGCCTGTACTCCTTGGTTGTCCAACGAACTGTGACCTCTGCCACCAGCGTTTTCAGATGGGAATTTTTTTAATAGTTCCGCAGCAAGGGCCTTCTGGTACTGCCCCATTTTTGTAGACCAGTCAGCCTCAGAAATAAGAGATATAAAGTTCTCCTTGTAGCGTGGGTCTAGAAGTGTCACCAACAAGTAATGACTGTCGCCCAAAATTTTGAAAACGCGAGGGTCATGGGAAAGGCAGCGTAACATAAACTTAGCCATACGTGCCAGACTGCTAACAGGCAAGAGGATGACTGACCATGCTCTCCTCTTCCTCCTCCTCTCTGTCCTCTGGCCATCCACACTGAACAGATGGGATGACAGTTATGCAGGTAGTACCGTCTATAGCTCATGAAACTAGCTCCTGTTGTTCCTCCTCCTCTTCCTCATTGTCACCCAATCCACATTGGGATGAGTTGAGGCTTGGCTGTGTGTAATCACCCTGTATGGTTCCTTGCTTCATCTCATCGTGCTCCACCTGCAATGCATCCTCTTTGATTGTGAGAAAAGAGCGTTTCAGAAGACAGAGAAGCGGGATGGTGATGCTAATTGTTATGCACACGCCCGGGCTGACTGGCGTGTGCGTGATTTAGTGATTCCACTGTGCCATGAACCGGAGAGTGCCTGGAGGGGCGTAACTAAGTATCAACCCGATCCGACCAAGGTCGCACGACGGCTACGATGCCATGCGCCAGAGAGGAACCGAGAAGAGGGACCAGGCGTGACTCCAGGTCAGACCCCTGACACGGCTGTTTACGCCCACACCGGGGAATACAGGAACAGGCAGGTTAGGCTGGCATACAGACAGGTGGGTATTGGCAGGCACTGCTGGAGTGCAGACAGGAGGATACTGGCAGGCACGGCTGGTATGCAGACAGGAGGGTACTGACAAGTACAGCTGGCGTACAGACGGGGAGGTACTAGCAGGTTGGAGCACAGGCTGGATAGGGTCCAGTACAGACTGGGATTCAGGAACAGAACTGAAGATGCGGTAGACAAGCAGAGCAGAGAGGAACCGCCGGAGAGGTGGGCAAGGCGGAGCAGAGAGGTACCGCCGAAGCAGTGAGCAAGGCGGAGCAGACAGGAGCCGCCTGAGTGGTGAGCAAGGCAGAGCAGGCAGGAACCGCCGGAGCGGTGAGCAAGACAGAGCAAGGAGAAACTGCCAGAGTGGTGAGCAAGACAGAGCAGGGAGAAACCGCCGGAGCGGTGAGCAAGACAGAGCGGGCAGAAACCGCTGGAGCGGGGAGCAAGACAGAGCGGGCAGAAACCGCCAGAGCGGTGAGCAAGGCAGAGCAGGCAGGAACCGCCGGAGCGGTGAGCAAGGCAGAGCAGGCAGGAACCGCTGGAGCAGTGAGCAAGGCAGAGCAGGCAGGAACCGCCGGAGCGGTAAACAAGACGGAGCAGGCAGGAACCGCCGGAGCGGTGAGCAAGGCAGAGCAGGCAGGAACCGCCGGAGCGGTGAGCAAGGCAGAGTGGGCAGAAACCGCCGGAGCGGTGAGCAAGACAGAGCGGGCAGAAACCGCTGGAGCGGGGAGCAAGACAGAGCGGGCAGAAACCGCCAGAGCGGTGAGCAAGGCAGAGCAGGCAGGAACCGCCGGAGCGGTGAGCAAGGCAGAGCAGGCAGGAACCGCTGGAGCAGTGAGCAAGGCAGAGCAGGCAGGAACCGCCGGAGCGGTAAACAAGACGGAGCAGGCAGGAATCACCGGAGCGGTGAGCAAGGCAGAGCAGGCAGGAACCGCCGGAGCGGTGAGCAAGGCAGAGTGGGCAGAAACCGCCGGAGCGGTGAGCAAGACAGAGCGGGCAGAAACCGCTGGAGCGGGGAGCAAGACAGAGCGGGCAGAAACCGCCAGAGCGGTGAGCAAGGCAGAGCAGGCAGGAACCGCCGGAGCGGTGAGCAAGGCAGAGCAGGCAGGAACCGCTGGAGCAGTGAGCAAGGCAGAGCAGGCAGGAACCGCCGGAGCGGTAAACAAGACGGAGCAGGCAGGAATCACCGGAGCGGTGAGCAAGGCAGAGCAGGCAGGAACCGCCGGAGCGGTGAGCAAGGCAGAGTGGGCAGAAACCGCCGGAGCGGTGAGCAAGGCAGAGCGGGCAGGAACCACCGGAGCGGTGAACAAGGCACAGCAGAGATAAACCGCTGGAGCGGTGAGCAAAGGCAGAGCAGAGCAGACAGGGCACTGTTCACACGGAACAGACTGGAAGAGAAAGGCAGAACCAGATACACACAAGATACTTGCAATGAAGTAGCGAGTGTACTCTAAACTCACAAACGGAAGTACAGCGACAATGAGTAAGAGTTAGGTGCAGGTTCAGACTCTGCAGAAAAAGGGAAGGTATGAACATAAAGACAGGTAACAGGCTAGGAGAGTGTTTAGACAGGAACTGAGTGTTCAGACAGGAACTGACACTGCAGCGAGATACAGGAGCGAGTCTGGGTATGCGGCCCCCAGAAAAGGCGGAACGAACAGGATAGGAGCGAGTTCAGACTGGCCTGGAAATACAGCCTCCAGGAAGGCGGACAGACAGGCAAGAAAACACAGATAACAGATCTAGGTATGCGGCCCCTAGAAGGCGGGACGAACAGGCTAGGAGCGTGTTCAGACAGGCCTGGAAATACAGCCTCCAGGAAGGCAGACAGACAGGCAAGAGAAACAGAACAGGACCTGGCACATTCAGAGTCAAGGAGCACACTGAATGATAGAGTTGCTCAGGCACCAGCTTCCAGGTGAAGCTGGTTTAAATATCCAGTGACAGACAGCAATAGGCTGAGGACGCATTAGGGGTGTGCCCACAGCAGCTACAAGAAACAGGAAGTAACCGGGCCGCCGCCCTAAGCAGTCAGAACAGAGACAAACAGACAGCATGAATAGAAGCCAGGCTAGCAGACTGGACTGAAGATTGAGTTTGCGATCTTGCACAGTGAGAGATGGTGCAGCATGCAAGCCCACCACCAGGTATGTTACACTAATTATGGCGTCATCGCCGCTCACCATCTTGGTGAAGTTCTCAAAGTTTTGGAGGATGGTACATATGTCTGACATCCATGTCCACTCCTGAGGTCTTATGTGTGGAGTCTGAACTGAATACCGATGGCCTTGTTGATGCTGGTACTCAATATCTGCCCTCTTCTGCTCACAAATCCTTCCCAACATCTGCAGTGTTGAGTTCCAATGCGTGGGGACATCACACAGCAGTCTGTGAGCCGGAAGCTGCAAACGCTGCTGAAGCACGTCAAGTGCAGCGGAAGCTGTAGCTGACTTTCTAAAATGGGCACACAGGTGGCGTATTTTGACAAGCAGATCCGGCAGCTCCGGGTAGGATTTGAGAAATCGCTGAACCACGAGATTAAGCACATGGGCCAGGCATGGTACGTGTGTGAGCTCGCCTCGCCTCAGAGCGCCATCAGGTTCCGGCCATTGTCACAAGACCATGCTTGGCTGTAGGTTCAGTGGTGTGAGCCACAGATCTGCCTGCTCTTTCAGAGCTGTCCACAACTCTTCAGCATTGTGGGGTTTGTCACCTACGCATATTAGCTTTGGCACAGCCTGTTGCCGCTTGGCCGAGGCAGTGCTGCAGTGCTTCCAGCTTGTGACTGATGTAGTCATTTCAGAGATGGAGGCTGAAGAGGAGGAGGTGCAGGAGCTGTAGACTGTTGGGGCAACCCTGATTGATCTAGGGCCCGCGATCCTTGACGTCGGGAGGACGTGTTAAATTCCAAGATCCGACTGCGTCCCGGCTTCCACTATGTTTACCCAGTGTGCCATCAGCGAGATATACCGTCCCTGCCCACAAGCACTTGTCCACGTGTCTGTGGTTAGGTGGACTTTCCCAGTAACTGCGTTGTTGAAGGCACGGCTAATGTTTTGGGACACGTGCTTGTGTAATGCGGGGACAGCACACCGGGAGAAATAGTGGCGATTGGGCACCGAGTACCGAGGAATGGCTGCCGCCATCAGGTTGCGGAATCCTTCCATCTCCACGAGCCTAAAAGGCAACATTTCAAGCGCAAGCAGTCGTGAAATGTTGGAATTTACTAGTGTGGCCTGTGGGGCATTGGCTGCATATTTGCGCTTACGTTCCAAGCACTGGGGTATGGACTACTGAATGCTGTGCTTGAACAAGGACGTCGACGTGCTTCCTGATGCTGCTACTTGAGAGTGTGCAACGACAGGTGCAGGGCAGGAGGCATCTTGGCATGCGCCATGGAGAGGGGATTGGGGTGCATGCACAACAGCGGAAGAAGCAGTGGTGTCACCTGCAGACACTGTTTCTAGACCCTGGTGTTCAGCTCACTTAGTGGGGTGCTTTGCTGCCATGTGCCTGAACATGCTGGTGATGGTCAGGCTTCTAGTTATGCTACAAAACCAAAAAGATCTATTTTGGAGAGAGAAATTTGAATGTTAAGGAGAAAAGATTTTTTTCCCCCCTATACAGAGATATTAATATGCCCCCCCCTACCATTCAGGGCTGCTCATGACTGTTGCTTTAGCGCTGATGGACGCCCAGCACTTTGCGACGCAGTGAGGTGGCCACTCTGTGTGTTTGCGTGGTGCTGAGCCTCCCACAGCCTGTTGCCTGCTCATTCAGGCTTTCTGATGCGCCCTCTGAACCTTAACACACCTGTCTCTGTGTGCATATGCCTCCGTCCCGGCGGCGTCTCCGACGGGCCGCGTTGCTGTGTAATGTGGGAGGTACTCCAGCCCCTTCCTGGCCGCGTGTGACGCGCGGGCGTCCGCGTCATCGCCAGGGGCGGGACATTACAACGTACCGAATTCCGATTGGTACATTCTGGTACATAAGGTGTCCCCTCTCCTCATGATAACCACGCCTCCTGACGAAGCCACTTCCGGGAAAAACGCGCGTCGAGGCTGCTTTACACCCCCAGCATTCTCTCCCACGCTGCCTTAGATCCCATTGACATGACTCAAGGTAATGGAAGCTTAATGCCTGTATTCATGATTTACTGACACGTACATTTCATAGCGTAACTATTATGATTTATTGCTCATTTGATTGCATGTAACCGCTCTGGTATCTACCTGTATGTATTTTATATACAGGGCTATCAGTCTTATGCTAGATATTTTCTCAGCTTCCCTCATAGGATTTGTAACCATTATCACCAGATATGGTCAGTGTTAGGATTTTCATCCATTGGCAGCATATTTACATTTTGGGGTGTTAGTCTCTTTGCTACATTATCCACCCTACTCCACTACTCTCTAGCTGTCTTCTCCCACCTTCCCTTGTTGCCCTCATTTTGTCCTTCACTATTGTAATTTTTATGATATTAATATTTTTTCAATAAAGTACAGTATATATTTATCATTTAAATCCCTCATGTGTGTCTGTTTGGAGAGTACTTATAAGTAGACTAAAATCATTACCTGTATAGGGGGGAAAAAAATCTTTTCTCTTTCACATTCGAATTTCTCTCTCCAAAATAGATCTTTTTGGTTTTACTTCTACTATAGGGATTTGCTGACCATGTATTATATGTTAGGCAGATAGGCTTACTAGTTTTGCTACCCCTGCTGATGCTGGCCTGGCAGGTGGTGCAAATGGCCTTTTTGGAGTTATCGGCAGAGTGTTTAAAAAACAACCAGACTCAGGAAGACCTAACAGTTGTACTGGCAACTTCCTTCGTGTTGGTGTTACGGGGCACGGTTGCCTGCCTCTGTCTGTGGCCACCACACTGCTTCTTCCTGCCTGTTGGGGTGCTCTGCCTCCCTCCCCCTGTGTGCTGCTGTCCTCGCTCTGCATGTCCTCCTACCAGCTAGGGTCAGTTACTATATCATCCACCACCTCGTGTTCCACTTCTGCACCCTGGTCTTCTTCTTAACTTTCTGTCAGTTGTGTCTCATCATCATCCACCTCTTGCGACACTTTCCCACCATCCCCATGGCTGCTCAAACATTTGGGCATCGCTACATCCGATCTCCTCTTGCCCTGCTTCAAGTGGACCGGGCGAGAGGCCCGAATCTTTAAATGGAAAAGTGAACAGCTCTTCGGAGTCTCCAAGTGTGGGATCAGTTGTCTCTGGGCACTCGGCATGGTGGAGGAAGGAGGATTAGGGTGAGGAATATGCAGTCCAGACTCACGGCTACTGAGAGTTGGCCGTGTGGAAGACAGGGTGGTGGTGGTGGTGGCAAAGTGACTGGAAGCATTATCCGCTATCCAACAAACAACCTTTTGACACTGCTCTTGGTTCAATAGTGGTGTGCTGCGGTCCCCTAAGAATTGGGACGAGAAGGTCAGGCGAGAAGATGTGGGTGTTTGTTGTGGCACAATTTCAGTTTGCCCACGGCCTCGGCTTCAGCGTCTGCATGCATCATCACCATCATGTCCAGTTCCCTGTCCCTTGCCAAGTGCCTTGTCCATTTTAAATGGAGGACAATATCTTCTGACTCACCCAGGGGGATATGGGGGACTCGGTACCCGGGCCTTTACCTTCTTGGGATGTCACGGCAGTCGACACACAGGCCCGTACACTGGAGTCACTCTTTAAAAAGGGGGTTGTTGCTTGAAGGGATGAATAATAGTTTGGTCTCGTGACGTCACTTGTGGTTCCTGGTAATGAGTACCAGCGCTGCTGCAGACCTCTGGAGCAGATGTTAGGGCAGCTGGGTTGGTGCGGCTCTCCACAGGCAGAGCTCAGCTCCACGGCAGTGTAGGTGCAGATGGTAATGCTGGGCGTTGTAGTGCAGGAGTGATAACATAGCAGCAATAACTGATTGAGACAGTGGGGTGCAGTCGTCCGAGTTTACTCACAGTTATCAAGTTCCTCAGGTTGCCTGTACAGGTGACAGCCTCCCACGTCGCGCTGCGTTCACCAGGCAGGGGTCCAGCACTCCCTCAAGTATCTCAAGGGCACTTAATGGGACCCCTTTCTGTATGTTCCTTTCTTAGCCGACTTCCCGTGCTGGGTCTCTCCCTCCTGCCCTGTTCCCCGCCACACAAAGTACCGATCAGGTACCTTGGGATCCCTCTGGCAACTTGAAGTTCCCGGACCTTACTTGATGCCCTTTTCGGTGGCTTAGGTGCGGATGTGGCAACTGCACCTTGAAAGTGCAGAAGCCTCCGGTTTTCTAGCTGAGACTTAAAGTAACTTGGCTAGCCCAGGGACCGGTTTCCTTCTTGTGGCCTGATCCCTCTACCGCCTGGCAGATTCGGGCATACGGGTGACGGTCCGGCACTCACCGTACCCAGTGGGACCCCTTTTGCTCCTGGAGCCTTTCTCTCTTGCTCCCACTCCTCTCTCAGTCTTGGCCATGACAGGCCAGACCTGCCTCCCGAGTGGAGCTCCTGAAAAGCCTCCGCTCCCGACGTCCTCACACTCCCTCTCTCTTCGTTCAACTCTCTAAAAATATGGCTTCCCTATATATATATGCCTCTTCTTCAAGTGCTCCCCTGATCTGCGTCCTCCACCCACACCCACTACATGGTTCCCCATCAGTTTGGTCCCCCCCACTCCAGCCAGGGGCAGCAGAAAGCAGTGCATATTGCCCTTCCAGATGGTCTGGAGTAGTGTAGTGTTGGGTGCAGGTGTTAGGGTCCCGGGCAGCACTCCATCCTTACCTGAGAGAAGGAGATGCCATACCTCTGGGTGAAGTGCAGTACCGCTGTGGCGACTGAACCCTCAGGGGCGCCACACTTCCACACTCACTACAAATGGCTGAATTTGGAGCGAAGTTTTATGTAATCCGTGTGACGGAGAAACCACAGTTTTAAATACCTGGCCTGTAGGTAACTATTTTTAACAGCAAACTGTTGTAAATTGCTTCACTGACAGACTGAAACAAATTTTTAATGGAGGCCAGAAATGGCAGTATTGTCTGAAAACGTATATGTGATCCGTGTGACGGAGAAAACACAGTTTTAAATACCTGGCATGTAGTTAACTATTTTGAACAGCAAACTGTTGTCAATTTCTTCCCTGACACACTGAAACAAAATTTTAATGGAGGCCAGAAATGGCAGTATTGTCAGCACAATTATATGTGATCCGTGTGACGGACAAACCACAGTTTTAAATAGCTGGATTTTTAGCGCTGTAATATGGAAAGGAACTGGCTGTATTCTGCAGTGCCAACACGCAAATGGCGCAGAACAACGGTGTTCTCTGGATTGCTTTTTAAGCAAATAATGAGGATTAAGATGCCCCAAAAAATTATTCCTGGCCCCTGAGACCTGGGCCTATTTCTAGAAATATCTAACAGCAACAGCAGACAAAACTGCCGAGATGCTCGGGCGAGCACCGAGCAGTAGCGAGCATGCTCACTCATCACTGCTCCTGACAAAACTGGTGTAACTGATCAAGGTTTGTAGGTCGCTTTGCCTGCACCTGCCTTTTCAGCTTTGCCCATAAATTTTCCATAGTATTGAGATCAGGGCTTGGGAAGCCTTAAAGCCACAGCTGTGGCAGAACAAATCTGATGGAATCTGCTAGACCCGGCAAAAGGTAAAAGCGGTGCGTTATATGGACATTAATATAGTTACTTTGCTGAAGGCTGTAACTGGAGCCAAGTGGACCTGGCTGCCACTTGAAAGGCTCTTGGTTGTTATGTGTGTAAACATGCCGGTGAGCCACTGAGATGGACTGTGTGATAAGCAGTTATGAAGTGTAATAAACTGCTGGATTTCATGTTACTGGAAAACGTTGCATATGTGCTTTAATTGACCCGCTGAAGCGAGTGTCCCCCAGCGTGATGACTAGCGCTGCCTTACATGTGGTTGGAGAATGCGGCAACTGCAGCCCGGTTGCTAGGGGCAACTGCAGCCCGGTTGCTAGGGGTAACGGCACAGGACGACGAGTGTGGATACAAGCATCTTGTTGTGGCTCGGCTGGGTCACGAAGATTAAAGCATCTTGTTGTAATTCAGCGGGGTTACAAAAATTGTCCTCGCACTCAAACCTGGTTTGCTGTGGCTGGGCGGGGTCACGAAGATTAAAGCATCTGGCTGTAACTCGGCAGGGTTACAAAAATTGTCCTCGCACTCAAACCTGGTTTGCTGTGGCTCAGCAGGACCATGAAAATTTTCCGGGGAGAGCAGTGTGAAGTGTCTAGTGTGAACAGTGTACCGTGATGACCATGAATGGTTCAGTACCTCTAGACGGAATGGAGAAGGGGTTAGATGACCGTCTGCAAATGGTTTGGAGCGAAATGGAGTGTCCTGAAGCAATGCAGGAACAGATAAAGATGGCTGTGAAGGGAGCAGCAAATGAGACTGAAGCTATTGAGCAATTAAAGTGCCTGTTAAAATCGCAGCCGCAGGCATTTGAGAAACGACAGCAGGTCATGGTGCAGGAAGGGCAGGAGCTGTTGGCCCTTTACAGAAAGGCGACAACGGACCATTATGTGAGTTCTTCTGGGGCGCCATTATTGTCCCAGAGTGCCCGGGGAGGTGGTAAGAGATGTTGTGAATTGGGTCCTAAGACTATTGCTGATTTTTTTTGTAAAAATCCCCCTACAGGTGTGGGTGTCCAAAAAGGGGGGGAGTTTCAAAAAGGGGCGGATTTTCAAAAGAGCATGGAGTATAGAAAACTAAAATTTGTTACTGGTTGTGGGTTGGTACCGCCTAAAAATGACAATTTAACCATTGATAACGGGGTAGCTTCAGTAGAAGGGGTTGACGTCAAGGTGGGAGGTGACTTGTTGGCCCACAACTCCATGGGGAGTGACACAGACCCCACAACTGACGGTGACACTATGAAAGTAGAAAGAGAGTTCAGTCAGGAGGGGCTAGATGAGGGGAGAGAGTCCCACTCTCGTCGTCGATGGCACAAAGGCCACAAAAAAGTTGCTCCTGTAGATTTTGCTGAAAGGGCAAATAAAGAAAATGCAAGGCTGTGTGCCTTTATTCCGAGTTTGGATCCTCTTTTAGAAGAAGAGGAGGTGACGTTGCCAGTAGCAACCTCCGATACAGTACTGAGACAGAAGGATCAGGATCCGACAGCCCTGAAAGAGGAGGCGGCCAGTCATGACCAAGAGCTGGAGCCTATCAGGCAGCAGTGTCAGCGTGACATGCTGCAACGAAGGGAAAACCTGGAGAACGTGTCCTCAGACCAGCTGAGCCTGGAGTCTGAACAGCAGAAAATAAACAAGGTTGTAAGGAACTTGCAGCGAGAACTGGAAGAAAGCCGCGAGGAAATCAACAAATGGAAAGAAAGGTTTCAGAGAAATAAAGAGGAGGTTTCTCAATTGGAGCTTGACAAAGCGGAGTGTGAAGATGAGTTGTGAGAGGTGAAAGATCGCTTCTCCCTGGTATGGTTAGAGCTGAGGCAAGTGAAGCAAAAGCTGGATTAGGGTCTACACCAGAAGGATAGGGAGCTGTCTGCCCTAAAAGAGGCGCTGCAGGATGAAGTTTCTGGACGTGATCAAAACCTAGAACGACTGCGCGAACAGTTCAACCAGAAGCTGTGTGAATCCAAGAAGGAGTGTAGTGAACTCAGTAAGGAACTGCAACAAATTAAGAGAGACTATGAGGATCTCCTCAAGGTTAAGAAAAAACTAGAGGAGGATAAGGCTGATGCAGAGCACATGCGCCAAGTGGTTGAGACCACTCTACAGGACACCCGTGATGAAAATGATGATCTCCGCAGAAAGACCCTAGGTCTGGTAGCTCAGGTGAAGGAGCTGCAGACGTTCTCTGATAATCTCCAGAGGGCAGAGACGTGCCTTAAGGAAAGAATCAGCAAGATGGAAGCTGAGCGGAAAAAGATGGAGGAGTCCATCGAAGAAGGGAGGTATGAAGCAAATGCCTCTTCAGATAATGCGAGCTTGGGTGATTCGGTGGATGTGAGAGCCAAGATCAAGGAACTCAAGGAGTTGCTACAAGCCCATTGGAAGCAAGAGAAGCTTGAGAGACTGGCTGTCGAGAGCCGAGTGGGCGCATTGGAGACAGAGAGCTCTGAGAAAATTCTGCTGATAAAGGAGCAGTTGAAGCCGGAAGAGCTTCAGAGATTGGTTGCAGAGAGGCGAGTGGCTGAGCTAGAGGAAGAAGAGGTCAAGACGAAAATTCTTGAATTTGTAGCTGTGAGTCAGCTCAGGGGAAGCATACAGGGTGAAGAAGCTGAAAGTCAGTTCCCCCTGAAACCTGAGCCGGTTGATCGACTGAAAACCACTGGTGAAACAGAAATGTCTCGGTACAAGTGCCTCATAGATGTACCCGAGGATTTGAGAGAAGAATGCACCAGTGAGTCCGTGCATGAAGAGTTTAAGAAGGCCATGGGAGCCTGTAAGGTATACTCGACCTCAGAAGCTAAACAGCTGTTGGTCCTGTCCACAACCGAAGTCACAATGAAGAGGGTGGCTATCCTAAGTAACATGCACTGGCGATGTATTCGCACAAAGCGGTTTGTCCGGTTGAAGACGAAACAAGCCATTAGACAACTGGAGCTTATGAGTAAAGCTCAAAGTCTGCATGAAGAGGTCATCTGGGTGCCTCATGCTCTGGTAAGAAAGCTCATTGTGGGAAATGGCCGAGCCATGCAGATGATGGTAAAGAAGTCCGGTGTGATGAAAGTAAGCAGTCCACGTGATCGACAGGACTCGGTACCAGATGAAGACGGCATGGTGTCATTCTCCGCTGTAGGAACAGAAGAAAGTCTTTTATATATTCGCATACTGTTGGAGTACCGAGTGACCTACCTGCGAGAGGTAGAACAGTTGAATCTCGCTAGACTGCGAGTGGAAAGACAGAATCGCCTGAGCAGCAGAAGATGGCAGCCGTCTAGAAATTGTGAGACCAGACAGAGAAAGGACCCTTCAAATAATAGAACGGCTACAGTAGAAGTTAGAGACTTTCCAAGATGTCCTGAGGATAGTGGGCGTGGGTTTAGAGGTAGTGAGACTTCCAGTAACTCAGGTCTGAGTGGCCCATACAAACGACCCAATAGAGTACGGGACAGTAGGGAGTCGAACCGGACCTTAGATACCAGGGTATGTGAGTCACACTGCTGTATTGACCGCTGGGAGCGGGGGAGGTCTGACAAGGTTACGACCGACCGCTGGGAGTGGGGAAGGTCTGACAAGGTTACGACTGACCGCTGGGAGCGGGGGGAGGTCTGACAAGGTTACGACTGACCATTGGGAGCGGGGGAGGTCTGACAAGGTTACGACCCAGAAATTTGACTTGACGAAGGCAGTGACAATGACAGAAGGTAGGTCCCTAAGGAATGGGCTAATGTTGATGATTAGTGTTCCAGGGGCTGAGCAGCGCAATTGTCAAGTACTTGGTCTCTGTGTGAACTGTGGGTTATAATGTGATTGTGTATATTATGTGTTCAACCCCACAAGTTTGAACAGAGGGGGGATATGTAATGCAGCGGCTTGCGGCATTACTGTAATGGTCCAGGGTGTGTTCTGGCTGACCATGTACCTCTCCCTCAGGTGACTGATCACATGACTGTGACATCATCACAGGTCCTGTGCACACAGAAGGACTGATCACATGATTGTGACATCAGCACAGGACCTGTGTGCACTGGAGGATATATAAATCTTGGTGCTTTTGAAACAGGGTGTGAAAGGCATGAGGCCTGTTCCCCGTGTGTGGGACACCATTAGAGTGTGAGGCCTAGTGAAGCCGGGTGAAGCCTGAAAGGCAAAGGCAGGATCCTTGTGTATAAGAGATGCCAGTAGCCTTGGAGGGCAAGAGGCTTGGAAGACAAGAGTCCTGAAAGGCAGAGGCTGGTTTCCTTGTGTGTGCAAAGAGATGCCAGTAGCCTTGGAAGGTAAGAGGGCTGGAGACCCCCATCTGGGAAGCCGTAAAGCCACAGCTGTGGCAGAACAAATCTGATGGAAACCGCTAGACCCGGCAAAAGGTAAAAGTGGTGCGTTATATGGACATTGATATAGTTACTTGGCTGAAGGCTGTAACTGGAGCCAAGTGGGCCTGTCTGCCACTTGAAAGGCTCTTGGATGTTATGTGTGTAAACATGCCAGTGAGCCACTGAGATGGACTGTGTGATAAGCAGTTATGAAGTGTAATAAACTGCTGGATTTCATGTTACTGGAAAACGTTGCATGTGTGCTTTAATTGACCCGGTGAAGCGAGGGTCCCCCAGCGTGATGACTAGCACTGCCTTACAATATATATATGTAAGTATGTGTAGACACTGGTTAGGCTACTACTGTAACGGCTTGAGTATATATGACACTGATCAATTATCATTATGGCCTCTGTCAGGTAATTACATAGATGATGCTCAGTGACAATAGTAAATGGCCCAGTAATACAATATGGGAGAAGAAAGATGACACTCACCATAAGGGTCTTGGTATTTTTGTTGGCTAAAAAATAGCAGCTGACCTGTTACAGGAGAGCGTGGGTGCATGCAGGTGCCGACCATTTCCTGTTATTGTGCTGCTTCGTTTGGTGTGACTAATAAGACAAATAAATATACCAAGATACTTCTTACTTCTGGTGAGCTCTGATTGTCTTCTCCCATATTGTATGAGCTCAGTCTAACCCCACCTGCACCCAGAGCTGTGGAGTCGGAGTCGTGATAAAATGGACCGACTCCGACTCCTAAAATATATAACAAATTGGGTGTAGTAGTTCAATGCAGTTTGTGGAGAATATTATTTCATAAGGATTTGGGAAAGTTATGAAATGTCCTATAAATGTCTGTCCTATTCTTGATCTAAGGGTCTAGACTTTTAGCTGAGATGAATCTGTGCTACAGTAAATTTATCTCTTAAACATGAGCCATGTATGAGGGTGTTGGAGTCAGAGTTGGAGTCGGTGTCATGGAAATTGAGGAGTCGGAGGTTTGGCTTACCGACTCCACAGCCCTGCCTGCACCACTGATTTACAGCTTTCTGTCTACACTGTGCATAGACAACGCTGACAGTGGAGAGGGACATGGTTAGCCTGAGCTCATGAATATTAAGGACTGCATAGCAGGAGCTGATCATTGAGAGGACTAGCAGAGCTGCAGCAGATAACACAATTGTAGCACCCCGAGGACTCGGCTGCTACAGGGGTATTGCACCTCGATCCAGAGGTGTGGTATTCCACTCCCGGGTAAGGATGGAGTGTGGAACTGGGCTCAGTTAGCTGCATGCACCACACTCACCCCATTTCCGGGGGACAGACCAACGGTACTCCCACCAGATAGATGTGCAGGTACGACAGCTTCTGTCCCCGGCTGGAGTGGGGAGGGGGGAGGAACATCCTAGTGGTGTAGGAGCAGATAGGGGAGGGACTCTGGGCATAGGTAGGAGCCCATTGGGTGCTTGTCACCTGGGCTCAGGTGTCAGAGGGAGTATATAAGGTGGGCACCATCTTAGGACAAGGTCTTTTTGGTCTGCTCTGTGCAGAGAGGAGCTCAGCCAGAGAGGGCTGACAGGGAGCTGTGGCTCAGTCTGGGCCCAGCTCCAGAGCCAGGCCTGGAGAGGAGGCCTGAAGCAGAGAGAGAGAGAAAGGAGAAGAAGGAGGAACAGAAACACCAGGAGAGGCCCAGAGATGCAAGAGAAGAGGGAACCCTGAGATCCCACGAGTTAACGGGTGAAGGGTTGGCAGAACAGGGTACCGGATCCCAAACTGGTGGAGGCCAATTATCCTCAGCCAGGAACCGGAGGTCGTGGACAAGTTTTGGCGCGACCCCTCGCCATATCCACCAGGAAGGCATACCACGTATAGGGTCAGGGAAGCCGGGAAAGGTTTCACCACCAGAAGGCTCGAGGGAGCTGGACAAAGGTGGATCCCTGGTGGGGACGGCCAGTAGGAAGGAAGAGAGGGGAGCTCAGGACCACGCTCTGGAACTGCCTGGGAGTTGGCCGAGTCCCGCACCTGGTGGACGCAGCACGGCTCGGGTGGTCACTCTTGGCCGAAGTGATCTGAATACCAACTGTGAGTAAAGCTGTGAAAACTGCAATGCACGTCTCTGAGCTTCCTTGTCACACCACTACCACTATCATCATTCCCTGCTTCACCAGCTGCCCTGAGGCTATACCTCTCCCGTTGGGGGTTATACCATCCACGCTGCACAACCACACCACCGGCCTCAGCGGTCTGCCCTGCAGCGGCGGCTTCATAGCTGCAATCAACGGGTGGCGTAGTCGAACTCTATAACATCTTAATGCCGAGCACTGCCTCTTAGTTTGACCACCCTGGGCACGGACCGGGTCACCGCCACGAGGACTACTACCCCTGTCAGATCCGGCTCCGGGTATCCCCCGCATGCGCAACGCAGCACAACATGGCCCAGGGGGCGCGTCACAATGATTTATCAAAACTACAGCAAGGAGCCCAGTAACATCACTGGATTCGGGGTCTCGGCCCCCACATCATGCTGCTCTCAGATGAGGTAGCATAAACCTGGTGACAGATTCCCTTTAGTAACATCAGACACGATCTTCCATCCAACAAGTCAATGGACCCGAATAATTCAGACTCAGGATTTCTGACTATGATGTTGGCCAGGAGAGTGTGTGAAAAGAGTCTCCTTCCTGCAGACGATCATGCCTTTCAGCTTTGGAAGATGAGCTGCTGCAGCAGAGAGTACAGATTGCTGCCATTGTTGCCCTACAACCGTCACAAGCCGCACAGTCTCGTAAGCCATTGTTTTTGTAATCCTTATAAATCACTTAATGGGTTAAACAGGTCAAGCTTTTGCTATGTATTTGGTATGATTTGATCTCGTTTTTGTTTCTCAGATACAGAATCAATGTGCTCATTTAGCTGCCCAGGTAATGCCCTCTCACCCCCATCTTCAGCTTCTCCACCACTTTCCGCACAGTTTTTGCAATTTACAACCCCAGTAGCTCCGCTGCCCCCTCCTCCTCCTCCTCCTCCTCCTCCTCCACCACCCCCAGTCCCATCTTCCCAACTAAAATCTGCACTTGATATTATAAGAGAACGTAAAGCTTCTCACAAATGCAGCCCGACGGAAAGTGAGGCTTCAGAGAAAGGCAGTGTGGATCAGCTCCCCAGTATGATGGATGTGTTAAAAGGCATGAATTCCATCAAGCTTCGGGCGGTCGAAAGGTCATTTTATAGATTTTCTTTAAATATATATTTTTTATTACAGACATGCGTGAAATAGAATGAAGGAGAAAACTGTAAAAAAAAAAAAAATCTGTCACTGAGCCTGCATCTTTCCCTGCACATGACTGCTGATCTCATGAGCTGTCATGTGCCTTTAACAGCCGCAGTCGGATCCGAGATCCACCCGCAGCTGTTAACCAGTTAAATACCGCTGTCAATCACTAGCAGTGGCATTTAATACACACCTGCCAGAAGCTCGTCACAAGACACACCCATAGGCGTCCCTGTCATGTGATTGCGGGGTGCCAATGTGTTGTCATGACAGCCGGGGGTCTGCAGAAGACCCCTGGCTGTCATTGTAGATCCCCTGTGGCCGGCATTCATAGGAGATTGTGATTTCTGCTATACATAGCAGTGCTGAAGCCCTGCTATGTGTAGCACAGGTAATCAGATGATTGCAGCTTCAAGTCTCCTAAGAGGACTATTGCTGCCAGTAAAAAGTAAAAAAAGTTTTAAAAAACATAAAGGTTTAAATCACGCCCTTTTGCCCTATTGAAAATAAAACCATTAAAAAAATATACGCATATTTGGTATCGCTGTATTCAGAAATCTCCGATCTATCAAAATATAAAGTAAATTAATCAGATCGGTAAACGGCGTAACGACAAAAAAAATCTAAACTCCAGAATTATGTTTTTCTTTTTTTGCCTCCGCAAACATAACAGGCGATCAAAACATTGTATCTACCTCAAAATTATATAAATAAAAACGTCCGCTGAGGGCGCAAAAAATAAGCCCTAACCTGGCCCTAGACCCGAAAAATGGAGATGCTACGGGTCTCGGAAAATGGCGACATAAGCGATTTTTTTTAATTTTTTTTTTACAAACTTCTGATTTTTTTTTTCACCACTCACATATAAAAGAACCAATACATGTTTGGTATCTATGAACTCGTACTGACCTGGGAATCATAATGGCTGGTCAGCTTTAGCATTTAGTGAACATGGTAAATAAAAAAAAAAAATTACAATTGTGGAAATGCACTTTTTTGCAATTTCACCGCACTTGGAATTTTTTTCCCGTTTTCCAGTACACGATATGGTAAAATAAATGATGTCAATCAAAAGAACAACTTGTCCCGCAAAAAAAAAAGGTACCGTACAGACCAAAAGTTTGGACACACCTTCTCATTTAAAGATTTTTCTGTATTTTCATGACTATGAAAATTGTACATTCACACTGAAGACATCAAAACTATGAATTAACACATGTGGAATTATATACTTAACAAAAAAGTGTGAAACAACTGAAAATATGTCTTATATTCTAGGTTTTTCAAAGTAGCCACCTTTTGCTTTGATAACTGCTTTGCACACTCTTGGCATTCTCTTGATGAGCTTCAAGAGGTAGTCACCGGAAATGGTCTTCCAACAATCTTGAAGGAATTCCCAGAGATGATTAGCACTTGTTGGCCCTTTTGCCTTCACTCTGCGGTCCAGCTCACCCCAAACCATCTTGATTGGGTTCAAGTCTGGTGACTGTGGAGGCCAGGTCATCTGGTGTAGCACCCCATCACTCTCCTTCTTGGTCAAATAGCCCTTACACAGCCTGGAGGTGTGTTTGGGTTCATCGTCATGTTGAAAAATAAATGATGGTCCAACTAAACGCAAACCAGATGGAATAGCATGCCGCTGTAAGATGCTGTGATAGCCATGCTTGTTCAGTATGCCTTCAATTTTGAATAAATCCCCAACAGTGTCACCAGCAAAGCACCCCCACACCATCACACCTCCTCATCCATGCTTCACGGTGGGAACCAGGCATGTAGAGTCCATTCTTTCACCTTTTCTGCGTCGCACAAAAACACGGTGGTTGGAACCAAAGATCTCAAATTTGGACTCATCAGACCAAAGCTCAGATTTCCACTGGTCTAATGTCCATTCCTTGTGTTCTTTAGCCCAAACAAGTCTCTTCTGCTTGTTGCCTGTCCTTAGCAGTGATTTCCTAGCAGCTATTTTACCATGAAGGCCTGCTGCCCAAAGTCTCCTCTTAACAGTTGTTGAAGAGAAGTGTCTGCTGCTAGAACTCTGTGTGGCATTGACCGGGTCTCTAATCTGAGCTGCTGTTAACCTGTGATTTCTGAGGCTGGTGACTCGGATAAACTTATCCTCAGAAGCAGAGGTGACTCTTGGTCTTCCTTTCCTGGGGAAGTCCTCATGCGAGCCAGTTTCTTTAAACCAGACAATGTGAACTGAGGTCTAAGATGGCAGACATACAAGAAACAGAGGCATGTTCACACTAGCAAAAAAGAAGCAAGACAAAAATATATCTCATACCCTACCATAATTATATATAAATGTAAAGCAAAATTGCATAATAAATATAGGGTACTTAGTGAACTATTTTTGATCAAAAAAAGTATACAAGCCGTCCCACCAGCGGCAAGGTGACCCTAAATTGGGACGGTACCTATACTGCCTATATTAAAAACCTTACTGTATATCAAAGTTGAAGTAATGCATATAAAAGGGTAGACAAATAGGACCGGGTCCCAACTCCAGACCACCTAGGCCCGTGGTAAGCTACATATATACCAATCAGCTCAACAAAGGGCATGCCACACCCTTAAATTGCACAGAATGCAAACAAGTCAAAAAACCAGACAATGTGAACTGAGGTCTAAGATGGCAGACATACAAGAAACAGAGGCATGTTCACACTAGCAAAAAAGAAGCAAGACAAAAATATATCTCATACCCTACCATAATTATATATAAATGTAAAGCAAAATTGCATAATAAATATAGGGTACTTAGTGAACTATTTTTGATCAAAAAAAGTATACAAGCCGTCCCACCAGCGGCAAGGTGACCCTAAATTGGGACGGTACCTATACTGCCTATATTAAAAACCTTACTGTATATCAAAGTTGAAGTAATGCATATAAAAGGGTAGACAAATAGGACCGGGTCCCAACTCCAGACCACCTAGGCCCGTGGTAAGCTACATATATACCAATCAGCTCAACAAAGGGCATGCCACACCCTTAAATTGCACAGAATGCAAACAAGTCAAAAAACCAGACAATGTGAACTGAGGTCTAAGATGGCAGACATACAAGAAACAGAGGCATGTTCACACTAGCAAAAAAGAAGCAAGACAAAAATATATCTCATACCCTACCATAATTATATATAAATGTAAAGCAAAATTGCATAATAAATATAGGGTACTTAGTGAACTATTTTTGATCAAAAAAAGTATACAAGCCGTCCCACCAGCGGCAAGGTGACCCTAAATTGGGACGGTACCTATACTGCCTATATTAAAAACCTTACTGTATATCAAAGTTGAAGTAATGCATATAAAAGGGTAGACAAATAGGACCGGGTCCCAACTCCAGACCACCTAGGCCCGTGGTAAGCTACATATATACCAATCAGCTCAACAAAGGGCATGCCACACCCTTAAATTGCACAGAATGCAAACAAGTCAAAAAACCAGACAATGTGAACTGAGGTCTAAGATGGCAGACATACAAGAAACAGAGGCATGTTCACACTAGCAAAAAAGAAGCAAGACAAAAATATATCTCATACCCTACCATAATTATATATAAATGTAAAGCAAAATTGCATAATAAATATAGGGTACTTAGTGAACTATTTTTGATCAAAAAAAGTATACAAGCCGTCCCACCAGCGGCAAGGTGACCCTAAATTGGGACGGTACCTATACTGCCTATATTAAAAACCTTACTGTATATCAAAGTTGAAGTAATGCATATAAAAGGGTAGACAAATAGGACCGGGTCCCAACTCCAGACCACCTAGGCCCGTGGTAAGCTACATATATACCAATCAGCTCAACAAAGGGCATGCCACACCCTTAAATTGCACAGAATGCAAACAAGTCAAAAAACCAGACAATGTGAACTGAGGTCTAAGATGGCAGACATACAAGAAACAGAGGCATGTTCACACTAGCAAAAAAGAAGCAAGACAAAAATATATCTCATACCCTACCATAATTATATATAAATGTAAAGCAAAATTGCATAATAAATATAGGGTACTTAGTGAACTATTTTTGATCAAAAAAAGTATACAAGCCGTCCCACCAGCGGCAAGGTGACCCTAAATTGGGACGGTACCTATACTGCCTATATTAAAAACCTTACTGTATATCAAAGTTGAAGTAATGCATATAAAAGGGTAGACAAATAGGACCGGGTCCCAACTCCAGACCACCTAGGCCCGTGGTAAGCTACATATATACCAATCAGCTCAACAAAGGGCATGCCACACCCTTAAATTGCACAGAATGCAAACAAGTCAAAAAACCAGACAATGTGAACTGAGGTCTAAGATGGCAGACATACAAGAAACAGAGGCATGTTCACATTAGCAAAAAAGAACCTTGCGGCAAGGTTTTTAATATAGGCAGTATAGGTACCGTCCCAATTTAGGGTCACCTTGCCGCTGGTGGGACGGCTTGTATACTTTTTTTGATCAAAAATAGTTCACTAAGTACCCTATATTTATTATGCAATTTTGCTTTACATTTATATATAATTATGGTAGGGTATGAGATATATTTTTGTCTTGCTTCTTTTTTGCTAGTGTGAACATGCCTCTGTTTCTTGTATGTCTGCCATCTTAGACCTCAGTTCACATTGTCTGGTTTTTTGACTTGTTTGCATTCTGTGCAATTTAAGGGTGTGGCATGCCCTTTGTTGAGCTGATTGGTATATATGTAGCTTACCACGGGCCTAGGTGGTCTGGAGTTGGGACCCGGTCCTATTTGTCTACCCTTTTATATGCATTACTTCAACTTTGATATACAGTAAAGTTTTTAATATAGGCAGTATAGGTACCGTCCCAATTTAGGGTCACCTTGCCGCTGGTGGGACGGCTTGTATACTTTTTTTGATCAAAAATAGTTCACTAAGTACCCTATATTTATTATGCAATTTTGCTTTACATTTATATATAATTATGGTAGGGTATGAGATATATTTTTGTCTTGCTTCTTTTTTGCTAGTGTGAACATGCCTCTGTTTCTTGTATGTCTGCCATCTTAGACCTCAGTTCACATTGTCTGGTTTTTTGACTTGTTTGCATTCTGTGCAATTTAAGGGTGTGGCATGCCCTTTGTTGAGCTGATTGGTATATATGTAGCTTACCACGGGCCTAGGTGGTCTGGAGTTGGGACCCGGTCCTATTTGTCTACCCTTTTATATGCATTACTTCAACTTTGATATACAGTAAGGTTTTTAATATAGGCAGTATAGGTACCGTCCCAATTTAGGGTCACCTTGCCGCTGGTGGGACGGCTTGTATACTTTTTTTGATCAAAAATAGTTCACTAAGTACCCTATATTTATTATGCAATTTTGCTTTACATTTATATATAATTATGGTAGGGTATGAGATATATTTTTGTCTTGCTTCTTTTTTGCTAGTGTGAACATGCCTCTGTTTCTTGTATGTCTGCCATCTTAGACCTCAGTTCACATTGTCTGGTTTTTTGACTTGTTTGCATTCTGTGCAATTTAAGGGTGTGGCATGCCCTTTGTTGAGCTGATTGGTATATATGTAGCTTACCACGGGCCTAGGTGGTCTGGAGTTGGGACCCGGTCCTATTTGTCTACCCTTTTATATGCATTACTTCAACTTTGATATACAGTAAGGTTTTTAATATAGGCAGTATAGGTACCGTCCCAATTTAGGGTCACCTTGCCGCTGGTGGGACGGCTTGTATACTTTTTTTGATCAAAAATAGTTCACTAAGTACCCTATATTTATTATGCAATTTTGCTTTACATTTATATATAATTATGGTAGGGTATGAGATATATTTTTGTCTTGCTTCTTTTTTGCTAGTGTGAACATGCCTCTGTTTCTTGTATGTCTGCCATCTTAGACCTCAGTTCACATTGTCTGGTTTTTTGACTTGTTTGCATTCTGTGCAATTTAAGGGTGTGGCATGCCCTTTGTTGAGCTGATTGGTATATATGTAGCTTACCGCGGGCCTAGGTGGTCTGGAGTTGGGACCCGGTCCTATTTGTCTACCCTTTTAGATGCATTACTTCAACTTTGATATACAGTAAGGTTTTTAATATAGGCAGTATAGGTACCGTCCCAATTTAGGGTCACCTTGCCGCTGGTGGGACGGCTTGTATACTTTTTTTGATCAAAAATAGTTCACTAAGTACCCTATATTTATTATGCAATTTTGCTTTACATTTATATATAATTATGGTAGGGTATGAGATATATTTTTGTCTTGCTTCTTTTTTGCTAGTGTGAACATGCCTCTGTTTCTTGTATGTCTGCCATCTTAGACCTCAGTTCACATTGTCTGGTTTTTTGACTTGTTTGCATTCTGTGCAATTTAAGGGTGTGGCATGCCCTTTGTTGAGCTGATTGGTATATATGTAGCTTACCACGGGCCTAGGTGGTCTGGAGTTGGGACCCGGTCCTATTTGTCTACCCTTTTATATGCATTACTTCAACTTTGATATACAGTAAGGTTTTTAATATAGGCAGTATAGGTACCGTCCCAATTTAGGGTCACCTTGCCGCTGGTGCGACGGCTTGTATACTTTTTTTGATCAAAAATAGTTCACTAAGTACCCTATATTTATTATGCAATTTTGCTTTACATTTATATATAATTATGGTAGGGTATGAGATATATTTTTGTCTTGCTTCTTTTTTGCTAGTGTGAACATGCCTCTGTTTCTTGTATGTCTGCCATCTTAGACCTCAGTTCACATTGTCTGGTTTTTTGACTTGTTTGCATTCTGTGCAATTTAAGGGTGTGGCATGCCCTTTGTTGAGCTGATTGGTATATATGTAGCTTACCACAGGCCTAGGTGGTCTGGAGTTGGGACCCGGTCCTATTTGTCTACCCTTTTATATGCATTACTTCAACTTTGATATACAGTAAGGTTTTTAATATAGGCAGTATAGGTACCGTCCCAATTTAGGGTCACCTTGCCGCTGGTGGGACGGCTTGTATACTTTTTTTGATCAAAAATAGTTCACTAAGTACCCTATATTTATTATGCAATTTTGCTTTACATTTATATATAATTATGGTAGGGTATGAGATATATTTTTGTCTTGCTTCTTTTTTGCGAGCCAGTTTCTTTGTAGCGATTGATGGTTTTTGCAACTGCACTTGGGGACACTTTCAAAGTTTGCCCAATTTTTCGGACTGACTGACCTTCATTTCTTAAAGTAATGATGGCCACTCGTTTTTCTTTACTTAGCTGCTTTTTTCTTGCCATAATAAAAATTCTAACAGTCTATTCAGTAGGACTATCAGCTATGTATCCACCAGACTTCTTCACAACACAACTGATGGTCCCAACCCCATTTATAAGGCAAGAAATCCCACTGATTAAACCTGACAGGGCACACCTGTGAAGTGAAAACCATTGACGGTGACTACCTCTTGAAGCTCATCAAGAGAATGCCAAGAGTTTGCAGAGCAGTCATCAAAGCAAAAGGTGGCTACTTTGAAGAACCTAGAATATAAGACATATTTTCAGTTGGTTCACACTTTTTTGTTAGGTATATAATTTCACATGTGTTAATTCATAGTTTTGATGCCTTCAGTGTGAATGTACAATTTTCATAGTCATGAAAAAACAGAAAAATCTTTAAATGAGAAGGTGTGTCAATCTTTTGGTCTGTACTGTATATTGACAAAAAATAAAAAACTTGGCTCTGGGAATAAGAGTAGAAAAAAATGAAAGGGCAAAAACAGAAAATTGCAAGGTCATGAATGGGGTTAACAATGCTGTACCCTTCTCTGGAAGTCCCACATATAATGAATGTAGCAGTGGCGTGAATGCTTGAGAAGGCTCAAATATAATGTGTCTCTTCCAAGCCCCATTCATGGTGGGGGTCTTCCATGCGGACCTCCTGCGATCAGCAGGCTTATCCTGTGGATATGACTAGCCCAGGGGAATGGGGATGACTCGGTACCCGGGCCTTTAGCCTGGCCTTTAGGGATGTCACGGTGGTCGGCTCCCGGGCCCGTACTCTGGGCCTCTCTTTTAAAAGGGTTGGTGTTGTAAAAGAAAGAGTTTGTGACGCCACCTGTGGCTTCTGGTGAGGATCACCAGTGCTGCGCAGTCCACTGAGGCAGGTGATAAGGCAGCTTGATGGTATAGCTCCCCACAGGTAGAGCTGGGCCTCAGGGCAGTATAGGAACGGGGATGCAGGACAAAGAGACTCCGCCGGGCCAGATCAAGAACAGGGATGGACACAATAGTCACTTCAGTACCTTTTACTGGTGGAATTTCAGGCACTCCCAGGAGCACTGTAGGGTGAAGGTTGTATGTCCAGATCCTCCCCAATGAGCAGGTTTTGGGCCTCCTGGTTCTGGCTTCTGCGTAGTAAGTTTCTGACCTGCCTGGAGCTAGGCCTAACTTTGTCTCTGTCCTGCGCTGGCTGACCTTGTGGTAGGGCCTTCTCTTGGAGAGCACGCTCACGACCTACGGGGCCTATGTGTCTCCTGGCTCTGGTACGTATCAGCACTTTAGCGATCCTGGGACCTGTAGTTCTCCAGGGATTCCAGTTTATCTTACTGGGTCGTGGAGATCCCGGCAAGCTTCGGACCCGGGGTCCGGTAACTACTTCTTCTTCGGGGTGAGCTAGTTAAGCTCCTCTGCCCCCTATGAACTAACTCTCTACTCTTCGCCTTCGGCCTACTCGGACCCTCAATAGGCTACTCACACTAACGGCAGCGTGCCGCGTTTCACCGATCTTATGGCGCCGACACACCTACAGCTCACCTCACTGAGCTACACGTGAGTCTAGAACGTGCTCCACTGCAGACTGACCTCTCTCAGGCTTTTGCACTGCAGGAACTCTCACAACAGGTTTGCTTTCTGTCGTCTCCAGTCTAGACTAACTGCTGCCTGGCTCCACCTTCCCTTATATATCTCCCTAAGGAGCTCCCTCTGGTGGTCTGAGGTGGAAGTTGGAGATGTGTGAATGGTTATGGGGGCCTCTTGTGGAGGAATCCTTCAGTACACCCTCCTGGGTCTGTGATACCAAGCACAGCTGGGCTTCACATTCCCCCCTAGTTAAACTCAGCACTCCCGGGCTGAAGTACATTTTATAACAACAGTAACAATAGGAAACATAAGCAATACTAGAACACTCTTCCCTTTATGGGAGGCACGGATCTTAAACGTTGCAGAAACAATACAAATACAGAGTGTCCTCAGAATCCAAGTCTCCTATGGTGAGGTTCCCATACAGGATGTCCATCTCACAAGGTAGAGTACTTTGGTAGTTTTGAGGGACCTGTCCTAAACCCTCTACGCAGGCCCTGGGGTGGCTGCAGGGCATGAAGATCCGAGTTGGACCTCCAAAAGAGCCACTCCAGATAGGTTTTCCTTCTGAGGTCACCTGAAAGGGGCACTCCAGGGAGCGCAATTATATACAATAAGAGTTTTTGGGCTGCACACAGTCCTCAGCCATGCAGTTCATTATGCAAATAAAGAATTAATAGGAAAAAGCACAAATTGATAAGCATGCATGAAAACAAACAGTTACGCAATACATTACAATTTAATACTCAATACCCCAGGGGTAACTATCTACATTCTCTGAAATTTTGCTACTTTACTCAGTGTACCTAGCAGGAGGTTTACCTCTTGTGCTGCGTACTGATCTGCATAGTGTTGTGGTTAGTGGAGTGTCAGTATCTGTATCCTCAGTTACCCTACCAGTTTTACATGTAACCATGTTGTAAAATTGCCTTAACCTCTCTCTTGGACTGGCAAGTCTACCATTGGCTGGGCCCTCTTGCTCCGCTCCTGCCGGGGATCCTTCATCTGGGGATACTTCTTGAGCTGGCTCTTCTGCAGCACTTACAGGTTCAACTTGCTGTGGAGGGTTTTCTGGCTGTTCATAGAATTGGAGTACTGGAATGATTACTGCACCTCCTATTTGAGGCCAATCCGCTGGGAAGTCTCCAAGGTCAGTGTGTATCACTGTTTCTTTAGGTTCTTCCTGGGTTGTGAAAGACACTTCTTCCTGAGTCTTTAGTAGATGTAGACACAACTTCAGGTGGTCCCTAGATATTGTCGCAGTTGTTCTTCCTCCATCTTTGCTGATCAAACACGTCTTCCTGTTGTCAAACCTTGAATTCAACACAGTGTAGGGTTCTCTCTCCCACTGGTCATCAAGCTTGTGTTTCCTCCGCTTCCTTTTCAATACCACTTCTCCTGGTGTGAAGGGTTCTGCTGGTGCACTTCTGTTGTATTGTGCCTCTTGTTTATCCCTCACCCGAGTGAGACTGTCTTCGACACAGGCTTGGACTCTCCTGTACTGCTCCTGTCTGGTCGTGTCCCAGTCCTCAGTGGTCACATCAGCTTCAGGTTCTACCACACCAAGCTTCAGGTCCATGGGCAACTTCCCTGGTCTTGCACGCATGAGATATGCCGGAGTGCAATTGGTGGAACTTACTGGTATGTGATTATACAGATCCACTAGGTCAGGTAGTAGGTCTGGCCACTGGCTTCTCTCTTCTAGTGGTATGGTCTTCAGTAGATCGATGATGATGTTATTCATCTTTTCACAGAGACCGTTAGTTTGGGGGTGGTACGGTGTAGTCCTGATCTTTTTATACCCGTACAGATGGCAGAACTCTTTGAACAATTCAGCCTCAAAGGCCGTGCCTTGGTCAGTCAGTACCTGTCCAGGCTATCCATGGGACCTGCAGAAGTACGCTTGGAACGTCTTAGCTGCTGTCTCTGCTGTCAGGTCTTTGATAGGGGAGACCACCAGGACCCTGGAGTAGTGATCCACCATGGTCAGGGCATAGGAGTATCCTGACCGACTGGGTGACAACTTGACATGGTCCAGGGCCACGATCTCCAGAGGGCGAGTCGTCTTGATGGGTTGCAGGGGTGCCTTCTGGCTGCTGTAGTCTTTTCTTCTGAGGCTACAGGGTCCACAGTCTCTGCACCACCTCTCAATGAAGCTGCGCATCCCCACCCAGTAGAATCGACACTTCAACAGGGTCTCTAGCTTTTTCTAGCCAAAGTGCCCCGCCTGATCGTGGTAGGTCTCCAACACCATCTGGATGTCCGTCTTGGGGACCACTATCTGCCACACCATCTCGAGGGTTTTGGGATTGACGTACCTCCGGCACAACTTCTCACGGTAGATAAACAGCCGGCTTCTCTCATTCCACAGCTGCTTTGCTTGGAGAGCCGCATCCTTCTCCAGGGAGGAACCTTCTTGGGTTATCAGCTCCTTGATACGGCTGACAACCGGGTCGCTGTCCTGGGTCTCTTTCCAGCTGTGGTGAGGCAAGGGGTTTAACGTCTTACCGCGTTGCTTCCTGGAGGCTCGTAGCTCGTGGGCCATCCCATTCCGGTGGAAGGCAGGTAGTTCAACCTCTTCCAGGTCATCCACTTCTTCTTCTGTGTCTGACTGGTGAGGCATCCTGGACAGGGCATCGGCGTTGGCGTTCTTGCGGCCCGCCCGGTACTTTATGGTGAATTGGTAGTTTGACAGCCGAGCCATCCATCGCTATTCCATGGCTCCCAGCTTGGCTGTTTGAAGATGAGTTAAGGGGGTATTGTCAGTGTAGGCAGTAAACTTGCTGGAGGCTAGGTAGTGCTTGAACTTTTCTGTGATGGCCCAGACCAAGGCCAGGAACTCCAACTTGAAGCTGCTATAGTTCTCTGGGTTCCTCTCGGTCGGGCGGAGCTTCCTGCTTGCATACGCGATGACTTTCTCCTGGCCATTCTGCTTCTGACTTAAGACAGTGCCCAGGCCTTCATTGCTGGCATCTGTATACAGCAGGAATGTTTGGCTGTAGTCAGCGTAGGCTAGGATCTCATCACCTGTCAGGATCTCCTTCATCTCTTGAAATGATTCAGCCTGTTCTTTACCCCAGTGGAATGGAGGGTTTTTGCTTTTGGGGGACTGCCCTACCAGGAGGTCTTGCAGAGGAGCTGCCTTCTTAGTGTAGTCCTTTACAAACCTCCGGTAGTATCCGACTAGTCCCAAGAACTGACGCACCTCCTTGAGGTTCTTCGGCTCCGGCCACTTCTGGATGGCAGTAACTTTCTCCGGGTCTGGTGCTACCCCTTCCGGACTGACAATGTGCCCCAGGTACTGTACCTTTCTCTTGAGCAGGTGGCACTTTGAGGGCTTCAACTTCATCCCGTACCGGGACAGTGACTCAAATACCTCTGCCAGGTGTTTCAGGTGGTCCTCGTACGTTCTGGAGTACACAATTACGTCATCCAGGTAAAGTAACACAGTCTCGAAGATGCGGTGTCCCAGGCAGCACTCCATCAGTCTCTGGAACGTTCCGGGGGCATTTTAGAGTCAAAACGGCATGCTGTTGAACTCGCAGAGTCCCATCGGGGTGGTGAAGGCCGTCTTCTCCCGATTCTCCTCAGCCACAGCGACCTGCCAGTAACCACTAGTGAGGTCAAGGGTAGAAAAGTAATTTGCAGACTTTAAGGCAGTTAGGGACTCTTCTATGCGTGGTAAAGGGTATGCATCTTTATGTGTAATGCGATTTACTTGACGGTAATCTACACACATTCTCATGCTCCCATCCTTTTTCCTAACCAGCACTAGGGGAGCCGCCCAGGGACTACAACTATCCCTAATTACTCCCGCCTTCCTCATGTCATGCAGCATTTCTTTTGCCTTCTGGTAGTGAGCTGGGGGTATAGGCCTATAACGTTCTTTAATTGGGGAATGGTTGCCTGTGGAGATATGATGTTGAACCCCCTTAACCCTCCCAAAGTCAAGTGGATGTTTACTGAACACCTGCGAGTATTCTTGAACCACCCGGTGTACACCCTGTTTTTGATGGGCAGGAGTGGTGTCTGTCCCAACATGGAGCTGTTGACACCAATCCTCCACCTGGGTTGCAGGGTCATTATCTTCCACTTCTTCTGGTGAAGTTAAGGACTCCGCCACATGGATACAGTTGTTGTTGACAGCATGTAGTTTAGCAACAGTGGCATAACGTGGCAGTTTGACCTCATCTTCCCCTAGGTTAAGAAGACGGACAGGCACCCTCCCATTACGTACATCTACCACCCCCCTGGCGGTTAAGAGCGTGGGTCTGTGCTCAGAGCAAAGGGGTTCTACTACCGCCTGGTAGCTCTGTCCTCTAAGACCTATGGCAGCTCTACACCAGATGAGCATTTCACTCATTGGGGGAACAACAATGGGTATAGGGTCTGTTACCCTCACGTTACCGATTTCACCATCTGTTAATTGTACTTGCTGTTGATACATCAAGACGCGGATTTCTCTCTGCAGCGCCCTCCTCTGTCTCGGTCTGGCAGTGTCAGCGATCTCTTGGAGCAAGAACACAACCTCTCCCAAACAGTTACCAACAACATTAGTGCCTAGTACCATATATGGGTTGCTGTCATCAGGGTTAGTCTCCACTACAATAAGTCCCTGGTCCTTCAGCTCCACTCTCCCCACCTTACAGTCACATTCTTAACCCCGAGTAGGTTAAGGGGGAGTCCATTTGATGCATATACAGACAAATTTGGAGCTGGCGGACGCAGATCGTCCATGGACCAGTACCTCTTGTAGAGGACTTCAGGTATGATGGTTACCTGAGATCCTGTGTCCAGCAGGGCATGCATCGGGATCCCGTCCAATACAATGGACAGGAAAGGTCTTCCTCCGACGAACCTGTTGTACCAGTCTGATGGACCTGGTGAGTCTACTCCTGGGTGGCGGCCTTCGGACCCAGGGTTTTCTCGTTTAAGGGACAATTCAGGGCGATGTGTCCTGTCTTATGGCATCGGTAACAGATCGGTTCCCTTGGTGGACGGCGTTGGTCACTGGTCCTCGGCGAGGGTGGTGTTGGCCTCCTCCTCCTCCGCATCCAGGGGACATCCTCAGGGCTATCAGCTAGCAGGATCTTCCCTCCTCCCTCAGGCTCCGTCCGCAGCTGCAGGGCACTCAGCACGGTGGTCAGGGTTTTACTCAACTGACGCACCTCTGAGCGCAGACTGTCCAGGTCTTTAGGGGACGTTGTTGGAACCTTAGCTTCAGCAGTCACTGGAGAAAAGGTGGGCGTTGCAGGCTCTGGGGTTGCCCCACCCTGGTAACATTGGATGGCATTTGTCTCCAGGGGCTGTAGTCCTTTTATAGCCATGTCCTTTAGATTGTCAAAGGTGGCATCTGGATGATCCAGGGACCACCAACGCACAGTCCTGCTCTCCTCTGGAGACTTCAGTCCCCGGACAAACTGTTCCTTCAGCATTTTGTTCTCATTCTCAAAGCTGGTCGGACTAACCTGGTTCAGAGCCCGCAGGGCCCCTTGAAGATGCCAGGCGTAGTCACGAACATAGTCCTCTGGTTGTTGGGAGCAGCTGTAGAACCTCATCCGGAGGTCCGCCTCAGTAAGGTCCTCAAAGACAGTATGTAGTTTTTGGAATATTGCGGACACTATCCCCGGTCTGCGGCCGACCATGTTTCCACTTCCCGCTCCGCAGCACCGGTCAGCTGTCCTAATACAACGGCAGCTCTTTGTTTGCCGGTCATAGAGTACATGTCCAAAATACCACATATCTTCCGCTTAAATCCAGACAGGGTATCTGGTTTGCCGTTGTACTGGCGGAGCCACTTTTCTCCAGGAATGTACGGTAAAGTCATAGGAATAACAGGTGTTACAGGCGCTGCTGGTGGAGCGGCGGCTTCGGCCTGCCCATTATCGGGGACGTTGACCGGTAGGTCGGCGTTCTGCTGTTCGACGGACATCTTAGCGCCCCCCTAGTTAACCGTGGCCTACCTTCTGGTTTTTCTTCCGGTAGGCCGCAGCTCCGCAGGTGACGGTTGTCTTCAGGACCTTGCGTCGCTTGCATCCTACGTCAGAGCGTTCAGCGACGCTCCGTACAGGACCTGGCGCTTCCTGATTTGACATCAAGGCGTGGGGTGTGTCCGGGACTTCGTGCTCTTTTGCAGGTACGCCCCTTATTTTCCCGCGGTTACGCCCTTCTTCTCGCTCAACGGCCCAACAATGGCGGCTATCTTCACCACAACTTTTCGTACACAGTTCAAAATAAAGGCGCACAGTACCCGGTGGCAACGGGCAAAACACGGTGTCGTTGCAGTGGGCACGTGATCCTGTTTGCGACGCCAGGAAAGAGATGACTAGCCCAGGGGAATGGGGATGACTCGGTACCCGGGCCTTTAGGGATGTCGCGGTGGTCGGCTCCCGGGCCCGTACTCTGAGCCTCTCTTTTAAAAGGGTTGGTCTTGTAAAAGAAAGAGTTCGTGACGCCACCTGTGGCTTCTGGTGAGGATCACCAGCGCTGCGCAGTCCACTGAGGCTGGTGATAAGGCAGCTTGATGGTATAGCTCCCCACAGGTAGAGCTGGGCCTCAGGGCAGTATAGGAACGGGGATGCAGGACAAAGAGACTCCGCCGGGCCAGATCAAGAACAGGGACGGACACAATAGTCACTTCAGTACCTTTTACTGGTGGAATTTCAGGCACTCCCCGGAGCACTGTAGGGTGAAGGGTGTATGTCCGGATCCTCCCCAATGAGCAGGTTTTGGGCCTCCTGGTTCTGGCTTCTGCGTAGTAAGTTTCTGACCTGCCTGGAGCTAGGCCTAACTTTGTCTCTGTCCTGCGCTGGCTGACCTTGTGGTAGGGCCTTCTCTTGGAGTGCACGCTCCCAACCTACGGGGCCTATGTGTCTCCTGGCTCTGGTACATATCAGCACTTTAGCGCTCCTGGGACCTGTAGTTCTCCAGGGATTCCAGTTTATCTTACTGGGTCGTGGAGATCCTGGCAAGCTTCGGACCCGGTGTCCGGTAACTACTTCTTCTTCGGGGTGAGCTAGTTAAGCTCCTCTGCCCCCTATGAACTAACTCTCTACTCTTCGCCTTCGGCCTACTCGGACCCTCAATAGGCTACTCACACTAACGGCAGCGTGCCGCGTTTCACCGATCTTATGGCGCCGGCACACCTAAAGCTCACCTCACTGAGCTACACGTGAGTCTAGAACGTGCTCCACTGCAGACTGACCTCTCTCAGGCTTTTGCACTGCAGGAACTCTCACAACAGGTTTGCTTTCTGTCGTCTCCAGTCTAGACTAACTGCTGCCTGGCTCCACCTTCCCTTATATATCTCCCTAAGGAGCTCCCTCTGGTGGTCTGAGGTGGAAGGTGGAGATGTGTGAATGGTTATGGGGGCCTCTTGTGGAGGAATCCTTCAATACACCCTCCTGGGTCTGTGATACCAAGCACAGCTGGGCTTCACAGATAGGTGATAACTTGCAAAGTTAAAATTAACTTATGCAAACATGATTTCAATAATTATATTAGGTTTAACATTTCAGAGTAGTCTGTCCCTAATCATAAATATGCTGTATTAGCCCCACTAATAGGATCTTAGACAAGTCTTTTCAGAAAATGGATAGCAGGTGATTGATTCATTTTTTTAGAAAAAGTCTGTAAAAAAAAATCTTATTAGACATAGCAGCAATGAACGAAAAGTGGTTTGTATGAAGAGCTAAGTTATAGCCTGTCAGCCCGTCTGTTACAGAATGGCAGTGATGTTTATTTTCACTGCTTTTTCACTTTAGATCCCCTGGTGGGAAACCCTCAACCAGGAAAGACAAGAAGAGATGTTCACTTAATGAACCCACAGACCCTGCAGCCATTATAGCCAAAGCCTTGAAGCAGAAGTTTGCGCACAGAAATGGTGATGACGCTGTCAATAAAGAAAATAGATCTCATGAGGAGTCTCCGTTCTCCAGTCCTGAAGCCCCAATGGTACTGTTTGTAAATCTTACATGACTGACCAACCAAAAATCAGGCTTATGAAAGATCGTGAATGGAAGGTTTGTTGCTGGATCTTTAAACGGTTTATCCAGGACTATTTTATCTTTTTACTATAAGCCTAAAAACTAACAGGCAGGTTGTTACTAACAGTGGCAACTACCTGCCTGTTGTATCCGGTGCCGGCTCGGAGAGGTCACCGACCACTGTCGCCGGCGATTCAGCTGCTCCAAGTCAACAGAGCAGCTCTTCTTCTTCCAGGCTGCTCTGTTGATGGGGCGTGGCTACCGACGTTAGGCAACTTGTGAGTCGGCTGCCAATCAGCATGACGTCAGCAGTCACGATCCATCAAGAGACCAGAGCAGAAGAGAAGCCGCTGCTCTGTAGACATGATATTAGCAGAAGCCGCTGAATTGCTGTGACCGCTCTGTGTCAGCAGAGATCTGTGCAGGGCACAACAGACTGGTAGTTAGCAACTACCTACCTGTTAGTTCTTAGGTCAATAGTTAAAAAAATGTAATAGTCCTAGATAACCCCTTTTAACATTATATACTTGGCAGCAATTATCTATCGTGTGACGTGGCCATAAGACTAAGTCAACTGTATAACATGGTCCTTGACTGTATAACATGGTCTATTACTGACCAGTGATAAGAAAGTATAAAAGCACGGACAACCCCATTTATTTGAAATATGGTTCCTAATGTTGGCGGCACTAGCTACAGATATAGACCCTAATTGCTCTATAGGGGTTGTCCATCAATAAAGACAATTTTTTTAAATACTTAAATGCATGCATTTTTAGCTAAAAATAATTTTTTGGAATTGGATTTGATTAAAAATTTTGCACCGTTTGCCTTTTGTAGTCTCTATCTTGCACTGTCTAAGAATCCATCAGTGAGCTTATTATAACAGTTCAATAGGAGAGAACTGTTATAACAAGAGAAGGAGAGTACCTTTTTTTATGTCTTTTTCTGACATCATCTCAGCTGGTTTAAGACCACTGACCACATCAAAGTTGAATGTGCAGGGAAACAAATAGTCTGTAAAAGCCAAATGGTGCAATATATTTAATGAAACCAAAATGCACAAAATATATCTTTAAGTCCACAAAGATGCAACATGCACCAATTGGCAGAACGGGGAATTTTTATCCCCAATGGAGAACTTTTATCCCTGTTACAAAATATGTGCCGCAGGTCAGATGCATGACCGCTGGGAGTCTACCGGAAAAAGCCGAGCAGCTACCTAGGGAATGAATGGAGCAGCTGTCAAGCATGTGCCTTTGCTGAAGCATTCGTCATCGAAACCAATTTTTTACACTGTTGATACTACATAGTAAAAAAAACATAGTTCTTATAGATGCTATATAACCCTTTTAAGGCAACCCACATACTCTAAAATCTAGACCTTTCGGCTGCGTGCCCACGATGCGTTTTTCATGCGTTTCCACTGCGGAATTTCCGCAGTGGAAACTCATTAAAAACGCTTGGTAATCTGCACCACATGGTCCTCAATGGCATTCCGCAATGTCAATGCACATGCTGCGGATTATTCCGCAGCGTTTCTGCGGCGCTCAAAAATCCGCAGCATGTTCATTAATTTTGCGGAAGCGCAGCGGAATTGCCGCCATTGACTTGCATTGAGACGCATATAATCCGTGTCTATACGTTTGTACATGTGGATTATATGCGTTTCTATGTGCGGATGGTACCCAGTTCTGGAGGAGAGAAGACTCTCATCCAGACCTGGGTACCATTGTACCTGTGAAAAAAAGAATAAAATAATAAATAAAGTTTATATTTACCTTCTCGCGGGCCGGCCGGCAGCGCTTATCTTCCAGGACCTGAGATGACGTCGCGATCATGTGACCGCAGGCTGTCTCGCGATATGCCGGCAACCCGGAAGGACCGCGACAACACACGCGGCAGCACATGCGGCAGGGGATCGGTAAGTATAGCTTTATTTTTTACAGTCACACTATATAAATCCATGCTGTTTGCATGGATTTATATAGTGTGACCTAGTTGTCAAGCACTTTCCAAGTGATGCTATCGGGGCTCGGTTAGCTGCATGCATCACACACACCCCATTTCCGAGGGACAGCTCAACGGTGCTCCCATTAGTACAGTAATGCAGGCACGACAAATCATGTCCCTGGCTGGAGTGGGGAGGGGGAAGCACACCCAGTGATGTAGGAGCAGGGGGGGATGGTTTCTGGGCATAGGTAGGAGCCCATTGGTTGGAAGTCACCTGGGCTCATACACAGAGAGGGAGGTATATAAGGTGTCTTCATCTTAGTCGAGTAGAGTCAGTTCAGTCAGGAGGAGAAGAGAAAAGGAGTTCAACCAGGAGGGCTGACAGGGAGCTGTGGCTCAGTCTGGGCCCAGCTCCACGAGGCAGGCCTAGAGTGAAGGCCAGAGCCAGAAGAAAGGACAGAAACAGAAAGGAACAGAAAGGAAAGTAAGAAGGAACAGAACACCAAGAGAGGCCCAGAGACACGAAGGCAGAAGGAAACCTAAGGACCCAGGAGATTACAGGTGACGGGTTGGCAGAACAGGGTACCGGATCCCAAGTTGGTGGAGGCGACTAATCCTTAACCAAGAACCGGTGGTCGCAATCATTTAGTGGTGCGACCCCTTACTACACCTACTAGAAAGGCACACCACATAGGGTCAGGGAAGTGGGTACCCAGCCCTCCCAGGAGAAGATCAGAGGCAGCTGGACAAAAGTAGTGTCATTGGTGGGGCACGGCTGACGAAAGGATAGAAGGGAGTCCTGTGCCACACTCTGGAATTACCTGGGGGTTGACCGAGCCCCCTGCCTGGTGGAAGCAGCACGGCTCGGGCGGTCCTACCTGTGCACAAGTGAACTGGATGAGAACTGTGAGTAAAAAGCTTGAACTGCAACGCCTTGTCTCTGTGCTTTCTCACCGTATGCAGCACTACTGGTACTGGGACGCCCGTGCACCATAACCCCCACCGTCTACTACACTGCCCTGGGGCTTCACTCTTCCCGTCGGGAGTCACACTACCTCAGCTGCATACACCATCAGCCCCAGCGGTCTGCCTTGCAGCGGCGGTTCGCACTGACCGCAATCCACGGGTGGCGTAGTCGGACATTATCCCATAAAAGCCCCCACAAAAGACCGCCATTGGCCTGACCACACTGAGCCACGGGCCCGGGTCACCGCCACGGAGACTACAACCCCCAGAAGCCCGGTTCCGGGTGTCCCTCGGCCCAGGGGGCGAGTCAAATGCACGATCTGCATGCATTTTTTCTGGCAAGGGAGATGCAGAAACGCTGCAGAAATTTTCTGCTTCATTTCTGCATCGTGGGCACATACCCTTATTGGGTAGAAGTGTTTTAACTAATTGAATCGTTGACTGATCCTTCACGATTTTCCCAGTGTATATATGAATGTATATCTGGTTCTAACTTTTCCTATGTTCTTCACTTGTAGTTTGGGCGCCACCTGCTTAAGCCTATTGGGAAAAGAACACAGAAGGAAATTACAAGAAAGCAAGTTCATGTCTGAGTTGATGTTCATACCCCTGATGAAGCCATAATCACTTGGCGTAACGCGTAGGTTATTTATATCCTTCCTTTTTCTTTGAGCAGCTTTATTCTTGGCTAGTGTTGAGCGATACCTTCCGATATCGGGAAATATCGGATCGGATTGGATCGGACCGATACCGAAAAAGTATCGGATATCGCCGATTCCGATACCGGAAACCAATGCAAGTCAATGGGACAGAAATATCGGAATGAAAATAAACCCTTTCTTTCCTTGTAGGTTAATTCTACATGAAGGAAAACAACTAAGAATAATGTAGAATGTATTGGGGGAGGTGGGGGAGACAATAAAGGCATAGAGGTTTAGCCCTATCAAATGGAATAGCAGGAATTAATTTTTTTTTTTAAGACGTTCTGAGTTACGGAAATATTGACTATGTTAAGTATTTTTATATTTTGTCAGATATTTATGTTTCACTACTTCCATGCTCTTCACCTTCTTTTTTACTTCTCCCACACTTTCTCCTTCATCATCCTCAGCATCTTTTTCATCCACTTCTTCTTCACCTTCTTCATCTTCTTCTTCTTCACCTTCTTCGTATTATTCTTTTTTTTTACATTCATCATATTCTACTTTTTCATCTTCTTCATCTTCTTCTTCTTCATCATATTCTTATTTGTGGCAGGCATTCCTCTAGTTGTTATCTATAAAAGGTTGGACATTACACCTTTCGTTCTGCCCGTCACAAAAGATTTACAACAGGATTTGTCCGCGTTCAGTTTGGCCTGCAGCAGCAGGTCTTTTCCAGGGGCATCACGAGGAGGAACGGACTCACCCCCATACACTGCTTAGTCATCTTCTGCTTATAATTTAGATATTATCTTTTGCTCTGATTTTTAGTCTTATGCTTAATGTTCTTCCGCTTTTTGTTCTGCAGCTTCTTGTATTTCTGCTTCTTGGTTTTCTGTCTCTTGTTCTTCTGTATCTTGGTGCTTGTCTTCTCTTCTTTGTCCTCTTGGTCAACTTCTTCAGGGTCATCTTCTTGGTCTTCTTCGGGGTGGTCTTCAGGGTCGTCGTCTTCGGGGGTCCTCGTCTTCGGGGTCCTCGTCTTCTTCGGGTTGGTCTTCTGGGTCCTCATCTTCGGGGTCCTCGTCTTCTTCGGGGTGGTCTTCAGGGACCTCGTCTTCTTCGGGGTGGTCTTCAGGGCCCTCGTCTTCTTCGGGGTGGTCTTCAGGGTCCTCGTCTTCAGGGTCGTCGTCTTCGGGGTCCTCGTCTTCTTAGGGTTGGTCTTCAGGGTCCTCGTCTTCAGGGTCCTCGTCAGGGAGATCTAGAGTGATTACCAAGAACCATTTCAAAAAGCTTGAACTTGGAAATGTAGCAGAAGGTACAAGAAAGCTGAGGAACTACCGAGGACCAGCTGACGGTACTGGAACCCGGATGGGTAGCAGAAGGTACAAGAGCCAATGGAACTGCCGAAGACCAGCTGACGGTACTGGAACTCGGTTACTAAGCAGGAGGTACCTGTGCCAGAAAGCACTACCAAGGACCAGCAGACGTTGGTGGAACTTGGATACCGAGAAGGAGGCACCTAATCCAAAGGCACTGTCGAGAACCAGTTGACGGTACTGGAACCCGGATGGGTAGTAGAAGGTACAAGAGCAAATGGAACTACCGAGGACCAGCTGACGGTACTGGAACCCGGATGGGTAGCAGAAGGTACAAGAGCCAATGGAACTGCCGAAGACCAGCTGACGGTACTGGAACTCGGTTACTAAGCAGGAGGTACCTGTGCCAGAAAGCACTACCAAGGACCAGCAGACATTGGTGGAACTTGGATACCGAGAAGGAGGCACCTAATCCAAAGGCACTGCCGAGAACCAGCTGACGGTACTGGAACCCGGATGGGTAGCAGAAGGTACCCATGTAAAAAAAAATTCAAGGCCGCGAACCGGCCGCAGTTACCACAACCCACAGTCCTACAGGGGGTGCTTGTCCTATTGGCACTATGGAACCAGCCTTCATTGCCAGATCCCGCAGCCCACATAGGAGTCACCTAAACTGCAGGCACCATAGAGTCGGCTAACCCGACCGCAACACGACAGGACAACGCATTGGAGGCAAAGTGACGTTGACACTACCCGGAAACAGCTGGCGTGCTGGAACCAGGCTGGGCAGGAGGGAGTACCCATGCCAAAGTCACTGCCGATAACCAGCTGACGGTACTGGAACCCGGATGGGTAGCAGAAGGTACAAGAGCCAATGGAACTGCCGAAGACCAGCTGACGGTACTGGAACTCGGTTACTAAGCAGGAGGTACCTGTGCCAGAAAGCACTACCAAGGACCAGCAGACGTTGATGGAACTTGGATACCGAGAAGGAGGCACCTAATCCAAAGGCACTGCCGAGAACCAGCTGACGGTACTGGAACCCGGATGGGTAGCAGAAGGTACCCATGTAAAAAAAAGTTCAAGGCCGCGAGCCGGCCGCAGTTACCAAAACCCACAGTCCTACAGGGGGTGCTTGTCCTATTGGCACTATGGAACCAGCCTTCATTGCCAGATCCCGCAGCCCACATAGGAGTCACCTAAACTGCAGGCACCATAGAGTCGGCTAACCCGACCGCAATACGACAGGACAACGCATTGGAGGCAAAGTGACGTTGACACTACCCGGAAACAGCTGGCGTGCTGGAACCAGGCTGGGCAGGAGGGAGTACCCATGCCAAAGTCACTGCCGAGAACCAGCTGACGGTACTGGAACCCGGATGGGTAGTAGAAGGTACAAGAGCAAATGGAACTACCGAGGACCAGCTGACGGTACTGGAACCCGGATGGGTAGCAGAAGGTACAAGAGCCAATGGAACTGCCGAAGACCAGCTGACGGTACTGGAACTCGGTTACTAAGCAGGAGGTACCTGTGCCAGAAAGCACTACCAAGGACCAGCAGACGTTGGTGGAACTTGGATACAGAGAAGGAGGCACCTAATCCAAAGGCACTGTCGAGAACCAGTTGACGGTACTGGAACCCGGATGGGTAGTAGAAGGTACAAGAGCAAATGGAACTACCGAGGACCAGCTGACGGTACTGGAACCCGGATGGGTAGCAGAAGGTACAAGAGCCAATGGAACTGCCGAAGACCAGCTGACGGTACTGGAACTCGGTTACTAAGCAGGAGGTACCTGTGCCAGAAAGCACTACCAAGGACCAGCAGACATTGGTGGAACTTGGATACCGAGAAGGAGGCACCTAATCCAAAGGCACTGCCGAGAACCAGCTGACGGTACTGGAACCCTGATGGGTAGCAGAAGGTACCCATGTAAAAAAAAATTCAAAGCCGCGAACCGGCCGCAGTTACCACAACCCACAGTCCTACAGGGGGTGCTTGTCCTATTGGCACTATGGAACCAGCCTTCATTGCCAGATCCCGCAGCCCACATAGGAGTCACCTAAACTGCAGGCACCATAGAGTCGGCTAACCCGACCGCAACACGACAGGACAACGCATTGGAGGCAAAGTGACGTTGACACTACCCGGAAACAGCTGGCGTGCTGGAACCAGGCTGGGCAGGAGGGAGTACCCATGCCAAAGTCACTGCCGATAACCAGCTGACGGTACTGGAACCCGGATGGGTAGCAGAAGGTACAAGAGCCAATGGAACTGCCGAAGACCAGCTGACGGTACTGGAACTCGGTTACTAAGCAGGAGGTACCTGTGCCAGAAAGCACTACCAAGGACCAGCAGACGTTGATGGAACTTGGATACCGAGAAGGAGGCACCTAATCCAAAGGCACTGCCGAGAACCAGCTGACGGTACTGGAACCCGGATGGGTAGCAGAAGGTACCCATGTAAAAAAAAGTTCAAGGCCGCGAGCCGGCCGCAGTTACCAAAACCCACAGTCCTACAGGGGGTGCTTGTCCTATTGGCACTATGGAACCAGCCTTCATTGCCAGATCCCGCAGCCCACATAGGAGTCACCTAAACTGCAGGCACCATAGAGTCGGCTAACCCGACCGCAGTACGACAGGACAACGCATTGGAGGCAAAGTGACGTTGACACTACCCGGAAACAGCTGGCGTGCTGGAACCAGGCTGGGCAGGAGGGAGTACCCATGCCAAAGTCACTGCCGAGAACCAGCTGACGGTACTGGAACCCGGATGGGTAGTAGAAGGTACAAGAGCAAATGGAACTACCGAGGACCAGCTGACGGTACTGGAACCCGGATGGGTAGCAGAAGGTACAAGAGCCAATGGAACTGCCGAAGACCAGCTGACGGTACTGGAACTCGGTTACTAAGCAGGAGGTACCTGTGCCAGAAAGCACTACCAAGGACCAGCAGACGTTGGTGGAACTTGGATACCGAGAAGGAGGCACCTAATCCAAAGGCACTGCCGAGAACCAGCTGACGGTACTGGAACCCGGATGGGTAGTAGAAGGTACAAGAGCAAATGGAACTACCGAGGACCAGCTGACGGTACTGGAACCCGGATGGGTAGCAGAAGGTACAAGAGCCAATGGAACTGCCGAAGACCAGCTGACGGTACTGGAACTCGGTTACTAAGCAGGAGGTACCTGTGCCAGAAAGCACTACCAAGGACCAGCAGACGTTGGTGGAACTTGGATACCGAGAAGGAGGCACCTAATCCAAAGGCACTGCCGAGAACCAGCTGACGGTACTGGAACCCGGATGGGTAGTAGAAGGTACAAGAGCAAATGGAACTACCGAGGACCAGCTGACGGTACTGGAACCCGGATGGGTAGCAGAAGGTACAAGAGCCAATGGAACTGCCGAAGACCAGCTGACGGTACTGGAACTCGGTTACTAAGCAGGAGGTACCTGTGCCAGAAAGCACTACCAAGGACCAGCAGACGTTGGTGGAACTTGGATACCGAGAAGGAGGCACCTAATCCAAAGGCACTGCCGAGAACCAGCTGACGGTACTGGAACCCGGATGGGTAGTAGAAGGTACAAGAGCAAATGGAACTACCGAGGACCAGCTGACGGTACTGGAACCCGGATGGGTAGCAGAAGGTACAAGAGCCAATGGAACTGCCGAAGACCAGCTGACGGTACTGGAACTCGGTTACTAAGCAGGAGGTACCTGTGCCAGAAAGCACTACCAAGGACCAGCAGACGTTGGTGGAACTTGGATACCGAGAAGGAGGCACCTAATCCAAAGGCACTGCCGAGAACCAGCTGGCGGTGCTGGAACCCAGGGTAAATACTAAAAACAGAGTGGAGCCAGAGGTGTAATTGGAGCAAGTTTTAAATCAGTAGTAAAGTGGATGTGGACAAAGCAGGAGAATTTGCCGGACACACAGCAGGGGAACAGCTGACGTTACTGAACCCCAATAACACTGGAGCAAGCGTTGACTGTGCAGACGGCACTTCTGAGCAGCAACTAGCGGTATTGGAGCCCAGGGTAAATACTAAAAACAGAGGAGCCAGAGGTGTAATTGGAGCAACTTTAAAATCTGTAGTAGTGAGAATGTGGACAGAGCAGGAGAAATTGCCGTCCGCACAGCAGGGGAACAGCTGACGTTACTGAACCTCAATAACACGGCAGCAAGTGTTGACTGTGCAGACGGCACTTCCGAGCGCCAACTGGCGGTGTTGGAGCTCAGGGATAATACTGAAAACAGAGGAGCCAGAGGTGTAATTGGAGCAACTTTAAAATCTGTAGTAGTGAGAATGTGGACAGAGCAGGAGAAATTGCCGTCCGCACAGCAGGGGAACAGCTGACGTTACTGAACCCCAATGACACGGCAGCAAGTGTTGACTGTGCAGACGGCACTTCCGAGCGCCAACTGGCGGTGTTGGAGCTCAGGGATAATACTGAAAACAGAGGAGCCAGAGGTGTAATTGGAGCAACTTTAAAATCTGTAGTAGTGAGAATGTGGACAGAGCAGGAGAAATTGCCGTCCGCACAGCAGGGGAACAGCTGACGTTACTGAACCCCAATAACACGGCAGCAAGTGTTGACTGTGCAGACGGCACTTCCGAGCGCCAACTGGCGGTGTTGGAGCTCAGGGATAATACTGAAAACAGAGGAGCCAGAGGTGTAATTGGAGCAACTTTAAAATCTGTAGTAGTGAGAATGTGGACAGAGCAGGAGAAATTGCCGTCCGCACAGCAGGGGAACAGCTGACGTTACTGAACCCCTATAACATGGCAGCAAGTGTTGACTGTGCAGACGGCACTTCCAAGCGCCAACTGGCGGTGTTGGAGCTCAGGGATAATACTGAAAACAGAGGAGCCAGAGGTGTAATTGGAGCAACTTTAAAATTTGTAGTAGTGAGAATGTGGACAGAGCAGGAGAAATTGCCGTCCGCACAGCAGGGGAACAGCTGACGTTACTGAACCCCTATAACATGGCAGCAAGTGTTGACTGTTCAGACGGCACTTCCGAGCGCCAACTGGCGGTGTTGGAGCTCAGGGATAATACTGAAAACAGAGGAGCCAGAGGTGTATTTGGAGGAGGTTTTAAATCAGTAGTACAGTGGATGTGGACAGAGCAGGAGAAATTGCCGTCCGCACAGCAGGGGAACAGCTGACGTTACTGAACCCCAATAACACGGCAGCAAGTGTTGACTGTGCAGACGGCACTTCCAAGCGCCAACTGGCGGTGTTGGAGCTCAGGGATTACAGTTCAGGTGGTAGAAACATGAACAGAACAGGAGACCTGGATACTGTTGCCAACTAATTATTTATTCTGGAAGAGGACTGGCAAATTCATGAGAGATCCAGGCCTTGTTCATTTTGAGAAAAGTAAGCCGGTCAACGTTATCGGAGGATAGTCGCATGCGACGGTCTGTTAGTACACCACCTGCGGCACTAAAGACGCGTTCCGATAATACACTAGCAGCAGGGCAAGCTAGTACCTCCAATGCATACTGACTAAGCTCTGGCCATGTATCCAGCTTACAGACCCAAAACTTGAAGGGAGAAGAGCCGTCTGGGAGTACACAAAGAGGGCAAGACATGTAGTCTGTCACCATCTGACGGAAACGTTGCCTCCTGCTGACTGGAGCCGTCTGTGATGGTGTAGACATTTGTGGCGGCGGGGACACAAAACTTTGCCACATTTCGGCCTTACTGGTCTTGCCTTGTGCTGAGGCGCTGCTTCTGCTCCCTCTTTGTGCAGAGCTTCCTCCACTGCCTCGACGCACTGAGCTGCTTTGTAAAGCACTAGCAGCACTGCTCTCGGTTGGAATGGAGAACATGATGGAATGCACCAGTGCGACTTGGTACTCCCGCATTTTACGCTCCTGGTTCAACGGTGTTATGAGGCTTTGTAAGTTGTCCCGGTAGCGAGGATCTAGGAGGGTGGACACCCAATAATCAGCCGTGTTGAGAATGTGGGCGATGCGGCGGTCGTTTCTCAGGCACTGCAGCATGAAATCAACCATGTGCTTGTCACGGGTGTGTCGCCACGAAGATCGTCACGATTACACAGCCTGACTTCTCGCAGCTGACTTTTTGGTGCTTTGTGTTTTTCGGCAGTGAGGGAGTTAATTCTCTCTCTCTCTGTGCTAGACGAGGTCCAGCCTCGCCCAGCTGCAATCAATGCTGCTGTAGTGAGACTCCTTCAAATGCCTGCTGGTCTGTTAGGGAAGTGTCGGTGAAAGCATTTCATGCAGACTAACTGAGCGGATCGTGGTTTTTGGAGTTTCAGAGATAAGTGTATTTGGAGTGTTTTTTCCCTTCCTCGCTTTATCATTTATCTCCTTTCCCGTTGGTGTTCCCTCTGTTGTAGTTGTGTAGTTTTTGTATGCAAGGTGGTTTTGGTTTTTCCCTTGTACTGTCTCGTTCGTCTAAGTACTGTGTGTGGGCATATTATTACTTGTCCCCTTTTGTTGTGATCGGGGTCCTTCTCAGGACTAGATTACTTAGGTGCAGGGATCCTCAGGAGGTAGGGGTTACGTTGGCGGCCTGGACCTCTGTACCTTTAACAGTACCTCCAGGTTGAGGGATTAGTCAGGGCCCCAGCTTAGGGTCAGCTTAGGCCCCCTACCTCCAGTATACAGAGACAGCGTGACATTTTCACCGACCCCTTAGTTTTTCTCCAGCTACCATGGATCCAGTAGCCGGTCTAGCTCGGCAGTTGCAGAGTTTGTCCATGGAGCTGGCGGACGTTAGGTCCAAGGTTTTGTATCCTCAGGAGCAAGCCGGACCAGAACCTAAAGTAGCTCTCCCTGACAGGTTCACTGGGGGGCGGGACAAGTTTTATGTTTTCCGGGAGGCATGCAAGTTGTACTTTCGGCTGCGGCCTCGGTCATTGGGGAGTGAAGAACAAAGGGTGGGAATTGTCATCTCGCTCCTACAAGGGGACCCACAATCTTGGGCGTTCTCTCTTCCCCCGGGCTCCCCGACTCTCCAGTCAGTGGATAGGTTTTTCGCTGCTCTGGGACTCGTATATGATGACCCAGATCGGATCTCCCTTGCTGAGTCTAAGTTACGTAGGATCCAGCAGGGAGATCGTCCGGCGGAGGAATTCTGTTCGGAGTTCCGTAGGTGGGCCACGGACACCCAGTGGAATGACCCGGCTCTTAGGAGCCAGTTTTGTCAAGGTTTATCTGACAAATTACAGGATGTGTTGGCACAGTATGACTCTCCCGCGTCACTGGAAGCCGTTATGGCCCTTGCTATTCGCGTTGACAGACAGCTTCGGGAGAGGTGCGGGATAACTCTACCCCCTGTGATGACTCCACCTCCTACAAGGTCCCCTCATATGGTGGTTCCCCTGGTCAGTCCAGAGGAGCCTATGCAATTAGGAGGGACATCATTTCGGGGGAGGGGACCGGTGGTGCGCCATAAGACAGGAAGGTGTTTCTTCTGCGGGAGAAAGGGACATTTTATTGGTGGGTGTCCATCCCGTCCCTTGCAGAGTGAAGAGTCGTCGGAAAACTGTTGATCCCAGGTTGTGTGGTGGACGGCAATCTGGGAGTAGGTATTTCGTCCCTAGGTTCGTCTCAGTTTCTCGTACCGGCGGAGGTGGTGGTGGGTACGAGAACTGAGAGGATATCTGTTCTTCTGGATAGTGGGGCCGGGGCTAATCTGGTTGATGCTCGGTTTGCCCGGGTTCAAGGTATGCGATTGAGTGAGTTGGCTAAACCCATCCCCATATTCTCGATCGATGCCAAGCCTCTCGGTCAGGGAAGTTTTTTGCAAGCTGTTCATGACGTAAAACTTCAAGTGGGGGTGATACATAAAGAACTGTTGTCTTGCTACGTGTTGGAGGGTCTTCCCACTCCTATAGTGTTGGGCCTTCCTTGGTTAACTAAGCATAACCCGGTTATTAATTGGCAAACCAGAGAGATAAGCCAATGGAGTAAATTCTGTAATAAAAACTGCATGAACACGGTCATCGGTGCGGTTACTCCTTGGGTCTTACCTCCATTTCTGGCGGACTTTGAGGATGTATTCTCTGAGAAAGGGTGTCAGGAACTACCTCCTCATCGCGAGTATGACTGTTCTGTAAAACTGCTCCCTGAGGCCAAGTTACCTAAAGCTAGGTTGTATAACCTTTCTGGTCCTGAGAGGCAGGCCATGAAGGATTATATTTCAGAAAGTCTGGCTAAGGGGCATATTAGACCTTCATCTTCACCGGTGGCTGCGGGGTTCTTCTTTGTTAAGAAGAAAGATGGAGGCCTACGCCCTTGCCTGGATTTCCGTGAACTTAATCGGATTGCGGTCCGAGATCCGTATCCGCTCCCACTTATTCCCGATCTCTTTAATCAGATCGTGGGCGCCAAATGGTTCTCTAAGTTGGATCTCAGGGGGGCGTACAATCTGATTAGGATGAAGGAGGGGGATGAGTGGAAGACGGCGTTTAACACTCCGGAGGGGCATTATGAGAACCTTGTCATGCCATTCGGTCTGACTAATGCCCCGGCGGTGTTCCAACACTTTGTTAATGACATTTTTCGCCGCCTGGTGGGACAGTTTGTTGTCATATATCTGGATGATATCTTAATTTACTCGCCGGATCTGGTGTCTCATCAGGAGCACGTTAGGCAGGTGTTACAGATCTTGCGGGATAATAAATTGTATGCCAAATGGGAAAAGTGTGTGTTCGCCGTACAGGAACTCCAGTTTTTAGGCTTCCTGGTTTCAGCGTCCGGTTTTCGTATGGACCCTGGGAAAGTGCGGGCAGTTCTTGAGTGGGATCGGCCAGAGAATCTTAAGGCACTACAACGTTTCTTGGGGTTTGCTAATTATTACCGGAAGTTCATTCGTAATTTCTCGTCCATAGTTAAGCCTCTCACAGACATGACTAAAAAGGGGACGGATTTTTCTAGGTGGTCTGACAAGACTTGTCAAGCATTCTCCTCCTTGAAAAAATGTTTTGCCTCGGCACCCATACTCATTCAACCTGATGCGTCACAGCCATTCATTGTAGAGGTAGACGCTTCCGAGGTAGGGGTGGGAGCAGTATTGTCACAAGGTTCGTCCCCTGGTAAGTGGCATCCATGCGCCTTTTTCTCTAAAAAATTGTCGTCCGCTGAGAGGAATTACGATGTCGGCAATAGGGAACTCTTGGCCATTAAGTTAGCTTTTGAGGAGTGGCGCCATTTTTTGGAGGGGGCAGTCCATCCGGTCACCGTCATCACCGATCACAAGAACCTGCTATATCTGGAGTCCGCGAAACGTCTGAATCCCAGACAAGCTAGGTGGTCATTGTTTTTTACCAGGTTTAATTTTGTCGTTACATATCGTCCTGGGTCAAAAAATGTAAAGGCGGATGCCTTATCTCGTAGTTTCCCTGGGGCCGGGAATACGGACGACCCGGTTCCTATCCTTCAGGAGGGGGTGGTGGTTTCGGCAGTATGCTCTGAGCTGGAGGAGGAGGTATTGGAGGCTCAGGGGGACGCCCCTGTTGGACCTCCGGGGAGACTGTTTGTTCCAGATCAGTTGCGACAAAAGGTGATCGAGGCACACCATAACTCAGTTTTTGCAGGACACTCGGGGAGTAGAGCAACTGTGGATCTCCTCTCGCGTCGGTTTTGGTGGCCTAACTTACATAAGGAGGTGGTAACTTTTGTCGCGTCCTGTGGGGTTTGTGCGCGCTCTAAGACCTCACATACCCGTCCGTCTGGGGCCCTCTTACCTTTGAAGATCCCGGAGCGTCCTTGGACTCATCTGTCTATGGACTTTATTACGGACCTCCCTCCATCTTCGGGTAAAACGGTCATACTCGTTGTAGTGGACAGGTTCAGCAAGATGGCACATTTTATCGCTCTTCCGGCTCTCCCTAATGCTAAAACTCTTGCGCAGGTGTTCATTGGGGAGATTGTGAGGCTTCACGGGGTACCCTCTGATGTGGTGTCTGATCGGGGGTCTCAGTTTGTGTCCAAGTTCTGGAAGGCGTTTTGTGCACGGCGGGGGATGCATTTGTCGTTCTCAGCGGCTTTTCATCCTCAGACCAATGGTCAGACGGAACGTATGAACCAGAGCTTGGAGACATATCTCCGGTGTTTTGTGTCAGAGAACCAGGAGGACTGGGCTTCTTTCTTACCTCTGGCAGAGTTTGCTCTTAATAATAGGCGGAGCGAGTCCACTGGTAAGTCCCCGTTTTTTGGGGCATATGGTTTTCACCCCCAGTTTTGTTCTTTCAGTAGGGGGGGCTCTTCGGGGGTTCCTGAGGAGGAACGATTTTCCTCATCACTCGCTTCAGTATGGAGAGGGGTGCTGAAGAATCTGAATACTATGGGGAACCGATACAAACGTATGGCTGATAGGAGGAGAGTGTCTGGTCCGGACCTAAGTGTGAACGATCGGGTATGGTTGTCTACCAGGAATATAAAACTTAAGGTTCCCTCCTGGAAACTGGGTCCCAGGTCCATCGGGCTGTACAGAATCAGTTCTATTATTAATCCGGTGGCATTCCGTCTTGACCTCCCCCCTACGTTTAAAATTCACAACGTGTTCCACAGATCGTTGCTTAAGAGGTATGTGGCGCCGGTGGTACCGTCACCTTTACCTCCCCCTCCAGTGGTGGTCAAGGGTAACTTGGAGTTCCAGGTATCGAGGGTCATCGATTCACGCTTTAATCGCCGGTCCCTTCAGTACCTGGTTCATTGGAAAGGGTATGGTCCTGAGGAGAGGATGTGGGTTCCTGCATCGGATATTAACGCAGACCGATTAGTTCGGGCCTTCCACACGACTCACCCGGATAAACCTGGCCCTGAGGGTCCGGAGGCCCCTCGTAGAAGGGGGGGTACTGTCACGGGTGTGTCGTCACGAAGATCGTCACGATTACACAGCCTGACTTCTCGCAGCTGACTTTTTGGTGCTTTGTGTTTTTCGGCAGTGAGGGAGTTAATTCTCTCTCTCTCTGTGCTAGACGAGGTCCAGCCTCGCCCAGCTGCAATCAATGCTGCTGTAGTGAGACTCCTTCAAATGCCTGCTGGTCTGTTAGGGAAGTGTCGGTGAAAGCATTTCATGCAGACTAACAGAGCGGATCGTGGTTTTTGGAGTTTCAGAGATAAGTGTATTTGGAGTGTTTTTTCCCTTCCTCGCTTTATCATTTATCTCCTTTCCCGTTGGTGTTCCCTCTGTTGTAGTTGTGTAGTTTTTGTATGCAAGGTGGTTTTGGTTTTTCCCTTGTACTGTCTCGTTCGTCTAAGTACTGTGTGTGGGCATATTATTACTTGTCCCCTTTTGTTGTGATCGGGGTCCTTCTCAGGACTAGATTACTTAGGTGCAGGGATCCTCAGGAGGTAGGGGTTACGTTGGCGGCCTGGACCTCTGTACCTTTAACAGTACCTCCAGGTTGAGGGATTAGTCAGGGCCCCAGCTTAGGGTCAGCTTAGGCCCCCTACCTCCAGTATACAGAGACAGCGTGACAGTGCTGCAGACTGCCAACTGGCCAAGAAACGCTGTCCCCTGCTTGAGGCGTGATCTCTGCCTGCTCTGCATCACCCCACCCTCGCTCTAGATACTGACTACTAGAGCATTGTGTACCTCCCTCCTCTGGACAGATGTCTTCCTCATCCATTGACTCCTCCTCATCCTCCTCACAGAGTGTCCCCTGCCTAGGCCTTTGTGAGGAACCACGTTGCGCAAACTGTAGAGAAGCAGATGGCATTTGTGACTCCTCATCCTCCACCTCTTCCAAAACCTCGTCCCTTAGTGCTTGCAGTGTTTTTTCAAGCAGGCAGATATGGGGGATAGTCATGCTGACTAGTGCATCATCTGCACTCACCATCCGCGTGGAATAATCGAAGGCATGCAAAACGTGGCAAATGTCCTTCATAGAGGCCCACTCAGTGGTGGTGAAGTGTGAACGGCGCGCACTGCGACTTGTTTGCGCCTGCTGCAGCTGGTACTCCATTACTGCTGCCTGCTGCTCACACAACCTCTCCAACATATGTAACGTTGAATTCCACCTGGTGGGTAGGTCACATATGATGCGATGTTCCGGAAGACGTAATCGGCGCTGCAGAGCTGCAATGCGTGATCTTGCATTGCTGGAACGCCGCAAGTGAGCGCACTCTATGCGGACCTTGTGAAGCAGTGCATCAAGATCCGGATAGTCCCTCAAAAAACTCTGCACGACCAAGTTGAGCATATGTGCCAGACATGGGATGTGAGTGAGGTTGCCTAGGCCCAGAGCTGCCACCAGATTTCGGCCATTGTCACACACTACCATGCCTGGCTGGAGATTCGCTGGCACAAACCACACGTCGCTCTGCTGCTTGATGGCATTCCAGAGCTCCTGCGCTGTGTGGCTTCGATTCCCCAAAGAAATTAATTTTAATACGGCCTGTTGACGTTTGGCCACGGCTGTGCTCATATTGGTCACCATAACAGATAACCGTTCACGGGTCGATGTGGAGGTAGACCGTGACGGCTCCTGCAGCGCTGATTCAGAGGAACTGGAGTATGAGGAGGAGTCAATGTGTACAGACTGGATTCCTGTAATCCTTGGAGTTGGCAGAACACGTACAGCGCCACACTCAAGATCTGTACCTGGCTCCACAACATTTACCCAATGGGCAGTGAGGGAAAGGTATCGTCTCTGTCCATGCTTACTGGTCCACGCATCGGTGGTCAGGTGGACCTTGCTACTGACGGCGTTTTGTAGCGCATGTTTAATTTTTCCCTCCACATGATGTTGCAAGGCAGGGACTGCTTGCCTGCTGAAATAAAATCGGCTGGGCACGTTGTATTGTGGGACTGCCAATGCCATAAAGTTACGGAATGTGTCAGTCTCCACCAGCCTGAATGATAGCATTTCAAGGGCCAGTACTTTAGCAATGCCAGCATTCAGAGCCTGTGCTCGGGGGTGGTTTGCCGAGTATGGGCGCCTTTTCTCCCATGCCTGTGCTAACGATGGCTGCAGACTGGCCTGGGAGTGTGAGGATGACTGGGAAAGTGGTGCTGTGGGTGGAATTACACTGTGTCTCTGTACAACAGTGCCAGAGATTCTTCCATGGCGATCCTGTGAGGAAGCCGAACCAGCTGTGTGTGAGCTGGAGGAAGAGGCTACAACACGAGTTGAAGAGGTGGTAGGTGGCGCTGTAGGTTGGCCTAGGTCTTCAGTGTGTTTTTGTAACTCCACCATGTGCTTGGTCCGCACATGTTTCCACATATTTGTGGTATTGAGGTTGCTGACACTTTTCCCTCTTTTCACCTTCAGATTACACAGCTTGCATTTGACAAAGCAAATGTCATCTGCAACTGTGTCAAAAAAGGACCAGGCACTGCAAGTCTTGGGAGCGCCCGCTTTGGATTTTGGAAGAGCCATGCTCCTAATGGGTGCCGAAGTGGAGGCTACAGGCAACCAAGTCTGCCCCCTCCCTCTCCCTCCTTTTTGGGCTGTTCGGGGAATCTCTTCCTCAGAGCTGCTCCCACCACCTTCCTGTCCCTCACGCCATGATGGGTCAAGGACCTCATCATCTACACCACCCTCTTCAAACAACAGCTTCTCCTGAGTAGTCTCGACAGCACAGTACACACCAGAAAGTGGCACCTGAGTCTCATCATCAGATGCGTACTGAGGTGTGCTGCTGACCATAGGCACTGGCCCACCCGCCTCTTCAGATTCAGAGAGACAAAACGGTTGCGCATCACTGCATACTACCTCTTCTTCAAATTCTCGAATTCTGCTTGGCTGGCCCCCTCTTTCCAAGCCAAGAGATTCAGAGAACAGAAGTAGAGATGGCTCCTGTCCAGGGCTCTCTGACTGCCTGGGCAATTTGGCAGGTGGTGAAGAGACAGATGGGTGCTCTTCAGTGCTCAGGACCTGAGAGGATCTGGAACTAATCCGACAACGGCTTCAATTTGGTCCTCGCGCAGCAGTGGGGTACGGCTAGCTCCCACAAAGCTGCACATAAAGGACTGTTCCCTGGTAAAACTGGGGGATGCTGAGTCACTGGTGCCCGCAGCAGGCACAGAATCCCCACGTCCTCTCCCTGCAGGCACAGAATCCTCACGTCCTCTCCCTGCAGAAACTCCACGCCCACGCCCACGCCCACGACCACATGCCTTACTCCCTGCCTTCTTCATCTTGGTAGACTGATAAAGATAGGCAGAAAAGTACTAAGGGCTTAGTGTGCTTATTCCTGAACAGCTGCTAACAGGTATAAGAAACACTAATTTTATAAAGTGTGGACTAGACTTTAATATGAGCTAATGTGGCCTACACAACTGTAAAGTGGAGTGTTTGGTGAACTTTATTTAGGTTTTTTTTGTCACAAAAAGACACTGTATGTGCCTAAAGATGTAATAACGATAGTATCACAAACTTTTTGTAGCTATTACAATGTAGGAAGGTAACCTACAATGCAATAGATGAGGCTGCAAAAAATAGGCTAATACTAATCTGGCTGGGGCTGCAGGGCCCAATGCTGCAGAGAGGCTCCTCTAACTACTCCTATAAAGTGTGTTTGGAACCAATTTAGCTGAATACGGATGGAACCACCACACTAATAGGAGAAATGAGGAAAAATTATGAATTGGCAAAAAAGGACAATGTATGAGGCAGTGACACACACTGAGTGCACTACAACCAGACGTGGTTGAAGCACACACTACAGGGTGAGCTGCACTCACACACCAGACCTTGCAGACAGCGGTGAACAGTACAGATGCAGAGCACTATGCACTAGCGCTGCAAGACCAAAAAAATTTCTCTATCTACTCCTATATAGTGTGTTTGGAACCAATTTAGCTGAATACGGATGGAACCACCACACTAATAGGAGATATCAGGAAAAATTATGAATTGGCAAAAAAGGACAATGTATGAGGCAGTGACACACACTGAGTGCACTACAACCAGACGTGGTTGAAGCACACACTACAGGGTGAGCTGCACTCACACACAGAGACCTTGCAGAAAGCAGTGAACAGCACAGAGAACTGTGCACTAGCACTGCAAGGCACAGCGATTTATAAAGTAGCTTGGGTAAAGCAGAATAGACCAAATAGGTAGCTAAAACTGTCCCTCAGAACAACAGCGTCCTATCCCTAACTGAATTCACAGCAGAGTGAGCTCAAAATGGCGGCGGCGGCTTTTATAGTGCATCATGACATCATTTCAGCAGCCAATCACAGCCATGCCATTAGTTAAGATGCCTACATGCCTAACAGGATGTGCCCACACTTCTTAGGATCCTCATTGGCTGATTAAAATGAAAATGGCTCATTGCATTATGGGAACTTCCGATTCCGGTATACGATATTGCAAAAGTATCGGAATTAAGTATCGGAATTCCGATACCGCGAATATAGGCCGATACCCGATATTTCAGTATCGGAATGCTCAACACTAGCAACCAGCGATCTATATAGTATGCTCCTTCCCCAAAGCAACCTAGTAATCGAACACTATCCGGGTGTACCGGCAGTAGCCTAAACGCCCCTTCAATATCTGTTTTGGCCATCAGCGTACCCTTCCCTAATTTTTTGACCCACTTGAGCGCTTTGTCAAAGGAGGTATAAACCACCGAACTTAATTCTTCGGCGATACCGTCGTTCACTGAACTACACCTTGGGTACGATAGATGGTGTATTAATTTAAATTTATTGGTTTATTGGGTTCTTTTTTGGGGACAACCCCGAGTGGGGACACCACAACATTTTTTCATGTTAACTCCTTGAATGGCTCTGCCATTCTTCCAAACGAAACCTCCTTTTTTACCTTTTCCGCCATTACCACCGGGTACTGGTAGGCTGATTTCAGGATCCTATTGGTAACAGAGACCTCGACTGTGATGGAGGGGATCTGAAAGCACACCTCAAAACCTGCCGCCAGCAGCTCTGCTATTTTCCTGTCTGGGAACCTATTTCGGAAGGTAAGCATTTCTGTTAGTTTCACTGGCGTCACCCCTTTGGGAATAGCTGGTAGTGGCCCCCTCATCTTCCTTTTTTAAAACATTTATCTGCCCGGTGTGATGACCCATTACAGAAGGAGCAAGCATGCCTGTATTTACAGTTGGCGGCGAATTTGCACTGGCTCTCATTGAACTACCAGCATAATCCTGACCTCTGCCCGCTCGCTTGCCCCCCTTCTCCCCTATCTCTTCCTCTACTTCCGTGGTGGCCGGATGACCCGGCCCTGCTTGGAAAGGGCTGCCCGAACCTCGCTTTCTTTTTCTGCCTTTCTTTGACTAAATTGTTTGTCGTATCTCAGCCATGTTTGCCCACCATTCACTCTATACGCTTCCCCAATAGCGTCTTGGTAGCAAAATAGTGCCGAGCAGTTCTCCCGTGCCCTCTCGCCTATGATACTTGCTAGGATAGAGAAAGCCTGCAACCAATTCGAGAATGTTTGTGGGATTAATCGCCACTTCCATTTCTTTTCATCCTCCTTTCTATTATCGTGGTTCTTATTTTTGTCTAAATTAAATTTCTCAGCAGTAGGGAAAAAATTTCGACGTACTCATCCCTTCAAATTTGCTCTTTTACCTCCTTCTTTAAGTGTGCCCCCAGGGAACCCTCGTAGCAGACGTAAACTTCGCCCCATATCATCCAGGTGAATCTTATCCCCTTTCCCTTTCGTAGTCTGCTCTGCTACCGGTGACATACTTGTCGCCGCTGGCTGCTGATCCCCCTCTCCCTGCCCTACCCCTTCGCTCCGCACCACCTCATCACCCAATGGGACCCAGGCTGACGCTGTAGCTGGTGGCAGGTTGTGCGCCTCCAGAGAGGCTATGCAATTTTTAGGATAGTCATGATAGTCATGTTCTGCATACCTGCCCCTTCCGGGTTCCCCCCTACCCTTACTACCTGATCTACCTCTCCTGCCCTCTGACTGTGCTCCGTGCCCTCCGACATTAGTATGGGTGTAAACGGACACGACAAAGAGTCATACTCACGGGGCCGCGTGGGCGTTCCCGCCACACCGGCCGGACATCCCGCGTCCAGTCGTCCTCCCTGGTCGCACGGTGTTGTCCTTCCTGGAGTTCCTGACGCTGAGGAGGCATCCCTGGTGATAAATGCGCTAGGCAGGCCCTGGGTGAGTCTAGGGGGTAGATTGGGGCTAGCGGGGGGGTCATTGTGAGGGCTGCCATGACCTGCATATGACTAGCAGGCAAATTGGCCAGCAAAGGGGCAACAGGATCCTGTGCAAACTGCAGGGTGAGGTGGGGATAGCATGAGGAGTGCTTCACATTGTAGGGGGCTCTGCCGGGGAATGGGGCGGGCTGTGATTGTTAGTGGCCGGGAGGTGGAGGCAGAGACAGGCCCATGGTATGGGTTATGGAGGAGCATAGTGGGGGCTGCGCCTTGCCCCCTGCAGAATCCAGTGCTGGCCGCCGGGTCCCATGTGCAGGCACTGGCTGCGGCGCCCTGCCGCCGATATCCCTCTTCCTGCCCGCGGTCACAAGACCGCAGGTCCTAGACGACTCGCTCGTCCGCTTCTGGAAGTAGACTCAGTTTTCTCTGCAGGCTTTATTAAATGGCATAAAGCTCTGCACTCCAGCAAACTAAACACGGCCTTACTGGCAAAACGACAAAACAAAAGAATAAACGATAGCAGAGTCCATATGAGTATGGGATTTGCCCACACAAGTTGTAGTTCAAGCCTTCAGCTCTGTCTTGAGCTGAAGCTCTCCCAGTCTGGAGACCTTGCCTCTCCAAACCACAATACAGAAAAAAAACAGGACTGAACATTTATTGTCAAACTACTGTGTTTTCTCTTTTTAAATCTTAATGACAACCAAAGGCATCCAAATGACCCTGATCAAAAGTTCACATACCCAGGTGATTTTGGCCTGATAACATGCACATAATTTGACACAAATGGGTTTGAATGGCTGCTAAAGGTAACATCCTCACCTGTGACCTGTTTGCTTGTAATCAATGTGTGTGCATAAAAGCTGAGTGAGTTTCTGGGATCCAGACAGACTCTTGCATCTTTCATCCAGTCAGGTGGATCGATGATGTTTTGGGGATGTGTGAGCTACAAAGCAGGGCCGGCTCCAGGTTTTTGTGGGCTCTTGGCAAAAGAGTCTCAGTGGGCCCCTTTAACACATACCACAATTCATGATGCATAGATACCGCAGAGAAATATATATATAGCACAATGCCAAAGATTTCACTTCTTACATTACATGATCGATATCTATTGTAAATTCCACAATAGCTCAATAGCTCAGAAACCGGCGAATCGCTCCATACAGAATACTGGCCCTCATAAAATGCTCCATACAGGATACTGGTCCCCATATAACGCTCCATACAGAATACTGGCCCCCATAAAATGCTCCATACAGGATACTGGCCCCCATATAACGCTCCATAGAGAATACTGACCCCCTTATAACGCTCCATGCAGGATATTGGCCCCCATATAATGCTCCATACAGAATACTGGCCCCCATATAATGCTCCATACAGAATACTGGCCCCCATATAACACTCCATGCAGGATGTCACCCCCCCTTAAAATGCCCCATGCAGGATGTCACTTCCCCCCTTTTAATGCCCTATGCAGGATGTCAACCCCCCATATAATGCCCCATGCAGGATGTCACTCCCCCCCTTTTAATGCCCCATGGAGGATGTCACGTCCCCCCTTTTAACGCCCCATGCAGTATGTCACACCCCACCTCCCTTATAATGCCCCATGCAGGATGTCAATTCCCCCCCTTTTAATGCCCCATGCAGGATGTCACTTCCCCCCCTTTTAATACCCCATGCAGGATGTCACCTCTCCCCCCCTTCCTTATAATGCCCCATGCAGTATGTCACTTTCCCCCCTTATAATGACCCATGCAGGCTGTCACCCTCCCTTATAATGCCCCATGCAGGATAAACTCCCCCCCTTATAATGCCCCACGCAGGATGTCACCCTCCCTTATAATGCCCCATGCAGGATGTCACACCCCCCCTTTATAATGCCCTATGCAGGATGTCACCCCCCCTTTATAATGCCCCATTCAGGATGTCACTTCCCCCCTTATAATTCCCCATGCAGGATGTCACACACACCTCCCCTCCCTTATAATGCCCCACGCAGGATGTCCCTTCCCCCCTTATAATGCCCCATGCAGGATGTCACACACACCTCCTCTCCCTTATAATGCACCATGCAGGATATCACACCCCCCCTCCCTTATAATGCCCCATGCAGTATGTCACTTTCCCCCCTTATAATGCCCCATGCAGGATGTCACTTTTCCCCCCTTCCTTATAATGCCCCATGCCCCCATACATTAAAAAAAGAAAAATCAAATACTCACCTCACTCTTTACCTGCTGCCGCTGCTCTGGGCTCCAGCATCGCCAACGTCTTCCCGCTCTGCGCTGTGACGGCTCAGGAGAGAGCGCGGTGTAAAGACATCACTGCGCCCTCTGACCTGAGATGTCACAGTCAGAGGACGCGGAAGACACCGGAGCTGCTGCGGAGGCACGGGGAGAGGTAAGTATTGTTTCACTGGCTGCCGGGGCCCTGAGCAAGTTGGGGGGGAGTGGGCGCTGACACTACTCTCCTCCGCTCATGGGTCCCATAGAGTGCCGGGGTGCCCAACGGCGAATGGTCCCCTCCACCTGCTCAGGGCCCCGGCACTTACCGAGGTGCGCCGGGTGCTGACAAAACGGTGCACCAGGTTTATGAATTTGGCATTAAGTAAAAAATGGTCTTTCTCTGTCTTGAACTATGTTTGGTAAATTTTGGCACCAAAAATTGCAAAAATTGCCCCCAATAGTGGCTTATTGAAAAATACAGCAGGGTTGGACTGGAGTAAAGTGGTGTCAAATTTTAAAATGGTTTCAATTGATGAATCAGAATAAAACATCTGGAATTACTAGACTTTGCCCACAAAACGGAAAACAAAATAAAAACAACCAGGCAAGCACATAAAGAATAAACTTAAAAAAAGGCGCAAAGTTTTCTTCCTCTACATGATGCTAATGTAAATCATGTCCTTTCAGTTCAGTATGAAGATAAACGCTGGCCAAACACCACCATCACTTACCTCATCCTCTGGGATCCTGATGCCATCATCCAGCTTCATGTAGATGATCTGCAATACAACAGATAAGAATTAGTTTGTATTTATTTTTTTTAATATCATAAAGGAGTTGTGTAGCCTTGGTGGAATTTTCATAAAGCATTGTATCCTAACACACTGTCAGGATTCGGCTTTCGCCTGTCGGTTCCAGCAGTTGCCATGTGACCAAAAGTATGCAATTTTCATACAAGTGGTCCTATCAGTAGAACATTACATACTGCTTGTATTCTGTCGAAAATTACATCAGGGCTGAACAACCCCTTTGATTCAGTCATTTAATAAATTCCTCATATTATTGCATACTAGGACTTCTAGCTTAGAGATGCCTGCAGGGCCATAGGTAAGGGAGCACTTATATAGACTATGGTGGCAATGAGGCTCTTACCCTGTCATCATCGTCATACCCACCGCATCCTGATCCTAATAGAAGAAAAGAGGAAAATTACAAATTGTATAGGTAAAATGTTAGTGCACTCTCAGATCTGCACTGTATTATTGGGGTTTTTCTCTGTGTATTTGTGTTTTTTCGATATTCTAGTTTTGATGCAGTTTTATGCTTCATTTAACAAAAATTGTAGACACACAAATATCTATGATTTTGTGCCCTTTTAGTCAGTTGCTTAATACGCTAGTCATACAGTTTTACTTTTTCTGAATATTTCTTTGTGTACATGTCTCACGGAGCAGAGTGACCTCGGTGAACTATAATGATTTAACTCTCATTAACTGACCAAATATGTGATATTTCCGCTGACTAACTGACTTGAACACAGCAGATCTGCCTCCACTCATGGTCCTCACACTGCCTGTGTCACGTGCTGCCTGTGAGCGGCCACCGATAGCGCCGCCCACAGGCAGCATCAGCAGCACAAGGTACTTAGAAAGAAGCTTGTATTTATCATTAAAACACACTGGCATTTTTTTTAAAAGTACCGGACAACCCTTTTAAGGACTTGCTCCGATCTACAGAGTTTCTGCCATTTTGACAGCAAAACTAGCAGAGCACTCTGGCAAAACAGTCTCCGCCTTTGAACGTAAGGCCAAGTTCACACAATTTTATTTTCGGTCTGAGTGCTGTCCATGAAATAACTGACATCACACGGACGGCACGAGGACCAATGCAGTTCAATTAGTTGATAGGAGCATGGGTTTTTTTGTTTTTCATGGACCGAATCTGCATGCAAAAACACATCTTAGCATGCGTTAGTTTCTTCTGTAGGTCAGATGAGACTTGCCTATGTAAGTCTATGTGTGCGCAAAAAAATTGGATCCAATACGGATCATCTGAATAGTGCAAGATTTTTATGGATACAAACAATTCTTTAACATAGGAAATGGTATTCGGTCATGTAAATGCCATACGGATGAAAATGGAGATGAAAATCATCTGTTTTTGTGGATGAAATCAAACATACTGTATCTAATAGATGAAAGAGCCTGGCACTGACACCATCTATAAAGCTGTCCAGCAGGTCAGAAATCATGGACACGTAGCTCTCGGCATCGGCCTGCGGCTCCATCGCGCTATCAGAGGCTGTAGATCCGGACATCGATGGCTCCTGGGCAGAGATTAGAAATATGTTTAAACATGTGAGAATGTCATATTCCAGAGTCACCAATAAAAAGTTACAAAGTGAGACCATAACATAAGACTAGAAAAGTGCTGAGTAAATGAATATAAGAGAGAACACAATATCTGAGTGCCCAATCACATAAGTACAATATACAGGATCAACGCACAAATCTGTATTCCCCTGCGCCATGAAGTCAGAGGTGCGGACTTAGTTCACTTTCTGAAGAAAACCTATTGATTACTCATCTGATCCCAGCATTTTACACCAGTTATGGCCGTTATTCAATAACCACCAAAAAATACACCCCTAAAATAGAACTTTTAATGATTAGGTTAAAAACTCACAAAAACATATATTATAATGTGTATATCCAATTACACATTTAACAGCCAATATATATAAGGGTCCACAATAAATATATAATATATTGACAGGATATGATATATAGGACCCTATTACACCCCTAATCTAAAGTGCAGCACAGGTAGTAGTAATCACAAAATCCTGGATGTGTGTCAATATAACAAAATACACAGCAATTCACTGCCCATGTTTGAAAAGACAAAGATGTTATACATCAAAGTGTGCATCAATTATTAAGTCCCTGACCCTATAAGTATATGCAGAAATGATCAGGAGTCGTCAGGGAAAATATATCAATAGGGAAACACAAAAAATCAAGACACCAAACAGAATAAGCAAATGAGCATAAGTATCTTAATAGATAACCAGTACTGATGAGCGAGCGTGCTCGTTTAACCTATTAATTGAGCACCCTCGGGTGCTCGCCGAGTATTTGCGGCGTGCTTGGCATCTATGTTTGATCTGCCGCGGCTGCATGTGTCACGGCTGTTAGATAGCTGCAGCACATGCAGGGATTGCCTAACAAACAGGGTTAAACAAGCACGCGCGCTCATCACTAATAACCAGCCTTATAAGAAGTCCACATCTGGTGTATTGATTTTTTGTGTTGCCCTATTTGTATACTTTTCAGCAAATCCCAACCGGCATATTTTTTTTATTCAAAGAAAAAGAAATTGGAAATTCATAAAAACATGTGATTATGTCCCCATTTTCCAAGACCTGTTACAGTTTCATTTTTCCGTCAATATTGCTGTGTGAGAGCTTGATTTTTGCATGGCGAGCTGACGTGTTTATTGATGCCATTTGGGGTAGATATCACGTTTTGATCGCTTATTGCATTTTTTTACAGAGTTGCTGTAGCCGAAAAATTACAATTCTGGCTTTTGGATTTTTTTCTCTTTACAGCAGGTGTCCCAACCTGTGGCTCGAGGGCACACATGTGGCTTGCGGACTCATGAAATGTGTCTCACGACCGTCTGCCAGCCCAATGCATTAGCACCAAGCCTAGCAAACAGCTATGAGGAGCAGATCTCCAGATGGTGACTTCTATGATTAGCCCAGTACAAAAGAGCAGATCTGGATGCTCATATACTGGCCTTGGGGGTTTAGAGATAATTTAAGTATTGTAAGCTGGAGATAGGATACTTATAGTCATAGGGGATGCTTGAAGCTGGATGTAACAGTGTTGTGGGGGTGGTTGAGGAGACAATACTGAATGAGGGTAAGGTGGAAACCCCTGGATCTAGGTATACTGCTTCAGGCCCCCTTCTCACATCCATTTTCTATGTCCATATGAGGCCCGTTTTTAAAGGACCGCAAATATGTATGACATACACACACCTATTGTATTCAATGGGTGTACACACATGTCAGGTTGCTCACACGGACCTTGAGTCCGTGTCACGCTGTCTCTGTATACTGGAGGTAGGGGGCCTAAGCTGACCCTAAGCTGGGGCCCTGACTAATCCCTCAACCTGGAGGTACTGTTAAAGGTACAGAGGTCCAGGCCGCCAGCGTAACCCCTACCTCCTGAGGATCCCTGCACCTAAGTAATCTAGTCCTGAGAAGGACCCCGATCACAACAAAAGGGGACAAGTAATAATATGCCCACACACAGTACTTAGACGAACGAGACAGTACAAGGGAAAAACCAAAACCACCTTGCATACAAAAACTACACAACTACAACAGAGGGAACACCAACGGGAAAGGAGAAAAATGATAAAGCGAGGAAGGGAAAATACACTCCAAATACACTTATCTCAGAAACTCCAAATACCACGATCCGCTCTGTAAGTCTGTATGAAATGCTTTCACCGACACTTCCCTAACAGACCAGCAGGCATTTGAAGGAGTCTCACTACAGCAGCATTGATTGCAGCTGGGCGAGGCTGACCTCGTCTAGCACAGAGAGAGAGAGAATTAACTCCCTCACTGCCGAAAAACACAAAGCACCAAAAAGTCAGCTGCGAGAAGTCAGGCTGTGTAATCGTGACGATCTTCGTGGCAACACACCCGTGACAGTACCCCCCCTTCTACGAGGGGCCTCCGGACCCTCAGGGCCAGGTTTATCCGGGTGAGTCGTGTGGAAGGCCCGAACTAATCGGTCTGCGTTAATATCCGACGCAGGAACCCACATCCTCTCCTCAGGACCATACCCTTTCCAATGAACCAGGTACTGAAGGGACCGGCGATTAAAGCGTGAATCGATGACCCTCGATACCTGGAACTCCAAGTTACCATTGACCACCACCGGCGCCACATACCTCTTAAGCAACGATCTGTGGAACACGTTGTGAATTTTAAACGTAGGGGGGAGGTCAAGACGGAATGCCACCGGATTAATAATAGAACTGATTCTGTACGGCCCGATGAACCTGGGACCCAGTTTCCAGGAGGGAACCTTAAGTTTTATATTCCTGGTAGACAACCATACCCGATCGTTCACACTTAGGTCCGGACCAGACACTCTCCTCCTATCAGCCATACGTTTGTATCGGTTCCCCATAGTATTCAGATTCTTCAGCACCCCTCTCCATACTGAAGCGAGTGATGAGGAAAAACGTTCCTCCTCAGGAACCCCCGAAGAGCCCCCCCTACTGAAAGAACAAAACTGGGGGTGAAAACCATATGCCCCAAAAAACGGGGACTTACCAGTGGACTCGCACCGCCTATTATTAAGAGCAAACTCTGCCAGAGGTAAGAAAGAAGCCCAGTCCTCCTGGTTCTCTGACACAAAACACCGGAGATATGTCTCCAAGCTCTGGTTCATACGTTCCGTCTGACCATTGGTCTGAGGATGAAAAGCCGATGAGAACGACAAATGCATCCCCCGCCGTGCACAAAACGCCTTCCAGAACTTGGACACAAACTGAGACCCCCGATCAGACACCACCTCGGAGGGTACCCCGTGAAGCCTCACAATCTCTCCAATGAACACCTGCGCAAGAGTTTTAGCATTAGGGAGAGCCGGAAGAGCGATAAAATGTGCCATCTTGCTGAACCTGTCCACTACAACGAGTATGACTGTTTTACCCGAAGACTGAGGGAGGTCCGTAATAAAGTTCATAGACAGATGAGTCCAAGGACGCTCCGGGATTTTCAAAGGTAAGAGGGCCCCAGACGGACGGGTATGTGAGGTCTTAGAGCGCGCACAAACCCCACAGGATGCGACAAAAGTTACCACCTCCTTATGTAAGTTAGGCCACCAAAACCGACGCGAGAGGAGATCCACAGTTGCTCTACTCCCCGGGTGTCCTGCAAAAACTGAGTTATGGTGTGCCTCGATCACCTTTTGTCGCAACTGATCTGGAACAAACAGTCTCCCCGGAGGTCCAACAGGGGCGTCCCCCTGAGCCTCCAATACCTCCTCCTCAAGCTCAGAGCATACTGCCGAAACCACCACCCCCTCCTGAAGGATAGGAATCGGGTCGTCCGTATTCCCGGCCCCAGGGAAACTACGAGATAAGGCATCCGCCTTTACATTTTTTGACCCAGGACGATATGTAACGACAAAATTAAACCTGGTAAAAAACAATGACCACCTAGCTTGTCTGGGATTCAGACGTTTCGCGGACTCCAGATATAGCAGGTTCTTGTGATCGGTGATGACGGTGACCGGATGGACTGCCCCCTCCAAAAAATGGCGCCACTCCTCAAAAGCTAACTTAATGGCCAAGAGTTCCCTATTGCCGACATCGTAATTACTCTCAGCGGACGACAATTTTTTAGAGAAAAAGGCGCACGGATGCCACTTACCAGGGGACGAACCTTGTGACAATACTGCTCCCACCCCTACCTCGGAAGCGTCTACCTCTACAATGAATGGCTGTGACGCATCAGGTTGAATGAGTATGGGTGCCGAGGCAAAACATTTTTTCAAGGAGGAGAATGCTTGACAAGCCTTGTCAGACCACCTAGAAAAATCCGTCCCCTTTTTAGTCATGTCTGTGAGAGGCTAAACCATGGACGAGAAATTACGAATAAACTTCCGGTAATAATTAGCAAACCCCAAGAAACGTTGTAGTGCCTTAAGATTCTCTGGCCGATCCCACTCAAGAACTGCCCGCACTTTCCCAGGGTCCATACGAAAACCGGACGCTGAAACCAGGAAGCCTAAAAACTGGAGTTCCTGTACGGCGAACACACACTTTTCCCATTTGGCATACAGTTTATTATCCCACAAGATCTGTAACACCTGCCTAACGTGCTCCTGATGAGACACCAGATCCGGCGAGTAAATTAAGATATCATCCAGATATATGACAACAAACTGTCCCACCAGGCGGCGAAAAATGTCATTAACAAAGTGTTGGAACACCGCCGGGGCATTAGTCAGACCGAATGGCATGACAAGGTTCTCATAATGCCCCTCCGGAGTGTTAAACGCCGTCTTCCACTCATCCCCCTCCTTCATCCTAATCAGATTGTACGCCCCCCTGAGATCCAACTTAGAGAACCATTTGGCGCCCACGATCTGATTAAAGAGATCGGGAATAAGTGGGAGCGGATACGGATCTCGGACCGTAATCCGATTAAGTTCACGGAAATCCAGGCAAGGGCGTAGGCCTCCATCTTTCTTCTTAATAAAGAAGAACCCCGCAGCCACCGGTGAAGATGAAGGTCTAATATGCCCCTTAGCCAGACTTTCTGAAATATAATCCTTCATGGCCTGCCTCTCAGGACCAGAAAGGTTATACAACCTAGCTTTAAGTAACTTGGCCTCAGGGAGCAGTTTTACAGAACAGTCATACTCGCGATGAGGAGGTAGTTCCTGACACCCTTTCTCCGAGAATACATCCTCAAAGTCCGCCAGAAATGGAGGTAAGACCCAAGGAGTAACCGCACCGATGACCGTGTTCATGCAGTTTTTATTACAGAATTTACTCCATTGGCTTATCTCTCTGGTTTGCCAATTAATAACCGGGTTATGCTTAGTTAACCAAGGAAGGCCCAACACTATAGGAGTGGGAAGACCCTCCAACACGTAGCAAGACAACAGTTCTTTATGTATCGCCCCCACTTGAAGTTTTACGTCATGCACAGCTTGCAAAAAACTTCCCTGACCGAGAGGCCTGGCATCGATCGAGAATATGGGGATGGGTTTAGCCAACTCACTCAATCGCATACCTTGAACCCGGGCAAACCGAGCATCAACCAGATTAGCCCCGGCCCCACTATCCAGAAGAACAGATATCCTCTCAGTTCTCGTACCCACCACCACCTCCGCCGGTACGAGAAACTGAGACGAACCTAGGGACGAAATACCTACTCCCAGATTGCCGTCCACCGCACAACCTGGGATCAACAGTTTTCCGACGACTCTTCACTCTGCAAGGGACGGGACGGACACCCCCCAATAAAATGTCCCTTTCTCCCGCAGAAGAAACACGTTCCTGTCTTATGGCGCACCACCGGTCCCCTCCCCCGAAATGATGTCCCTCCTGATTGCATAGGCTCCTCTGGACTGACCAGGGGAACCACCATATGAGGGGACCTTGTAGAAGGTGGAGTCATCACAGGGGGCGGAGTTGCCCCGCACCTCTCCCGAAGCCGTCTGTCAACGCGAATAGCAAGGGCCATAGCGGCTTCCAGTGACACGGGAGAGTCATACTGTGCCAACACATCCTGTAATTTGTCGGATAAACCTTGACAAAACTGGCTCCTAAGAGCCGGGTCATTCCACTGGGTGTCCGTGGCCCACCTACGGAACTCCGAACAGAATTCCTCCGCCGGACGATCTCCCTGCTGGATCCTACGTAACTTAGACTCAGCAAGGGAGATCCGATCTGGGTCATCATACACGAGTCCCAGAGCAGCGAAAAACCTATCCACTGACTGAAGAGCCGGGGAGCCCGGGGGAAGAGAGAACGCCCAAGATTGAGGGTCCCCTTGTAGGAGCGAGATGACAATTCCCACCCTTTGATCTTCACTCCCCGATGACCGAGGCCGCAGCCGAAAGTACAACTTGCATGCCTCCCGGAAAACAAAAAACTTGTCCCGCCCCCCAGTGAACCTGTCAGGGAGAGCTACTTTAGGTTCTGGTCCGGCTTGCTCCTGAGGACACAAAACCTTGGACCTAACGTCCGCCAGCTCCATGGACAAACTCTGCAACTGCCGAGCTAGACCGGCTACTGGATCCATGGTAGCTGGAGAAAAACTAAGTGGATCGGTGAAAATGTCACGCTGTCTCTGTATACTGGAGGTAGGGGGCCTAAGCTGACCCTAAGCTGGGGCCCTGACTAATCCCTCAACCTGGAGGTACTGTTAAAGGTACAGAGGTCCAGGCCGCCAGCGTAACCCCTACCTCCTGAGGATCCCTGCACCTAAGTAATCTAGTCCTGAGAAGGACCCCGATCACAACAAAAGGGGACAAGTAATAATATGCCCACACACAGTACTTAGACGAACGAGACAGTACAAGGGAAAAACCAAAACCACCTTGCATACAAAAACTACACAACTACAACAGAGGGAACACCAACGGGAAAGGAGAAAAATGATAAAGCGAGGAAGGGAAAATACACTCCAAATACACTTATCTCAGAAACTCCAAATACCACGATCCGCTCTGTAAGTCTGTATGAAATGCTTTCACCGACACTTCCCTAACAGACCAGCAGGCATTTGAAGGAGTCTCACTACAGCAGCATTGATTGCAGCTGGGCGAGGCTGACCTCGTCTAGCACAGAGAGAGAGAGAATTAACTCCCTCACTGCCGAAAAACACAAAGCACCAAAAAGTCAGCTGCGAGAAGTCAGGCTGTGTAATCGTGACGATCTTCGTGGCAACACACCCGTGACAGTCCGTATAAAAAAAGCCGCAGACTTGTCAGGTATTTTTGCGCAGCACTCACAAAATGCGTTCTGCAAACTGATGACACACGGATGACAACTGTGCATCATCTGCGTGACACGTACCGGCGCCTGGGAATCAGCGGTACAGTTCGCGCTGATCCCCAGCAGCGGCCGCTGCTGGAAGGGGCTCTCATCATTGTCCCCTGCTTGCGCTGAGATCAGCGCGAGCAAGAGACAATGTTAAGAGTTGTAGGCAGCCCCGTCAACAACGAGTGTAAAATGAAGAATAAAATTAAAAAAAACACTTATACTCACCTTACACATTATGCCCTGAAGCCCAAGTCACCTGTAATATAAAAAACAACCATAATACTCACTTGTCCGACAAACTGCCCCACACCGTAATCAACATCTACGATCACTGATTTACAACCTGAATGGTGCCAAGATGCGACCGTGCAGGCTGTAAGTCAGGTCACAATGACCTGCTGAGAGCGCATCTTCAGTGACAAGCGATGAAATCATAGAGGTTTTAAACATTTTAGAGTTTTACGTTTCCAAACTCTCGCATCCGAGCTTGCCTGGAACAACGAGGCCCTGGTGTCCACCTTCTGGGGAGGTCTTTCCGGTCGGATCAAGGATGAGCTAGCCGGTCGTGACATCCCTTCCACCCTGGACGACCTGGTATCATTAACTACCCGGATTGACATCCGTTTTCAGGAACGTGCAAAGGAGACTACCCGGAAGAGAAGATTTCCGCCTCTCGCTCATGTATTCCAAAAGCCTGCCTCTCAACCAGCATTTCCCCGGGCATGTTCGCCTGAGCCCATGCAAATTGACCAAACCAAGATGGTCAAGTCTCGCCAGGAGATGCGCCGTGCCGAGGTGAGTTGCTTCTACTGTGGCAGTAAAGAGCATCTGACCAATCCTGCCCGGTGAGGCCGGGAAACTCCAGTGTCTAGGACCGCTTGGAGAGGTCATCCTAGGCAAGTGTAAATCCTCTCTGTACTTGACTCTGTCCTTTTCTGTTTCCAGTGGTGAGACCCGCTTCTTCGAGATTGCCCATCTGGATTCCGGAGCCGCTGGGAATTTCATTCAACAGGCTGTTGTGGAGCGGTATCAGATTCCTACTGTACGTCTGGCTGAACCGTTGGCGGTTGCCTCCGTGGATGGGAGGCTTCTTCTGGAGACCATATTACTCGTCACAGAGCCTGTAACCCTTCAGGTGGGAATGCTGCACTCAGAGAAGATCTCCTTTCATGTGCTGTCCAGTCTCTCTCACCCCCTCTTGCTTAGTCTTCCCTGGTTACAAAGACATGAGCCCATCCTGAATTGGAGATCTGGTGAAATGCCATGAGTCCTGCTTGGATCCGGTTCGTCCAGCTCGACCCCCGTCTACTCTGGCTAATCTACCTGGTCTGCCGGCACCCTACTGGTCCTATGCTGACGTCTTCGACAAAAAGGAAGCAGAGACTCTACCACCTCATAGGAGGCATGATTGCCCCATCAACCTGGTACCTGGTGCTTCTCCTCCCCGCGGGCGTATCTACCCCTTGTCGCTGGCTGAGACCCGGATTATGTCTGAATACATAGAGGAGAATCTTGCTAGGGGATTTATCCAGAAATCCACCTCTTCGGCTGGAGCAGGATTCTTCTTAGTCAAGAAGAAAGACGGCTCTCTACGTCTCTGTATCGATTACAGGGGTCTTAACCAGATTACCATCAAAAATAAGTACCCCCTGCCTCTCATCTCGGAGCTGTTCAACCGCCTTAAAGGCGTAAAGATCTTCACCAAGCTTGATCATTGTGGGGCATACAATTTAGTCCGGATCCACCAGGGAGACGAGTGGAAGACGATATTCAACATCCGGGATGGTCACTACAAATACCGCGTAATGCCCTTTGGTCTCTGTAATGCTCCAGCCATCATCCAGGAGCTGGTTAACGACATCTTCCGTGATCTCCTGTATTCTTGCATGGTGGTGTACCTGGACGATATCTTGGTCCTCTCTCCGGATCTGCCCTCACACCGGAGGGATGTCCGTCAGGTTCCACTAATGCTCCGGCAGAATCGCCTATACGCTAAATTCGAGAAATGCCTCTTTGAGCAGACCTCTCTACCATTCCTGGGCTATATTATCTCCGAGACTGGTCTGCGGATGGATCCCGAGAAGGTCTCTGCCGTCTTAAAGTGGCCCCGACCGGAGGGGTTGAAAGTGATTCAGCGATTCCTGGGCTTCACAAATTATTACCGCCTCTTCATTCCTCATTTCTCCTCCCAAACTGCTCCTATCTCCGCGCTCACCCGTAAAGGAGCAAATCCCAGGGAATGGACTTCCGAAGCGGAGGAGGCCTTCGTCTCCCTAAAACAAGCCTTCTCCTCCGCTCCTGTGCTACACCGCCAGGATTGCAACAAGCAGTTCTTCCTGGAGGTTGATGCATCCTCCTCCGGAGCCGGAGCGATGCTCACCCAGAAATCCTCGTCCGGGAGAATGGTAACCTGTGGCTTCTTCTCCAAGCTCTTCTCCTCATCTGAGCGCAATTACTCCATAGATCGTGAGCTGCTGGCCATCAAATTAGCGCTGGAGGGTTGCTCTGCACCAGGTGGTCATCTACACTGACCACAAAAACCTCGCTTATTTGCAGAACGCCCAAAGATTAAATCCGCGTCAGAACAGGTGGTCTCTATTCTTTGCCAGATTCTGCTTCACTCTGCATTACCGCCCGGCGGACAAGAACATTAAAGCTGACGCTCTATCCCACTCATTCTTGTCTTCTGACCAAGAGGAGGAGCCTCTACATATTATCAACCCCTCCAAAGTAATGACTGTGGCTCCGTTTGACCTGTCTCATCTTCCACCCGGTAAGACCTTTGTAGCGGTTCCAGTTCGTAAGAAGGTTCTACTCTGGGGCTAGTCATCCAAACTAGTCGGTCATGTTGGCCAGAGGACGATCTTTCTGCTCATCGCCCGACATTACTGGTGGCTTTCCCTGCTCAAGGATATTGCGGACTTCGCGGCTTGTTCCTCCTGTGCCCGTAACAAGGTTCCCAGGCACCTTCCATCCGGCCATCTTCTTCCTCTTCCCGTGCCTTCCACTCCATGGCAACACATTGCAATGGACTTCATTATGGAACTCCCTGTTTCTGCCGGTTGTACGGTCATTTGGGTGGTCGCTGACCGCTTTTCTAAAATGGCCCACTTCATCCCTCTGCCTGGTCTTCCATCTGCATCTGTGCTGGCTAAGGACTTCATCCATCACATTTTTCGTCTCCAGGCCTACCCCTCCACATTGTGTCTGATCGCGGGGTTCAGTTCACTTCGCGCTTCTGGAAAGCTACGTGTAAGCTGCTGGATGTCTCCTTGGATTTCTCCTCTGCTTAGCATCCTCAGTCCAATGGTCAAGTGGAATGTATCAACTAGGTCCTTACCAGCTTTCTTCGGCACTTTGTCAACGCTCACCATAACGATTGGGTTGAGCTCCTGCCCTGGGCCAAGTTCTTTTATAATAACCATGAGAGCGAGTCTTCCTCTAAATCTACGGTCAACATCCCCGGATTCCGTTTCCCGTCTCCTCTTCAGTGGACAATCCTGCCGCGGAGTCTCTGGTCAGCGAATTTTCAGCTATTTGGGAAGACACTAGATCTGCACTTCTTCAGTCCTCCGAGCGGATGAAGAAACATGCTGATAAGAGACGTCTGGATCTGCCTCTATTCCGTCCGGGAGACAAGGTCTGGCTCTCCTCCAAATATGTTCGTCTCAAGATACCTTCTTATAAGTTGGGTCCGCGGTTCATCGGTCCATTCAAGGTTCTGAACCAAATCAAGCCCGTGGCTTGCAAGCTGAAACTCCCAGTCACCTTAAGGATTCCCAACTCCTTTCATGTATCTCTCCTCAAACCTGTTGTCCTTAATTTTTTCTCTGACGATCCAGGTACCGTTCCAGCTCCAGTCTCTGCTGAGGACGTCTTTGAGGTAGAAAACATTTTGGCCACCAAGAGGGTAAGAGGAAAGACTTTCATTCTTGTGGATTGGAAGGGGTTTGGCCCTGAGGAGAGGTCTTGGGAACCCAGGGAGAACATTCATGCCCCTCATCTTCTTAAAAAATTTCTTGCGGGCCTAAAGAAGAGGGGGCGTAAAGGGGGGGGTACTGTAGCATAGGCGTCTCTGCCTCCTCCCGGGCAGGGACGCCGTTCCCCTCACCGCCGCGGTCCAGGTCCGGCGTCCTCCTGCTCCTGTGGCACGCACCGTGCACAGCTTCCCAGGCTCTGTGCTTAGGACGTGCGTGCGAGCGCGCCCTCGCTCTTAAAGGGGCCGCACGCGCCATCCTATAGAGTCCCCGGCCAATGGCCAGAGGACTGCCCCTATATAAGGCACCTCCTCCAAAATGTTATCTGTTGTGCCCGCCAGCCAGCTTACCTGGAGCACCTGCCTGTAACCTGCCGTGCCCGCCAGCCTGCCTACACAGAGCACCCATCTGGCCACCTGCCGAACCAGCCTGCTTAGCTACCCGGACCACCCGTCAGCCTTCCTGCCATGATCATCCACTGTACCGGTCAGTTCTTGCTTTCTGACCCGTGGAAGTCACCTGCTCTCACACAAGGTCGGTCCCAGAGTGGCACCTGGTCCACCTGCCCGGTCCCTCACTGGTTCACGGAGTCGATTGAGCCACCGTGCGACCTTGGTCAGGCCGAGTAGGCACTTAGTCACGACCCTTTGGTCCCTCCTTGCACCGAAGCATAGAGGTTCCACCACCCGGACCCATAACACTCTCTTCCCATTGAAAAAAATAAAGTTGAATCCAAAATGTCTGACTTCAAAATGGCCGCCATGGTCACCACCCATCTGGAAAAGTTTCCCCCCTCCCATATACTAATGTGCCACAAAAAAGAAGTTGATATCACCAAACATTCCCATTTACTTTAGGTGTATCCATATAAATGGCCCATCCTGTATATCACTGCACAATGTTGCTCTACTGTGTCCTGTTTGGTTTTTACACCTTCCACCATTTATTCTAGTTTCAATTTATGTGAGACCCCCTATACTCACTTATTTTCATATACAGGTGCATCTCAGTAAATTAGAATATCATCAAAAAATTAATTTATTTCAGTTCAATACAAAAAGTGAAACTCATATATTACATAGAGTCATTGCAAACTGAGTGATCTATTTCAAGTGTTTATTTCTGTTAATGTTGATGATTATGGCTTACAGCCAATGAAAACACAGAAGTCATTATCTCAGTAAATTAGAATACTTTATAACAACAGCTTGAAAAATGTTTTTAAATCCGAAATGTTGGCCTACTGAAATGTATGTTCAGTAAATGCCCTCAATACTTGGTCTGTGCTCCTTTTGCATCAATTTTTGATGATAATCTAATTTTAATCCATGATGGTGCAGTGTGTTGCTAATGGTAATGTTTGAGACTGTGGTCCCAGCTCTCTTCAGGTCATTGACCAGGTCCTCCTGTGCAGTTCTCGGCTGATTCCTGACCTTTCTCAGAATCATCCTTACCCAATGATGCGAGATCATACATTGTGATTTACTGGTTTTTATTTTCAGATTTTGTCTCTCAGTGAAGTGTACCTACGATAAAATTACAGTCCTCTCCCTTCTTTGTAGGTGGGAAAACTTGCAAAATCTGCAGTGCATCAATTACTTATTTTCCCCACTGTATACCAGGAAGGGGGGCCATATATACCATGATGAGGATCATATATACCAGAATGGGGGCCACATATATACCTGAATGGAAATCATATATATCTGCATTTATAAATGACACACTTTATGATATTCAATGCATTAATTATATTATATTTTTATTGTATTAAATTATTTTCCATTTCATATTGTTTTTCTGTATTTGTCACTATAGATATTATCATTAAAGGGAATCTGTCACCCCCCTGGGACTTTTCAGACCTCTACTATGGGCATACAGGTTATAGAAAAGTAAGTCTATACATACCTGTATGACCCATAGTAGAGGTCTGATTGCAGAGAAAAGTTTTTTATTCAGTTCTGTTTTGCACAGGTTTGGTGTCCGGGGGACGCCAAGAAATCCCTGTCTATCTCTTTTTTATTGCCCTAAATCCCCGCCTATATGCTTAGTTATCATATTCCCCCCTCCCCTGCATGTCACAGGGCCCTGTTACGTGCACTGCACTCCCTGACTTCCCGGGCATGCGCAAAGCGCTGCTCACATAGGGTGCTTTGCTTCCTCCCGGACCCGTCTCTCCATGCACTGCGCTGCACGGTTCTATTGTGCATGCCCCGGGGAGTCACTGTCACTTCCCAGCGCCTGCGCAGTAGAACTGTGTGGCGCAGAGCACACAGACGGGGCGGGGATGAAGCAAAGCGCGCTTTATGTGAGAGGCGCTTTGCGCATGCCCGGGGCGTGCGACGTGCAGGGGAGGTGGGAATATGATAACTAAGCATATAGGCGGGGATTTAGGGCAATAAAAAAGAGATAGACGGGGATTTCTTGGCGTCCCCCGGACACCAAGCCTGTGCAAAACAGAATTGAATAAAAAACTTTTCTCTGCAATCAGACCTCTACTATGGGCCATACAGGTATGTATAGATTTACTTTTCTATAACCTGTATGCCCATAGTAGAGGTCTGAAAAGTCCCAGGGGGGGTGACAGATTCCCTTTAATATGTATTTTATTTATGGCAATATTCAGGGTCGGACCGGCCTGGCGGGATATTGGGGAAATCCCCGGTGGGCCCCGATGAGAGAGTGAGAGAATTAGTTACAGGGGCCCTTTATAAGTGCGGGCCTTTTAAAAGCACGACCGAAGATGTAGCGTCACGTGCACATTACATTCAGCGGTGACAGTAGGCCCGCTGCAGTGACGCGCATACTTACATGATCTGGATAGGAGGAGGACGCAAGTTGCTGTTCTTTGTGGGCGGTGATACGCACCGCTCTCTGCTTTCGCTCTGCCTCAGCTGCCTGTAATGCTACCTGGCAGTGGTGTGGTGTCAGGTGACAAGCCGATGATGCTCTCTGCTCTCCCTGCTCCCAGGCCGGCTTCTGACACCGACCTTGCTCTCCTGTCCCGGCTCCTGCTTTTGGCCTTGTAAGTTGTAACACTGGCGGCGGCATCTGCGCGCCACTTTCTTCTCTTCTGCTCTCGGCCTTGTTGTAACACCGGCTCCAGGCTGGGTATGTGGACACCGGCACCGGCGCACCACCCTCTTCTCTCCTGCTCACGGCCTTGTAAGGGCAGCTCCGGGTATGTGGTGACCCGCACTCTGCGCTTGACTCTAACCAAGGCTGGAAACAAGGTTGCAGGCAGGCCTAGGCTACAGCTCTCCCTGCTTTTCAAGTGCAGTTTTCTGAGTGACTGTTCCCATCCAGCATTGGCCAACAAACAATAATATCATTTATACATTATGCATTGCACTCTAGGCCTCTTATATGAAATATAGATCACCGTCTTGGCCTCTCATATGACATACACAGTCTGTATATGTCATATAGGAGGCCAAGAGTGCGGTATACGACATATATGAGGCCTAGAGTGCGGGCGGCGGGTCTATATGATGTATACAACACACTCAGCCTCCTATATAAAGTATAGACTATAGGAGGCTGAGAGTGCAGTATACGTCATATATGAGGCCTAGAGTGCGGGCGGCGGGTCTATATGATGTATACAACACACTCAGCCTCCCATATGAAGTATATACTATAGGAGGCTGAGAGTGCAGTATACGTCATATATGAGGCCTAGAGTGCGGGCGGCGGGTCTATATGATCTATACAAACACTCAGCCTCCTATATAAAGTATAGACTATAGGAGGCTGAGAGTGTGGTATACGTCATATATGAGGCCTAGAGTGCGGGCGGCGGGTCTACATGATGTATACAACATACTCAGCCTCCTATATAAAGTATAGAGTATAGGAGGCTGAGAGTGCGGTATACGACATATATGAGGCCTAGAGTGCGGGCGGCGGGTCTACATGAAGTATACAACACACTCAGCCTCCTATATAAAGTATAGACTTTAGGAAGCTGAGAGTGCAGTATACGTCATATATGAGGCCTAGAGTGCGGGCGGCAGGTCTACATGATGTATACAAGGCATTCAGTCTCCTATATAAAGTTTAGACTATAGGAGGCTGAGAGTGCAGTATACGTCATATATGAGGCCTAGAGTGCGGGCGGCGGGTCTATATGATGTATACAACACACTCAGCCTCCTATATAAAGTATAGACTATAGGAGGCTGAGAGTGCGGTATATGTCACATATGAGGCCTAGAGTGCGGGCGGCGGGTCTACATGATGTATAGAACACACTCAGCATCCTATATAAAGTTTGGACTATAGGAGGCTGAGAGTGCGGTATACGTCATATATAAGGCTTAGAGTGCGGGCGGCGGGTCTATATTATGTATACAATGCACTCGGCTTTCTATATAAAGTATAGACTATAGGAGGCTGACAGTGCAGTATATGTCATATATGAGGCCTAGAGTCCGGGCGGCGGGTCTACAAGATGTATACAACACACTCAGCCTCCTATATAAAGTATAGACTATAGGAGGCTGAGAGTGCGGTATACGTCATATATGAGGCATAGAGTGCGGGCGGCAGGTCTGTATGATCTATACAACACACTCAGCCTCCTATATAAAGTACAGACTATAGGAGGCTGAGAGTGCGGTATACGTCATATATGAGGCCTAGAGTGCGGGCAGCGGGTCTATATGATGTATACAACACACTCAGCCTCCTATATAAAGTATAGAATACAGGAGGCTGAGAGTGCAGTATACGTCATATATGAGGCCTAGAGTGCGGGCGGCGGGCCTATATGATGTATTCAACACACTCAGCCTTCTATACAAAGTATAGACTATAGGAGGCTGAGAGTGCAGTATACATCAAATAAGAGGCCTACGGTGCAGGCGGCGGGTCTATATGATGTATGCAACACAATCAGCCTCCTATATAAAGTATATACTATAGGAGGCTGAGAGTGCGGTATACGTCATATATGAGGCCTAGAGTGCGGGCGGTGGGTCTACATGATGTATACAACACACTCAGCCTCATATATAAAGTATAAACTATAGGAGGCTGAGAGTGCGGTATACGTCATATATAAGGCTTAGAGTGTGGACGGCGGGTCTATATGATGTATACAACACACTCAGCCTCCTATATAAAGTATAGACTATAGGAGGCTGAGAGAGCGGTATACGTCATATATGAGGCCTAGAGTGCGGGTGGGGGTCTATATGATCTATACAACACACTCAGCCTCCTATATAAAGTATAGACTATAGGAAGCTGAGAGTGCAGTATACGTCATATATGAGGCCTAGAGTGCGGGCGGCAGGTCTATATGATTTATACAACACACTCAGCCTCCTATATAAAGTATATACTATAGGAGGCTGAGCGTGCGGTATATTTCATATATGAGGCCTAGAGTGCGGACGGCGGGTCTATATGATGTATACAACACACTCAGCCTCTTATATAAAGTATAGACTATAGGAGGCTGAGAGTGCGGTATATGTCATGTATGAGGCCTAGAGTGCGGACGGCGGGTCTACATGATGTATCCAACACACTCAGCCTTCTATATAAAGTATAGACTATAGGAAGCTGAGAGTGCAGTATACGTCATATATGAGGCTTAGAGTGTGGACGGGTCTACATGATGTATACAATGCACTCGGCCTCCTATATAAAGTATATACTATAGGAGGCTGAGAGTGCGGTATACATCATATATGAGGCTTAGAGTGCGGACGGGACTACATGATGTATACAATGCACTCGGCCTTCTATATAAAGTATATACTATAGGAGGCTGAGAGTGCGGTATATGTCATGTATGAGGCCTAGAGTGCGGACGGCGGGTCTACATGATGTATCCAACACACTTAGCCTTCTATATAAAGTATAGACTATAGGAAGCTGAGAGTGCAGTATGCGTCATATATGAGGCTTAGAGTGTGGACGGGTCTACATGATGTATACAATGCACTCGGCCTCCTATATAAAGTATATACTATAGGAGGCTGAGAGTGCGGTATACATCATATATGAGGCTTAGAGTGCGGACGGGACTACATGATGTATACAACGCACTCGGCCTTCTATATAAAGTATATACTATAGGAGGCTGAGAGTGCGGTAAATGTTATATATGAGGCTTAGAGTGCGGACGGGCCTACATGATGTATATAACGCACTCGGCCTCCTATATAAAGTATAGATTATAGGAGGCTGAGAGTGTGGTAAATGTTACATATGAGGCTTAGAGTGTGGACGGGCCTATATGTTGTATATAACACGCTTGACGCGCCCCCAGGGCCGTGGGGTACTCGGCAGCCGGGCCTATGGATGCCGGTTTGGGGAATATCACGGTGGCTGGCCTGTTCCGTGACCCAGGGCGGTCAGTGAAAAGGGGGGTTTTAATTTATAGGGGATTTGTAAAGTTCGTGACGCCACCTGTGGATTGCGGCTAAAGGGAGCCGCCGCTGTGAAGCAGTCCTCTGGAGATGGTGTTCGGCAGCAGGGATGGTGTGGCTCTCCACAGGTAGAGCTAGCTCCAGGGCAGTGTAGAAAGTGTAAGTTGCGCTGGGCGTTGTAGTGCCGGGAGGGAGAGCTGGCGCAGATGAAAGATTGGACGGAGGCAGTACAGTGCAGTCATCCGAGTTTTTACTCACAGCTCTTATGACAGTTCCACTGGTGCACTGTACGGGTGCTAGCCTCCCACGTCGCGCTGCGTTCACCAGGAAGGGGTTCAGTTCTTCCTCAGGCAGTTAGGAGTACCTGACAGAAACCCACTTTCTTGTGTTCCTAGCTAGACTGTCTTCACGTTGGGTCTTTCTCCCTCCTGCCCTGCGCTTCCCCACTCTGAATCCTGCTCGGGTGCTTTGAAGTCCCTCCTGTTTCGTTGGAGTTCCCAGACCTGCTTGACCCTCACGGGGATTAGAATGAGGCTTCGGCAACTGACTATACAAGCCAGAAGCCTCCGGTTTTCCCAGCCGAGACTTAGAGTAACACGGCTGGACCAGGGGCCGGTCCCCTTCTTGTGGCCTACGATCCCTCTGTCTTCTGACAGATTCGGGGCGTATGGGTGCTGTCCTGCACCCCCTAGGATCCCTTCAACAGATCGGAGCCTACTCCCTGCTCCCCTCCTGGGCCTCTAGGACTAGGCCATACTCGTGGAGCCGAGCTCCTAAAGAGACTCTGCTCCCAGACTGTTCTTCTGAACTGTCCTCTCACTAACTGATCTGCCACCCTAAGATGACTTCCCTTTATATACCTACTTCTCCATGTGCTCCCCCTAACTTCTTCCTCCACCCACACCCAGTACTGGTTCCCCCTACCTTTGGGTTCCCCCCACTCCAGCCAGGGACAGAGCTCAGCAGAAAACACATTGCATTTTGTCCTTCCAGCTGGCATGGAGCGGTGTAGTGTTGAATGTGGGTGCTGGGGTTCCGGGCAGCACTCCCTCCTTACATGAGAGAAGGGAGACACCACACCTCTGGTTGAGGTGCAGTACCTCTGTGGCGACTGAACCCTCAAGGGCGCCACACACTCAGCCTCCTATATGAAGTATACACTGTGTGCAGAATTATTAGGCAAGTTGTATTTTAGAGGATTATTTTTATTATTGATCAACAACTATGTTCTCAATCAACCGAAAAGACTCATAAATATCCAAGCTTAATATTTTTGGAAGTTGGAGTGGTTTTTTTTTTTAGATTTGGCTATCTTAGGAGGATATCTGTTTGTACAAGTAACTATTACTGTGCAGAATTATTAAGCAACTTAATAAAAACCAAATATAATCCCATCTCACTTGTTTATTTTCACCAGGTAAACCAATATCAGTGCACAAAATTTAGAAATAAACATTTCTGACATGCAAAAACAAAAAACAAAAAAATTAGTGATCAATATAGCCACCTTTCTTTATGATGACACTCAACAGCCTTCCATTTATAGATTCTGTCAGTTGCTTGATCTGTTTTCGATCAACATTGAGTGCAGCAGTCACCACAGCCTCCCAGACACTGTTCCGAGAGGTGTACTGTTTTCCCTCCCTGTAGATCTCACATTTTATGATGGACCACAGGTTCTCTATGGGGTTCAGATCAGGTGAACAAGGCGGCCATGTCATTATTTTTTCTTCTTTTAGATCTTTACTGGCCAGCCACGCTGTGAAGTAGTTGGATGCATGTGATGGTGCATTGTCCTGCATGAAAATCATGTTTTTCTTGAACGATATCGACTTCTTACTTACTATTGCTTGAAGAAGTTGTCTTCCAGAAACTGGCAGTAGGTCTGGGAGATGAGATTCACTCCATCCTCAACCCTAAAAGGTCCCACAAGTTCACCTTTGATGATACCAGCCCATACCAATACCCCGCCTCCACCTTGCTGGTGTCTGAGTCGGAGTGGAGCTCTCTGCCCTTTACTGATCCAGCCTCTGGCCGATCCATCTGGCCCATCAAGAGTCTCTCTCATTTCATCAGTCCATAAAACTTTTGAAAAATGAGTCTTAAGATATTTCTTGACCCATTCTTGACGTTTTATCTTATGTTTCTTGTTCAAAGGTGGTCGTTTTTCAGCCTTCCTTACCTTGGCCATGTCCCTGAGTATCGCACACCTTGTGCTTTTTGATACTCCAGTAATGTTGCAGCTCTGAAATATGGCAAAACTGGTGGCGAATGGCATCTTGGCAGCTTCACGCTTGATTTTCCTCAATTCATGGACAGTTATTTTGCGCCTTTTTTGGCCAACACGCTTCTTACGACCCTGTTGGCTATTTGCCATCAAATACTTGATTGTTTGGTGATCACTAGTGTTGAGCCACCCCCGTAGTGTTCGAGTTCGGTTCGGTTCGTCGAACACCCGTGTGTTCGCCGAACTGTTCGTCGAACTGTTCGTCGAACACCTTCGAACACCGTTAAAACCAATGGCAGGCAAACAAAAACACATAGAAACACATAGAAAACACCTTCAAAGGTGTCCAAAAGCTGACAAACTGCTCAGAAGACACAACTAACACATGGAAAAGTGACAAGTACATATAGTCATGCGAAAAGAAAAGAGGTGGAGGAGTAAAAGGAGGGGGAGACACAGATATAGGCATGTCATGCCCTTCTAAAATCCAAAAAGTGAGAAGCCGACACGGCCAGTCCGCTCCTGCCCGTGCCACCTCCGTGTCGCCGGGTTTGTGCCAGAGCCACGGTGAACCCTGACGGCCAGCCCCCCTCTCCCAATACTGGTGCCTGTCCGCTGGTGGGTCGAGAGAGCCCCCCTGTGGTGGAGGCAGCTCTAAGCTTTTTAATTTAAATTGTCCCTCTAATTTGAATGAATACACTTTAAATCCATTTACAAGGATCTATTGGAGGGCAAGTCTCATGCCAGCAGCCGCGTAATTCCAGCTCCAGTAGCGTCCACTAAAGCTGCTGCAGTTAAAAAGCTTTTATAAGGATCGAGCTCGGCTGTCCACCGCAAGGCATCCTAGTGCCAGTCCCAGCCCCTATGCCTTGGGGTGCCTCCTGATGCTCTTCACTGAGTATCCCGTGGTCCCGAAGCATTTCCTTTGAAAAAATTAAGTGTCCAAACTACAGGTGGTGTAGCTTGCTTAACAGCCGGGATAATCCGCTGACTAGCAGACACTTCTACTAGGCACAAAGTATTTCCTGGGCTAGATGCAGTTAAAAATTTGTAAGTAGATACTCTCGTTGGATGCTGAGAAAGCATTCCATAGAGTCTCCTGGCACGCCATATATGATTCTCTTAAAAAGCTTGGGGTAGGGGTCTAGGGGACCCTTTTATAGCCAAAATCACGGCCCTGTATCACAATACGTCACCTAGGCTGAAGATAAATGGAACTGTAGCACCCAGGGCTCGGTTGCTACAGACGTATTGCACCTCACCCAGAGGTGTGATATCTCACTCTCAGATAAGGATGGAGTGTGGATCAGGACCCGACACCTGCATGCATTACACCACATTGCCGTGGGGCAGGGCGACCAATATGCCCCTGAGATGGGCACGACAGTCCCTGTCCCTGGCTGGAGTGGGGGGAGGGAACACTGAGGAAGGGGAACCCTGCAGTGCAGGAGCAGGGAGGAAGCAGTTCCTGGGTGCATTGAGAAGGGAGTATAAAAGGTGGGCACCATCTTAGTTCAGTGCAGAGAAGTCTGAGCAGAAGTGGCAGGGAGCAGGGGCTCTGCATGAGCTCTGCTCCGGAGGCGGGCCTAGTAACAGAGGCCCAGGCCTGCAAGAGGGAGAAGGAAGGAAGAGGAGCGGAGAAGGCTCCAGGAACGAGGAATGAAGGGATCCCAGGGGTGCGGACGGGCGAGTCGCCACCGCACGCCCGAATCCACCTGCGTGGAGGGGTCAGGCCAAAGGGGGAGACCGGTCCCCGAACTAGTGGAGGCAGGAAACGACCCTCAGCTAGAAACCGGAGGCTCTGACATTTTATGTGGCGCAGCCCCTTGCTCCACCCGCTAGGAAGGCACCACATAGGGTCAGGGAAACTGGCGCCAAGTTTACCAAGAGGAGGCCCGAGGCAGCCGGACAGAAGTGTTGGTAAGAAAGGCCAGACAAAGGACACACAAAGGGGGTCCTGTGAAGCGCTCCAAAGTTATCTGGGAGTTGTCTGAGCCCCTCACCTGGTGAGCACAGTACGACGTGGGCAGCCGTTACCTGCAGACGTGGTCTGGATAATAAGAACTGTGAGTAAAGGCCCTGAACTGCATCACTGACTCCGTGTCGTTACTGCTGCTGCCCTGCACCATCACCCCCATCCTCCGCATACACTGCCCTGAAGCTATACTCCTCCCGTGGGGAGTTATGCTACGCTCTGCTGCACCCACAACACCAGCCTTAGCGGTCTGCCCTGTAGCGGCGGTTCACTCTGACCGCAATCCACGGGTGGCGTAGTCGGACATTTAAACATCAAAACCACATAAATAGTTCCGCCACTGGTTTGACCGCCCTGAGCCACGGAACCGGATCGCCGCCACGAAGACTACAACCACCAGCATCCACCAAAAAGGGTCCGGCTCCGGGTGTCCCAAGGCCCAGGGGGTGCGTCAGAACATTTTCATCACCTTTCACAATCACCAATGGGACAAGGCAGGGATGTCCTCTGTCCCCTCTCTTATACATCCTAGTGACGGAGCACCTGCTCTCATCAATTCGCCATAACCCCAATATTAGGTGGATTGAGGTGGGAGGCACCGAGTACAAGTGGTCTCTATTTGCTGATGATGTCCTAGTATATATCACTCAATCACATATATCCATCCCTGCTGTTATGGCTGAAATAGATCACTTTGTTACATGGTAAAATTTTAAAATCAATGCAGCGAAGTCTGAGGCCCTCGATGTCTCCCTCCCTAAATCCATATAGGATTCCATCCAGTCCAACTTTCCCTTTGCCTGGCCCTCACAGGGTATCAAATACTTAGGAATTCCTATTCATAGAGACCTCTCCCATCTATGTTATCTTAATTTTGGGCCCTTTATTGAACAATTCCATACAGACCACGGTTGGCAAGTTAGAACTGTAAGATTCACTACGTGAACCACTGGTGTTTTGTGGAAAAGCACATGTACACCGCGTTCCAAATTATTATGCAAAAAGTGTTTAGGAGTGATAAGGGAAGAATTTGTTTGTTTGTCAGTTAAACTCATTGATGGTGATGTGTGTCAGGGCTCTTTATATCACTGTAAGCAATTGCAGACACCTGTGCTAATTAGTTTGGCAGGTGTGTCCAATGAAAGGCAAGACTACTTAAGAAGGCTCTCTCACATTATTAAGCAGCCTACATTTTCTGCCAAAATGGGAAAGAAAAAGGATGTGTTGGCTGCTGAGAAGCAACAAATTGTGGAGTGTTTAGGTCAAGGCATGACTACAATCAACATTGTGCGATGATCAGGATGAAGTGTCTTGGCAATCAAGAAGTATGTAGCTGATTCACAGTACACACGTGTGCGTGCTGATAAGGGCAAATTGAGGACTCTTTCCTACAGGCAATTACGTCAGGTTGAAAGAGCAGCGGCAAAAAAGCCTTGTCATAGCAGCAGACAAGTTTTTGAAGCTGCTTGTGCCTCCAACGTCCCCCGAACAACAAGATGCAGGGTCCTTCAGAGGTTTGCAGCTGTGCATACGCCATCCTGTCGACCTCCTCTATCCACTTCACACAAGCAGAAACGGCTCCAGTGGGCCAAACATTACATGAAGACTGATTTCAAAACTGTTTTGTTCACGGATGAGTGCCGTGCAGCGCTCGATGGTCCAGATGAATGGAGTGGAGGATGGCTGGTTGATGGACACCCCACGCAAACACGGCTACAGCGCCAACAAGGAGGATGTGGAGTAATGTTTTGGGCTGGAATCATGGGGAGAGAGATTGTCGGCCCCTTTAGGATCCCTGAAGGCGCTAAAGATGAACTCCATAATGTATGTGGATTTTCTCAAACAGCACTTCCTGCCATGGTTCAAGAAGAAGAACCGTGTATTTCACAGCAAGATCATTTTTCTGCATGATAATGCACCATCTCATGCTGCACATAAAACATCTGCATCTCTGGCTGATATGGGCATAAAAGGGGACAAACTTATGGTGTGACCCCCATGCTCCCCTGACCTCTACCCCATTCAGAACCTTTGGAGCATCATTAAAAGGAGTGTCTATGATGGCGGGAGGCAGTTCACATCTAAGCAACAGCTCTGGGAGGGTATTCTGTCCTCATGCAAAGCAATTGAAGCAGAAACCATCCAAAACCTGACAAATTCAATGGACGAGAGAGTTCAGAAGCTCCTTTCGAACAAGGGGTCCTATGTGAAAATGTAACATCACCTAGAATAAAGTTTTGAGTTGAAAACTGTTTGATTTCAGTTTCTAACAACCTGCTAATGCTTATAATTTCAAAAATGACCATTTTTTTGGTCTTTATTAAAATGAAAAGGTTGATCGAAAAGTTTGGGGGATCTAAGAGTGTGGCAACCCAGTAGTCATGATTACTTCGAATTCTGACAATATGAGGGTCATGCTGCAGGTAGTGCAGCAAGAAGGCACTTATGTGTCTTGCGCATCTCGGAGCCCCAAAATTATTTTCTGGGCTAGATGCAGCTAAAAATTATTTTTAATTTTAAATCTGGTGGACCTTATTATAGATGGCCTAATAGGATCAGTGCTGCACACTGCTACAAAGCCCAAATTATTTTCCAGTCAAGATACAGATAAACATGATTAGTAATTTGAAAGCTTAAAACGTTTGGTAGGGTGATTTTAACCAATCATCAAGCTTTTACTGTCCCCAGGATGACACAGGGGTAGAAAAGTCATTTCGGATCCATGATTTGTTCATCTTTATGAACGTGAGTCTGTCTACATTATCAGTGGAGAGCCGCGTGCGCTTATCTGTCAGCACACCACCAGCAGCGCTGAACACACGTTCAGACAGAACGCTGGCTGCGGGGCATGACAAGATCTCCAAGGCGTAAGTGGCTAGCTCCGGCCATTTATCCAGATTGGAAGCCCAAAAAGAGCAAGGGTCCAGTGACACAGTCGTGGCTTCAATGTTTACTTGGAGATACTCCTGTACCATCGTCTCTAGGCGTTGACTATGTGTCAGACTTCTTGTCTCCTGTGGCCTTGCAAAGGATGGGCTAAAAAAGTGGTGAAATGATTCCGCAAAATTGATGTTACCAGCAGATACTGTGGTTCTGTTACGGTTTGAGTGCTGAACACTTGACGGTCCCACGGTTGGCAAGTTGGAACTGTGAGATTCACTACGTGCACCACTGGTATTTTGTGGAAAAGCACATGTAAGATTCTGCAACAGTCTCTGCTGATACTCCTGCATGCGTGCATCCCTTTCTATGGCAGGAATAATTTCTGCAAATTTACTTTTGTACCGGGGATCTAACAGTGTGGCAACCCAGTAGTCAGGATTATTTCTAATTCTCACAATTCGAGGGTCATGTTGCAGGTAGTGCAGCAAGAAGGCACTCATGTGTGTTGCGCATCCAGGAGCACCAAGTCCCTGTTGTGTTGGTGGCGAGGTAACAATCATGCTTCCTTCCTCTGTCCTCTCCCCCCAACCTCGCACAACAGAAATGTGATCAAGGTCTCCCTCTGATGAGTCTTCCATCAGTTCGTCCTCCACTTCTTCCTGGGCTCCTGCACCTTCCTCACTAGTTTGGCTGCTACCATGCGCACTGGTAAAATCATCTCCCCCACCCTCACATGCCTGCCGCCTTGGTGCTGCCGACCGTCTGGACCTTGCAGATGTTAGCCCTTCCGCATACAACTCCTCCTCCTCTACTTCCTCCACCTCCTCTTGTGCCACCACCTGACTCCGAATTCTGTTTAACATGTGCTCCAGCATGTAAATCACCGGAATAGTCATGCTGATAATGGCATCGTCAGCACTAAACATCTTCGTCGCCATTTCAAAACTGTGCAGAAGGGTGCATAGGTCCCTGATCTGAGACCACTCCTCCAGCGTGATTTGCCCCACCTCTGAATCTCGTTGGCCCAGGCTATACGTCAGAACGTATTGCACCAGGGCTTGTCGGTGCTGCCACAGTCGCTGCAACATGTGCAGAGTTGAATTCCACCGGGTAGGCACATCGCATTTTAGCCGGTGAAGTGGCAGGCCCAACGACTTCTGTAGAGATGTAAGTCGCTGAGCTGCGGGATGCGAACGGCGGAAGTGAGCACACAGCGACCGTGCCCTCTGCAGAAGGCCATCTAGTCTGGGATAGTGGGCTAAAAATTGCTGGACAACCAGGTTCAACACGTGAGCCATACAAGGCACGTGTGTGACATTGCCCCGGCGAAGGGCCGCACCCAGGTTTGCAGCATTGTCGCACACGGCCTTCCCTGGTTTCAGGTCCAGTGGAGACAACCATTCATGAAATTGGTTCTCCAGAGCTGACCACAACTCCTCAGCTGTGTGACTCACATTTCCCAGACATTTCAATGTAAAAACCGCCTGATGACGTTGAGCCCTACTGCCAGCATAGTAAGGAGGTGTGCAGGATCCTTTCTGCGCAGTTAGAAAGCTTGTGGCATGACCAGACAGGCTTTGGGTGCAGGTGGAAGACCGAGAGGAGGTTGAGGAGGCAGAAGCAGTGGAGGAACTTTGACATAAAGAGGATTGACGCACAACTCGTGGGGACGGCAAGACTTGGACAGCAGCCCCTTGTCCTGCTGTCACCATAGTTACCCAGTGCCCAGTCAGCGACATGTAACGCCCCTGTCCATGCCTACTTGTCCAAGTGTCTGTGGTGAAATGCACCCTGTCACACACAGAGTTTCTCAAAGAAGCGGTGATGTTGTGTGCGACATGCTGGTGGAGCGCAGGCACACCTTTCTTTGAGAAGTAGTGCCGACTGGGCATCTGGTACTGGGGCACTGCGACGGACATAAGGTCTCGAAAATCCTCTGTGTCCACCAGGCGGAAAGGCAGCATTTCTGTAGCCAAGAGCTTGCAGATGGTGAAATTCAACCTCTTAGCTTTCTCATGGCTAGGAGGAAATGGTCTTTTACTTGTCCACATCTGAGGGACCGAGGGCTGGCTATTGTGCTTAGACGGGGTTGATAAGGGTGTCCCCGGCAAACTGCCGGTCTGTGAGGAAGATGCAGGCGGACATGTTAGGTTGCCTTGATCCAAAGGTGGTGCTATCGATGTCGGACAGCGCTCAAGACCAGCTGGTGTTACCACCTCCAAAGAAAATGATGACCTGCCAATCACGCTGGCTGTTGCGGGTAAAGAGGTGGCAGGTCTGCGCCCCAAAACAGGTGTGACTGCTGTCCCCCCAGTCACAGAGGATGAAGAGGCCGCGGATGCACAAGATATGGCAGACGGTGGTTGGCCCGGCCGGCTAGGCCGCATTGTAGCACACTGAGCTTCCCACTGCAACTTATGCTTCATGTCCATGTGCCGGTTCATGCATGAAGTACTCAAACTATGTATTTTTTGGCCTCTACTTAGCTTTTGCTGACAAATGTTACAGATAACACGAGTTGGGTCATCTTTATCGATCTGAAAAAATGCCCAGGCTATGCAAGGCTTAGCACCCATGCGACCTGAAGAGCCACCACGACTTGTGGTGAGAGGCAGAGTTGTGTTTGAGGATGCAGTTGTTGACGTGCTTCCAGTACTACGTCTCTGTCCAGGAAGGCGCAACCTGACCTCGTCGTCACTAGCATCTTCCTCCACCTCCTCTGCTGACCTCATCTCTTGGCTGACTGTGGGTTGACAGTAAGTGGGATCTCCGACCTCATCATCATCACCCTGTGCGTTATCACACCCGTCGTCCTCAGAGCCAACCTGTTCCTGCCCTGACAAAAAACTAAAGTTGTCGCTCCAATCAGGTATTTGAGTCTTATCATCGTCTTCCTCATTGTCTCCACCAACAGGAGTTACAGTTTGGGAATGAGGGTCTACATTATGGTCAGAACCTTCTGCGTCTGGTCCTGGATCCGACTCATAAAGATTCTGGGCATCAGTGCAGATCATTTCCTCGTCTGGATTCACAGAAGCGCTGGAGTCGACCTCTGATTCCCAGGCTATAGTATGAGTAAACAGCTCTGCAGACTCAACCATCTGTTCTACCTCATACTCAGACGGGCAGCTGGAGATTTGGGAGCTGTGAGGAAGCAAGTGCGATTTGGGTGACACCTTTGAGGACTGGAGTATTTGTGATGTTGAAGTTGATGTGGAGGAGAGCCCACTTAAAGGAGCACTTGATATCCGTTGAAGCACCTGCTGTTTTTGTGCCTCATCTGGAATTTGTAGCGATTGGCGTGGCCGTAAGAAAGGGATCTTATCACATTGTCCGCTAAAAGAAGTAGACATTTTAGTTTGGCTGGAAGATGGTCTTTCTTCTGCACCTACCCCACGGACACAACCTTTTTTCCCCTTCCCAACACGCCTATTCCCCTTTCCACCAGCAGCAGGCCTTTTTCCACTCATTTTGGTGGTTAACTAATTCACAACTCTGGAGTTGTTTGCACAAAAAAACAATGGATGGTAACCGAGCAGAGCTGAGTGGCCAAACTGTTGTATTAGGCCAAAACTATTGGCTGGGTTAGATGCAGAAAAAAATTATTTTTAATTTGCAACCTGATGGAGGTCAGTATAGATGGACTAATAGACCAAGTCCCACACACCGCTAGAAGCCCAAATATTTTTTCAGAGCTAGATGCAGAAAAAAATTATATTCAATTTGCAACCTGCTGGAGGTCAGTATAGAAGGACTAATAGAACAAGTCCCACACACTGCTAGAAGCCCAAATATTTTTTCAGAGCTAAATGAAGAAAAAAATTATTTTTAATTTGCAACCTGATGGAGGTCAGTATAGATGGACTAATAGACCAAGTCCCACACACTGCTAGAAGCCCAAATATTTTTTCAGAGCTAGATGCAGAAAAAAATTATTTTTAATTTGCAACCTGATGGAGGTCAGTATAGATGGACTAATAGACCAAGTCCCACACACCGCTAGAAGCCCAAATATTTTTTCAGAGCTAGATGCAGAAAAAAATTATATTCAATTTGCAACCTGCTGGAGGTCAGTATAGAAGGACTAATAGAACAAGTCCCACACACTGCTAGAAGCCCAAATATTTTTTCAGAGCTAAATGAAGAAAAAAATTATTTTTAATTTGCAACCTGATGGAGGTCAGTATAGATGGACTAATAGACCAAGTCCCACACACTGCTAGAAGCCCAAATATTTTTTCAGAGCTAGATGCAGAAAATTTTTTTATTCAATTTGCAACCTGATGGAGGTCAGTATAGATGGACTAATAGACCAAGTCCCACACACTGCTAGAAGCCCAAATATTTTTTCAGAGCTAGATGCAGAAAAAAATTATTTTTAATTTGCAACCTGATGGAGGTCAGTATAGATGGACTAATAGACCAAGTCCCACACACCGCTAGAAGCCCAAATATTTTTTCAGAGCTAGATGCAGAAAATTTTTTTATTCAATTTGCAACCTGATGGAGGTCAGTATAGATGGACTAATAGACCAAGTCCCACACACTGCTAGAAGCCCAAATATTTTTTCAGAGCTAGATGCAGAAAAAAATTATTTTTAATTTGCAACCTGATGGAGGTCAGTATAGATGGACTAATAGACCAAGTCCCACACACCGCTAGAAGCCCAAATATTTTTTCAGAGCTAGATGCAGAAAAAAATTATATTCAATTTGCAACCTGCTGGAGGTCAGTATAGAAGGACTAATAGAACAAGTCCCACACACTGCTAGAAGCCCAAATATTTTTTCAGAGCTAAATGAAGAAAAAAATTATTTTTAATTTGCAACCTGATGGAGGTCAGTATAGATGGACTAATAGACCAAGTCCCACACACTGCTAGAAGCCCAAATATTTTTTTCAGAGCTAGATGCAGAAAAAAATTATTTTTAATTTGCAACCTGATGGAGGTCAGTATAGATGGACTAATAGACCAAGTCCCACACACCGCTAGAAGCCCAAATATTTTTTCAGAGCTAGATGCAGAAAAAAATTATATTCAATTTGCAACCTGCTGGAGGTCAGTATAGAAGGACTAATAGAACAAGTCCCACACACTGCTAGAAGCCCAAATATTTTTTCAGAGCTAAATGAAGAAAAAAATTATTTTTAATTTGCAACCTGATGGAGGTCAGTATAGATGGACTAATAGACCAAGTCCCACACACTGCTAGAAGCCCAAATATTTTTTCAGAGCTAGATGCAGAAAAAAATTATATTCAGTTTGCAACCTGATGGAGGTCAGTATAGATGGACTAATAGAATGATGCTATGCCCAAAAGATTTTACTTCACTAGGTGCAGTAAAAAAATTGGTATTCTATACACAGGTGGTATATCTTGCAACACAGATAGGCTACTCCACTGACTAACACACTCTGCAATAGGCCAAAAAGGATTAGCTTTGCTAGATTCAGCCAAATGCTGTGAAAAAAACTTGCACAGCACTGGCACAGACCTGCCTGGCAAAAACTGATAGGAACTCATGTAACCTAGTCCTGAAAAGGACTCCAATTACAATTAGTCTTTACTCCCACAATCTATCTATTTAAGAGCACAGACCTGCTTGATAAAAGTCGTAGGAAATGCTGTAACCTAGTCCTTAAAAGGACTGCAATCACAACTATTCCCTACTCCCAAGCTATCTGTATATTTATGCGAAAATTGGCTTGAAATTAACAAGGTATAGCGCACACAGCAACAGCGGTGCCGTCTAACACGCAGCTGCAGCAGTGAGAAAATGGTGGCGACGGGGAAAATGGCTTGGTCTTATAGGGCAAGGACATGTGACATACACTGCCAATCACACATGCCCTTGCTTGTGTGAAAAAAAGCACTTCCCTCCGTGTGTGCGCTGCTGATAGGCTGACAGATTGCACCTCCCCACTGCAAATGCGGGAAAGAGAAAAAAAAATGGAGATCTTCATTGTTCCTGCAGAGATCCATCCCCTGCCCCTCCCCCCGCCCCGCTGTACACTCAAACTGCGTATTAACATTAATTTTCATCATTACTGAGAAAAAATCCAGTTATGATTTTGGTGCACGAACAGTTATCGAACATAACCTTGAACAGCCGAATTTTTCTCAAATTGTTCGTGTTCGCCGACCGGCTCGAACACCGCCCAAAACAGCTCGAATTTGAGATTGGCGAACAGTTCGAGTAGAACAACGCTCATCTCTAGTGATCACGCTTCAAAAGTTTGGAAATTTCAAGACTGCTGCATCCCTCTGCAAGACATCAAACAATTTTGGACTTTTCAGAGCCCGTCAAATCTCTCTTCTGACCCAGTATATAGGGTGTTGATGTCAATAGTCAACACACCTCCTCATTACAGAGATGCACATCACCAGATTTACTTAATTGGTAGTTGGCTCTCAAGCCTATGCAGCTTGGAGTAGGACAACATGTGTAAAAAGTATCATGTGATCAAAATACTCATTTGCCTAATAATTCTGCACGCGGTGTAGATTATAGGAGGCTGAGAGTGCGGTAAATGTTATATATGAGGTTAGAGTGCGGAAGGGCCTACATGATGTATATAACGCACTCGGCCTCCTATATAAAGTATAGACTATAGGAGGCTGAGAGTGCGGTATACGTCATATATGAGGCCTAGAGTGCGGGCGACGGGTCTACATGATGTATACAATGCACTCAGCCTCCTATATAAAGTACAGAATATAGGAGGCTGAGAGTGCGGTATACGTCATATATGAGGCCTAGAGTGCGGGCGGCGGGTCTACATGATGTATACAACACCCTCAGCCTCCTATATAAAGTATAGACTATAGGAGGCTGAGAGTGCGGTATACGTCATATATGAGGCTTAGAGTGCGGACGGGCCTACATGATGTATACAACGCACTCGGCCTCCTATATAAAGTATATACTATAGGAGGCTGAGAGTGAGGTAAATGTTATATATGAGGCTTAGAGTGAGGACGGGCCTACATGATGTATATAACTCACTCGGCCTCCTATATAAAGTATAGACTATAGGAGGCTGAGAGTGCAGTATACGTCATATATGAGACCTAGAGTGTGGGCGGCGGGTCTATATGATGTATACAACACACTCAGCCTCCCATATAAAGTATATACTATAGGAGGCTGAGAGTGCGGTATTCGTCATATATGAGGCCTAGAGTGCGGGCGGCGGGTCTATATGATCTATACAAACACTCAGCCTCCTATATAAAGTATAGACTATAGGAGGCTGAGAGTGTGGTATACGTCATATATGAGGCCTAGAGTGCGGGCGGCGGGTCTATATGATGTATACAACACACTCAGCCTCCTATATAAAGTATAGACTATAGGAGGCTGAGAGTGCAGTATACGTCATATATGAGGACTAGAGTGCGGGCAGCGGGTCTATATGATGTATACAACACACTCAGCCTCCTATATAATGTATAGACTATAGGAGGCTGAGAGTGCAGTATACGTTATATATGAGGCCTAGAGTGCGGGCGGCGGGTCTACATGATGTATACAACACACTCAGCCTTCTATATAAAGTATAGACTATAGGAAGCTGAGAGTGCAGTATATGGTCATATATGAGGCTTAGAGTGCGGACGGGTATACATGATGTATACAATGCACTCGGCCTCCTATATAAAGTATATACTATAGGAGGCTGAGAGTGAGGTAAATTTTATATATGAGGCTTAGAGTGAGGACGGGCCTACATGATGTATATAACTCACTCGGCCTCCTATATAAAGTATAGACTATAGGAGGCTGAGAGTGCGGTAAATGTTATATATGAGGCTTAGAGTGCGGACGGGCCTACATGTTGTATATAACACGCTTGACGCGCCCCCAGGGCCGTGGGGTACTCGGCAGCCGGGCCTATGGATGCCGTTTTGGGGAACATCACGGTGGCTGGCCCGGTCCGTGACCCAGTGTAGTCAGTGAAAAGGGGTGTTTTAATTTATAGGGGATTTGTAAAGTTCGTGACGCCACCTGTGGATTGCGGCTAAAGGGAGCCGCCGCTGTGGAGCAGTCCTCTGGAGCTGGTGTTCGTCAGCAGGGATGGTGTGGCTCTCCACAGGTAGAGCTAGCTCCAGGGCAGTGTAGAAAGTGTAAGTTGCGCTGGGCGTTGTAGTGCCGGGACGGAGAGCTGGCGCAGATGAAAGAATTGACGGAGGCAGTACAGTGCAGTCATCCGAGTTTTTACTCACAGTTCTTATGACAGTTCCACTGGTGCACTGTACGGGTGCTAGCCTCCCACGTCGCGCTGTGTTTACCAGGAAGGGGTTCAGTTCTTCCTCAGCAGGTTAGGAGTACCTGACAGAACTCCACTTTCTCGTGTTTCTAGCTAGACCGTCTTCACGCTGGGTCTTTCTCCCTTCTGCCCTGCGCTTCCCCACTCCCAGACCTGCTTGACCCTCATGGGGATTAGAATGAGGCTTCGGCAACTGACTATACAAGCCAAAAGCCTCCGGTTTTCCTAGCCGAGACTTAGAGTAACACAGCTGGACGAGGGGCCGGTCCCCTTCTAGCGGCCTACGATCCCTCTGTCTTCTGACAGATTCGGGGCGTACGGGTGCCATCCTGCACTCGCGATACCCCCTAGGATCCCTTCAACAGATTGGAGCCTACTCCCTGCTCCCCTCCTGGGCCTCTAGGACTAGGCCATACTTGTGGAGCAGAGCTCCTAAAGAGACTCTGCTCCCAGACTGTTCTTCTGAACTGTCCTCTCACTAACTGACCTGCCACCCTAAGATGGCTTCCCATTATATACCTACTTCTCCAAGTGCTCCCCCTAACTACTGTACTTACTCCACCCACACCCACTACTGGTTTCCCCTAACTTTGGATTCCCCCCACTCCAGCCAGGGACAGAGCTCAGCAGAAAACACATTGCATCTTGCCCTTCCAGCCAGCCTGGAGCAGTGTAGTGTTGAATGTGGGTGCTGGGGTTCCGGGCAGCACTCCCTCCTTACCTGAGAGAAGGGAGACACCACACCTCTAGTTGAGGTGCAAGTACCTCTGTGGCGACTGAACCCTCAGGGGCGCCACACACTCATCCTCCTATATGAAGTATAGACTATAGGAGGCTGAGAGTGCGGTAAATGTTATATATGAGGCTTAGAGTGCGGACGGGCCTACATGATGTGTGTCACCCCAGGCCTGGATGCCACAAATATTAAAGGCTGTGTCTGAGAGCAGGAGGGAGGTTAACTGGTCAGGGACCATTAGCATGCAGCACCTCCTGTCCCAGGCCAGTAGGGGGAGCAGGCTGCCCCTATAAAAGCTGGAACTGAGGGCAGGGTTAGGGAGACCAGGACCCACTTCTGAAGCATCCAGAAGGGTTCCCAGAGAAAAGGGACAGGTCAGCAGCAGCTGAGGAGTCCGGGAGGCAGAGGAGGAACAGCAAGCCAGGGACAGAGGCGACGAGAGCCGGTCCTGCCTGAGAGAGAACTACACAACCGGACACTGGGGTCCGAGGCTGTCAGGGTTGCAAGCCCGGCAGCAGATAACCGACCTGAGAGGGATTTTAGGTCCCTTGGCCTGAGAAGCCTGGAGGCTCCGCCACACAGAGGGACCGGTACAGCACGGAGAAGCTACAGGTACCTAAGGCCCGAGTCGCAAGCCATACAGGCGAAGTACAAGGCCAGCTCAGGTACGTGGGCTATCACACCACGAAAAGGGGGATAGTCAGCAAGGGCAGACAGAGAACGGTAGGCCTACCCACTCACCATGATCAGTGGAGCTCCCCGAATGCTCTCAGACACCCAGGCCCATTCCTACCCTGTACTCCTGTTGGGTCATTAGTACTAACTACAATAAAGACCCTGGACTGTTTGAAGCGGACTCTGAACCCTTATTATTGCGGCCTGCACCATCACCCCCAGCATCCTATTACACTACCCTGAGGCTACACTCTTCCCGTGGGGAGTTATCCTATCCCTGTGCTGCATACCAACATCAGCCTCAGCGGTCTGCCATGCAGCGGCGGTCATCCCTGACCGCAATCCACGGGTGGCGTAGTCGGACATTCAAAACCCTACAAATAGACTGCCACAGCATTTGGTCTGACCACCCTGAGCCACAGGATCGGGTTGCCACTACTACCCCCAACATTGCACTGAAGCCCGGTTCCGGGTGCCCCACGGGCAGCTTTGGCGTAGTCGGCAGGATTGTGACCAACCCGCCACAAACGTGTATTGCTCGCCTGAAAAAGATTGTACACGTACCTCAAAAGGAAGTTTCCCGCCATTCGGAGCCGTTTCCCGCCATCGGACGCCATCTTCGGGACGCCGCGCGGGAAGGAGAGGGGCGTGGACGTCCAAACCGCGTGAGACCTGAAGCCCCGCCCTACTCACCGACGCTGCGCAAGGTCCTGGAAGGAGAGAGAGTGACGCTGACGTCACCAGGACGCGACGCAAGATCCTCGCCCGGAGCAGCACCAGCGGAGCCACGGCCTATGTAAGAGGATCAACGGAAGGTAGGCCACGGTTAACTAGGGGGGAGGAAGATGTCGGAAGCAGAGGCCCCCTCTACCACCAGCGTGGCTGCAGCCGTTCTCCATGCCCTACATCCCCGGAGCAGCCTGGCTGCCCCAATACTCAGGGGAATCCCATACATTAACTGACTTTAAGGAAAGACTGCACAGTTTATTTAAAGTTTATCCCCTGACAGAAGAACAGAAAGTGAGCATTCTGACGGGGCAGTTAACCGGTACAGCCCAGCGGGAAGTGAAATCATGGTCAGATGAAGAGAAAAGGACAGTAAAGGGCATTCTGACCCGGCTGTGGAGTACCTTTGATACCCGTACCTCAGCAGAAATCAAAATGCGGTTCTATGGTTGTAACAGCGAGCCCAAGATAGTATCAGAGACTATGACTTGAACCTGCAAGAAGCTCTGGGAGCAACTAAACAAGCTGACCCTGGCAGCGTGCAGGACACCGATAAACTGTTGACTGACCAGTTCATAGAAGGTCTGCTGTCCAGCGCCCACAGAACCCAGCTGCGCCTCATGGCTCTACCGAACCCCGATTTGACTTTTGCGCAGTTCAAAGATAGGGCCATCCGGGTGCTCCGAGAACCCGCACCAGGTGGCGCTGTAGTTTCTTGGCGCCCTGCCATCACTTACCACCAGGAGGCGGCGCCCTACCCCGCAGACCTTGTGGGGGCTGATGCGCAGGCCCTAAATCCATCCCAGCCAGCCAACCTGTACCATCAGGTCCAAGAATTAACCAAGAGTGTGGCTGCATTGACCATGACCGTACAGTCGTTGCAGGTGGAATCATCAAGACCAATCAAGCTGGCTTCCAGTCCGGAGGATGTCCCGTGGCGTCGACAGAGCAGGATCCCGTCGTTCAGAGGGAGGCCCGCCGACCATTACACTGAGGATGGACAGCCGTTTTGCCGCCGTTGCAGCCATCCAGGACACATAGCCAGGTACTGTACTTTAAATGGGTCCGACGTGGGGCAGAGGGCCAACCCCCAGGGATAAGGTCATCAGGCCCGTCAAATTGGCGCGATAAGTACGTGGGGGGACGCCCGGTCTTACCCGTAGTGCTGGACGGTATCCCCATGAGCGCCCTGCTGGACACCGGGTCTCAAGTGACTGCCATCCCCTACGTACTTTTCAAGCGGTACTGGAGTGACGCTGACATAACCCGCTATCAAGACAATGTCTTAAGCATCATCGCTAGCAATGGCCAACCCATGCCGCAGGTGGGGTTCAGAGAGATGACTATCAAGATTGGTAAGGTTGAACTGCCGGCACAGGGAGTGATCATTGTGGACATTGACCGTCGTGAAAGTCACCCTAAAATAACCTTGGGTACTAATGTGATTGAAAACTGTCTTTCAGAAGTAATTGTAATTTTGCAGCAGGTGGCGATGAATGCGAGCTCCAGCCAACAGAGGGTCCCCCACAGGTAGAACTATCTGGTGGTGAGATTGGTAGCGTGAGGATGAGCGACCCGTTCCCCATTGCCATGCCTCCCAAAAGCGAAATGATGATCTGGTGTCGGACTGCAATCGGGTTAAGAGGGAGAGACTACCAAGGTAGAACCCCTGAATTCAGACAGCAGGCCCACCATTTTGACAGCCCGGGGGGTGGTTGATGTCCGCCATGGAAGGGTGCTCGTACGGATCTTAAACATCGGGGAAAGGGAAGTACACTTGCCCCGGTACGCTACACTAGCCAAATTGTTTGCCGTCGAGCACAATGCTATCAGGGTCGTGGAACCCTTGCCTCCATCTCCACCGGTGGAGAATAATGGCTCCCAGAAACACAAGGAGGACTGGTGCCAGAAACTCCACATGGGTGCTGACTCGACTCCCTCGCACCAAAAACAAGGAGTCTATCGGGTGGTTCAGGAGTACGAGAGAATCTTTGGTAAGCACCCGCTAGACTTCGGCAGAGTGAAAGGGGTAGAACACCACATCCACACGGGGAGCCACCCACCAGTAAAAGAGAGACACAGACCTGTACCCCCTTAACATTATCAGAACGCAAAGGGCATGCTGTGAGAAATGAAGGAAGCTGGGGTCATTAGAGATAGCTGTAGCCCCCGGGGCAGCTCCCTTAGTTTTGGTAAAAAAGAAAGACGGTACAATGAGAATGTGCGTGGACTATAGACAAATCAATCGTATCACCCATAAAGACCCATTACCTAGGATAGAGGAGTCTTTAGCCGCACTAAAATCAGCTAATTTCTTCTCTACTTTGGACCTTACTAGCGGGTACTGGCAGGTTCCTGTGGCAGAGGCTGACAAGGAGAAGACCACCTTCACCACCCCGATGGGATTGAGCGAATTCAACTGTATGCCATTCGGGCTCTGAAATGCACCCGGGACCTTCCAGAGGCTGATGGAATGCTGTCTAGGGCACCGAAACTTCGAGACTGTCCTACTTTACCTGGACGACGTGATCTATTCGAAGACCTCCGAGGACCATCTAAAACACCTGGCAGAGGTGTTCGAAGCCCTGGCAGGCTATGGCATGAAAGTGAAACCCTCCAAGTGCCATCTGTTAAAGCTGAAGGTACAGTACCTGGGGCACGTGGTGAGTGCAGAAGGAGTAGCCCCCGACCTCGACAAGGTCACAGTAATCAAGATCTGGCCAAGCCCATCAAACATTAAAGAAGTGAGGCAGTTCCTCGGGTTGGTAGGCTACTACTGAAGGTTCATCCCCGGGTTCACAAAGATGGCAGCTCCAATGCAGGACCTCCTAATAGGTCAGTCTAAGACCAGAAGCCAAAAGCCACCCTTCAAGTGGGAAAAGCCGGAAGAGGAGTCCTTCTGCCAGTTGAAGTTGGCCCTCACGGGGGATGAGATCCTGGCCTACCCTGATTATGGCCAGCCTTTCATCCTCCACACAGACGCCAGCAATGTGGGGCTGGGAGCCGTACTGTCACAGAACCAACAGGGCCGAGAAAGGGTGATCGCGTAAGCCAGCCGGAAGCTGAGGCCCACTGAAAGAAACCCAGAGAATTACAACTCCTTCAATTCTTGGCAGTGGTGTGGGCCGTCACAGAACGGTTTAACCATTACCTGGCCTCCGCAAAGTTCACTGTGTACACGGACAACAACCCGCTGACACACCTGGACAATGCAAGGCTAGGTGCCCTAGAACAGTGGTGGATGGCCCGGCTATCCAATTATGACTTCACAATCAAATACCGGGCAGGCAGGACAAACGCCAACGCAGACGCCCTGTCAAGGGTGCCTCACCTACCCGAGGGAGAAGAAGACTCGGAGGAGCTGGAGGAAGTAGAGCTCCCTGAGTTCCACCGGTATGAGGCCACTCAGTATTCTCACCGGGTAAGAGACAAAGACCTAACCACCATCATGTTGAACCCCTTACTCCTCCACGGCTGGGCTGAAACGCAAGATAGTGACCCTGCAGTTCGCCTGGTGAAAGACCTGTTAACCAAGGCAGACGCTAGCCCTGGCCCGGATGCTCCAGAGGAAGCCAAGCAGTTATGGAAGGAGAAAAGCAGGCTATTCCTCTACGAGGGCAAGCTGTGCAGAAGGCTTGTCAACCACCGGACGCACGAGCTGACCTGGCAGGTAGTGGTCCCAAGACGAGATGCAGCAATGGTCCTGGAGGCCTACCATGACAGAGCGGGACACTTTGGGTGGATGAAACTGGAGTTCCTACTGAGAGAGCGGTTCTACTGGGTCAGTATGAGAGGGGCCATAGAGAAGTGGAGCAGGGACTGCGGCCCATGTCACCTCAGAAGGAAGGACCGTACCAGCCAGAAGACACCCTTGAGGCCCATCGTCACCAGGCAGCCTCTTGAGCTGGTAGCTCTGGACCATGTGTAGTTGGCTCCAAGCCGGTCCGGCTACATCTATGCCCTCACGATTGTGGATCATTACTCCCGGTTCCTGGTGGTGGTTCCTGTTAAAGACCTGACAGCCCAAACAGCGGCCAGAGCCTTCCAGCAACACTTCTGCCATCCACACGGGTATCCGGAACAGGTCTTGACAGATCAAGGTCCAGCGTTTGAGGCTGAAGTCTTCCAGGAGTTCTGCAACCTCTACGGCTGTAGGAAGATTCGAACAACGCCTTACCACCCGCAAACCAACGGGCTGTGTGAGAAAATGAACAATATCGTCATTGATCTCCTCAAGACGTTGCCCCTGGAAGAACGCAGCCTGTGGCTGGAGAAAATGCCAGACCTGATTGACTTGTACAATCATATCCCGGTGAATGCTACAAATTGCACCCCGGCTTACCTGATGCGCGCAAGACCAGGTAAGCTGCCGATAGACCTGGAGATGGGAGTCCTGACACCCGAGGACACCACACCAGACGCGGACTGGGATACGGAACGGCGGCTACAATACAAGAAGGTACAGGAGAGTGTGGAGAGGAGTCAGGCTCAAGCGAGAGAAAAGCAAGAGAGGCTCTTCAACCAACACACCCCTGCTGGTCCCCTGGAACCTGGTGAGCAGGTCCTGAAGCGGAAGAGAAGGCTTCACAAGCTGGACGACCAGTGGGAGAGAGACCCGTACACAGTACTGCAGATTACCAAGGATGGAGGAGAAACCACTAGCACCGTCTCCAGAGACCAACTAAAACGGTGCCCCGAGCAACTGCAGAGTCCAAGTGAAGATCAAGATGGCCTTGAACCCGCAGAGGACAAGGAAGAAATGGTCAGCACCGTTCTCGGAGAGTTCCCCCGGACCTGGACTCGGATAAATGATGCCATAGTGGTACCCGCCCTACACTTCCTTCAACCTACCCAGCAGGAGCCTGCAGAAGAACAAGAAGAACAAGCAGCCCCAGAGGCAGAGGAACCCATGCCAGCAGCCCAGGAGAGTCAACCCTCTGCTGACAGTGAGCCTGCCATGCCTGCGTTAAGCCAAATAATCCGCAGACAGCTGCCTGCCCTGCCTGTAAACCCAGCTAGCCTGTCAACCCGGAGCACTAGGGGTCAAATGCCAGCTTGCTGGAAGATCTAAATGTATAATGTATATATTTAATGTGTTATGTTTGTACCCTGGTTATTAATAATGTTTCTCCAGTTTTCTTAGATGCAATGGACTGACAAGTTATGGACAGTGAATAACCGGAACTACCATGTAGATAGTTGCACCTGGTGCCCTCTTTCCAAGTTGGCCACAGAAGAAAAACCTGTCCGGCGTGTCCTCCTTGTGGTCCAAAGTAGTTAGCTCAGCCTTGCCGCCACGCCCAAGGCCAGGAACTTGGGGTTTATAGGGACAGGTCCCCACATCGCTCAAAAACTTCGCCTTGTTGGGTGAAATGGACACCCGGTCACGGATCATACTGTGACTCTCTTCTTTTGTTGGTGATATGGACACCCAGGCACAGACCACACTGTGACCTAAAGAACTCAATATGTGGTGTTGTTTGTTATTTCTTTCCCTGTTGTGTTTATGGTCATGCATTTATACCCTGTATTTGTGTTTATTGTTTAGTCCTGGAGTACTAAAATTTACTAGGGGGGAATGTGTCACCCCAGGCCTGGATGCCACAAATATTAAAGGCTGTGTCCATTAGCATGCAGCACCTCCTGTCCCAGGCCAGTAGGGGGAGCAGGCTGCCCCTATAAAAGCTGGAACTGAGGACAGGGTTAGGGACACCAGGACCCACTTCTGAAGCATCCAGAAGGGTTCCCAGAGGAAAGGGACAGGTCAGCAGCAGCTGAGGAGTCCGGGAGGCAGAGGAGGAACAGCAAGCCAGGGACAGAGGCGAAGAGAGCTGGTCCAGGCTGAGAGAGATCTACACAACAGGACACTGGGGTCCGAGGCTGTCAGGGTTGCAAGCCCGGCAGCAGATAACCGTCCTGCGAGGGATTTTAGGTCCCTTGGCCAGAGAAGCATGGAGGCTCCGCCACACAGATGGACCGGTACAGCACGGAGAAGCTACAGGTACCTAAAGCCCCAGTCGCAAGCCATACAGGCGAAGTACACGGCCAGCTCAGGGACGTGGGCTATCACACCACGAAAAGGGGGATAGTCAGCAAGGGCAGCGAGAGACCGGTAGGCCTACCCACTCACCCTGACCAGTGGGGCTCACCCGAATGCTCTCAGACACCCAGGCCCATTCCTACCCTGTACTCCTGTTGGGTCATTAGCACTAACTACAATAAAGAACCTGGACTGTTTGAAGCGGACTCTGAACCCTTATTATTGCGGCCTGCACCATCACCCCCAGCATCCTATTACACTGCCCTGAGGCTACACTCTTCCCGTAGGGAGTTATCCTATCCCTGTGCTGCATACCAACATCAGCCTCAGCGGTCTGCCCTGCAACGGCGGTCATCCCTGACCGCAATCCACGGGTGGCGTAGTCGGACATTCAAAACCCTACAAATAGACTGCCACAGCATTTGGTCTGACCACCCTGAGCCACAGGATCGGGTTGCCACTACTACCCCCAATATTGCACTGAAGCCCGGTTCCGGGTGCCCCACGGCCCAGGGGGCGAGTCAGATGTATATAACGCACTCGGCCTCCTATATAAAGTATAGACTATAGGAGGCTGAGAGTGCGGTATACGTCATATATGAGGCCTAGAGTGCGGGCGGCGGGTCTACATGATGTATACAACGCACTCGGCCTCCTATATAAAGAATAGACTATAGGAGGCTGAGAGTGCGGTATACGTCATATATGAATGGCCTAGAGTGCGGGCAGCGAGTCTACATGATGTATACAATACACTCAGCCTCCTATACAAAGTATAGACTATAGGAGGCTGCGAGTGCGGTATACGTCATATATGAGACCTAGAGTGCGGGCGGCGTGCCTATATGATATATACAACACACTCAGCCTCCTATATAAAGTATAGACTATAGGAGGCTGAGAGTGCGGTATATGTCATATATGAGGCCTAGAGTGCGGGCGGCGGGTCTACATGATGTATACAACACACTCAGCCTCCTATATAAAGTATAGACTATAGGAGGCTGAGAGTGCGGTATTCGTCATATATGAGGCATAGAGTGCGGGCAGCAGGTCTACCTGATGTATACAATATACTCAGCCTCCTATATAAAGTATAGACTATAGGAGGCTGAGAGTGCGGTATATGTCATATATGAGGCCTAGAGTGCGGGCGGCGGGTCTACATGATGTATACAACACACTCAGCCTCGTATATAAAGTATAGACAATAGGAGGCTGAGAGTGCAGTATACGTCATATATGAGGCCTAGAGTGCGGGCGGCGGGTCTACATGATGTATACAACACACTCAGCCTTCTATATAAAGTATAGACTATAGGAAGCTGAGAGTGCAGTATACGTCATATATGAGGCTTAGAGTGCGGACGGGTCTACATGATGTATACAATGCACTATATACTATAGGAGGCTGAGAGTGCGGTAAATGTTATATATGAGGCTTAGAGTGCGGACGGGCCTACATGATGTACAGTATATAACGCACTTGGCCTCCTATATAAAGTATAGACTATAGGAGGCTAAGAGTGCGGTAAATGTTATATATGAGGCTTAGAGTGTGGACGGGCCTACATGTTGTATATAACACGCTTGACGCGCCCCCAGGGCCGTAGGGTGCTCGGCAGCCGGGCCTATGGATGCCGGTTTGGGGAATATCACGGTGGCTGGCCCGGTCCGTGACCCAGGGCAGTCAGTGAAAAGGGGGGTTTTAATTTATAGAGGATTTGTAAAGTTCGTGACGCCACCTGTGGATTGCGGCTAAAGGGAGCCGCCGCTGTCTAGCAGTCCTCTGGAGCTGGTGTTTGGCAGCAGGGATGGTGTGGCTCTCCACAAGTAGAGCTAGCTCCAGGGCAGTGTAGAAAGTGTAAGTTGCGCTGGGCGTTGTAGTCCCGGGAGGGAGAGCTGGCGCAGATGAAAGAATGGACGGAGGCAGTACAGTGCAGTCATCCGAGTTTTTACTCACAGTTCTTATGACAGTTCCACTGGTGCACTGTACGGGTGCTAGCCTCCCACATCGTGCTGCGTTCTCCAGGAAGGGGTTCAGTTCTTCCTCAGGCAGGTTAGGAGTACCTGACAGAACCCCACTTTCTTGTTTTCCTAGCTAGACCGTCTTCACGTTGGGTCTTTCTCCCTTCTGCCCTGCGCTTCCCCACTCCCGGACCTGCTTGACCCTCACAGGGATTAGAATGAGGCTTCAGCAACTGACTATACAAGCCAAAAGCCTCCGGTTTTCCCAGCCGAGACTTAGAGTAACACAGCTGGACCAGGGGCCGGTCCCCTTCTTGTGGCCTACGATCCCTCTGTCTTCTGACAGATTCGGGGCGTACGGGTGCCGTCCTGCACTCGCCGTATCCCCTAGGATCCCTTCAACAGATTGGAGCCTACTCCCTGCTCCCCTCCTGGGCCTCTAGGACTAGGCCATACTGGTGGAGCAGAGCTCCTAAAGAGACTCTGCTCCCAGACTGTTCTTCTGAACTGTGCTCTCACTAACTGACCTGCCACCCTAAGATGGCTTCCCTTTATATACCTACTTCTCCCAGTGCTCCCCCTAACTACTGTACTTCCTCCACCCACAGCCACTACTGGTTCCCCCTACCTTTGGGTTCGCCCCACTCCAGCCAGGGACAGAGCTCAGCAGAAAACACATTGCATCTTGCCCTTCCAGCCAGCCTGGAGCAGTGTAGTGTTGAATGTGGGTGCTGGGGTTCCAGGCAGCAATCCCTCCTTACCTGAGAGAAGGGAGACACCACACCTCTAGTTGAGATGCAAGTACCTCTGTGGCGACTGAACCCTCAGGGGCGCCACACACTCGTCCTCCTATATGAAGTATAGACTATAGGAGGCTGAGAGTGCGGTATAAGTCATATATGAGGCTTAGATTGCGGACGGGCCTACATGATGTATACAACGCACTCGGCCTTCTATATAAAGTATAGACTATAGGAGGCTGAGAGTGCGGTAAATGTTATATATGAGGCTTAGAGTGCGGACGGGCCTACATGATGTGTGTCGCCCCAGGCCTGGATGCCACAAATATTAAAGGCTGTGTCTGAGAGCAGGAGGGAGGTTCCCTGGTCAGGGACCATTAGCATGCAGCACCTCCTGTCCCAGGCCAGTAAGGGGAGCAGGCTTCCCCTATAAAAGCTGGAACTGAGGGCAGGGTTAGGGAGACCAGGACCCACTTCTGAAGCATCCAGAAGGGTTTCCTAGAGGAAAGGGGCAGGTCAGCAGCAGCTGAGGAGTCCGGGAGTCAGAGGAGGAACAGCAAGCCAGGGACAGAGGCGACGAGAGCCGGTCCTGGCTGATAGAGAACTACACAACCGGACACTGGGGTCTGAGGCTGTCAGGGTTGCAAGCCCGGCAGCAGATAACCGACCTGCGAGGGATTTTAGGTCCCTTGGCCTGAGAAGCCTGGAGGCTCCGCCACACAGAGGGACCGGTACGGCACGGAGAAGCTACAGGTACCTAAGGCCCGAGTCGCAAGCCATACAGGCGAAGTACACGGCCAGCTCAGGGACGTGGGCTATCACACCACGAAAAGGGGGATAGTCAGTAAGGGCAGACAGAGAGCGGTAGGCCTACACACTCACCCTGACCAGTGGGGCTCACCCGAATGCTCTCAGACACCCAGGCCCATTCCTACCCTGTACTCCTGTTGGGTCATTAGTACTAACTACAATAAAGACCTTGGACTGTTTGAAGCGGACTCTGAACCCTTATTATTGCGGCCTGCACCATCACCCCCAGCATCCTAATACACTGCCCTGAGGCTACACTCTTCCCATGGGGAGTTATCCTATCCCTGTGCTGCATACCAACATCAGCCTCAGCGGTCTGCCCTGCAGCGGCGGTCATCCCTGACCGCAATCCACGGGTGGCGTAGTCGGACATTCAAAACCCTACAAATAGACTGCCACAGCATTTGGTCTGACCACCCTGAGCCACGGGATCGGGTTGCCACTACTACCCCCAACATTGCACTGAAGCCCGGTTCCGGGTGCCCCACGGCCGAGTCAGATGGCGAGTCAGATGTATATAACGTACTCGGCCTCCTATATAAAGTATAGACTATAGGAGGCTGAGAGTGCGGTATACGTCATATATGAGGCCTAGAGTGCGGGCGGCGGGTCTACATGATGTATACAACGCACTCGGCCTCCTATATAAAGTATAGACTATAGGAGGCTGAGAGTGCGGTATATGTCATATATGAGGCCTAGAGTACGGGCGGCGGGTCTATATGATCTATACTTTATATAGGAGGCTGAGTGTGTTGTATAGATCATATAGACCCGCCGCCCGCACTCTAGGCCTCATATATGAAATATACCGCCCTCTCAGCCTCCTATAGTCTATACTTTATATAGGAGGCTGAGTGTGTTGTATACATCATATAGACCCGCCGCCCGCACTCTAGGCCTCATATATGAAATATACCGCACTCTCAGCCTCCTATAGTCTATACTTTATATAGGAGGCTGAGTGTGTTGTATACATCATATAGGCCCGCCGCCCGCACTCTAGGCCTCATATATGACGTATACTGCACTCTCAGCCTCCTATAGTCTATACTTTATATAGGAGGCTGAGTGTGTTGTATAGACTATAGGAGGCTGAGAGTGCAGTATACGTCATATATGAGGCCTAGAGTGCGGGCGGCGGGCCTATATGATGTATACAACACACTCAGCCTGCTATATAAAGTATAGACTATAGGAGGCTGAGAGTGCGGTATATTTCATATATGAGGCCTAGAGTGCGGGCGGCGGGTCTATATGATGTATACAGCACACTCAGCCTCTTATATAAAGTATAGACTATAGGAGGCTGAGAGTGTGGTATACGTCATATATGAGGCCTAGAGTGTGGGCGGTGGGTCTATATGATGTATACAACACACTCAGCCTCTTATATAAAGTATAGACTATAGGAGGCTGAGAGTGCGGTATACGTCATATATGAGGCCTAGAGTGCGGGCGGCGGGTCTATATGATGTATACAACGCACTCAGCCTCTTATATAAAGTATAAACTATAGGAGGCTGAGAGTGCAGTATACATCATATATGAGGCCTAGAGTGCGGGCAGCGGGTCTATATGATGTATACAACACACTCAGCCTCCTATATAAAGTATAGACTATAGGAGGCTGAGAGTGCAGTATACGTAATATATGAGGCCTAGAGTACGGGCGGTGGGTCTATATGATGTATACAACGCACTCAGCCTCTTATATAAAGTATAAACTATAGAAGGCTGAGAGTGCAGTATACATCATATATGAGCCCTAGAGTGCGGGCAGCGGGTCTATATGATGTATGCAACACAATCAGCCTCCTATATAAAGTACAGAATATAGGAGGCTGAGAGTGCGGTATATGTCATATATGAGGCTTAGAGTAGGGACGGGCCTACATGATGTATACAACGCACTCAGCCTCCTATATAAAGTATACACTATAGGAGGCTGAGAGTGCGGTATACGTCATATATGGGGCCGCCGCCTATATGATATATAGATCGCACTCTCTACCTCCTATATGAAATATAGATCACACTCTTGGCCTCTTATACCACATATACAATCTATAAGGCCTCTTTCACACATCAGTGTTTCCAGTATGTGTTGTGACAGTTTCCACACGTATCAGAGACACTGACACACGTAGACACATTCAGATGAATGGGTCTGTGCACATGTCAGTGCGTTTCCACAGACCGTGTGTCTGTGGGAAAAACACGCTGATATGTTTGTTTTTTTACACCATGCACGGGTCGAAAAACGCCTGCACACGTACGCACTGATGACACACTGATGACACACAGATGATTTCCGTGTGACACGTAGCGGCGCCTGGGAATCAGTAGTACAGTTCGTGCTGTTCCCAGGCGCCGGTACGTGTCACAAAGATGCCACACAGACACGGATATCTCCGGTACTGTTTTTTCCAGTATGGGAAATATCCGGACATGTGAAAGAGCCCCATGTCATATAGGAGGCCGAGAGTCTGTATGTCATATAGGAGACCGAGAGTGCGGTATATGTAATATATGGGGCCTACTGTGTATAATGTATAGATCGCACTCTACCTCCTTTATGAAATATAGATCACACTCTTGGCCTCTTATATGACATATACAGAGTATATGTCATATAGGATGCTGAGAGTGCGGGTCTATATTACATATACAACACACTCAGCCTCCTATGTAAAGTATATATTATAGGAGAAGGAAAGTGCGGTCTATATCTCATATAGGAGGCCGAGAGAGTGGTGTATGTCATGTGTGGGGCCTATATGATGTATAGATCGCAGTTTCTGCCTCATATATGACAAACAGACCGCACTCGCGGCCTCCTATATAAAGCATATATTATGGGAGACCGAGCATGCGGTCTGTATGTCATAGAGGAGGCAGAGAGTGCTGTACACGACCTATAAACTCGCACTCTCTGCCTCCTGTATGATGTATAGACCGCAGTCTCGTTGTTCCTTATGTAGTGTATACAGCATAATAAAGTGTATAGTATGGTGCTGTGTTTGTATAATATTATGTAGCGTTGTGTATATAATATATTTTTAGCGCCAACATATTCCGCAGCACTTTACATTACAGAGGGGACATGTACAGAAAATAAAGACAGTACAGGATAACACACAACTCAGATACCAAGAGGAGTGAGGGACCTGCTGCTCGCAAGCTACAATCTATGGAGAAATAGGGAGACACGAAAGGTAAATGATAAAATGTGCTGATATTGTATGATACAACCATTATACACTAAATAGGGTCTGCACCAGCCAGCATGTGTACAGTACCAATACAGGGGACTATTAAGTGCATGGAGGGTGTGTACACAGATGCTACAAGGGTCTATATATGAATATAACAGGAGAAACAGAGTTTATATAGGCATAAAACCAGTATAGCTTTATTAGATACAAGATAGTAAAAAAGCCACAACAGTGGCGACACAAAGTAAATAACAGATTACAAAATACAGTACATGGTAACATATGTAGAGAGTATATGTGGCAAACCACCCCCCCCCAAAAAAAGGGCTATAGAAGGGCAAGGGGTACTCCCCGCAATCAATTGTTATATTCAACAGCTTCCGCTGGGAAGAAAGACATGGGAAGGATCCGCTACATCTCCACCTTTAATCATGAGTGGGGGGAGATGCGGCGGATCCTCTCCAAGCATTGGGGTGTTCTTGGTGCGGAGCCCTCCCTACGAGAATATGTGGGGGACTATCCACTCATGACACCCAGGAAAGCCAATAACCTGGGTGACATGTTGACACGGAGTCATTATGTTCCCCCACTTACCAACCCTTTTGGGTCCTGAGGACCAAGGATTGGCTTTTTTCCTTGCGGCCACTGTCTGGCATGCGCCAATGCCGTGCGCTCTGTTTCCTTTTCCTCATCCGACGGCTCTCGTGAATACCAAATTTGTAATTATATATCCTGTGGTTTAACCCATGTGATTTATTACGCAACTTGTGCCTGTGATTTAATTTACATCAGTTTGACCACGAGAGAGCTAAGAGTGAGGATACGGGAACACGTGCGCGACATTGGCGCGGCCAGAACGGTGGCCGACCAACGGGAGCCAAAAACTATCCCACGTCACTTTCAATGCAAACATAACTGCGATCCAAAATCTTTGAAGGTGCGTGGAATTGATATTTCACACCTTGGCTCCCGTGGAGGTGACTGGACAAAGGCTCTTGGTCAAAAGGAAGTAAAATGGATCGTATGTCTGAATACCATGTCTCCTCGGGGCCTTAATGAGGCACTTAGCTTTGCCCCCTTCCTGTGACATGGGCCTCGCCTGTTATATCATTCTCCGCCTTAGATGTTATATAACCAATTTTGGCCCTTTTGGCTATTTTTGTTTTTAATATTTATCTGGTATTTTCAATATTTGCTTTTTACCTTTTAATCCCTATTTTTCTTTATTTTTCCTCTTGGCTCCTTTTTTCTTTGGTCCATATATAGCATGAGAACGGAACCACATCCTATTTTATGCGCTGATCAACATCACTGGATTTAATGAGACCGGCCCTGCATACTGTATACATGGACATCTCTACACATTTGATGTTATACTGTCGTGACTTGTATTATCGGCCATTATATATATAATGCATTGCAGGACTAATGATTGCTTGACCCTTTGTTATTTTTTTGGATGCCGGCCTCTGCTATTGGCCATTATGTTGCTAGGTGACACACGATGCGGTGCGCATGCGCTCTGGGCACGCTGCTCTCGGCCCGGGCATGGCCGTCTTTCTCCTGGCCGCGCACTTCCGGTGCACATACCATGTGTTTCCGGCGTGCGCGTTACCAGGTGACGGATTCTGCCCGCACCGACAGTTTCCGGCGCCTAGCGCATGCGCCGACGAGCATCGGTCACTTATTCACTTCCGGTCACGTGACTAGTATCGCGGTCACGTGACCGTGTGAAAAGACTTTAAAAAGGTCCCTGTCCTTTACAAGCTTATGCCTCTTGAGAAAGCCCATAGCATCGGGGCGAAACACGCGTCGAGCCTCCCTTTTGGTCTCTTGGTGCCTTGAGTTTATCCTGTTCCTGGTCTACCTGTCACCTTTCTTCTGCTGGCCCTCCCTTATTAGTGACTGGTAAGCGGTATTTGAATTCTCCTCGACATTTGATGCATACCTGCACACTTGTGCGGATACTCTTTACTTATGGTATATTCAATATGTTCTCTGCTTATCACTCCCCCTTTTTTGGGGGGGGGTTTTGCCACATATACTCTCTACATATGTTACCATGTACTGTATTTTGTAATCTGTTATTTACTTTGTGTCGCCACTGTTGTGGCTTTTTTACTATCTTGTATCTAATAAAGCTATACTGGTTTTATGCCTATATAAACTCTGTTTCTCCTGTTATATTCATATTTAATATTGAGTAGGCTTGTGGCCATTAGAAGCTATGTATTTTCTAGTTGTCTTCCCGCCACGACTCTAAAAGATGAAGGCCGTTCTGTGTATAAGGGTCTATATATGCTACTACAGTATACACAGTATATGGTGTACAGATGGTTAGATACTAAGGTACTGCGTATATAGTGTGGAATCCACACTATATACACTGCCATAGCTATACATTATATAGTATATACACTGCTCCACTCTATATTCCTGAACACAGTGTATACAGTGCTGGCCAAAAGTATTGGCACGTCTGCAATTCTGTCAGATAATACTCAGTTTCTTCCTGAAAATGATTGCAATCACAAATTCTTTGGTATTATTCTCTTCATTTAATTTGTCTTCAATGAAAAAAACACAAAAAGAATTGTCCTAAAGCCAAATTGGATATAATTCCACATCAAACCTAAAAAAGGGGGTGGACAAAAGTATTGGCACCCTTTGAAAAATCATGTGATGCTTCTCTTCTCTAATTCGTGTAATTAACAGCACCTGTAACTTACCTGTGGCACCTAACAGGTGTTGGCAATAACTAAATCACACCTGCAGCCAGTTAACATGGATTAAAGCTGACTCAACCTCTGTCCTGTGTCCTTGTGTGCACCACACTGAGCATGGAGAAAAGAAAGAAGACCAAAGAACTGTCTGAGGACTTGAGAAACCAAATTGTGAGGAAGCATGAGCAATCTCAAGGCTACAAGTCCATCTCCAAAGACCTGAATGTTCCTGTGTCTTCCGTGCGCAGTGTCATCAAGAAGTTTAAAGCCCATGGCACTGTGGCTAACCTCCCTAGATGTGGACTGAAAAGAAAAATTGACGAGAGATTTCAACGCAAGATTGTGCGGATGGTAGGATACCCAGGAAGACCCCACTTCTTACCCTGAGACATAAAAAAGCCAGGCTGGAGTTTTCCAAAAAACTTACCTGAGAAAGCCTAAAACGTTTTGGAAGAATTTTCTCTGGTCAGATGAGACAAAAGTAGAGCTTTTTGGGAAAAAGCATCAACATAGAGTGTACAGGAAAAAAAAAGAGGCATTCAAAGAAAAGAACACGGTCCCTACAGTCAAACATGGCGGAGGTTCCCTGATGTTTTGGGGTTGCTTTGCTGCCTCTGGCACTGGACTGCTTGACCGTGTGCATGGCATTATGAAGTCTGAAGACTACCAACAAATTTTGCAGCATAATGTAGGGCCCAGTGTGAGAAAGCTGGGTCTCCCTCAGAGGTCATGGGTCTTCCAGCAGGACAATGACCCAAAACACACTTCCAAAAGCACTATAAAATGGTTTTAGAGAAAGCACTGGAGACTTCTAAGGTGGCCAGCAATGAGTCCAGACCTGAATCCCATAGACAACCTGTGGAGAGATCTCAAAATGGCAGTTTGGAGAAGGCATCCTTCAAATATCAAGGACCTGGAGCAGTTTGCCAAAGAAGAATGGTCTACAATTCCAGCAGAGCATTGTAAGAAACTCATTGATGGTTACCGGAAGCGTTTTTTTGCAGTTATTTTGGCTAAAGATTGTGCAACCAAGTATTAGGCTGAGGGTGCCAATACTTTTGTCTGGCCCTTTTTTGGAGTTTTGTGTGAAATGATCAATGATTTGATTTTTGCTTCATTCTCTTTTGTGTTTTTTCCTTGCAAGCAAATTAAATGAAGATAATAATACCAAAGAATTTGTGATTGCAATCATTTTCAGGAAGAAACTGAGTATTATCTGACAGAATTGCAGGGGTGCCAATACTTTTGGCCAGCACTGTATGTATTGTGGTGCAGCGGCATTGCTATAATGATCTAGTATGTCTGTTTAGGCTATTTCCTCCCCCTCAGCTGACTGGTCACATGACTGTGACATCACACAGGTCCTTTTGCTCACAGAAGGTATGGACACGTGACTGTGAGATAAGCACAGGTCCTGTGGCTGTGTCTACAGGATATATAAAAACCTGGTGAGTTGAGCAGAGTGCAGTGTACCTGTGAGAGAGGCATGAGGCCTGTTCCCCGAGTGGGTGGGACACTGTTTGTCTGAAGCCTAGTGAGGCCGGGTGAAGCCTGGATCCCGTGTGGATGTCAGTAAGCCTTTGGAGGGCCAGAGGCTAGAGACCCCATCTGGGAAACAAATGGACCAAAGCAGCTAAAGCCCGACGTAGGTAATACTATTTGTGTTATGGACATTTTCATGGACATTGTTTTATTATTACCTTGCGGGAGGCTGTAACTAGAGCCAAGTGGGCCGGTCTGCCACTTGGGCTCGTGGACTTTATATCTGTGTCGGTGGGCCACGGAGTTGGACCCGGAAATCAGCAGCTTATGGAGTTAATAAACTGCTGACTTGAGAAATACCGGAAAATATGGCAGGTGTGTTTTAAATTGACGCAGCGAAGCGAGTATCCCCCAGGATAATGACAAGCGCTGCCTTACATGTGGTTTGAGAGCGCGGGCAGCTGCAGTCTGGTTGCTGGGAGCATCTGCAGTCTGGTTGCTGGGAGCAACTGTGAAGGTCGTCGTCGCACTCAAACCTGGTTTGCTGTGGCTCGGCGGGGCTCACGAAGGTCAAAGCATCTGGCTACAACTCGGCGGGGTTGTGAAGGTCGTTGTCACACTCAAACCTGGTTTGCTGTGGCTCGGCGGGGCTCACGAAGTCAAAGCATCTTGCTGCAACTCGGCGGGGTTGCGAAGATTGACATCGCTCTCAAATCCTGTTTTGCGGTGGCTCGGCGGGGCCACGAAGATTTTTTCGGGGGGAGCGGTGAAGTTCAAGTGTGAACAGTGTACCGTGATGGCTGTGTGCAAAGCAACAGAGGTGTCTGGAGCTAATGAGCGTTTGAAGGGACGGTTGGGTCCGGAGCAGGTATTTGAGAAACTGTTACTGGACATGGTGCGGGAACCGCAGGAGCTGTGGGCACCATATAGAATGGTGGCCGTGGACCATTCTATGGACCCTCCGGGGGCGCCCGTGTTGTCCCAGAGTGCCCGGGGAGGTGGTAAGAGGTCTTGTGAACTGAGTCCTAAGACTGTCGCTGATGTTTTTTGTAAAAATTCCCTTACAGGTGTGGTTGTACAAAAGGGGGCGGAGTCTAAAAAGGGGCGGATTTTCACAAGAGCGTAGAGTGTGGAAAACTGGAAATTGTTGATGGTGGGTTGGTACCTCCTAGAAATGACAATTTGACCGTTGAGAACGGTGTGACTCCAGTGGAGGGGGTTGAAGTCAAAGTGGGAGGTGACCTGGTAGTCCACAACATCATGGGGAGTGACACAGACCTGATAGCTGACGGTGACACTACGGAAGTAGGAGAGGTCAGTCAGGAGGGACTAGACGAGGGGAGAGAGTCCACATCTCGACGTAGACGGCGCAAGGGCCACAGAAAGGTTGCTCCTGTAGTCTTGACTAAAAGTGAAAATAAAGAAAATGTAATGGTGTGTGCCGTTGTTACAAGGGTGGATCCTACTTCAGAGGCAGAAGAGGAGGTGACGGACCTGGAGAACGTGTCCTCAGACCAGCAGAGCCTGGAGTCTGAACGGCAGAGGGTATTCCAGGTTGTGAAGGACTTACGGCGAAGTCTAAAGGAAAGCAACGAGGAAGTTGTCCAGTGGAAGGAGATGTTCCACGCAATTAAGGAGGACCGCCGCAAAATTAAGGAGGAGGTTTCGCAGTTGAAACTTGAGAAGGAGACGCGGCAGGATG